>NC_133658.1:164158383-164807228 GCF_037893015.1 Macrotis lagotis | reverse complement strand
TGATTTGGTGCAGGGTATCTATCCAGAGAGAAAAGGAAATAACCACAGAAATTCTTCCCTGGCCCTATACCTTGTATATCCTTGATGCATCTTTCCACCTCTGTAGAGACAAGAGGAGAAGTGTCCAATAAGCAGTTCAGAAACTTGTTAGAATGCAAGAATGGTATATATTTCCCCATTATATGATATATATGTATATATATATATATATATATATATATATATATATATATATATACATACACACATATAAATTCCCCATTATATGCAAAACACCAAGGACAAAGGACTTTTAACTGCTGGATATGGAAAGCACATCCATTCTTTAAATATTTCCTTTTTTTTAGGTTTTTGCAAGGCAAACGGGGTTAAGTGGCTTGCCCAAGGCCACACAGCTAGGTAATTATTAAGTGTCTGAGATCAGATTTGAACCCAGGTACTCCTGACTCCAAGGCCGGTGCTTTATCCACTACGCCACCTAGCCGCCCCATTCTTTAAATATTCTACCTACCTTGATGAATTATGGTTTATATTTCCATCTCTAAATAATCATCTGAGTCCTTCATAGGTTTACAATGTGAAACAACTTGTTATAAAAATAGATACAATGTCCTTCATCAGGAAGGGGAGGTTCCTTACTTCAAAGGGAGTGTTTAATGTTCTTTCTTTGAAAATTATTCTGTTCTTTATAACACAAGAGCCTCATGATTCTGTAATAGCTTCTGGAAAAAAAGGAGTAGAAGGAAGAAAAAGTGTTGTCATAATTAAATTTAAAACAGTAGTGAATTATGTTTATTGGCAATATTGAAGAATTGATTTAAAAATGTGTGTGTGATCATGGTAAAGAAAACCTGTCTAATTCAAACTCAGCAATTAGTATGACTCAGTTTTTCTAGCTATCAAGAGAACTGATGAAATGTGTTACTGTTTTTCTTGTAGGACAGATAATTGTGCTCTAAAAAATAACAGGAGAAAATTCTTGATGGATAGATCTGCTGCATAGCAGATCTGGGAAAAATCTTAAACAGATATCTTTATGGCCAAACTTCATTCAGAGATAGGTCTCAAAATAGATTGAAACATTCTTATAGGACAATTACTGAGATTGAGTCAAGAGAAAAGGAGCCGGTATTCTTTTCCAAATCCAGAAATGAAAAATAAAAAGTGATATACTTATTCTAATTCATGGTGTGTCAACTTCCGGTAATAGTAACAACTTTCTTTAAATGGGTAGGCTGGTGTTTATTAGGTTTATAAATTCACATCAATTGTGCTTCATAGTTTTCCGACATAGTCAGATTTTCCTAAAGGGTATCAAAATCAGACTGAGGAACAAAGTGTACATATTTCTGAGTACAGATTGTGATATTCAGATGGGCTTAAACTCTCAAAGGATCAAAGACATTACAAAAAGGCTTTAAATGTTGGGGAAGTATGACCCACACAACTTTTAGAAACCCAAACCCCGTACATTAAATTTAAAGAATCACAGATGTTTGGAATGGGAATCTTAGCTGAATTTTCCTAAAATTCAAGACCTTGCTAAATACAGGTACATTTTTTACATACAATTGGTCCAAATGATATGGAACCAGCACTGACAGTGACCAGCTGTGGGGGTAGGTCAGTCAATGACACCAATGTTCATTGACTTGTCCAAGGTTACAATGCAAGTAAAACTGTTCTTCTGACTCTAAATATAACACTATTTCCACTGTGACACCTGGAGTTGTACTTAAGACAAAAAGTTAGGCTACTCTTGGGAGGATAGACTCTTCAGGGAAAGACCACACATTGTCTGATCAATAAAAAAAAATCTCAACAGATTGGATCAGTATATTTTCAGTAGTTTTCACCTTTCAGTTTTCTTCCTGCAGGTTGCAGATTGTATTTGGTTGCTACTTTCCTAAAGAGGAATACGAGAGAGGTTACACATAACCTGAATATAAGGACTTGACATAGAAAGGAATGGAAGAATATGGAAGCTGGATGTTGTCTGATCAGAGAATTCATAGATAATAACCTTGAATTGCTACCTTCTTCTTAGATTTCAGTCTTTCCAAAAGTCCTGGGCCTTGGGTCATACCAACACAGAACAGTTTCTTTCTCTTACTAAAAGAAAAAGAAGAATCTGAATTAGGAAGAAGCAAGAAGAATCAATGGTTGTGTCTTAGTATCCATGAATTTTAGAACTTTAGAACCTGAAGTCAGTTTTCTTATTTGGCAAGTGAGAAAAATAAACCCAGAAATAGGGAAATGAATTTCTAAGAATCAAAGAATTTGTGTGATTAGAACCAACATCATCATACCTTTTCTATCTTAGACTACTTTGTTTCAGGAGATATGTTTGGCCAATTCTTTATGTATTTTTGGATCAAATACATGAGAAGAATTTGTGTTATATATTTTTTCCATGTCAAATTCTAAATGCTATTGATTTCATAATCAATTCCTAGTATACCTTAAGTACTTAAAATGTTTATTGATTGATATTGATATAAAAGAGTTACCAAGACCACCACATAAATCAATTGATTTAGAGCTAAAAAGAATCTAGTAAGTCATCAGGTGTTAACTTTTATTGTGCAGATCTTTGCAATAGCACAATATGGATAAAACCAAAATTTAGAGTTGACAACCTTTACATAAAGCCAAGATGGGGATGATTTCCCCTTTTGCTGCCTGCTATTGGCCCATTTTCCTAAATGATTCTCATCCTGAGTTCTAAGGCAATAAAATATTATTCCAATTAGAATCTTAAATATGATACAATTAAAAGAGGGATGAACTTGGAAATATAGACACTTAACCTCTCAAAGGTTTCAAATTTCTTATTGATAAATGTGGAGTTTGTACTGCAAGGACCCTTCCACCTTTAACCCAAAATTACATGTTCCTTGCATGTCCCAGTACTTTAAAGATACTCAATTAAGACTATTTCTTGAAAAGGAATTTGTTTTTCAATCAACTCTCAAAAGGATTTTCCCATTCCTCCCAAGCAAGTTTTACTATACCAAGTTCCCAGTTCAATTCTTCTCCCCACAATATGCCCTATTCCAATTTCCTATGCCTATTCCCAAGTTCAGTTTTCTACAAGAATTTATCTGGATCTCTCTTTGGATAAGAATGCTTGATTTAGTTCTGTTATGTGCAGTCTGGAACTGAAAGCATATGAAGTCCTCTTAAGCCATGGCACAATCTAAGCCATTGTAGAGGAAGGCTCACTAAGAAAATTTAGCCTTAAGAAGACTGCTTTTTTGAGACATAGCTTAATGGACAGGGTAATCAAACACCATTTTCTCTAGATTCTTTATATTCTTGCACTGGATTGTCAGATTACCAAAACTTCAAGTCAATGGATTACATTATCTGATCTCTTCAGATAAATACTTTGGCTAATTAATACCATCAGAATTTAGAGCAGGCCAAAATGAGCCCTTCCTTTGAAGAATATGTATCATTTGTAAAAATCATTTGCAAACTAGACTAATAAGGAAATAAATTTTGCATGACTTCATCATGTATAATGCAAATTGTATTCCTTTTCAATGGATGGAGGAGAAGTTGGAGGGGGAAAGAAATTTTGTAACTGAAAATACAATTTTTAAAAAAGAATTTTTTTAAAAAAGTGTTTTATGTATCCATCACATTTATCCAATATCATTTGTATAAAGTTCTGCATGAAAAATTCCACCTGTGATTCAATGCTAGAAATGTTTATCTTTCCAGATGAACTGCTTTTTTCTTTAATCATACATGTTTCCCCTTTGACCTTAACTACCAGGAAGTTTAAAGATAAATCAAGTTATTAAGTAGAGATTATCTTCTCCAGGTGCATATTACATTTATTTCCCCACTCTTTCAACTGGTTTTGAGTTAAATAATCATTCTATGTTATATATCTTTTCAATTAGAAAGTCTCCTTAAATCCTTTGCATAGTATGAAGAATATATATGTCATAAATCTAAATGAATTTTTTCATTGCTTTCTTTGATTTTTGGAAATATGCATGGACAAATAAATGTTTATGCTTTATAAATATTTTTTAAAGAAAACTTGGAATTTGTGACATATTTAAGAAGACAGATGGAGAGACTTCCAGGGCAGAGCCAAGATGATAATGTGAAACTAGCATGCCTGGGAGATTTTCCCTACACACAAAGTTAAATGAAGCCTCTACACAGACATTAAAGCAACTTTAGAGGATCATCAGTGGAGTTCTGTCTCTTCCAGGAAAAGGGGCAGTAGAGCCCAGTGATGCAGGAGATAGGGAAAGCCATCAGGAGGCTTCTAATGTAGCACAGCCCAAATCCTGGTAGTTAGATGGCAGCCTAGGTCCTGACAGCTAGATAGCAGGACAGCAGGAAAAGGTCCCAACCCCAGATAAAGTCTGAGCCCTGGGAACACTGGAGCAACAGACAGGAATGGTCAGTGAACAAACCACTATATAGGCAAAGCCTGGACTTAAAGGAGGAAACAAACATCTGCATAGGCAATGCCTGGGTTGTATAGACAACACCTTGGAAAGGGATAAGCCAGAGACCAGATTCCAACCACAGCACAAAAAGCTTGGGACTATCCTCCTTGTACCACAAGAGCAGAGCTCAATTATCCCAATGAGCAAAAAGTCAAAAATAACACTAATTATAGAAAGTCACTATTCTGATAGAGATAATAAAAATGTTATCTCAAAAGAATAAGAACAGTAACAAATTGCCAACATGGGAAGTCTCAAAGTAGTTTATAAATTGAATTCATACCCATAGCCTCATGGATGAGCTTAAAAATGATTTTTAAAAACCAAAGTAGAGGAAGAAGCAAAATGAAAAAAAAAAGAAATGAGAGCCTTGCCAGAGAATTGTGAAAAATTGAAGAGATCATCTCCTTTAAAAGAAAAATGACCACCTGGAAAAATAATCTAAATCATCAAAAAGTAAAATTTTCCAACTGGAAAAGGAAAGAAACTAATTTAAAAGTAAAATTAGGGATGGTTAGGTGGCACAGTGGGTAGAGCACAGGCCCTAGATTCAGGAGGACCTGAATTCAAATCCAGCCTCAGACACTTAATAATTATCTAGCTGTGTGACCTTGGGCAAGCCACTTAACCCCATTGCCTTGCAAAAAAACCCTAAAAATTAAGTAAAATTAACCATCTAGAAAAGGAAACACAAAAGCTAACTGAAGAAAATAAAACCCCTACAACTTAGAATTGAACAAACAGATAGTAATGGCTCTTTGAGAGACTAAGATTCCACCAAACAAAATCCAAAGACTGAAGAAAATGTACAGCACTTTATAGGAAAAACAAACAGATGAAAATAAATTAGAATGCAATCTTGCCTTAATCCATATATTAGTTAACAAGGGTTATAGTACCATGGTTGCATGATACTTTGGCTCAAATGATTATGTGTTCATGGAGGGTAATTGGAAAAGTGGGCATAGTATAAATCAATTATAATATGATGAGATTTATGACTTTTTTAACTTTTGCAAAGCAAAAGAACATGGTCTAGCTATACTAAATCTAAAATTATACTATAAAGTGACAGTCATCAAAACTGTTACTGGTTAAGAAATAGAGTAAGGGATCAATGGATTAGAATAAATACAAAAGATATCACAGTAAATGACTATAGTAATCTATAGTTTGACAAACCCAAAGACATTAGCTTCTGGAATAAGAACTCTCTATTTGATAAAACTGCTAGGAAAACTGGAAAATAGTTTTGCTAGGCATAGACCCATCTCACATACTACACCAAAATAAGCTCAAAATGGATAGATGATTTAGACATAAAGGGTGATATCATGGTCCAATTAACAGATCAGGAAATGTTCTATCTGTTGAATCTATGAAGAAGGGAGAAATTCATGACTAAACAAAAAAGAGAATATTATATATTGCAAAACGTATTATTTTGACTACATTAAATTGAAAAGCTTTGGCACTAATAAAACTAATGCAGTCAAGATTAGAAGGAAAATAAAATGTTAGGAGACAATTTTCACATTTAGAAATTCTGATAAATATCTCATTTCTAAAATATATATAGAAAATTGAATCAAATTTATAACATTGCAAGTCATTCCTCAATTGAAAAATGATAAAAAAATATGAAAAGGTGGTTTTCAAATGAAGAAATTAAAACAATATATAACCAAATGAAAAAAGCTCCAAATAATTAGTGATTAGAGAAATGCAAATTAAAACAACTATGAAGTATCATTTCTAACTTATAAGTTTGACTAAGATGACTAAAAGGGAAAATAATCAGTGTTGGAGAGGTTGTGGAAAGATTGCAACATTAAGGCACTGTTGGTGAAGTTTTGAACTAATACAATCATTTTGGAGAACAATATGGGAACTATGTCCAAAGAACAATAAAAGTGATCACATTCTTTGACATGACAATACCAGTATTAGCTCTATATCCAAAAGAAATTTAAAAATGTAAAAAGTCCATATGTGCAAAAATATTTGTAGCAGATCTTTTGGTAGCATAAAAGAATTGAAAATTGAGGGGATGTGCATCAATTGAAGAATGGCTAAACAAGCTATGGTATATGAATGTTATGGAGTACTTCTGTTCTATAAAATACCTTGAATGATTGGACTTTAGAGAAGTATAGAAAGAATTACACAAACTGATGCTGAGGGATGGGAGCAGAACCAAGAGAGCTTTGTACATATTAACAACAACATTGTGAATTGACCAGTTATGACAGATGCAGCACCTCCCAGCAAGACAGAGATTTAGGTCAACACTTGGAGAACATTATGGACAATGTCATCCACATGCAGATGAGAACATAAGAAAACAAAAAACCCAACCCACAGAATCTGAATGGATACCACATTCACTCTTATAAAACTTCTTTTATGTTTTTCCTTCCAGTTTCATGGTTTTCTTTCATTCACTTAGTTCTAATTCCTCATATACAAAATGTAAACATTTTAAACATACATATGTAAACATGTTAAACACAAATGAACATGTACAGGTTTTACTAGATTATTAGTAGCTGAAGGGAGGGGTTGGGAAGGGAGTGTGGTAGAAAAATGTATAATTTATAAATATGCAAGTGGATGATTTAGAAGAAATATTCATATTATGTAATTGGAAGAATAAAATAAAATATCAATTAAAAATGAAGAAAATAGATGGTATACATGTTTTATCACAACATTGTGGATAATGGTCCAACTCCTATGGTTACTTGGACCAATAAAGTAAAGTAAAAAAAATACCAGAAAATCCCAAATAAACAAAAAACAACACTTCACTATTCTTTTCCTTTTGTAGGACATATTTTCATAAGATGATCATTTTTTCAAGCTACAGAGAAGGAATTGCATACTTTGACCCTTCTCAGAATAAATAGCAACTAACTCTGCATCCCTAAAGGTCTCCTCCATGTCCCTCTTCACCCTCTCCCCCAATTCATTACTACATCTCCATATTCACATATTTGTTTTCATGCTAATCCTATGATTATTAAACTCTGCAATTAACTTCACTTTACAAATGAGGGAGCAGACTCAGTGGATTACTTGTGGTATTAGAATTAGTAAGGAATAATGCAACTTCCACAAGGAAGAAATTAATCCTGCCTTTTCATGTGAGATTTAATGTTTACCATTTGTCCTCAATTACTATGAGAAGTGCAGTTTGCTACTATAGATAGTTTTATGGTACATGACTTTTCCATTTACACAGTTTTAAAAATACTTGGAGGATAAAGGTTGAATATGCATATATGAGTACTTACCTTAAATATTTTATTCATCTTTCTAAAAAATATCATGAATCAGGAGACTCATTTAACAGGAAACAAAATAAAAATAAGTTCTATGAGGAAAAGATAAAATATTTTCCCCCCAGATTTTTTCCTTCAAAGATCTAACATCTCTGATCAATGGCTTGATCTAATAATGGTTTGTAGCCAGGAGATATTATAGGAATATTGAAGATAATTTTAATTTGATTCACGGTTACCTTAGTTCTAAAACAAATCATAACTTTACTAACGCATTTTTATTTATTAAATGAATTTTAATGACATTATAAATATGTGTGTATGTATGTGTCTGTGTGTGTCAATAGATAGTTAGATACAAAATATGTTTGTGTATGTGTGTATTTCTTTCCTCCTCCACTGTTTCAAATACTCAAATAGTCAATCTCCGGCAGACAGTGATGGGGGGGGAAGTGGAGAGATAAATAGAGAGAGATAAAGAAAGATACAGAAACAAAGAGACAGAGAATTATATACAGAAATAGAGAAAAAATCATGAGTGTCAGAGAGAGAGAGAGAGAGAGAAACAGAGGGGGGAAGGGGGGGAAGAGTGGAGAGAAAGAGAGAGAGAGAGAGAGAGAGAGAGAGAGAGAGAGAGAGAGAGAGAGGCAATTTAGTAAGACTAATCAACAAATCAAATGTGACAGTATTTACAAAATTCTACACTCAGTTTCCCATCTCTAAACAAAGAAGGAAGAAAATCACATTTGCTCATTTTTTTATAATTTTATAATTGGTCCAGTTTTATTATTTTCCATTCTTTCCAAAGTAGACATTTTCTTGAAAATATATATATCTAAATCAGATTCAATTTTTATAGTATTCATAAACTAAAAGAATTCTCTAATAATTTACTTTGTAAGGTGAAGAGCCTTACAATAAAATTAAATATGAAGGGATAATATATTAAAAAGAATTTAAGGGCTGGTAGAAAGGGAAAAGGGGAGGTCGAATGGGCTGTTATTTCTCATAAAAGAAGTTCTTACCAATCTATCTCCCCTTTACCATTCTATCAGTTCTTAACTCCATTATAATTTTGCTTTTCAATGGACTGAGAGAGGGGGGAATTGTGGCAGAATGAATAAGTTTTATTTTCATTGAAATTGGCTCTGAGAGGGAATAACATACATGGTCAATTGCATATAGACATCTGTCTTACCCAGAGGAAAATAGGATTGGAAGAGGATGGGAGAAAGGTGGACTTATGGAAAGGAAGGAAGATTGTCAGAGGGGATAGTCAGATGCAAAACATTTTTGAGGAGGGACAGGATGAAAGGAGAGAGAATAGAATAAATAGAGGAGAGGGAATAGAATGTAGGGAAATACAGTTAGCATTAGTAACTGGGGAAAAATATTAAAGCAAGTTTTTCTGATAAAGACCTCATTTCTCAAACAAAAGAGAAATGAGTCAAATTTATAAAATAAAAAAAAGCCATTTCCCAATTGATAAATTACCAAAAGATAATAAACAGTTTTCAGGTGAGGTTATCACTGTTATCTATGATCATATTAAAAAAAATCTTAACTCACAATTGATTAAAGAAATGCAAATTTGAACAATTCTGAGGTTCTACCTTGCATTGCTAATAGGACACAGAGAGAATGACAAATGTTGGAGAGAATTTAGGAAAGATGAGACAATACTACATTGTTGGAGTTGTGAAATGATTCAGCAGTTCTGTAAAGCAATTGGGAATTATGCTTAAAGGACTATAAAACCATGCCTAGTCTATATAATTATAGCAGTTCTTTATATATATATATATATATATATATATATATATATATATATATACATATATATATATATATATATATAATTTGGGGGATGGTTTGAACATAATGTGGCATATGATTATGATGGAATGCTATACTGTTATAAGAAATGATGAATCAGCAGCTAGGTGGCACAGTGGATAGAGTGCCAGTCCTGGAGTCAAGAGGACCTGAGTTCAAATCCAACCCCAGATACTTAATAATTGCCTAACTGTGTGACCTTGGACAAGTCACTACCCCATTGCCTTAAATAAATAAAAACCGAGCAGAACAAAAAAAGAGAAAGAAATGATGAATAGGCAGATGAGATGGGAAATATATTATATACAAAGTAACAGAAAAATTTCATGATGATAAGCTATGTATGACTTATCCTTTCTCAGAAAGACAGATCTAAAGGATTTAAGATAAAGAATACTATCCATCCCCAAAGACAGAACTGATGGTGTCTGAATACAGATTGAAGTATTTTTTTAGTTTTTTTTTGAGGTTTCTCTTTTTTATTAGGTAGGCTATGTTCACTTTCACACCATGACTATTATGGCAATGTTTTTCATGATAATATATTTTTAACCTATATCAAATAACTTACTTTCTCAATGAGGAAATGTGAGGTGGGAAGAAGGGAAGAGAATTTAGATCTCATACTTTAAAAAATGAAGGTTAAAACTTGTTTTTACATGTAATTGGGGAAAATAAAATAAAGTCTTAAAAATTCATTTATTATGTAAGCACATTTCCATGTATTAAATTTACTTAAAGTAAGGAGAACCTATAATTTCAAAATAGCAATATCTTGAATTTCAATCTCCCAAAGGAAAATCAGTTTTACTTCCACTTTAGGCTTCCATGTATACCCCTGTGAATTTGGGGTTGTTTTTTTTACTATCAGCTGAGAAAAATTCTGGTGGGTTCTTCTCTCCTTCCACCCATCCTGCCCCTGCCACACACAGAATTTTTATTTATTGGGGTACTTCCATTTAACCAATTAACATAAATTGATTTTTACAAAGGGATATTTAATTAAACTAGGTGGCAAAATGTAAAGGGTCCAGGTCTGGTGTCAAGCAGACTAATCTTTATATGTTCAAATCCAGCCTTAGATACTAATTGTGTGACCCAGGGCAGTCCACTAAACTCTGTTTCATTTTCCTCATCTCTAACATGAGCTGGAAAAGGAAATGGCAAATCACTTTATTGTCTTGCCAAGAGAACTTCACATGTGATCAAGAAAAGTCTAACACTACAGAACGGTTGAAAAGTTACTTCTTCTAGCAAGAACAGAAGTGCCCGTATATACTTTCAACACTTGGGGACAAAGTACCTTAGTCCCTACTGATAGTGGGCTCAAACTTAGCACAATTCATACATAGCATTAGTCCTGCTAAATTCTTTTTCAAATGTGGCATTTCTGCTTTTGTTGAACTGGACCATATCCTTGGAATTGTTCTCCCTAAGATGCAGTTTAGGGAGATCTCATCATGGACTGCTCACCCAGACTTCTGGTGTCATATCATCATAGTTATCCCCAAATTTCTTCATCTAAAGTAAATAGCAACCTCAAGAGACCAGAGGCCACAATCATGGTTCATTTTTGCCCTCAGATGGGGAAAGCTTGTGGCCACTTTGCTTACCAAATTACACTCTCAACTAAATGCAGAGAAAGCAGGAAAGATCAGATCAAAAGTAAGTCACTGACTGACTAGTGCTTTTGGATTGCATCCATAGTTCTGGTTACCTTAATCACATGGTTAGAAAAAAAAAACAGAATGAAATTTAGAATGTCTGCACATGTTTCATTTAGAGGAGCAGGGTAATAAACTCAATGAAATAGAGAAGTCTCTAGCACTCTTGATATAAAGAATAGAATAGAATAGAAATTCTGAGAAAAAATTTAATTGAACAATCATAAAGAACTAAACAAGGATAAACTGCTTGCACTCTAATAGGAAATCAATTTTGCATCTCCTCTGAACTCTGTTATCATCAAGAGTCTAATTTCTAATTAGGAAGGAAGTCTAGTGAGAAAAGGGCTGAGGGTGTAAATCTGAGTGTAAAAATAGAAGTCTATATCCATAATGTTAGTTGGGAACTAGCATTTGAACTTAACTCATCTGAAGTGCTCAAAGGTGGGAAGAACATGTGTGTGTGTGTGTGTGTGTGTGTGTGTGTGTGTGTGTGTGTGTAATTTATTTAAGGCAGTAGTGTTGTGACTTGCCCAAGATCTCACAGTTAGGAAATTATTAATTATCTGAGGTTGGATTTGAACTCAGGCCATCCTGACTCCAGGACTGACATAATATATACAACCTCCAGCTTATCAATATCTCATGTGATGGTACTCAGAACCAAACATAAGGCTTCAAATTTGGTCATGGAAGAATGCAATGGAACTGTCATCTTCCTAGTTTTTCAGGTCCTCCTGACTCCAGGGCCCTATCCACAGCCACACCTAGCTGCTCCCCTAGTTTTTCAAACTAAGAATCTCTCAATCTCAGTGTATCAATGTTCTTTAACACATGGTAGGCATAAATGGGTGGCAAGATATCATATACAATGTAATATTGAAATATTACATCACACACATTGAATTGCTTTAAAAATGCTAAAGAAATCTTGCATCAGAAAAGGAGATTGGGTAGCTATCCTTGTGTGAGTATATATATATATATATACACCCAAACAGAGTTGGGTACAGAAATACATTGCATTCAGCAAGAACAAAGGAGGGAAGAGGGGAGAAGCAAAAAGCAGTAATTAGAGCAAAGATAGATTAAAATAGATTAATTAGTCCTAGCAAACTTTAACTAAGGATGTACTATATATATATATATTTATATCCTTTCAAAGACTTGGACAACGAGGGAGTATGGGCTAAATATTATCAGTTCCTTCAGAAAATTCTGAATGAACTTGAATATTTTTTTACCTTACTCTGGACAGCCTTCAGCTTATCAATATCTCCTGTGATAATACTCAGAACCAAACATAAGGCTTCAAATTTAGTCATGGAAGAGTGCAATGGAACTGTCATCTTCCTAGTTTTTCAGGTCCTTCTGATTTCAGGGTCAGTGCCCTATCCACTGCAACACCTAGCTGCCCCCCTAGTTTTTCAAACTAAGAATGTCTCAATGTATCAATGTCCTTTAAGATTCTCCTCTATCTCCTTTATCACACTGCTGCTTTATATTGAGTTTGCAAATCATTTATACCCATGCACTTTCTTCAAACATCTGACTCACCATATAGTCTTTACCATGTGCATCTAGCTCAGTGTTAGCAAATGGCAAACACTCAATAATTGTTTATTTTTTGATGATTGAATTAGAATTTAATCTTTTCAAATCAGATTTTGAATTTATCTCTGTTCATTTCATCTTTTTGACATCATAAGAATTATTTAGTATAGCAAGACCTTTGAAAACTTTTACTTTGTTACAAGCATGTACATTCCAATTTATATCATATGTTCTATGAAATAAGAACACATACAGATCCCTGAGTTTGTTAATGAAACCATTTCCCAAATTCTCTCTAACCCACATCTCTCTGACTTTCCCACAAGAATAATATAATATATGGAGAATGGCCAAGATGGCAGAGAGAATACAGTCACTGTTTTAAATGCTCCTGTTTCCCCCTCAAAAATAACATGAAAGAAACCTCTTAACAGAAATTCGATCAACAAAACCCAGAAAGAGTAGCTAGGAGAAGAACACCTACCAACAAAGTCAGTCTCAGGGGACTGTGGGTGAACTGGGAGTGGAGACCAGAGGGGCAGTGCAGGGACAGCAGTGGGGGGAAGCCAGAGGACTGGCATTAGCCATGGAGGCTTTCTTTGGGCCAACTTTAGTACTGGAATCGATGGCTGGGGGAGAGGAGCTCCGGTGAGCTCCAATCGAGTTACAGAGCAAGCCTGGAATTTGATCTGGGGCTGGGGGACTGAAGTCCATAGTTTTTACAGAGCACTCTTCCCAGAAAAAATGGTAAATGCCTCCCTACCCCCTTAGGTTCAAGTGTGGGCAACAGAGTTCACTGAACTGAAAGGGAGATTAACACCCTCTCCCAAGGCCCAGCCCATTGTTCAAGGTCACCTCAGATCCTGCTGTTGAGGGCCTCAAAGACTGGGGAGAAAGAAACAAGCGCCCCCTCCTGGACGTCTCTTAGAATTACTAAGCCAAGTGAACAAAGACTCTAGGGTTTTCAAAAGCAAACTTCTGAGACCCAACACAACATCCTAGGAAAATGAAGAAAGGCCATCAGGAAGGGGGACCCATGGAAAAATACTTAGAAGAAACAGATTCTAACCCAGAGAGATCTAACATTTCTGAAGAGAATATGAATTGGTCTCCAGACCAGAAAGAATTCCTGGAGGAAATCAGGAAGGAGTTTAAAAATCAATTGGAAAAATTGGGAAAAAAACTCAAGAGAAAATTAACACCTTGCAACAAGAAAACAAATCATTGGAAAATACAATTGGACAAATAAAAAAATGAGAACAATTCTCTCAGATCCTCAATTGGGCAAATGAAAAAAGAAAATAATTCTCTTAAAACTACATTTGGGCAAATGGAAAACTCTTTCAAAAATAGAAGTGACCAATTGGAAAAGTAGTTGCAAAATGCTTCTCTTAAAAAAATGGAATCTGTGGAAAGTAATGACTTCATGAGACATCAAGATTCTGTTAAACAAAACCAAAAGATTGAAAAAATATTAAGAAAATATAAAATATGTCATCAGCAAAACAACTGACCTGAAGAATAGATCAAGAAGGGACAACCTGAAAATTTATAAGTCTTCCAGAAAACACTGAAGAGAAGAAAAAGCCTGGACTTAATTTTACAGGATTTAGAGATGGAACATTGCCCTGTTATCATGGAACCAGAGTGCAAAATACATATTGAAAGAATACATCGACTCCCCTTCTGAAAGAGATCCTAAAATAAAAATACCAAGGAGACCAAATTTTAGAAGTTTCAGATAAAAGGTAAAATCCTGCTAGCAGCCAGAAAGAAACAATTTAAATACCAAGGAGCCACAGTAAGGATTATGCAGGACCTGGATGCATCAACATTAAGGGATTGAAGGGCCTGGAATGATATATTCTGAAGAGCAAGGGAACCTGGAATGCAACCAAGAATCCACTATCCGGGAAAGCTGAGCCTTCTCTTCCAGGGGGAAAATATGGACATTTAATCAAATTAGAGACTTTCAACATTTACTGATGAAAAGACCAGAGCTAAATAGAAAATTTCAACATCAAACAGGAGGCTTGAGAGACACATGAAAAGGTTAAAAAAATGGGGGGGGGGTTAAGGAAAAAAACTGCAATCCAATAAGATGAAACTGGCTATATCCTCATCTGGGAGAAAGATTCTTATAACTGTTGAGAGTTGTAACTCTATTAGAGACAATATACTTAGCCAGAAGTGATGGTCACTCATGACTTATCCATGAGACTATTATCCAATAAGATGAAACTGGCTATATCTCAACCTGGGAGAAAGACTCTAATAATTCTCAAGAATTGTAATGCTATTAAAGAGAAAAGACTTAGTCAGAAGTGAGGGACACTCATGACTTTTCTGTGACTCAGATAGAATGATTTAAAAACAATACCTCCCTAAAAAGGGGGACAGTAAGGAGACAGGAGGATGGAGGAGATTGAATGGGGTAAATTTCATTACATTAAGAGGTACAAAAGACCTATTGTAATAGAGGGGAAGAAGGGAGGAGGTGAGAACCAATTAGATCTTCATCTCATCAAACTTGGCTTGAAGTTAACTTACATACACTCAGTTGAATTAAGAAACTTATCTTACTTTTCAAGTATTAAAAGGGGAGAAGGGGAGGGGGAATGGGGATGGGGAGAAAAGGGGGAACTAAGAGAAGAAAGGGAAGGAAGAAGGGAAAAGAGAAAAGGGAAAGAATGGGGAGGGGGCTGAGATAGGAAGTCAAATACACTGAAGCTGGAGTTATTCAGAAACAAAAATATTGGGGGATAAGCATAAAGTGAAAAAAGGGGGAAAATACAAACAGAGGGAAGATAGAATGGAGGGCAATAAAGAGTTAGTAATTATAACTTTAAATGTGAATGGAGCAGACTCTCTTTTAAAACTTAAGCAAATAGCAGAGTAGATTAAAAACTAGAATCCCACAATATGCTGCTTACAAGGAACTCATTTGAGCAGAAAAATACATATGGAGTAAAAGTAAAAGATTGGAGAAAAATATATTTTGCTTCAGCTGAAATGAAAAAAAACAGGGGTAGAAATCCTTATTTCAGACGAAAAAGCTGCAAAATTATATAGTGTTAAAAGAGATAAGGAAGGAAACTATATCCTCCTAAGAGGTGCTATAGACAATAAAATAATTTCAGTACTAAATATGTATGCACCCAATGGTAGAGTATCAAAATTCATTTTCTTTTAGGTTTTTGCTAGGCAATGAGGTTAAGTGGCTTGGCTGAGGCCACACAACTAGGTAATTATTAAGCATCTGAGGTCAGATTTGAACTTAGGTACTCCTGACTCCAGGGCCGGTGCTCTATCCACTGTGCTACCTAGCTGCCCCAGCATCCAAATTCTTAGAGGAGAAATTGAAAGAGCTAGAGGAAGACATAGACAGCAAAATTCTACTAGTGGGAGACATCAACCTCCCACTCCCAGACTTAGATAAATCTAATCATAAAATAAACAAGAAGGAAGTAAAGGAGGTTAAAAGATTGATAGAAAAACCTAGATATGAGAGACTTATGGAATAAATTGAATGGGGACAGAAAGGAATATACTTTTTTCCTTCAATACATGGCACTTACACAAAAATTGACCATGCACTAGGGCATAAAAACCTAATGATCAATTGCAAAAAAACAGACACAGTGAATACATCTTTCTCAGATCATAATGCAATAAATATCATATACAATATTGGCCTTGGAGATATAGACCCAGAACTAATTGGAAACTAAATAACCTCATTTTAAAGAATGAATGGATCAAGTATCAAATTATAAAAAGAATTATTTATTTCATCCTAGAAAATGACAATAATGAAACAACATACCAACACTTATGGGATACATTCAAGGCAGCTGTCAAGGGATATATTATATCTTTAAATTCTTGCATGACTAAATTAGAGAAAGAGGAAATCAATGAACTAAATATGTAACTAAAAAATTAGAGAAACAACAAATTATCCCCCCGAATTAAATACTAAATTAGAAATTCTAAAAATGAAAGGAGAAATTAATAAAATTGAAAGAAAGAAAACTACTGATGTACTAAATAAAACCAAGAGGTGGTTTTATGCAAAAAAACAATAAAATTGATAAACCTCTGATCAAATTGATTTAAAAAAATAAAGAAGAAAACAAAATTGCTAATATCATAAATGAAAAAGGTGAACTCACCACCAATGAGGAGGAAATGAAAGTATTAATTCAGAATTATTTTACCAAACTCTATGCCAATAAATTTGACATTTTAAGTAAAATGGATGAATATTTATAAAAATATAAGTTGATCAGATTGAATGAAGACTAAATTAAAAACCCTAAATAACCCAATCTCAGAAAAAGAAATTCAACAAGCCATTATTGAACTCCCTAAGAAAACAACCTCCAGGATCAGATTGGTTCACAAATGAATTCTATCAAACATTCAAGGAACAATTGGTTCCAATTCTATATAAAATCTTTGGTAAAATATATGAAGATGGAACTCTAACTCTTTCTATGATACCAATATGGTGCTGATACTGAAACGAGGAAGATTTAAAACAGAGAAAGAAAATTATAGACCTATCTCCCTGATGAATATAGATGCAAAAATCTTAAAGTCTTAGCAAAATGACTACAACAAGTTATCCCTAGGATAATACATTATGACCAAGTAGGATTACCCCAGGAATACAAGGTTGGTTCAATTTTAGGAAAGCTATTAGTATAATTAGTTATATCAACAACAAACCTATCAGAAATCATATGATTATATCAACAGACACTGAAAAAGTTTTGACAAAATACAGCACCCATTCCTACTAAAAACAGTAGCGTGTAGGAATAAACAGATTGTTCTTTAGAATATTAAGCAGTATGTACCTGAAATGATCAACAAGCATTATATGCAATTGGGTTAGACTGGAGGCATTCCCAATAAGATCAGCCCATTATCACCAGTACTCTTCAATATTGTATTAGAAATGCTAGCTTCAGCAATAAGATGAGGAAAAGAAATGGAAGGAATTAGAATTGGGAAGGAAGAGACAAAACTTTCAATCTTTGCACTCTTTGATATGGTGGTATACCTAGAGAATTCCAAAAAATCATCTAAAATACTACTAGAAGTAATTAGAAACTTGAGCAAAGTTGCAGGATATAAAATAAACCTTCATAAATCCTTAACATTTCTATATATGCCTAGCAAGACACAGCAGAAAGAGGTAAAAAGAAAAATACTAATCAAAGTAACCTTAGACAATGTAAAATACCTGGGAGTCTACTTGCCCAGGCAGAGTCAAAAACTTTTTGGAAACAATTAAAAAACGCTCTTCACACAAATAAACTCTGATTTAAATACCTGGGCAAGCATCAACTGTTCATGGATAGGTCAAACTAATATAATAAAAATGATAATTCTACCAAAACTAAACTGCTTTTTTTAATGCCCTATCAATTAAAATTCCAAAAATTACTTTAATGAGTTTAAAAAATTGCAAGTAAATTCATATGAAGTAATAAAAAGTTAAGAATTTCCAGGGATTCAATGAAAAAAAGTACAAAGGTAGGTGTTTTAGCCTTATCAGATCTAAAATTATATTAGAAAGCATCAGTCATCAAAACTGTTTGGTGTTGGCTAAGAAACAAAGTGGTGGATCAGTGGAATAGACTAGGTGCAGTAGCAGGAAATGATTATAGTATTCTGCTGTTTGATAAACCCAAAGAATCCAGCTATTGGGATAAAAACCCTCACTTCAATAAAAACTGTTGGGAAAATTGAAGTTAGTATGGAAGAAACTTGGATTAGATCAACATCACACTCATTATGGTTACTCAAAATGGTTACAGGATTTAGACATAAAAAACAATCTTATAAGCAAACTAGAAGATAAAGGAGTAATTTACCTGTCAGATCTATGGAAAGGGAAATAGTTTATGATCAAGGAAGAGATGGAGAACATTATTAAAAACAACCTAGATAATTTTGATTACATTAAATGAAAAAGCTTTTGCACAGACAAAACTACTGTAACCAAGATCAAAAGAAATGTAGTAAATTGGGAAACAACTTTTACAACCAGTGCTTTTGACAAAGGACTCATTTCTAAAATATACAGAGAACTGAGTCAAATTTTCATAAAACCGCGCCATTCCCCAATTGACAAATGGTCAAAGGTTATGCAAAGACAATTTACAGATGATGAAATCAAAGCGATCCATACTCATATAAAAAAATTTCTCTAAATCACTACTTATTAGAGAAATGCAAATTAAAGCATCTCTGAGGTACCACATCCCACCTCTCAGACTGGCCAATATGACCAGAAAGCACAATGATCAATGTTAGAAGGGATGTGGGAAATCTAGGACACTAATACATTGTTGGTGGAGCTGTGAACTCTTCCAACTTTTCTGGAGAGCAATTTGGAATTATTCACAAAGGGCAACAAAAATGTGCATACCCTTTGACCCAGCAATACCACTACTGGGTCCATACCCTGAAGAGATTATGAAAAGGGGTAAGAGCATCAGTTGTACAAAAATATTCATAGCTCCCCTGTTTGTGGTGGCAACGAATTGGAAATTAATTGAACATCCTTCAATTGGGGAATGGCTTAACAAACTGTAGTATATGTATGTCATGGAACACTATTGCTCTATCAGAAACCAGGAGGGATGGGAAGTTGGGGAATCTTGGAAAGATTTGCGTGAAATGATGCTGAGTGAGATGAGCAGAACCAGAATAACATTGTACACCTAACAGCAACATGAGGGGTAATGATCAACCTTGATGACCTTGCTCATTCCATCAATGCAACAATCGGGGACAATTTTGGGATATATACGATGGAGAATACCATCTGTATCCAGAGAAAGAATTGTGGAGTTTGAACAAAGACCAATTTAGGGAAAAAATTTAGGGAAAAAAATGGTTATCTTATTATCTAATTTTGCTTTATTTTTCTTTCTTAAGAATATGATTTCTCTCTCCTCACATTCATCTTAGATCAATGTATACCATGGAAACAATGTAAAGACTAAAAAACTGCCTTCTGTGGGGGTGGGGGAAGGGAAGCAAGAATGGGGGAAAATTGTAAAGCTCAAAATAAATATCTTTCTAAAAAAAGGATAATGTAATTTATTTTGACAAATATTTTGCTCAATTCTGGTTGACTATTTCTACAGTATTCTCCAGATTATTAAATATATACATAAACATATGCATATATAAAAGTGCCTATATGCATATTTTAATATGTGAGTGTGATTTATATGATATACCATATAATACATTAATATGCTAAATGACATTAATAAATAATATAATTATAATCACATTAAGATTTTATATAATTTTTACATTAAATATTAAGCAATATTGTTAATGTTTTAAATACTATATATGCCACAATATGCCTACATGTACATGAGCATGTGTGTCCTTACATACAAATATATGTCTATAGTTTTATATTATACAGGCAGACAGACAACCAGACATCATAAAGTATAGAGCTCCAGATTTGGAGTCAAAGGTTTGAGTTCAAGTTTGACCTCAGATACTTATTTGCTGAGTCATCTTGGGCAAGTCACTAAACCTCTGCTTTAGTTTTTCCATCTGAAAAATGAGGGCAATACCAGTTCTTGTCTCATAGAGTGAGTACCATGTCAAAAGAGGAAATAATCTTAGTATAGCATGATTTGTTCTTGATGAAGTCATGTGGCTTTTTCTTATTTACTGCTTCTTTACTCATTAACTGTCCATTTATTATTACATTCTAAAAATTTATAAAGAATTGAAGCCAAATTAAAATGTATTTATAATCTCTATTCTCCTTGCATCTCCAGTCCTGCAGCATTTCTCCTATTTTCTCTGAGGATTATTTACTTTGTATTTTTTGTAGCCAGGATCAAATATGAGGTAAAGTGAATTAGTCTAGAGATGGACCATCTTTCCACTCTGCTGCTCAGCCTAGCAGTGTGGTCTTAGGAAAGCTGCCTTGATTGTTTTGTGGAAATAGCAGCAATTAACATGTTTATACAACTTTCAAGTTTTTCAAAGTGCTCACAATAATCAGATAAAGTAGGTAAGAAAAACACATTGTATTTCCATTTTATACATAAAGAAACTGACTTCTGGTGCAGAGCCAAGATGATAGTATGAAGTTAGCATGATCCTGGAGATTTTCTTTACGTAACTTTATTTTTTTTTATTTTTGGTTTTAAGTGATTTTTTTTAAATTAAAGATTTTATTTATTTTGAACTTTCCAATTTTTCCCCTAATCTTACTTCCCTCCCTTCACCACCCCCAACAGAAGGCAATTTGTCAGTCTTTACATTGTTTCCATGGTATACATTGATCCAAATTAAGTATGATGAGAGAGAAAACATATCTTTAAGGAATAAACATAAAGTATAAGAGATAACAGTATCAGACAATAAGATATCAGTTTTCTTTCTAAATTTAAGGTAATAGTCCTTGGTCTTTGTTCAAACTCCACAGTTCTGTCTCTGGAAACAGAAGGTATTCTCCATTGCAGAGAGCCCCAAATTGTTCCTGAGTGCTACACTGATGGAATGAGTGAGTCCATCAAGGTTGATCATCACTCCCATGTTGCTGTTAGCTTGTATAGTGTTTTTCTGGTTCTGCTCATCTCAGCATCAGTTTATGAAAATCCATCCAAGCTTCCCTGAATTCCCTTACCTCCTTGTTTCTAATAGAACAATAGTGTTCCATGAAATACATATATCAGTTTGCTAAGCCATTCCCCAATTGAAGGACATTTACTTGATTTCCAATTCTTTGCCACCACAAACAGGGCTGCTATGAATATTTTTGTACAAGTGATGTTTTTACCCTTTCTCATCTCTTCAAGGTATAGCCTCAGTAGTGGTATTGCTGGATCAAGAGGTATGCACATTTTTGTTGCCCTTTGGGCATAGTTCCAAATTTCTCTTCAGAAAGGTTGGATGAGTTCGCAGCTCCACCAACAATGTAATAGTGTCACAGATTTCCCACAGTCCTTCCAGCAATGATCATTATCCTTTATGGTCATAGTGGCCAGTCTGAGAGGTGAGAGGTGGTACCTGAGAGAAGCTTTAATCTGCATTTCTCTAATAAGTAATTATTTAGAGCAATTTTTCATATGACTATGGATTGCTTTGATCTCCTCATCTGTAAATTGCATTTGTACATACTTTGAGCATTTGTCTATTAGGGAATGGCTTTTTTTTAAACAAAAAATATGACTCAGTTCTCTTCTATATAACTTTAAATGAAGTTTCTATATAGACATTAAAGCTACAGATTCCACCAGAAAACCAACAAAGTTGAAACAAGTTTTCAACTGAAGATATCTTGGAGAATCTCCAGAGAAGGTCTCTTTCTTGGGAGTAAGGGGGAGATAAAAAGCAGCTAGGCTGGAGAGTGGAAAAGTCAGGGGGTGCTTTAAGCCATAGTGTAGTCCAGGTCCCAGATCTTTCCCACTGATAAGCCAGGGATCAGACCCCAGCTCCAGCACATAAAACTTGGGTCTATACTGCTTATACCCGAGAGCAGAGCTCAAACAATCAAAATGAGCAAAAAAATAAAAGAATGCTATCCATAGAATGCTACATGCACATAAAGATTATAGAAATGCCACCTCAGAAGAAGAAGAAGGCAATGAAAAATTTCCTACATAGGAAGTCTCAAAGGAGTCTATGAATTGGACTCAAATTCAAAACCTCATAGAACAGCTCAAAATGAATTTAAAAATCAAAGAAGAGAAGAAGAAAAAAAATGGGAAAAAGAAATGAGAGCCATGCAGGAAAATTATTAAAATTTGATTAAAGAAACAAATTCCTTTAAAAGTAAAAATAACCAACTAGAAAAGGAATACAACTCATCCAAAACTCAAATCAACTAATTGAATAGGCTGAAAATTTTAAAGAAAACATAAAAATACTTTTTTAGGAAAAACAAATGACCTGGAAAATAGATCCAGAAGAAATACTTTATGAATTGTTGGTCAATAAAGTAGCCTGGAAAATATATTTCAGGAAATTATCAGGGAAAATTTCCAAATGTGCTATATCAAGAAGACAAAATAGGCATTGAAAGAATATGTAGAACTCCTCCAGAAAGAGACTCCAGGATAAAAACTCCAAGGATTATCATGGTCAAATTGCACAATTCTCAACTAAAGGAGAAAGCACTGCAAGCAGTCAAAAAGAAGCAGTTTAAAATGTAAAGGAAACACAATCAGATTTACACAGGACCCATCAGCTTCAACACTGAAGGATGAGGGGTTTGAATAAAGTGGTATTTCTGATGACAAAGGACTCTGAATTACAACTAAGAATTTACTGCCTTGCAAAATCAACCATATTCTGTAACGGGAAAAGATGGATGTTCAACAAAATAGAGACTTCCCAAATTTCCTGATAAAAAGACTAGAACTGAATGGAGAATTCACTCTTCAAATACAAGACTAAAGGGATACATTAAAAGGGAAACAAAGCAAATGTTATCAAGAACATTGAATTGTATAGAACTCTACAAGGGAAGTTAACACTTGAAACTCTTGAGAATTGTTTATCTCTTAGGATAGTTAAAAGGGGTGAATAAGGTTGAAGAGACTGGACTTAGAGGATATGGGTATAGTTGGTTCTGATCTTTCCAATGAAGAGGACCAAGATCACTATGTTTGAGACAAATAGCCAAGCTGAAAAGCTGGGGTGTTTACTTAGTTTATGTGTCTCACATTTCCTTTGTTCTGTTTTACTTCTGTCTTGCTCATAGAGTTTAATACTTTCTCTGATGAGGGCATCCTATGCTGGGCTGTCCTGATTGACCACCTTTTTTTTTAAGGTTTTTGCAAGGCAGATGGGGTTAAGTGGTTTGCCCAAGGCCACACAGCTAGGTCATTATTAAGTGTCTGAAGCTGGATTTGAACTCAGGTACTCCTGACTCCAGGGCGGGTGCTCTATCCACTGCACCACCTAGCTGCCCCTGCTGTCCTGATTGAGCAAGAAAAAAGGAAAGGCTCCTAACTCCTTCAAACTTGTTTACCATTACTTCACTGTTTTTCTTTTTTTACCCTGTTAAACAAAAGCATTTCCTCTGGAGAAAGGGTCAGCTGGAGAGGGCTTATTTAAGTCCCCTTTAGTTTGAGTCATGAAGGAGATGTCAACAATAAAAGCTCTTGTTAAAAAGAGGATGTCTTTGCTTTTTCTCTTTCTTTAAAAAAAAAAAACACTAGGTGCTAGGAGGTGTGATGAGTCATCCAGGTTTTTGCTATGAGCTATTTTGCTGAGAAATGAGCAATAACAAAACCTGTGTAAAAGTATAAATATACAGCCAAATAAAGAAGCAAGTAGGATTAGATATTTTATTTCCTAAAGAATTGACTTTTCCAACTCCAATCTGTCTCACTCTGATACATTTCACTCACAATTATGAAAAAAAAATCCCATTGTTCCTAAATAATGTAGAACCATAGCTTTTGTTTGGATGGAGGAATTGCATAAAATATTTTCTAATATAATTGCTCTGCAGCCTAGCTGAGAGTTAGTGCTAATTAAAGAACTGGAACTATGGAACAGTAATTTAATCACATTATAATAAAAAATTCATTCAGTCATATATGGTAGGGGTTCAGAGGAAATGCATCCACCATATTTAAGGCCAGTTTGGGTCAGAGGTCAGGGGGTGGGAGTATGAGGAGGTGGATAAAAGAAATATATATATATATATATATATATATATATATATATATATATATGTGTGTGTGTGTGTGTGTGTGTGTGTGTGTGTGTGTATTTTAGGATTTTGCAAGGCAAATGGCATTAAGTGGCTTATCCAAGGCAACACAGCTAGGCAATTATTAAGTGTCTGAGGCCAGATTTGAACTCAGGTACTCCTGACTCCAGGGCCAGTGCTCTATCCACTCCACCACCTAGCCTCCCCAGAAATATATATTTTAAACAAAATATACTTTTTCCTCTACCGTCTCCTTCAACAAGAAGTAGGACCATTGTTAGAGATTTATTAAGAATTTATTCAATCATAATTAATTTTAATTGATTGGTTCAATCCAGATAACTGAACCTCTAGGTTTTCATTAATAGTAGTTTCCATCCCCATCATACATGTATGTATATTATCCTCATAAAGGTTTTTATAATAATGGAGGGGATAGTAAAAATGACCAAATGTGGTTTTTCATATGACTAGTTTTTAGAAGAGATAACTTAAAGTTTCTGTATTTCAGTCTATCTTTCCTCTCTCTCTCCAAGACAAACAATATTCAAATCACCTTAGACCAAGGTTCTTATCTTTTTTTCAATGTAATTATACATAAATTATACATATATGCATACATATGAATTAATTCCAGGTTATAAATTTTT
This sequence comes from Macrotis lagotis, assembly GCF_037893015.1. Taxonomy (NCBI): domain Eukaryota; kingdom Metazoa; phylum Chordata; class Mammalia; order Peramelemorphia; family Peramelidae; genus Macrotis; species Macrotis lagotis. The sequence continues at coordinate 164,782,034 of NC_133658.1, read as the reverse complement.
GTTCTACATAGATAGGAATAGAAGGAATGAGTCAGAATATTATTCTCCAACAAAAATGGAAGCTAAAATTGTTAGGGCATTTTAAAATGCATCATTTCCTTTGATAATAATGATAATGTGAAAAGTAATTATATGTAGTGACTATATTAATGAACTTGAAGTCAGGAAAACCTGGTTTCAAATCCAGCCTCTGACATTTGCCACAAAAGGAATGAAATGACAATTTTCCTGTGGTAAAAGCAAATCTCCAAGAATATAAGATAAGTGGGGTGTATGAGGTGTTCAAGGAAGATCTTCAGAAGTGGAGGATTGCTCATTCACTTTTTTAATTTTTTTAATTTTTTAATTTTTTAATTTTTTAATTTTTTAAATTTATTTTTATTAAAGATATTATTTGAGTTTTACAATTTTCCCCCCAATCTTGCTTCCCTCTCCCCCCCATGGAAAACACTCTGTCAGTCTTTACTTTGTTTCCATGTTGTACCTTGATCCAAATTGGGTGTGATAAGAGAGAAATCATATCCTTAAAGAAGAGAAGTCTAAGAGGTAATAAGATCAGGCAATAAGATATCTGTTTTTTCCTAAATTAAAAGGAATAGTCCTTGCACTTTGTTCAAACTCCACAGCTCCTTATCTGGATACAGATGGTACTCTGGCAGACAGCCCAATATTGTTGCCAATTGTTGCACTGATGGAATGAGCAAGTCCTTCAAGGTTGAACATCACTCCCATGTTGCTGTTAGGGTGTACAGTGTTTTTCTGGTTCTGCTCATCTCACTCAGCATCAGTTCATGCAAATCCCTCCAGGCTTCCCTGAAATCTCATCCCTCCTGGTTTCTAATAGAACAATAGTGTTCCATGAAATACATATACCACAGTTTGCTAAGCCATTCCCCAATTGAAGGACATTTACTTGATTTCCAATTCTTTGCCACCACAAACAGGGCCGCTATAAATATTTTTGTACAAGTAATGTTTTTACCCTTTTTCATCATCTCTTCAGGGTATAGACCCAGTAGTGGTATTGCTGGGTCAAAGGGTATGGACATTTTTGTTGCCCTTTGGGCATAGTTCCAAATAGCTCTCCAGAAGGGTTGGATGAGTTCACAGTTCCACCAACAGTGTAATAGTGTCCCAGATTCCCCACAACCCTTCCAACAATGATCATTATCCTTCCTGATCATATTGGCCAATCTGAGAGGTGTGAGGTGATACCTCAGAGAAGCTTTAATTTGCATTTCTCTAACAATTAATGATTTAGAACATTTTTTCATATGACTATGGATTACTTTGATCTCCTCATCTGTAAATTGCCTTTGCATATCCTTTGACCATTTGTCAATTGGGGAATGGCTTTTTGTTTTAAAAATATGACTCAGTTCTCTGTATATTTTAGAAATGAGTCCTTTGTCCTTTGTCAGAATCATTAGTTGTAAAGATTGTTTCCCAATTTACTACATTTCTTTTGATCTTGGTTACATCTGTTTTTATCTGTGCAAAAGCTTTTTAATTTAACTGAAATCATCTAATTGGTTTTTGGTGATGTTCTCCAACTCTTCCTTAGTCATAAACTGCACCCCTTTCCATAGATCTGACAGGTAGACTAGTCCTTGATATTCTAATTTGCTTATAGTATTGCTTTTTATGTCTATGTCCTGTAACCATTTGGATCTTATCTTGGTAAAGGGTGTGAGGTGTTGGTCTAATCTAAGTTTCTTCCATACTAACTTCCAATTATCCCAGCAAATTTTTTCAAAGCAGGAGTTTTTATCCCAATGGCCATACCTTTTGGGATTATCAAAGAGCAGATCACTACAATTATCTCCTGCTTTTACACCTAGTTTATTCCACTGGTCCACCACTCTATTTCTTAGCCAATACCAAACAGTTTTGATGACTGATGCTTTATAATATAATTTTAGATCAGGTATGGCTAAGCCACCTTCTTTTGCACTTTTTTCATTAAGCTCCTGGCAATTCTTCACTTTTTATTTCTCCATATGAATTTACTTACAATTTTTTCTAACTCATTAAAGTAATTTTTTGGAATTTTGATTGGTAGGGCACTAAACAGATAGTTTAGTTTTGGTAGAATTGTCATTTTTATTATATTAGCTCTACCTATCCATGAGCAGTTGATATTTGCCCAGTTATTTAAATCTGATTTAATTTGTGTGAGAAGTGTTTTATAATTGTTTTTAAAAAGATTCCAAGTCTGCCTTGGCAAATAGACTCCCAAATATTTTATAATGTCTGAGGTTACTTTGAATGGGATTTCTCTTTCTAGCTCTTCCTACTGTTTCTTGCTAGACATATATAGAAAAGTTGAGGATTTATGAGGGTTTATTTTATAACCTGCAACTTTGCTAAAATTGCTAATTGTTTCCACTAGTATTTTGTATGATATTTTTTTTAGTTTTTTGCAAGGTAAATGGGGTTAAGTGATTTGCCCAAGGCCACACAGCTAGGTAATTATTATTATTATGTGTCTGAGGCTGGATTTGAACTCAGGTACTCCTGACTCCAGGGACAGTACTCCATCCACTGTGCCACCTAGCCACCCCTGCTCATTCACTTTTGGCATCCAACCCTCACTTATGACTCTAAGAAACTATAATATGCACATAGGCAAACTGGTAAACCATCTCAGAAGATGAGCTAAAACAAGGTTGAGAATAACTGTCAGGCCTCAGAAAGATAAGGAGTGTGTCTTCCCAAGTTTGTGAAGACTTCCTTTGGAGTAATGGGTGGATGAGAATAATTTGTTCTAATGAAGGTGGCTGAAGCAGCAAATGAGGAGTGCACAGAGAGATTAGCCAGTTGCCAAAGATGTGAAGATCACTCACCACCTCCTGGTCAATATTAGTCATCTTACCCCTGGACTTCAATGACTCTGGAAGAGAGTCTGATGACTGTGTAAATCTGCCTTTATTAAATCTAATTCTTGTACTGTGCGTTGGTCCTCTTCAGAAACAAAGGACAAAAAACTGTTTTGCCTATCTTTACTTTCTTTAATGTTATTTCATTTACTCATAAAGCACAAGGGAAACTATGATAGAATCCAAATGGGAGGGTTTCACTCTCATTAAGGGAAAGAATAGTTTGTTATAAAAATTTTGACAGCTCTTTTGCTTTTTTTGACTTTTTTTGGTATTCTTAGCAATAGAAAACATATATATATATATATGTATGTATAAAATCATGCCCTTTTTGCAAATCCCTATTTAATAGATGTGTTAACTGATAATTAGGGATTTAATGGTTTGCCCATTATTACACAACTAATAAGTATTGAATGTTTATATTCAAAGCTTTGTCCATTCTAAATGCCAGTCCAGAGCTTTTTCATGATATTACCCTTCTTTTCTATAAGGAAAGAGACAAATGCCCTTTTTCTCCCTCCTTAATACATCTCACATTCCATCTTGCCAGAATGTTCTTCCTTTGTCTTTCTGGTACTGAAAATCACTAGAACTTAAAATTAGAAGGGATATTAGAAATAATTTAGTTTAACCTCATTTTATGGAGCCAAAAAAGGCAAGTTGGTTGTTTAAGGTCAGAAAAGTAATAAAAGGTAAAATAGGATTTGAACCTAGAATATAGCATCATAAATCTAGAGCTAGATGGATCATCTAGTCCAACTCCCTCATTGGATGAAGAAACTGAGGCTTAGGGACATCTAGTAATAATTGTCAGGAATACAGATTCTCTGTGTTCCTAGCCTCTTTTCTTTTCACTGTTACAGGCTGTCCTCAGGTCTCCTAATTAGAAACTTCTTTGAACTAATTTCATTCTTTAAAAGTTCTAGAATATCAGAAATGTGGATATAAGCATTTAGTACAGGCTCTATATAAAGTACTTTACAAATATCCCATTTAATCCTCACAACAACTTTGCAAAGAAGGTCTCTCTGTTTAATATTTTAATAATATTCTATTTTAAAGGCTGAGGGCTAAAGGATAGAGAAAGAAGGAATGTTGAAAAACAACCTGATCAAAATATCCAGAGACTCATTCAGGGTGAGGAGTAATGGACTCATTTGTTGGAGCCAAAAGTGTATGGAATTAGAAAATTTGTGACATAATCAAGCTTCTCAATTCAGGGCAGGCCAGATCCTGGAGGATAGAAACCAATTGATCATAATCTATTTCAATCAACTGACTATTAACTAAAAATATTGCTTTGGTTTTCTGAAATGCAAGATGGGCATAGAAATACATGTCTCTGTTTTCTATTAGTAAGAATAACAGGAAAATGTCAAAAAATGTAAAAGCTGTCAAAATTTTTATAACAAACAATTTTTTCCCTTAATCATAATGAAATCTTTCCATTTGGAATCTAAAATCATAGTTCTCTTTGAGCTTTATGAGCAAGTAGAAATAACCCTAAAGAGAATGAAGACAGGAAAAACAGCTTGACCTGTTGTAATAGAGAGAAAATAACTATTATAATAGAGTTAACAAAATTTTGAGAGTTTTAAGGGATTTTCTCCCCCCACCAAAAAAAACTGAAAGAGGAGAATTTAGGGAAATTAAAAAAAAAACCTCACAGACATTATTCTTACTCCCCAAAAGGTGACTAAGGAAATTTATTTTAAAAAAGACATGCTGTTGCTATGTCTACTATCCCATCCACTGTTAAAAATTCCTTATGAGAATGATCTATACACATGTAAGGGTGGAGTTAGAAACCACCACCCCAATTTAATGTAAACACAGAAGATCTAGCTATCTGGATTGAATAAATCAATCAATCAAAAGTAATTATGATTGAATAAATCCTTAATCAATTGTGAGCTGAATGGTGATGCTATCCAATTTCTAAAAACTCCTGAGACCAAATTATACTAGCTAGGTTCTTGGGAGGGAGCAGGGGGAAGAAGAAAGATAATTCATTATCTCCTCTCCTCCTTGCCCCCCCCCCCCACTAGTGATTAGGTGAATTTGTGAACTTCTAAAGATGAAAAGCTTAGAATGTCCATCAGTATTCATATTGTTGACCCCAGAGTTGGTAGTAATGTTCCTTGGGTAGATTTGGCTGATTATAGTTTGTGCATCAAGACCTGAGAGTAGACTAGATACATCAAAGAAAGGCAGGGTCAGGACTCTTCACTGACACTGACCATCAGGACCCAGAAGGGAACTACATTGAAGGGAAAATTTATGGGGACCATATGAAGGGAGAAAATTTGTTCTAATAGCAAGGAGCTATTAGTTTATTCTTTCGCCCCATATGCTATCATATTTGAACCCACTCTCCCTATTTTTCCTGAATTTGCAAAGGGAGGACACATTTCTAACTTAGAGTGATGGGATATTAAAAAACAAGAATCATTTGCATAGCAAATTAGGAAAATTAAGATTTTTCAAAGCACTTCTCATGTAATATGTCATTTTATCATCATAACAAATTTGGGAGATAGGTATTATAATTATGCCCATTTTTTTCAGATGAGGAGACAGGTTTTATGAGTGACTATTACATGGTCTTATTTGCAGACCACCAGACACAGCTTTTTGCTCCCCAATATTGATGTTACAATCTGTCACTCCATCATTTTCATTTCATACCTTGACAATTTTCTCTTCTATAACAGCTCTTTATTTTCAAAAGTAAATGTCCTTGGCCAGTGAGGAAACTTACCTTCTAACAACTTGGCTGAACTGGCAGCAAATAAAATGTAGGTGGGAGAAGGGTGTAAGTAAATTAGTAGAACATTTTGTCTAGGGCCTCCCCCAGCTCTCATCTGAATTCTAGTCATGTTTAAAACAAAACAAAACAAAACAAAACTATATGCTGGGGGTGGGGAGAAGACCAGGAGAGGAGAGGTAAGAGGGGTGGATAGGATTTCCATAGGGAGGTAACTGGAAAGGTTTCTTCTCATTCCATAAATCTGACCTAAAATCAGGAAATGTTGAATGCACATTCAGAACAATTCTTGTTGAGGCTACAGTCTTTGTTATTGCTATTGTCCATAGTCAGTTCCCACAGTTCTTCCCAGGAGGTAGGCCAATTGCCTAATTTTCCAGAAAGGAAAAGTAAGAGGGTGAGAGATTTCTGTTATTTACCCAAAGTCATATTTCTGTCAGACTCCTTCCCCCTTCCCTACTCCTATGCCATGTGTGTTTCTGTCTCTGGTTTCAGCTTATGGGTGAAAATGTTGAAAGGGTATTTCATGCTCCACTGAGCCAGTCACTTACCATGCGAAGGCACCACCAGCCAACAGCTGTGTAAATGAACATATTTCTAGCAGGTTCTCATATCTCAGTAAAGCAAAGCCAATGTATTCAAAGCCTAAAATTCATTTTTAATGTAGCCTTTCCAATAATAATGCAACAAAATTTTTAAAAAAAATTTGTAGAAACCAGAAGGAATATTAGATTATATTGGTAATCTTCCCTAGAGACTGCTTTCCAAACTGTCTTGGAAAATAAGGATTCATATATTTTTGTAATTCAGTCTTTTTCCTGTACTTTATAAACCTTTGAGATCAGAAACTTATGCTATGTCATTTTTAATGCTATGCAATTTCCAATCCTTTTAATTTTTATTACAATGAAAAGAATATGTTCTGCAGGTATTTTAAGATAGAGGAATATATATGTATATATACATACACATGTATACATCATACACATATATTGTATGTATTTGTGTGTGCATGTGTATATTTTTAAAAATTATGTATGCTGAAATATATATATGTATATGTATATGTTGATGCTATGGTTGAGTAATGGTTGCCTTTTATGGAACAAATTCTTAGCATAAATTGAGGGGAAATAGTTAGAACCAAACATGGAACTGATTGTTTTAAGATTGAAAAATGATTATATGGTTGCATATGGTCATCTTATTTATTTAATTTATATGAAGAGTACATAATACAAAATACCAGACTAGATGAATCAGAAGCTAGAGTTTAAATTATACTTCACTGGAAAATAGAAGTATGCATACTATGGGACTGCTCTCATTACTGATAAGCATGGGAACTTTAACCTACTACATTTCTAACTGGTCCTTGCTATCTGGGACTCTCCAGATTGATGCTAAACTTGGAGATATCCAGTTGGTTTAATCCACTATAGCTCAGAATTCTGAAACTCAATAGATCCACCAGCCTTAGCCACCATAGTAGCAAAGATAACAGCCTGCGATCATGTCATCATCTTCTAAAAGTTTTCTCACCTCACCTCCTGTTCCCTACCTTCATCCAAAAAAAAAATCTGAACCCTGTTCTGAGGGAAATCATAGGATCATGAATATAGAATTGGAAGGGATTCCAAAAATCATTTAGTACAGTTCCTCATTTAACAGGTGGAAAGGAAGTTCAGTAATTTGTCCAAGGTTATATAGTTGGAATTTGAACAGCACAGCAATGGATTTTGAACCCAGATCATTTGATTCAGAGCACTCTTCTCATTCTGGTGTATGTTTTCTTTTGAATTCCAATGTCTTATGCCGATTTCTTAAGTTCTCTCCTGTAATAGATAATTTAATTTAATAGGAGTTCAAAGATCTACTATGTGTAAGGATCTGTGATAGGTGATACAATGACTGGTGAAATAGTCACTCCATTTAAGACATTATAACTTACTGAAGAACATTGTGTCATACTATAGATAGAAAATTGAACTTGAAATGAAGCTCAGATTCCTGCTTCTGATTCTTACTATTCTTATAACCCTGGGTAAATAGTTGGTGTGCCACAGAAAATTCCCCAATAATTATTAGTTTAGTCATAAGCAGTTTTTAAGCTAGCATGGTGAAGGAATTCCCATATTTATATACTCAAAATTTATTTTATTTAACTTCTCAGTTTTCTCCTCTATATAAAAGGATGGTTGGATTAGATGAGTTTTAAAATCTCTTTTAGCTTCAAATAAGTAATCCTGTGATATGCTATAGTATTTTAATAATTAAAATTATAATGAATACATTTAAGTGTATTTTATTTAAAAATTTTCTTAAATTATTAAAATTTATCTTAAATAATTTAAAGACATTTAATGGTAAATTCAAGAAATTCTGATTTTTTTCAACTCAACCAGTAATAGGCTTTTAAAGATGGAAGGGATTTGGGGAATCATCTAGTTCAAAGGCAATATTTTATAAAATAGGTCAAGGAAACTCAGAAGAATTAATTGCTTGAGGTCACATGGTTATTTAATGGCAGAGTTGAGTCTAAAATCTGTCTCTTGGCTCTTAGTTTAATTTGTTAGTTCTACTATACTAAACTGGTTCTTTCTTCTTAACCAAAGCTCCTCTGTCCTCAGTTGGCTAAAAGCCCAAGGCTTTGGGGACCAAGAAAAAGAGAGAAATAATTTTGACATAATTCCCCCACCCACATTCTATAGATGAGCTTGATCAACCTTGTACCCCACATTGACTTTCATCATATTCCCAATCCTGCCAATAATTACTTGGTTTTGTTTTGTAAATTTCTCTGGACTAAACTCTAACCAATCTGATTTGTGATATCTGTCTTTTGTATCTATCAAAGTTTTGAGGTCAAGCATCTCATGATCTGGCCCTTTGTTATTCAGAAACTGAAGTCACTGATGTTTTACTGGGTTTGCTACTTTGTGTTCCATACCACAAATGGCATTCTCTCAAGTATACTTAATTTAAAAGTAAATATTCTTAAATTAGGTTGAGCAAAAAGAGTGTGAACGAAAATAAATAAATAACTACATGAAACAAGTGGGCAAACAGCTTCTAAGATCAGTGTTGATCAGAGGAATCACCTTTGTTTATGAATTAAAACAATTGAATTAGAATGTTTGTATCTGTCCCACCCCAATCACATCACTCCTTAGATACAAATTACATTATGAGAACACTCAAACATAAACACATATAATACACAATCATAAGTGTTTTTGTGATCAGAGATTGTTTAATCAGAAGAAATTCTGACCTAGGATCACAAAAATATGCTATAGATTTTCTTTTGATTTTAGCCTTAATGCTTGGAAGTTTGAGTAATGCTGATTTCACAATAATCAATGTGCATTTCCCCTCTGAAAATACTTATTCCTCTTTACTGTCTCACTCTCCTGTCCTACTGTGCCCAACTTTAGTTAGGTTTTTAGCTAGGGTTTTTTCAATTCAAACAATTGTGATAACAAAGATCATTTTTTTTTTTTTAAAGTAAAGGTAAGTTGAGGACAAAGCATGTATTCCAAAAAAGTTTGCTTAGAGTGTCAAGGAAAGACAATTGTGTTCAATATATGGCAGGTAAATAAGTGAATAAAAAATATATATTGAGATAGTCTTTTCTTTGATTTTTAATAGATGTTATTTCCCCCTTTTCCTACATATTTATAACATATGGTTTTGTTTTGTAAATTTCTCTGGACTATACTCTAGCCAATCTGATTTGTGATATCTATCTTTTCTATCTATTTTATAATATACAAATATTTTATTTTATAACATGTGAATTTTCATAATCTCATATCATTGTGATAAAACAGGAAAAGTAAATATATTCATAATATAGCCCACACACATGCACATGCACATACACAAAATGGTGCTTTGCTGTAATCAGAAAACAAGTGAGGTGTCCCATATATGCAAATGTTCCAAATATTGAATTCTTTAAAATTAATTTTATTTTTTTGCCACAAAATATCTATTTTCTCTCCCTTCCATCTCCATGTCAATCACTATTGGAAAAATAAAAATTAAAAAAAGTTTTTTATAAAAATAACAAAATTAAACAAATCAAATTTCTGTACTGTCCATGTTCAAAAATTATTTTGTAGGATCTACTTTGAATCTATCACTTCAAATTTATATAAAAACGTGTGCTTTTATGATAAGGGATTATTTAATTAGAAGAAATTCTGATCTAGAATTATAAAAATGTATTGATTTTCCTTCAGTTTTCAGTTTTAGCCTCAACACTAGGGAGTATTAGGAAATGGGTAGTATATTTCATGTAGTCATCTGGAATTTGTATTTGACCATTGCATTGATAAGACATCTTAAGGCTTCTAGAGTTGTTTGCATTTACAGTGTCATTACTGTATAAATTTTTGTCAGTGCTATGGAAATTATTTTCCAGGTTTTTCTCACCTAACCCTGAATAAGTTAATTCAAGTCTTCCCAAGTTGTTTCCTCTTCATTTCACGTATCATGACAATATTATATAACACTCATATATCGTAATTTTTTCAACCATCCTCCAAACAATGTGCACCTTACTAGTTTCCAATCCAATTCTACCAGAAAACAAGTAAATGTATTTCTGGACATGGGTCATTATCTTCTTACTTTGATCCTGCAACTATCTGCCAGATAGAAAACATTTTTTAAAATGCCTGAAGTATAGACATTATTGCTTTTCACTGGTATCTGTCATCCATTCTTTCATTCTATAGTTTTGTTAAATTCTTAGTCCACCTGGTTTCTGACAATGCTCATCTGAATTGTGGTCACATCTATCCTGCCTTAGACCCTCTCTACATGGTACAGCAACAGTTGCCATCTTTGTCCAATAATTATCTTCTCCAGACACAATCTCTGTTTCATGGGAAAATTATCTCCTGAGAAATGGAATCCTGAGAACTGTTCCAAATGAGTGATTGTGTTCTAGATCCTGGCATTCTGGGATATGTGATCCTTGATCTGCTTCTCTGTTACACTATGAAGAATTACCTCTGGGATAGTTTGGGTTAGAAAAGTCCTTTCTTTCCTATAAGTTTCTATCAGAGCAGCAAGCTATCTATATCTAATCTATATCGATATCGATATCTATATCTATATCTATATCTATATCTATATCTATATCTATATCTATACATCTACATCTATATCATCTATATCTATAGCCTTGAACCTATATTCCTCCTCATCTGCTATTTTGAGCATGACCCTCTTGCCCACCAAGCTTCATTTTACTTTTTCAGTGGATTCTGATACCTTTTTATGATCACACATCAGTCTATCTGTTTGACCAATCCTGTCACAAGCTTCCATATGTTACTAAACTCTTAGCTGTTCTCTTGCCCAGTTTGTATTCTTGCCTGACCAAACATATTCTCATTTGATCCCTATTCCCACCACTCAGCCAACCCAATGGAATATAACTACTATTCATTTCTGTGTTGACCTGGTCCCACAACCACTGCAGTCAAGATTGGGCATTAGAACAGTTTATCCCAGGCTGCCATGATTTTCTAGTTGCTAATCATTATTCTCTTTTTCATGGTCAAATGTTATATTTCACTTCTCAGTTTTTATGGTTTGGAATTGCTGGAATTCTACCCTGATGTCACCAAATTAACATGCTTCCTATCACAACTCAGTTTTATTACAACTTGAAATCCGTGTGAGTATGAGAAAGAAATTCATAGTTGATTAAAATTTTTTTAAAAATGAAAACATTATCCATCCATTTTCCCAGGGAAAAGTCCATGACATTATGTTAACAATTTTACAAGAAAGCAGATGTACATTCTCAGTTCTCCTGGGAGTGGCAAATACACCAAATTAATACACAACACCAAACAAGTTCAGATGTGTGTTTCAGAAAGTTATTCAATGACTAGAAGTGTTTATTTATACCAAACCATTAAAAAACTGAGAAAGACAAACTTGAAAGCTAACCTTAGCTGAATGTGGGGGTAAAAGCTGATGGTTCTCAAAGTTTCACTCCTGCCTCATTAGATTGCCTTGGGCCAGTTACTGTTTTCAATTTTGTAAATTGGAGATAGCATTTCTTGGTGCCTCCCCTTTTCACTGAACTCTTCTGAGGGATAATGAAATATGGGTTTGTTATAAAGCATTTAGTGTTCCTTGGAGAGAATGTTAGTACTCTGCTAAATTAATTTTACCTTTCTTACTTCTAAGATGCCTGACATTGTTATTGGGACTTATCTACAGAAACCTTAACATGTTCAGATGAAATTAGAGTGAAAAAGAGATATGCTAATGTTTCAGAAAAGATGCTTGTTAGCAAGTCAAAGGGCATCAGTGCTCTTAGATGTGAATGGGATCCTTCCAGTAGATCCCAAGTACCCAAATCCAGTTCAGTCTTTCATCCCTTCATCCATTTAGCTTTCACATGTAATGTACTCCTATATTTCAAGGACTAGGGATTCCTTATGTAAGTACTTGGCTTGGCATCAAGGGAAACAGTTCTGAGGTACACTTACAATTCTACTTTGGGCCATAGCTTTTGAGCAACTCACTCAAAGTACTTGAACCTCAGTTTCTTTTTCTGCAAATGGGGATAACACTATTCAATTCCTTTCAAATTCATTTCAAGACTCAGATGGCATAATAAAGATTAAATTCTTTGAAAACTTAGTTTTAAAATAAATATCAAGTAATAGTAACAGCCTTATCTGTAGCAACATCAGCAATAATTACAATCTTAGTTATCACAGAGATGCACTAGCTGTTTGTTTTAGTTCAGTCATTTTCAGTCATGCCTATCTCTTCATGACACATTTGAGATTTTATTGGCAAAAAATACTGGAATTCCTTGACATTTCATTCTCCAGCAAACAGGGTTAAATGACTTGCCCAGGGTCACATGGTTAATAAGTGTCTGAGACCAGATTTGGTCTTAGGTCTTCCTGATTCCAGGTCTACACTCTTTCTACTGTGCCACCTAGTCACCCTAGTAGTAGCAGCAGCATCAGTTTTTAGCAGGAGTAGCAGCAATGATAGTAGAAATAATAACAGACAGAATATAATTTTTTGGTGATTTTCTGAGTTTGATGTCTCTTTGAATTCAGGTAAATTTGCCTTTGCTGTCAGACCAAAAAAAAAGATCACCATCCCATCCTTGAAACCTGCTCTTCACTTGCTCATGATGTAAGGAAGATACCAGTGTGTGTGTGGTGGAAAGGGTATTGAATTTGAATCCAAACATATGAGTCTAAAAGCCTAGGTGTTCTCTAAGGAAACTTCAAGCTTTCAATCTGTGATCCTCTTCTGTTTTATAACTAGACATGCTTTGTGTTGGGGACTGGGGACAGGGTGATAGATGCAAGTGTTGGTTAAAAAAAGGGGAGGGGAAGAGATGGTGTGTTGACTCAACACCAATGGTCAATATTCATTTTACAAAGAACATACCTGGGAAAAAGTAACTATTGGGAATCAGGCCAGCAGGGCTGGGTCCTTTGATGCACAAAGCACCAAGTTATTTTTAAAAAAAGAAAGAAAAGAGGCCTATCATTTCCAAACAAATCCCAGATGGGTTGAGACCCCTTTCTGTAATATAAACATGCCCAGAGCTGAGGAAGTACAAAGGGAAATGTTTACTGGGAACAGGCAGAATTGTACAGCAGAGCTTGGGAAGACAATACCAGAGAGTCAAAGACTTATTATACCTGTAGTAGCAGAAATGCTGCCAGGAGTTTTTATCTATTTCACCTGGAAATCTGAAGCCTTTTTTCATTGTGAAGAAACAGAAGTTTTAAAATAAGGATCTAGGGGTGGCTAGGTGGATAGAGCACTGGCCTGGAGTCAGGAGTACCTGAGTTCAAATCGAGCCTCAGACACTTAATAATTACCTAGCTGTGTGGCCTTGGGCAAGCCACTTAACCCTATTTACCTTGCAACCCCCCCCCAAAAAAAAAACCAAGGATCCAGTGTCTAATGCATAATTTTTAACCTGTCAAATTTAATACCACTATTACTAAGAAAACTATGATTTCTTAGGACAAAGTACTATTGTAACATAACTAGACATGAAACCAAATCTAGGTGACTAGTACTTTTTCTTTGAACACTGAAATGTAAAGTAGTACCAACATCATTTTTGGTCTTTTAGCAGCCAAAAACAATTGAGTTTAGTAACATACTAATGAAAATAACCTGGGAATCTCTCCCCCATGCTGGGCATACCCCAGAAAAAATCTCTTCTTCCTTACTCAGTTTCAGCAGTGTGTGAGGGTATGGTTGATCTGTGTAAAAATTGCAAGTTATGATTCAGAATATGACACCATTCACTCAGTAATCATGTCTTATGATTCACTGGCATACATAACATGATATATAATACATCCATTTGCCTCTTAAGACAAGTTATGCAACCTTGGTGACATCCCTTTCTCTCTCTCTCTCTCATATTCCTCATCTATAACTAGGTTAGATTTGATATCCTCTGAGATTCCCTCTTGCTCTGACATTCTATGAATCCAACATTTTAAGATTTATTAGACTCAAATATGCTGCTCAAAATGCATAGAGGCAACAACATTATGCTACTAAATTTTACCTGACTCGGGCCAGTTCCCTGATAGTTTAATTCAGATATGAGAATGAAGTGAGACACCCAAAGGTCATAACAGTTAACAAAAAGATTTATTTGATCATAGCAGGGGAAGAATATCCAGCATTGGCATTTAATGAGGATTCCATGTTGATTCAGCTAAGGACAGCTTCCTGGAGTTGACCATCTGCCAATCCATGGTGAAAAGTTTCAGAGAGGGAGTTGGAACTCCAAATGGCCTCTTGTAAACAGGTAACTAGGAAATCATGTCAACAGCCCAAGTCACTCATGTATCAAAGGGAGTTTCAATACCTTTTAAGTTAAAAAACAAAACAAAACATAAAACTAGTATAAGGTAGAGTCTTTGAGAGAAACTATCCCATTCTACTTGGCAGGGGCTTAGGAATACTGCTTTCACACAAGAGAATGTGTCTTAATTCATAATTGCAATCAAAATATCTAACATTAGTGCTTTGGTCATAGTAAGTCAATATTTGTTGAATTGAATTTTAAATTCAAGACAAATAATAAATGTTGGATGAATGAATAAAGTAATGAATTAATGGATAGATTTAAATGAAAGGATCTGTCCTGATATTACTTGAAGACAACTAATCAAACCTGATTCATCATTTCTTCCCACTTGTCCTAAAAAGTTCGAGAACCTTGATCTATCAGTTTAAATGATTTCCAGAAAACTCTATTGGCAATTAGATAGCACAATGGATGGAATACCAGACCTAGTAGCAGGAATGCCTGAATTCAAATCTGGTCTCAGACACTATTGCTGTGTGATTCTAGATAAGTCACTTAGCTAATGTTTGCCTTGGTTTCTCATCTGAAAAACAGAAATAATAATAGTACTTAACTATCAGGGTGGTTGTGAGGATCAAGTGAGTTAATAATTGTGAAACATTTTGCATAGTGTCTGACACACAGCATTATATACATACTCAAATCTTACATACTCAAACTCATCATGGATCTTGCAAATTTGACTTCTGCCCCTGATAGGAGTGGAGTATGAGAAAGGTCATTCTTGTCATACTTCATAGATTCGTAGAACTTCTGCTTTGGGAGGGATCTTAGGGATTATCTAACCTGACACATATCTTCAGTGAGGAGAAACCTCACCACCTCACAAAGAAATTTCATTTTTGGATATCTCTGGTAGGAAATTATTTTTCTTTCATGCAGTGTAATTTTCTTTTTATATAGAAGAGCATAGATCGAGTCCTTGAAGGGATTACAGATGAAGAAACTGAGACTGAATTTAAATTATTTTTTTCAAACATCTCACAAATATAGCATTTCAAGGATAAGATTCAACTACAGTTCCATGATGCTAATTTTAATATCCTTCTTACCCTTTCCATGGTGCCTTCTGTTAGTTCTGCTTTCTGAGTCCAAGCAAAATATCTAAAACCTCTTTTACATTATAAACCCTTAAAACATTTGAAGATAGTTGTTGTTGATGTTCCTGAATTTGTTCTCAATTATTAAGTCACTTGATCCTCACAACCACCCTGATAGGTAAGCACAGTAAGGATTACGTAGGACCTGGCTACATCAGCATTAAGGTATCAAAGGGTCTGGAATGATACATTCTGAAGAGCAAGGGAGCTTGGAATGCAGCCAAGAATTTACTATCTGGAAAAACTGAACCTTCTCTTCCAGGGGAAAAGATGGACATTTAACAAAATAGGAGACTTCCAACTTTTCCTGATGAAAAAAGCAGACCTAAATAGAAAATTTGTACATCAAATAGGAGACTCAAAGAAGCATGACAAGGTAAAAAAGGGAAAACAAAAAAAATCTGCTATCCAATAGGATGAAATTGGCTATATCCCCACTTGGGAGAAAGATTCTCATAACTGTTGAGAACTGTGACTCTATTAGCCAGAAGGAATGGACACTCATGATTTATTCATGACTGACAGAATGATTTAAAAACAGCATCTCCTTTAAAAGGGGGGAACAGTAAAGAGACAGGAAGATAGAGGTGATGGAATGGGGTGAATCACATTCCATAAAAAGGTACAAAGGGCCTATTGCAATAGAGGGGAAGAAGGGAGGAGTTGAAAATAACCTGGATCTTATTCTCATCAGATTTGGTTTAAAGTTAACATACACATACACACACAGTAAAATTGAGAAACTTATCTTACCTTTCAGGTATTAAAAGGGGAAAGGGGTGGGGGGGGAGGAAAAAAGAAACTAAGAGAAGGAAGGGAAGGAAAAAAGGACAAAGGGAATGAGGGAAGAAAGGGGAGAGGGATTGGATATAAGGGGGCACTGAAGGTGGTGATGTTGAGAAACAAATACTGGGGAATATGGATAAGGTGACAAAATGGGGAAAATGCAAGCAGAGGGCAATAAAGAGTGAGTAATTATAACTTTGAATGTGAATGGGATGAACTCTCCCATACAATATAAGTGAATAGCAGAGCAGATTAAAAGCCAGAATCCTACAATATGCGCTTACAAGAAAGTCATTTGAAGCAGAAAGATACATATAGAGTAAAGATAAAAGATTGGAGCAAAATATATTTTGCTTCAGCTTTAGTAAAAAAGCAGGAGTAGCAATCCTTATCCCAGACAAAGCAGCTGCAAAAAATAGATCTTATTAAAAGAGATAAGGAAGTAATTATCCTCCTAAAAGGTACCATAGACAGTGAAATAATTTCAATATTAAATATGTATGCATTGAGTAGTGTAGCATCCAAATTCTTAGAGGAGAAGTTGAATAAGTTAGGAAGATAGAGAAAGCAAAACTCTACTGGTGGGAGATCTAAACCTTCTGCTCTCAGATTTCGATAAATCAAACCATAAAATAAACAAGAAGGAAGTTAAGGAGATAAATAGAATGTTAGAAAACTTAGACCTTTGGAGGGAATTGAATGGTGATAGAAAGGAATATACTTTTTTTCTGCAGTACATGGCACTTACACAAAAGTTGACCATGTACTAGGGCATAAAAACCTAATAATCAAATTCAGAAAGGCTGAAATAGGGAATACATCCTTCTCAAATCATAATGTAATAAAACTTACATGCAAAAATGGGCCAGGGAGAGATAGACCCCAAATTAATTGGAAACTCAATAACCTCATTTCAAATAATTAGTGGTTGAAACAACAAATTATAGAAAGAATTAATTATTTCATCCTAGATAATGAAAATGATGAGACAACATAGCAAAATTATGGGTTATAGTTAAAGCAGTTGTCAAGGGATATATTATATCTTTAAATGCTTACATGAATAAATTAGACAAAGAGGAAATCAATGAACTAAAACATGCAACTAAAAAATTAGAGAAAAAACAAATTAAAGACTCCCAATTAAATATCAAATTAGAAATTATAAAAATTAAAGGATAAATTAACAAAATTGAAAGCAAGAAAACTATTGGGTATCTCTGAGATACCACCTCACACCTCTCAGATTGGCCAATAAGACCAGAAATGTCTACCTGTCAGATCTATGGAAAGGGGAGCAGTTTATGACTAAGGAAGAGTTGGAGAATATCACCAAAAACCAATGAAATGATTTTGATTACATTAAATTAAAAAGCTTTTGCACAGATAAAACCAGTGTAACAAAGATCAAAAGAAATTTAGTAAACTGGGAAACAATCTTTGCAACTAATGATTCTGACAAAGGACTCATTTCTAAAATATACAGAGAACTGAGTCATATTTTTAAAAGAAAAAACCATTCCCCAATTGACAAATGGTCAAAGGATATGCAAAGGCAATTTACAGATGAGGAGATCAAAGTAATCCATAGCCATATGAAAAAATGTTCTAAATCATTAATTGTTAGAGAAATGCAAATTAAAGCTTCTCTGAGGTACCACCTCACACCTTTCAGATTGGCCAATATGACCAGGAAGGATAATGATCATTGTTGGAAGGGTTGTGGGAAATCTAGGACACTACTACACAGTTGGTGGAGCTGTGAACTCATTCAACCCTTCTGGAGAGCTATTTGGAACTATGCCCCAAAGAGCAACAAAAATGTGCATACCCTTTGACCCAGCAATACCACTACTGGGTCTATACCCTGAAGAGATGATGAAAAAGGTAAAAACTTTACTTGTACAAAAATATTTATAGCGGCTCTGTTTGTAGTGGCAAAGAATTGGAAATCAAGTAAATGTCCTTCAATTGGGGAATGGCTTAGCAAACTATGAAATAGGTATGTCATGGAACACTATTGTTCTATTAGAAACCAGGAGGGATGGGATTTCAGGGAAGCCTGGAGGGATTTGCATGAACTGATGCTGAGTGAGATGAGCAGAACCAGAAAAACACTGTACACCCTAACAGCAACATGGGAGTGATGTTCAACCTTGAAGGACTTGCTCATCAGTGCAACAATAGGGAACAATATTTGGCTGTCTGCAAAGGAGAGTGTCATCTGTATCCAGATAAGGAGCTGTGGAGTTTGAACAAAGTGCAAAGACTATTCCCTTTAATTTAGAAAAAAAACAGATATCTTGTCTGATCTTGTTACCTCTTAGACTTCTCTTCTTTAAGGATATGAGTTCTCTCTCATCACACCCAATTTGGATCAAGGTACAACATGGAAACAAAGTAAAGACTGACAGAGTGCTTTCCATTGGGGGGGGAGCAAGATTGGGGGGAAAATTGTAAAACTCAAATAATATCTTTAATAAAAATAAATTAAAAAAAATAAAAAAAACCCAATAAGACCAGAAATGTTGGAAGGGATGTAGAGAAATCTGGGACACTAATACATTGCTGGTAGAATTGTGAACTGATCCAACCTTTCTGGAGAGCAATTTTGAATTACTCCTAAAGGGCAATAAAAATGGGCATAATCTTTGATCCTGCAATACCATTAATGGTTCCATACCCTGAATAAATTATGAAAAAGGGTAAAAACATCACTTATACAAAAATATTCAGAGTAGCTCTGTTTATGATGGCAAAGAATTGGAACCTGAGTTAATGTCCATCAATTGGGGAATGGCTTAACAAATTGTGGTATATGTACATTATGGAACACTACTGTTCTATTAGAAACCAGGAGGGATGGGAATTCAGAGAAGCCTAGAATGATTTACATGAACTGCTGCTGCATGAGATGAGCAGAACCACAAGAACATTGTATACCATAACAGCAACTTGAGTTTGATGAACAATCTTAATGGACTTGCTCATCTCATCAGTGCAACAATAAAGGACAATATTGTGGTATCTGCTATGGAGAATACCATCTATATCCGAAAAATGAATTGTGGAATTTAAACAAAGCCCGAAGACCCTTACCTTTAATGTAAAAAAATGTTATCTTATTATGTAATTTTGTTAGCTCTTATACTTTATTTTTTCCTTTAGGATATGATTTTTCTCTCAACAAATTCAATTTTGATCAATGTATAGCCTGGAAACAACATAAAGACTATCAAACTGGCTTCTGTAGTGGGGTGAGGGGAGGGAAGTGAGATTAGGGGAAACAATTGTAAAATTCAATAAAAAGAAAAATAGAAAAAAGAAAACCAATGACATCATAATGGTGATGTCTTGACTTGCTGACAAATTGGATTTAAATGAGGCAGAACTCTTCAAAGTCCTAGCCTCACTCTCTCCTTAAGACTCAGTGGTAAGCAAATAGGGATGGTCTAGCAGTGGGTGACCTTGACCTTAATGCTTATGAAAAGTACTAATGCTTTTTTTTGTAATGAACAGTGTGCTTTTTGAAAGGGGGAAAAAAGAAAAAAATTTTTAAGGATAATTGATAAGATCCCTTTGTGAAAAAACAAGCAAACAGATTTTCTCAAATAAAAGATTGAATTGAGACAGGACTGTTTTGATGATCAGAGATAAAATTCTGCCCCTTAAATGAATGTAATTAAAGGAGTTGGTAATATATCTTAATATATAATACCATTATAGAGGTAATTATGGCTTCAGGATTTTATGTTACATTAGTTCATTTACATGTGAGTTTTTAGATCTTAAAAGAGGTAATAATTGACAAATTTTTAAATTAAATACATCTTTTTTTGTTTTGTTTTTTAGGTTTTTGCGAGGTAAATGGAGTTAAGTGGCTTGCCCAAGGCCACACAGCTAGGTAATTAGTAAGTGTCTGAGGCCAGATATGAACCCAGGTACTCCTGACTCCAAGGCTGGTGCTTTATCCACTACGCCACCTAGCCACCCCCAAATTAAATACATCTTGAGGGGCTTTGGATAGATTATAGATGGTATGTTGACTTCAAACCTGACTGAGGGCTCATTTCTTGATATTTATTTCAAAAATTAAAGTGGTAACTGACCTCCACAATACACTAATTTGAGGCACTGGAATATATAGGAAGCCAGCAAGATGAGGATTTTTAACATGAAGTTCTAGGAAGAGGTAGTTAGAGGAAGAGAGGTAAGTTGAACTCGGGTGAAAACACAAGGCAGTGATGACTTCCAGAGAAGAAAATGTTGACTAAGTTATTTTGCTGGGAACATGCACTGATTGGAATAGAGGAATTGTTTTGTTGATTCACTGTAGCAATTGCTGGAAACTCATTGGAAGGTATCTGAATACTGCTGCTCTATGAAGATCAATTAAGATTATTGATATCTAATAATATTTACAGACTGAGAGATGAAAACATCCCCATGATTTCTCTGTTGTCTTTATAGAATCACTTCATGTGAGAGCAAAAACTAAAGTAAAAACTTGGACTTTATAATTACTTTGCTGTGAGAAAAGACTTGGAAAAATATTTGCAAAAAGCAGAATATCTTGCTATTTGCATCTCACAAGAACTTTGCAGTTTTCCAGCTTATGAAAATTGTTTGTTTCTAGAAGAGCATAAGACTTTTTTTTAATACCCTTTTAAGGATGCCCTTAAGGCAATATTAAATGTAGCTTCCACATTTAATAGCAATAAAATCCATTATCTTCCTCTGAATTAAATCTGTTGTAAAAGAATCCCTTTTTTCAAAAGCAGTCCTTCCTCCTGACCCAAAATGAAAACTCTTAAAAGTTGTGCTAGAGTTAGGGGTCAGAGGTATCATGAACCTTTACTATTTACAGAGAGGGAAGTGGAAAACAAATGAGTTTTAACTACCTTGTTTCTTCTTTAACATTACCTGATTATATCATTGAGGAGAATAATGATATATTGAGAAAGCTGATTAAAGAAATAAACTTTAAAGTACTGAGTTTTTCATCTAGATTTGAACACCTCTCATGTATTGTTTCCTTTTGTTACATTCTATTGTCTTAGACCTAATGGAAGTAACATATAATGAAGGATAAAGCACTAGGTTTGGAATAAGTAGATCAGAGTTCAGATTCCTTCTGGGATACTTCCTAGCTTTTATGATCATAAAGAAGTCCACTATCAGAACCTCAATGTCATCATCACAAAATGACTTTAATAATGCTTATTTGTTGTTCAATATTTTCAGTCATGCCTGAGTCTTCATGAACTCATTTGGGATTTTCCAGTTAAACAAGATGTGAAACTGAGGAAAACAGGGTTGGTTTCTTGCCTAAAGCTAGTAAGTATCTGAGGTCAGATTTGGTCTCAGGTCTTCCTGACTTCAACCCCAGAGCTGAGGCCTCTAGCTGTCCTAATGATGCCCATACTAACTTTCTTACAGGATAGTTTTGAATAAAACATTTAGCAAACTTTAAGATAGTGTGTAAATATGAATTAATGAATCATTGTATCTATAGGTTTCAGCAGATTTTTAGATAGTTATGACAGGGGCAGCAATCCCAATGATACATGACTATATTTGACTCTTCAGGAATTATATGTGACTTTTAAAAAATCTTTTGAAAGAACTTTGAAAGACTTAAAATGAACTTTATGTTGTTATTATGCACACACTAATTAACTGGATATAGGAAAATTTTTGTTTCAAAGCAATAACAGTGTTTAAGTAGAAAAATCATATGATCCTTTGTTAATGATAAAAAGAACTTTTAGTTCTCACTCCAGCAAGAAATGGAACCTACAAAGAGGAAAATTGGAATCTAATTTAAGTAAAAATTTTCTAAGAAAATTATCAGAAAGTGAAATTGACTGCTTAGTATAGTTAATAGATTTTGTTATACTAGACATCTTCTAGCCCAAGCTAACCACTTATTCAGGATGCCATCTAAGAGACTCTTGGTTAGCCTGGATTAAATGGTTTACAGAGGCTCTTACCGATTCTGGGATTCCATAATTATTGACCATTCACTTTTGAGATATGAGATGGAAATCAAAACTAAAATTTCACATATTCCTAGTGATCAAGGCCTGGAATGAGTTAGGCCCTGTAATAGAACCATTTAGTATATTATCACTGATAAGGTTGGTAGTAATTATAATAATTATAATAATAATCATAGTTAATATTTGCATAATTTTTAAGGTTAACAAAGCATTTTATGGACAGTATCTTAGTTATACTCAAAATAATACTATCAAGTAAAATATGTACAGGTATAAGTATATGTAGATCTATATATGCATATGTATATAGCATATAGATGTATGTATATATATAGATGTATGTATATATGTTTTATATATGGAAAGATTTTTACATATTTTTACATTTAAATATAGAAATTTCTGCAAAGATATTTAAGTATCAAGTGTTGAATCTAGATCCTCTGAGTTCTGACCCTTACTTATACCTATATACCACTCTGAAATAAGTCATGTCTCCCTTAACCACTTACTAATTGGTCCTATTCTTTTATTCTCATCTTTTCTTTCACACTTTAGTCTTATCACTATAGCAATTTGTTTGACTTTTTCTAATCAATTCAATTCAAAAATTTATATCTATTTCAGTATTAGAAATAACATGTTAAGTGTTAGAGATACATAGAAAAATCAAACATTTACTGACCTCAAGAAGCTTACATTCTATAAGGATCTTAGAAGGATTATGATATGCATATAGGAAAATGGGTACAATGTGTATATAAAGTAATGTGAATTAATTTTGAGTAGAATTTATTAACAATTTTGACATCTAGGTAGTTCAAAGGATAGAGTGCTGGTCCCAAAGTCAGAAAGAGTCATCTTTTTTTGAGATGAAATCTGGTCTGACAATTACTAGCAGTAAGTCACTTAACCCTGTTTGCCTCAGTTTCCCCATCTGTAAAATGATTTGAAGAAGAAATTGGCAAATCACTGCATCAACTTTGCCCAGAAAACCTCAAATAGGATAACAGAGTTGAACACACCAAAAAAGTGACTCAACAATAACACTAACAACTTAGGGTACCAGTTATTTTTCATTCAAGTTCAGCTAAGTAATCATGAAAACCTTTATTTTAGGGTAAAAGCTAGTATGTTCACTTCAATCAAAATCTTGAATTTTTGTTGTTTGCTAATTGAATCTGAGTCAATGAAGACAGAACATCACTGTGGGTGGTATCAGTCATAGGTCTATAAATGTCTTTTGGTCTCTTAAGTAATTTCAAAAAAAGAAGAGAGGTAAAATTTTGCTAAACAATAAGGCTTGTAAACATATCCATTTTGTATTATGCTACAGGTCAAGATCAAATCTTGCCCCCACATGATAGTTAAATGTAGCAAAGGTCAAAAAACATGCCAAAAGTAGTATGTGAAAGTATTTGAAGCGATAGCATAAATATTAAGTTGAAGTATGAATTGAAATGCAGTTCATAGTTCATATTTATATAACACTTCATAATTGCAAAACCATATGTGTGTGTGTGATTTCTAGAAGCATATATTTTAATCTGTATCTTGTATACAACAGCACTGCTGATATAGTTATAAACTGATCCAACCATTCTGGTGAGCAATTTGGAACTATACCCAAAAGTTACTAAAACTGTGGACAACTAGTACTAGGTCTATATGCCAAAGAGATCACAAAAAGGGGGTAAAGGTCCAGATGCACTATAATGTTTATAGCAACTATTTTTTTGTAATGTAAAGAAATGAAAATTGAGGGGATATTCATCAATAGGAGAATGGTTGAACAAGTTTTGGATTATGAATGCTATAGTGCTATACTATTATTCTGTAATCTGTAAGAAAAGTTTGGAAAGACTTGTTTAAACAGATGCTAAGTGAAGTGAACAGAACCAAGCGAACATTGTACACATTAATTGTGTATTAGTTGTGACATTGTGATGTGATCAACTTTGATGGATACCACTTTTCTCAGCAGTTCAGTGATCAAGGACAATCTGAAAAGTTTGTGATAGAACATTCCATATACGTCCAGTGAAATATTTTGGAATCAAAAGCCAAGTAAGACATACTATGTTCACTTTTTAAAACTTTTATGTTTTTTTCTTTCTTTTTCATTTCCCCCTTTACTCTTTCACAACATGGATAAAATAGAAATATATATATATATATATATATATATATATATTTTAAAAAAATGAATAAAGAAATAAAAAAGAAGAGGAAAGGGTGACCAACCAGAAGGTTATGCCTTGAGGGTAATGGAAGAGAACCTTGATATAGAAACAGAGATAGCTTGAAGTAGATTAGGACACAATCTAAAGAAACAAAGTATTTTCTTTACAGGGAAAAGGGACAAAAAGAATCCTAATTCCAGGGACAAAAACACAGCCATATTAGTGATAAATAGAAGAAAAGATAAACTTAACTTGCATAACTTTAAATGTGAAGAGATTAAGCAATCCAATAAAATGAATGACAGATAAAAAAAACACTACCAATCTATTATTTACAAGCAAAACTACTAGCAAAGATATATAAGGATAAAAATGAAGGGTCGGAACAAAAATTATTATACATATCCTGAATTAAAAAAACAAGAGTTGAAATGCTATTAGAAAAATATTCATGACATAAAAAGATAAACAAAATTATGCTGAAGGACACTTCAGAAAAAATTCTTGATATTAAGTTTATATAATTCAAATATCTTGGCATCTCAATTTATAAAGGGAAAATTGATCAAATTACCAAAAAAGGCATACACAGAAATACAATAATAGTAAGGGATTTTAATTCTCCTCTTTAACTTGAATACAACTAACAGATTAATAAAAGAGAAATATAGAATTGGAAAAATTATTGGAGAAACTAGAAATAAAATATATGGTATATTCTAAGTGGGACTTGTGTATTTTTATTCAAACTATTAAAATATACTTTACAAAACTAGATTAAAATAATAAAATTTATTTGGAGAAACAAAAGATCCAGAATATCAAGAGAGATAGTTTTAAAATATAACGATTAACAGGGAATTGCTCTTCTAAACTACATTATAAAGTAGCAATCTCATATCCAAGCCATTTTTATTATTTTAAAAATGAAGTAGATCAATAGAACTGACCAGAGAGAACTAGAAACAATGGAAGTCAATATTCCAGTATTAAATAAATTCAAAAAACTTTATTGTGTAAGAAAGGACTACCTACTTGATAATAAAATAATGAAAAAAAAACAAGCCGTAGTATAAAATAGAATAGAATATCACTGTGCTATAAGAAATGACCATCATGAGAAAGCAGAAAAACATGAAAATATTTAAATGATTCAGTGAAGAGAATGAAGAACCAAAAAATGTATACAAAATGACTAAAACAATGTAAATGAAAAGAATGACTTTAAAATAATCAAAAGTGAATGTTACAAAATTACAAAGGACAGGCATGATTCCAAAGAAGAGAGCTAAAACAATTCACCCTCCCCTAGGAATTTCACAATTATGGGGCATTCCACATACTTACAGATATTAAAAAAAAATAAATTGACCCATTGGAGTGTTTTCTCCCTTTTCTTTTTTCTTTTTCCTTTTAAAATAGTATTTGTTATATCCTAGGAGAAATTTGGGTGATAAGCGAAATGTTTATTTGTGATGTAGATATTTAAATAAAAATTTATTTTTTAAAAAGAGGCATCTGGGGGCAGATAGGTGGTACAGTGGATAAAGCACCAGCCCTGGAGTCAGGAGTACCTGTATTCAAATCTGACTTCAGACACGTAATAATTACCTAACTGTATGACCTTAGGCAAGTAACTTAACCCTATTGCCTTGCAAAAAACAAAACAAAGCAAAACAAAAAAGAGGCATCTAACAAGATCTTACATGCTTTCCCACTAAATGAGTGATAGAACAAGAGGTAGACCAACTTAGGTCCCGTGTGTGTGTGTGTGTGTATATATGTATATAAAATATTTCATCAAAATTGTGACTCACATTGGAATAAAATGATCATGAAACCAAAAAAGAAATAGTAGCAAGTGACTTCTCATCCAAGAACACAAAATTTCATCCAGAAGCCCATAGAGTCTAGAAAGGAGATTCCAACCAAAAGAAGCAGTGCCTATAAGACATTGCCTCCCAGAATGACCATAGATAGGACATGTACAGTGTTTATGAAACCTTGTGCTAAGAAACATTGAGAAAAGAGGGCTTCCCTGAGAAAGGCACAGCATGGTCAGAAAGTTCCAGAACAGGGACCTTAGAAACCACAGGGAGTAGAGGTCCACAGAAAACTGTGATTGGTGTGATGTTGCACCACTCAAACTCCATCTTAAGGTTTCCATTTTCTAGGATTCTCTAGAGATGTCAGAGAGAACACTGCAGAGCTGGTATGCTGGGGATTCATCTCTGGGAGCTAAAGCTAGGAAAGGAATAAATAAGAATGAGTCCTTGAAAGAAAAAGTGAGGTGAGGAGAGAGCCTGACTCTGACAAAAAGCCCAGTTCAATATCTAAAATTAGAGAGATGTTAAACTAAAGAAAATACCAACTAGTATCAATAACTGGAAGCTGAAATTCAAAGTTAAAAAAAGGGATTTCCCATGAGAAATATATGTATGCCCAGAAGAAATGAAGCAAGAGAAAAAAATGAAATAAAAGATATGAAAGAATTAATAGTTTAACATGAAAAAATCATAAGACCTTACCCAAGGAATGCACTCTCTGAAAACTAGAATAGACTCAAAAAATAAATTATTTCTTGAGACACAACATATATGTAGAGAGACACTATATATATATATATATATATATATATATATATATTTGTGTGTGTGTGCATATAAAGAGAGAACAAAATTTTGAAAATTGAAAAAGAAATAGAACAGATGCTAAACATCATTCTGAAAAGCAGGTCAAGGAAGCATCATTTTAGAATCCCTAAAAACTATAATTTAAAAATTCTGTACATTAGCTTTCAAGAAATCATAATTGAAAATTATCCAAATTTACTAACCTAGAGGACAAAATAAAGATAAAAAGAATCTACTAATTACTAGCTGAAAGATAGCTGAAAGGGAAAAAATTTAAGGGATGTCTTAGCAAAAACCAAACTCCCTATATCAAGAAAAAAATACTGAAGGGTGATATCATAAACCAATTAAGAGAACATAGTATAGTCTCTATCTGTCAAATCTTTGGAATGGGGAGGAGTTCATGACCAAACAAGAGATGGTGAGTATAATCAATTGAAAAATTTCAACTATATTAACTTAAAACTTTTTGCACGATCAAATGCAATACAATTGAGTATAGAAGGAATGCAGAAAACTGGGAAACAATTTTCACAATGTTCCTCAAAAAGGACCCATTTCTAGAACAGATAGAGAACTGAGTCAAATTTATAAAAATTCAAGTCATCCCTCAATTGATAAATGGTCAAAGGATATGAACAGACAGTTTTCAAATGAAGAAATTCAAGCTATTTATAGTCATATGAGAAAATGTTCCAAATCATTATTGATTAGATAAATGCAAATTGAAACAATCCTGAGGTAACACTTCACAACTAGCAGATTGGATATGATGGGAAAAAAAAGGAAAATGATCAAGGTTGAAGAATATGTGGGGAAAATGAGGTATGAATTCACAGTTGTGAACTGGTCCAACCATTCTGTTTTTGTTTTTGTTTTTTGCAAGGCAATGGGGTTAAGTGACTTGACCAAGGTCACATAAATAGGTAATTATTAAGTGTCTGAGGCTGGATTTGAACCCCTGACTACAAGGCCAGTGCCCTCTTCATTGCGCCACCTAGCTGCCCCAGGTCTAATCATTCTAAAGAACAATTTGAAGCAATGACCAAAGGAGAATACAATTTTGTAAACCCTTCTAGGTCTATATTCTAACGAGATCACAAAAAAATGGGAAGTCTCACATGTACAAAAATATCAATATCATCTCTTTGTAGTGGTAAAGAGTTAGAAATTGGGGGGATGCCCATCAATTTGGGGGAATGACTGAATAAGTTATGATATATGAATGTTATAGAGTATTATTTTTCCGTAAAAAATCATGAGGGGTGGAACTTTAAAAAAAGCCTGGAAAGACTTGTGTGAACTAATGGAAAATGCCATCCACATCCAGAGAAAAAAAATAAGAAATCTGAATCCAGAGCAAAGCGTACTATGTTCACTTTTTAAAATTTCTTTTATATTTTCTTCTTTCTTATAGATTTTTCTTCCTGAGTTATTATTCCTTTGTCATAACCTGAGTAATAGGGAAATATATTAAGCACAATTGTTCATATACAACCTGTATCAGACTGTTGCCATGGGAAGAATGGATGGTATAAAGATGTGGAACTCAAAAGACTGCAACGGATAGATGTTGAAAACTACCTTTGCATGTAATTAGATAAAAGAAAAGAAAAAAAGTAAAAAATACTCCAAGTGTTCAGAAAGAAGTTAAAGTGCTAATAAACTTGTCAGGTTTATGACAGTTTCTAATATAAATGAGAGGATAATCTGGAGGATAGCGTGTAAATCTGGGGGGAAAAGTTTCTTACTCTAGAAAAAGCAAAATTCATTGAAATCCTGAAGTAAAGAGTTCCAAGTAGGGGATATTTTAGGATATTAGAACTAGATAATTTAGTTCAACTCCATTTTTAATATCAGAGATAATTTAGGTTTAGAGTTGAAGAGGCTTACCCACATTCATAGTGCCTTGTCAGTGACAAAGCTGTAAGGAAAATTCTCAACAATAATCTCTGATGGATCCTTATTACCTCTAGCATCAAATATAAAATCCTCTTTTTTACCTTTCAAAGATCCCTCTTACCTCCTTACCTCTTACCTTCCACTTTCCTCTTTTTCACTTACCATCTGACAGAGTGACATTGGCTTCTTTGTTTCACATCAAATCATTCCCTCCTCCAATTTAGGGATTTTTATTGCCTCTCCCTCATATCTGGAATCTCTTTCCCCTTCAACTCCATCTCCAGCTTTCCCTGGCTTCCTTTACATCTCAGTTAAAATACCAGCTTCTGAAGGAAAGCTTTTTGTGGCTCACTTTAATATTATTACCTTTTCCTTGTTGACTATCTCCAAATTATCTGGTAATTATCTTTCATCCATTGTATGCATGTTGTCTCCATCTTAGACTGTGTGGTCCTTGAGAGCAGGAACTATCTTTTGCCATTATCAGTATAATGAACACCTAGTACCAGTATCTAGTATGTTGTTCATATTTAAGTGCTTATTGACTTGACTTGTTATGACCAGGCTGCAGGTCTTCCATAAAGAACAGTCTTTGTGATTCTCTTAGGAAAACTAGCTTTTCTTACTTCTTTCCCCTGAAGATAAACATAATCTTTTCCAAGTCTAAAGTCAATGATTTTTTATTCAAATCAACAAAATGATTCCATAATCATATAAAAAACTAAAAAAACCCTCTGCTTGCCATGTCTGACTTCAATTACCCTAAATAATTTTGTCATATTTAGAAGTATAAACTTTTATCTTACCAAGAAAGATGTATTTATTTCTGTTGTGTCAATGGTGATTCAATGTGTGGGAATCCATTTACTGTTCTTCAGTGTTAAGACTTAGTTGACAAATACTAAAAAGCTGTCTGAGGCACAGAAGTAGAAACTTGTCCAGAGTCAGAGAGCTAGCAAGGATCAGAGGTAGGATTTGAGCTTAGGTCTTCATAACTTGAAGGCAGTCTCAGCACTGCTTCTATTTAAAATACTGCTTCTTTGGCTCAAATATTGCCAGTGACACAATAAAAAACAAAGTAAAAAATTCCAATATTTTAAAAGAACTCTTTATAACATAATAAATCTGAATCTTTATCAAATAGTTCAAAGATCTGAACTTAAAAAATCAGATTAAAATACACATTCACTTTTAATGGAAATGAGCAGAATGCAGATTTATTTTGTTTCATTGTAAATCAAGTTTTATTTTCTGCTTTTTGTGATTAGAGGGGGTATGGCAGAGGTCCCCTCAAAAAAGAATGCCATTGAAGCATTTTTTTTATAAAGGAAGCAAACCAAAGGAGGACCAGAAGTAAATACAAATGAGCACGAGTTCACTGAAAGAAACATAATGAATTTATTATAAAATGAAAATGAAAAACAAGCTATACATAAGAAAGAGTCATGATTTCATGTACTAGCTATATTATCTACTTTGTATGTGGAATTGTTCATTTCATTTGTTATTTTTTGAGTTCAGAATAATAATTTTTTTATAAATGGTGGATGGTGATATCATTTTTACAAGGAATGTGCTACTTAAAAGAGCAATGTTCTTTGACATAATTTCCTCTCATTCTGTGATTTAAAGTAGAAATCAAATTTTAAAATTATTATTTCAGTTTTTTCTCTTGGTTGAATGAGGTTTTTTAAATTAATTTTTTAGCAATTTCTTAGAGAAACTGGGTTCATTAAAAAAACAACTATGAGGAATACAGTAATAACTTTTGGGTTTGGTGTAGAATCTAACTAGTGAGTTTTTCTTCAGTTTTTGCTTTACAATTCATTCCTGATTTAAAATTGAATGTTTTCCAGAACACTTTGAAATTTCTTCTTTTTAGTAGCAATCTGTGAGTTTATTAATTCTGTTTATACATAACTTAAACACAGATCTAAGTCCAGAGCAGGACTCATTTCAATTTATATCATGGTCTTAGATTTTCATGAGCAGGAAAACATTTAAAAGTTTGCTTGAGTTGATACTTAAAACTATATTCCAAGGAGCTAACTTTCTATGGCTTCTTATACATTAACCAAATTTCCCCTTGAATTCCCTTGAATCCTCTAAACTATGTATGATTTACACACTCTGCTTATCTGGGAAAACAAAAATAACTGCTAATGGAATACTTGATAAAATAAAAAAATGCATCTTTAAAGTTATGATCAACTGGGAAAGTGGGGAGGAAAATTTTTTTAATTCAATTTATTTTATATTGATGTTTGTAAAGTAAAGGGTTTGTTCATTTCTGAGCAGATTTGAAAAGTGACAAGTCCAAAATGATTTTGAACAGATGGTTCTTGACTATCCTAACCTGATTTGGGGTCTGGGTTCACATGACACTTCAATGAAGTTTACCATGACTTATAAGAGAATGTGGTTTAGTTTTTACTAAATTTCCAAACGAAAATTCATCTAAAGAGCATTTCTGGCAACCTTCAAAAATGGAAAGTTAAAATTCTTATTTTCAACTTGGCAAAATAAACTCAGAGAGGGTGCTGGGTTAGAAAAAAATTCCTTATAAGCAAGCAAATTAACTTTAATCTAAGAGATGTAATTTGACTAGAAAAATACCTGGAAATAAATATACATCAACAAAAAACCTGGGTTTTGGGAAAAATTCAAGAAGCACATCTATATGTTTCCTGTATCCACCCCTCTCTTTTCCCTTCTTTTTTCTTAAGAATTGGGAAATGAGTTGAGAGAAAACCCTGATAAATTTGTTTGACTTTCTGTAAAGTGCTATACTTTGAAAAGTTTTTCCTTTTTTAAAAAACTCATTGATGCATCAATATTTCATTTTAATCCCTCTCTCTCTAACTTAAATATAATATTGATATGTAGAAAGACATAAGAAAGTGTTTGTTTTAAGAATATTTATTCATAGGCATACATGTCTTTTAAATATACTTGCATTGAAGATGGTAATGACAATCACAGGCATTTCTAATTGTCCTCACTTTGGTAGTCAGGAAGACAGAATGAGGCTAATGAATTTGTGCAACTGTGCGTCACTTAAATCCAAGTCACACTTTATTTCAAGATATAATTCCATGAGGTCACTGGTCTTCTAAAATGAAGGACAAACAACAACAATAATAGCAATAGTAAATAATATTAGAAAAACAAATTTATTTTGCATTAAAAACTCTTTACAGTTTGGCTCAGTATATTTTTCCAGGGTTATGGCCTAAAGCATTGCCTCATATAGGTTATGTTTCTCATATATATACATATACATACATACATACATGTATATATATGTGTATGTGCATGTATGCATACGATGGTATACATATATATATTATTTATGATATACAATATTCCATTTCCTGTGTCTGAATCTCTGCCCAAGTTGTCCTCCATTCCTTGGAATATTCTACCTCTTCTCCTTAATTATTTTAGAATTCATAGTTTGTATCAAGGCTTAATTGAGATGTCAGAAGTTTTGACTGATGTCCATAATTTTTAATGCTCTTTTTTCCACCAATGATTTTGTATTTATTTATTTGTTGTATCAGCTCATGTACATGTTGCATCAACTCATTATACAACTTAAAAGAATATAAAGTTGATGACTATTCCATTTCGAATCTGTCTATGCCAAGGTCTTCAGAGTATCTTGTACAAAGTAGACACAATATACAAATATGAAATTGAATAGGGGAAGAAAAGGGAATAGGCATTTATAAAGTGTCTTCTATATGTCAGGCACTGTGCTAATCATTTTGCAAATAAAACTTTGTTTGATCCTGATCTGAACCCTGGTCTTCCAGATTTCAGGCTTAGCACCCTATCTTCTACTTCAATAATGAATAGAGGAGTGCCATTCAGGTCCTAGAATCATAAATTCAGTCAGAAATTCTTTAATCCACACTTCTACCTCACACAGGGCCATTACTTTTAAGTCATCATAATCAATCAGAGATTTTATTTTTATATTGCTAGTTTTAATAACAATGGGCTTCTATAGCAACTTCTCTAAGGCAGCATTCATGTTATATTATTCAGACAAGATTTTCTCTATTTAGGGAAGTTTTTAGTGAAGAAACTCCCTCTTGTCCATGCAGATCAGCTACAAACATTCTTTTATTATTGTATGGAGCATTGACAATTTAAGCGACTTGTTCAGAGTTCCCGGATGGGTTAGAATCAGAACTCAAGTCTGGTTCTTTCTGACTTGGAGAACAATTCTCTATTTAATATGCTGTATTGGCCCTCAAGTCTGGATGAAATATTTCTTTCATTAGTTTTAAGGAAACCCAGGTATGGAAACTGTCAATCAATGTGGCCCAATAACCTGGAAAAACTGAGAGGTGACTTGGTCTTCATGGTTACATATGTAGTCTTTCTGGTTTTTGTTTTTTTTTTCCCTTTGTTTGGGCACAATCAGGTTTAAGTGACTTGCTCAGCATCACACAGCTTGTAAGAGGTCAAATTTGAACTTTGGTCTACCTAGCTCCCTATACCTATTCCTAAAACTAGTATTTCTTTTCTTTTCTTTTAGTTTTTTTTTGCAAGGCAGTGGGATTAAATGGCTTTCCCAAGGCCACACAGCTAGGTAATTATTAAGTATTGAGGCTGGATTTGAACTCAGGTACTCCTGACTCCAGGACTGGTGCCCTATCCACTGCAGCACCTAGCTGCCTCTAAAACTAGTGTTTCCAAGAAAGGACTTACACTCAGTTTTTCATGACTCTAAGTCTGGTTCCCTCTTCCACCTCACAAAAAATAATCTTCATGCTATAAATGAGAAACATCAAGGGGTAGAAAGGTTTTCACAGAAATGTGTGTTTTTTTAAATGGGGTGGTGATGATTGCAGATCCTGTGTCTGTGCCAGTAATGCATTCAGACTCCTCTTTTGTGTTTTCAGCCCCATGAGCATCATTTGTTGACATTTCTCCTGGCTCTACATATAAAGAGTACAATGAAGCTAATGTCATTGCCTCAGCTATTTTCTTTCTTAAAGAAAAAAAATATATTTTGTAAAAAATTTGTCAATTATATGTGAAAAAATAATTATTTTTATATGTAAAAAAAATAAAAACCAAATCTTCTTTCCCTGCTTTCCCCCCCTAGAAAGCAGACAGTTTTATTTCAGTTATACTTGTGAGATCATCTAAAACGTATTTCCTTATCAGCCACATTGAAAAAGAAATAATAAATAAAATGAAAAATGAAGCAAGTAAAAAAATGCTTCATTCGGCAACCAGAGTTCATCTATTCTTTCTCTAGAAGGGAACAATATTTTTCATAAGGTCCTATGGAATTGTCTTGAATGATTGTCTTGATTAGAGCAGCAAAGTCTATCATATTTGATCATCCATTATAAAACTGTTCTTACTGTGTACAATGTACTCCTGGTTTTGTTCACTTTACTCAACATCTGTTCATATAAATTCTTCCAGGTTTTTTCCTGAAATCCACTTGCTCATCATTTATTTTAGCATGATTGAATTATATTATATTCATGTACAACAACTTGTTCAGTCATTCTGCAGTTGAGGGGCATTCTCCCACCTTCTAATTCTTTAACACCACAAAAATAGCTGCTAGAAATATTTTTGTACATGTAGGTCCTTGGTTCTTTTTAATGTTTTTTGGCAGATTTAGTAGTCTTATTACTAGTTCAAAAGGCATATAGTTTGTTTACCCTTTGGACATAGTTACAAATTGATCAATGACATCTATTCTTAGAATTCTTTCTTAAATGTGAATTGCTCTCTCCTGTCAGAAGATCTGAGTTCAAATTCGCAGGTCTGTGCTATTAACTTGGCAGCTATGAATAAGTCATATCAACATTCTGCATTTCAGTGCATTTAATATGCAGGGAGGGGAGTGGTCATAGTTAGATTTAGTGATTTCTAAGAACCTAATCAGTTCCAAGATTCTAGTATTTGTGTACTTTAACTTTGGTCTAGACCTGTGATTTCTGCTATTATGAAAACTTTCCTCACCCATGCATACCAGCAAATAATTTGTAATAGGGAGCCAATTTATACTAGTTTCTGAGAACTAATTGTTAAATTATCAGTGTGAACAACATTTGCATTTCAGAAATCAGCAAGCTATCAGTCAGGGCTTGTTTTGTTGTTTTCTTTCCTAGATTTACAAAAGTGATGGAGAAGATATTAATAATGAAGATTAGGGGCAATTAGGTGGCACAGTGGACCGTGCACCAGTCCTAGAGTCAGGAATATCTGAGTTCATATCCAGCTTTAGACCTTTAACTTACTAGTTGTGCGACTTTGGACAAGCCACACAAAAAAATTCAGTTTAAACTAAAAAAATGTGTGAAGTGTAATTTTCTTTCAGAGTGACAACTTAACATTTACCAACACATTACTGTTTATAATTTATAACCTCCAAAAATTTTCTAAGACACTGCTGGGCTAATTTGATTATCCCCATGCAATAATTATATGGCACTGACAAGGCTAGAACTCGAGACTTCTGAAGGTGTCAAACTGCTATCTATATGATTCATCTAATCAGAAAGGGGTATCATTTTTCACTTCAGTTTTTTCTACTGAAAAAATGAACAAACAAAAAAAGAAACTGGGTTTAGCATTGAGGAAATTAAATTCAGCTTCATTGATAACCAACTATTTTGTATTAGTATCAAAATAAAAATGAAAGAAAGAATCAAAAGGGGGCTCAGAGATTATTTGATCCATATCACTTGTTGTAAAGATGAAAAAAATGAGGTTCATTTTCCAGTGGTTCTAACTGGGCAAAAACTAGGTTACAAAGTCAAGTGACTCCAGGATAAAATTAGATGAAATTTCTAGAAAAAAAAGGCTGACATTTTAGACAAGTCTATAGGAAGCAATGTCTACCATTTGAGAGTTTCTTCTTGTTTTTAAAATATCTGCATGCTGACAAAGTGGAACCTTTCCAACCAGATCTTCTGGTCCACATCGGTCATTGAGTAAATGCCCAGGGGTGAGGTGGGGAGGGAAACTGTGAACTAGGGGTTTTATATTCTCTCAGCTCTATAATCACAAACTCCAATAGTGCCTTATTATCCCTATCATTTTCTCCAACTCTATGGACTATATTGCAAGAATCTGTCTGGGAATCTATTATTTTGAGATGAATAGAAGAGGAGAGAAGAGACAATTTTGGGGAGCACTTAAAACTCAAGAAAAGCAGGATATAGTGTAAGAAGCAAACATCCAATGTTTTAGAAAGGACCTTCTGCTAGAAGCCACGAGATCTAGGTTTTAAGGTTAGCTTCACCACAGGTTTACTTGTAGTTCTAAGTCAGTTTTATTAATTTTCAGGAACTTAGGTTCCTCATCTTTATGAGGAGAGAAAGTGGAGAGAGTAAACTCTGCTCTAGATTTTTTTTGAGAGTTGTTG
The DNA here is from genome assembly GCF_037893015.1 of Macrotis lagotis. Classification (NCBI taxonomy): domain Eukaryota; kingdom Metazoa; phylum Chordata; class Mammalia; order Peramelemorphia; family Peramelidae; genus Macrotis; species Macrotis lagotis. The sequence continues at coordinate 164,745,466 of NC_133658.1, read as the reverse complement.
AAAAAATCATGTGAAATAATATTTATAAAAAGGCTTCAAAAAGCATAAAGTACAACAAAAATAATTTTTTCTGATTTCCTATTACCTTTAGGAAAAAATATTTAAAAATAAAATTGAATTAATGTCATCTAATTCTGCTACCACTTAAATTTGGATGCGGATTTCATATTAATCCCCTTTATTCAATCTAGTTTTCAATCAAAGTGCACTGAAAAATGCTTAAAAATCTATCAAGGAACACCTCAGAAGAGCAAAGCCTTTTCTGAACTCCTCACGTATTAATGTTCTTCTGCTCCTAAAGTAATTTTGTAATATTTTTGAATTTTTCATCTGTGTGATTGTCCCATAGAATGTAAACATTTTAAAGGTAGGAGATATTTTGTAGTTGATTTTTGTATCCCCAATGCCTAATACAGTGCCTGAATCATAGCAGATGGTGAACTACTGGCAGTTGAATTGGATTGATTACAAATTAAAAAGCAATTGAGAGTCCTTGGTTCTAATCTTGGCTCCATCTTAACTGTTACTTTCCTCACCCCATGCCTAAGAAACTCCAGCTCCTTATAAAAGAAATATGTACCTGGAGAAAGCAAGCTAGGTTTACAATGAAACCATATACTGTATCCCAATCTTGACTTTATCTTAAATGAATGCATTTTGAGTGCCAAATTGCAGCTACTGACATTATTAGTTTTTGGTCCTCTTTGTATGTTTTTATAGCATTTAAACACTGATATTTCAGATCCAAGGTAATCAAAATTCCTTCAAAAGGCATGCAACAATATAGTTGAAAACTAATCATCCAAACTGGCACCTCACTCAATCTTTTTCACAAATCAAATTCAGGCAGTTTAATTTTAAGGGATGCCTATGAATATTTAAAAATTAATGACAGGTTTATAAACATAATAAAGATAACTATCTGAAAACCCTAAAAAAGACAGCTTTCTGAAATGGAGTAAGTGTCCGTGTGCTGGGATATTTAAAGTCATGGGGCTGCTCTCAATAGTGATTCCTTTCCTACATTCTTCCATTTCCCCTAACATCTGTTTCCATTAGTGTTATTATGAAATGTATACTGTCTGGTGGGGGGGGGATAAAGAAAAGGAAAGCAATTGCATCTGCATTTTTTTGTTTTTGTTTTTATATTTTCTTTTTTTTGCTTTCTTTTTTGTGTTTTCTTTTTTCAATTACATGTAAAGATAGTTTTCAACATTCATTTTTGTAAGATAATTTTTTCATATATGGAGGTTATTTTATGGTACAATATTTCTCAACATGACTTATTTTCCTTTCCCTCCTCTTGCTCTTCTTCTCCTACTCTTCTTTCTCTTCTTCCTCCTCATCTTATCAGCTAAAAAATCTGAAAAGTCTAAAAATTGTGCTGGAGGCATCAAAATTATCAGAATCAACTGATAATTCTATCATGACTTGTAATCAAACATCATATAAAAGAATAGGGTGAAGTAGTAGTGAGGCAAAACTGACAATAAAAACAAAAACAAAAAACTCTGCATTTGTGATCAGAAGACCTGGAGTTAAGGCTTATCTCTTTCATATCCTAGTTTTATGAACTTAGGGTAACCAACATACCTCAATGCTATCATGCATTAGGGGATGTCTATCCTAAGCATATGAAGATTTCCTTTGGCAGAATGGGTGAATGAGGAATTTCTTCCAATAACTATGAAAGTGCTTGAAGCAGGTATTGTGGAGCAATTCAAATTTGATTAGTCATCTAAGACTCCAAGGTTATTCATTTCAACCTGGGCCATCAGAAATTTTCCTGACTTTTTTAGTACTACTGAATTTGGAAGACTAGAGGAGAGAGTGATGCTGGTGACTTTTTGCAGCTCTGCCTTACTTAAATCCAATTCATGCACAGAGCAATACATCACTCACTGATGTTACTGGTCCTCTTCAAAATGAAGAACAAACCACATGTGGATTTAAGCAAATCGCGATATCAGTGCCTATTTCCTCATCTATAAAATACTTGTGCTATTTATCACAAATGTTTAATGTGAAGCTAAAATAAGAGTATATAGAATTTATGTCATAGTTATAAGACACCTTATAAAAGTTGGCTATTAATTTTCTGCTAGTGCCATTAAATATTTTTATATCATGTAACATTCCTGAGAGAGTACTTGCCAATATACTCTGGAGTTCTAAGAAACAGAAAAAATAAGTATTAAATATTCTTTTCCTCAAATTACCATTCTAAAGTAAGACTACTCTGTCTTTTGGGAGGAAAACACAGGAGAAAACAACTACTGAATTTAGGCTATTTGTGATCAACTAAAGAGGTAGACAATGGTTTTGAGATATGGCACTTTCTAGCTGTACATTATCAAAATGTCAGGCTGCCATTGACAAATATTCTAGTGTTTAAAGGGAACAAAGAGCACAGTGATGTGCTGTATCCACCCTTTGTCAGCATCAGGTATGAGAGCTTTGTTTACTTTGTTCCTCTTAGCTGAGAGGAAGGTTTAAGTGGTTTGAAGAACAAAAAATCCACCAGGAAAAAAAAAAGAGTTCCATTTCTCCCCTAGCAACCCATGTGCTTCCTATCTCTTTACACCCTGCCAGTCACCAAATAAGCATTAGGTTAGAACAAAGAAGCAAAAAATCCCATTCTATTCTCCTGTCTCAGAATTAATTATAGGATTTAGAATATGAAGGAAACAAAAGGAGGACTGGACAGGAGGAGGAGATGAGGAAAGGAGGAGACCAACCCATTCACTTTAGATGAGGGAACTAAGGAACAAAAAAGATAAATGACTTTTTCCAAGATCATACAGTAGCAATGTGGGAATGTTTAGAGATAACCCTTGATTTAAGTGCTTAGTGGACAGTGAGTTAAATATGACTCGAGTTCAATGACAGTCAAAAATGTGGATGGGACTATGTGATGCACTGAGAGAAAGGGAGATGATGATACCTTCATATTTTGCCTTAATAATATTATAGCTAAGGTTTTGTGATTTGTTCTGGGCAATAAACTTTAGGATGGACTTTGATATTCTGGAGAATATTTTTTCAAAAGAGTGGATAAGAAATAAAAGAACAATACTAACAAAGAAAGTACAGTAGAAGAGAACAGAATGGTCTAGCTCTCTCCCACTATTTCAACAAAGTCACAGAAAGAGTGCCAGAACAAATCCTTTTCAAAAAGTCTAAATAAAGATCTCTCTGAGTCCTTTTACTACAATAAAAATAGGGAGACAGACACTGGGGACAGAGTCTATCCAGGAGGGTTCATCATAAACCCTTCCAATGTGGAGACTTGAAGAGGGAAAATGCCATCAGGAAAAGGGGAGATCAAAGTTCAGGTTTGTTTGGGGGTGAAAAACTCACCATTCTGATTCAGGGAGATAAGAAAGACTTAGATAATTCATAGTTTACACAAAAGGTTCATAGATTACTATAAAGTCTTCACAAATTACTGAAAGTTCATGAAGGTTTATACCAAAGACATTTGATAAAGGAGAAAGAGGAAAGGGAAAGGGAACAGTTAGGAGATGCTATCTTGTGACCTGGCTTAGATCCCAGGGATCCAGCATGGAGATTATGAGAGAGGAGGTATGGCTACCTCCTCTTCTGGAAGGAGTCAGGGGGAGGGGATTAAGGAGTGACCCACCTGAATGTGACTGGAGTCAGGTGTTTACCTTGGAAGACTAAGAGCCAGGAAAGTGGAAGAGGGGTAGGGGGAAGGGGCTGAAGTTGCTTTTTATTATCTTGATGAATTTGGTGTCTAGTAGAAAAAACTTGGGAAAGAACTTCCTATGGCCCAGGAACAGAGCTCACCTTTAAAAACCATGAACTAGTACAAAAATTAGTAAGACACAAACTAACAGAAAAAAAAAAAAAACTCCTGAAAGTCACTGTGGTAATAAGGAAGATTAAACTACCATTTCAGAAGAAGCCATTGGGTAAAAGCCTACATGTGAAATGAATATGAACTGGTCTCAAGCTCAAAAAGTCTTCTTGGAAGAACGCAAAAAGGATTTAAAAAGCCAAGTAGGAAAAATTGGGAAAAGAAATGAGACACATGAAAAAGAGAATGAATAGCTTAGAAAAGGAAGCACAATATGGGTGAAGAAAACAAGTCCTTTAAATATATAATTGGACAAATGGAAAAAAGAAAACAGCACTTTTTAAAGTACAATGGGCTAAATTCCTTAAAAATAAGAATTGGGCAAGTAGAAACTAATGAGTCTATGAGACAGCAAAAATCAGTCAAACAAAATGAAAAAATGAAAATAAAGAATGTGTGATACCTCACTTGAAAAGCAATTGACATGGAAAAGAGATCCAGGAGGAACTATTTAAGAATTATTGGACTACTTGAAAGTGAAGATAAAAAAAGACCATGGACAATATCTTTCAAAAAAATAATTAAGAAAAACCTATATCCTAGAACCAGAGGGTAAAATATTCACTGAAAAAATCCACTGATCACCTTATGAAAAAATCACAAAATTAAATGTCCAAGGAATGTTGTAGCCAAATTCCAGAATTATCAGGTTAAGTAGAAAATACTTCAGGCAACCAGAAAGAAATAATTCAAATACATAGGAATTTCAGGCAAGATTCTACAGGACTTGACAGCTTCAACATTAAAGGATGAGAGAGCCAGGAATATGATATTATAGGGGGCAAAGGAGCTTGAATTACAACCAAGAATCACTTACTCAGCAAGAGTGAACATAATCTTTTAGGGGGAAAGATGGCCATTGAAAGAAATAAGGGACTTTCAAACTTTCATTATGAAAAGACTAGAGCTGAACAGAAAATTTGATCATCAAATCCAAGAAATTTTAGATGATTTTTTTGCAAGGCGATGGCATTAAGTGGCTTGCCCAAGGCCACACAGCTAGGTAATTATTAAATGTCTGAAGCCGGATTTGAACTCAAGTACTCCTGACTCCAGGGCCAGTGCTCTATCCACTGCACCACCTAGCCATCCTAAATCCAAGAGATTTTAAAGAGATGCTTAAAAATATAATAGAAAAATACTATTCAATAAGATTAAACTGTTTACATTACTAGGGTAAATGATACTTGTAACTATTGAGAACCCTGTCTCTATTAGAGGTGGTATATTTAGAGAGAGGGTATGGGCATAAATTGATTTTGATATAATACTATAAAAAATAAAGGCATTTAAAAAAAAGAACTGAGAACAAATTTCATCACATAAAGAAGTGCAAAGCCCCTATTAAAGTTCAATGAAAGAAGAGACGGGATGAGATTTGCTTGAAACTTACTTTAAGAAGATTTGCCTGAAAGATTTAATAACATATACACCCAGTTGGGTTTAAAATTTTATCTTACCCTAAAGGAAATACAAGAATAAAGGGGCAAAGAAGAAGTGACTGAAAGAAGGGCGGGGGAGAAAGGAAAGTAGATGAAGAAAGTGAGAAAAAGGTAGGAAAAGGAAGAGGGGCAGAGAGAAGGAAAGCCAGATAGAGAAGGAGGTGGCCACAAGTAAAACACTGGTGAGAGGAAAAGAGAGAGTCAAAATGGGAGAAAAATAGGATGGAAGGAAATTCAGAGTTAGTAATAACAATTGTGAATGGGAATGGAATTGACTCTTCCATAAAATAGAAGCAGAGAGCTGAATGGATTAAAAATCAGAATTCTACAATATGTTCATCAAAAAAATAAATAAATAAATAAAGACCCAACCATATTTGAAGTAGAGGGTTACACATAGAGTCAAGGTAAAAGGTTTGAGTACAATATATTATACTTCAGCAGAAATAAAAAATAAACAATCAGGGGCAGCAATTCTGATCTTAGACAAAGTAAAAGCAAAAAACATCTAATTAAAAGAGATAAGGAGGGAATCTATATCTCCATAAAAGGTACCATAGACAAAGAAGTAATGTTGATTCTAAACATATGTGCAATATGTGGTACAGCATCCAAATTCCTAGTGAGATTAAATGAGTTACAGAAAGACATAAACAGCAAAACTATACTAATGGGGAACCTCAATCTACCTCTCTCAGAATTAGATAATTCTAACCTCAAAATAAAAAAGAAGTTTAAAAAGTGAATAGAATTTTAGAAAAATGATACATAATATTCCTTTGGAGAAAATTGCATAGTGATGGCCATGGCCATGAGGCATACAAACCTCACAGTCAAATGCAGAAAGACAGAAATATATAATTGAATTATTTTCAGATCATCATGCAATAAAATTTATGTGTAATAAAGGGCCATAGAAAGATATATTAAACATTTGTTGGAAACCAAATAACCCAATTTTAAAGAATGAGTGGAACAAACAACAAATCATAGAAGCAATCGATAATATCATCCAAGACAATGACAATATTGAGCCAAAATACCAAAATTAATAGGATACAATGAAAGCAGTAATTAGGCATCATTTTATATTGTTAAATACTCATGTGAATAAAATGGAGAAAGAGGTCAATGAATTGGGCATGCAACTAAAAAAAAACTAGAAAAAGAACAAATTAAAAATTCCAATTAAGGGGCAGCTAGGTGGCACAGTGGATAGAGCACCGGCCCTGGAGTCAGGAATACCTGAGTTCAAATCTGGCCTCAGACACTTAATAATTACCTAGCTGTGTAGCCTTGGGCAAGCCATTTAACCCTATTGACTTGCAAAAACCTAAAAAACATTTCTAATTAAAAGCCAAATTAGAAATTCTGAAATCAAAAAAGAGAGTAATAAATTTGAATGTAAGAAAACTATTAAACTAATAAATAAAACTAAAACTTAATTTTATAAAACAATAAATCTTTAATTAATTTGATTTACAAAATAAAGATGAAAACTAAATTACCAGTATCAAAAATGAAAAGGATAAATTCACTACCAAACAAGAAGAAGAAATTAAAATAATAATTCAAAGCTATTTTGTTCAACTGAATTCTAATAAATCTGACAATCTAAATGTAATGGATGAATATTTTCAAAAATACAAATTGCCTTGATTAACAGAAGAGGAAATAAAATATCTAAATAATCCCATTTTATAAAAATAAATAGGGAAAAAAGTCAATAAACTCTGTAAGAAAAGAAGCTCCAGGGTCAGATGGATTTACAAGTAAGTTTTATACAATTAATTCCCATAGAATATAAAGTATTTCAGAAAATTCAAAAAAATATTTTTATGATATAAAAATAGTGCTGATGAACTAAGCCAGAGAGCAACAAAACAGAGAAAGAAAATTAAAGACCAATTCCCTAAAGAATACTGATAAAACATTTTAAATAAATTATTAACAAAGAGATTAAAGCAATTTATCATCAGGATAATACACTATGATCTGTGGGATGGGACTTATACCAAGAATGCAGAGCTAGTGCAATATTGGGAAAACTATCATCATAACTGAGCATATCAATAATAAAAGTAATAGAAATCATATGATTATCTCAAAGATGCCAAAAAACATCTTTTGACGAAATACTAGTGACCATTCCCATTAACTAAAATATTAGAGAGCATAGGAATAAGTGGAGTTTTCCTTAAAATGATAAGCAGTATCTATCTAAAATCATCAGCAAATATTATATGTAATGGGGATAAGCTAGAAGTATTACCAATGAATCAGGGTTGAAAAGGATGCCTGTTATCACCATTATTATTTAATATTTGACTAGAAATATTACCTTTAGAAGTAAGAGAAGAAAAAGAAACTGAAAGAATGAGAATAAGTAAAGAAGAAACAAAAGTCTGATTCTTTGAAAATGATATGATGTATACTTAGCAAATACTAGAAAAATCAACTCAAAAAATGTCAAAAAATTAACAACTTTAGCAAAGTTGCAGGATATAAAATGAACCACATAAATCATCAACATTTCTATATGTTACCAACAAAGCCCAATAACAAGAGATAGAAAAAGAAATTTCATTCAACATCACTGAGGAAACATGAAATATTCTAGAGTTTATCTGCCAAGACAAAACAAGGTACTATATGTGAGGTTGCATCCAGGAAATATTATTGGGTTTAAGTAAATGGAAGATAGTGTTTATGATGAGGAAGTCACGAGATGTACAAGTCTTTAATAGTAAGTGACCATTGCTATTGCTTTTTCCAATTTAATTCCTCTCACTTTTCTTGTAGTCTGAGCCTATTCTAGTATTAAAGTCACCCAGAATTATAAATTTGTCCTTTTTTTTTTTTTTGGTATTTTGATGATAAGGGTCTTCAAAGCTTCATAAAATTTTTCTTTGCCTTCCTCAGTGTTTGTCATGGGAGACATAGGCATTAATGGTGGTAGTGTGACATTTTCTTGCAAGTGTCAATTACATTGACATGAAACTTGCATTCACTCCTTTTGTAGGCATTCAAGCTTGCTGACTAGATTAGTTTTGATTGCAAAACCTACTCCAATTTCACAGTGCTCCCCTTCACTGTAGTCACTCCAGAAAAACTTGTATCCAGTTCTGACTTCAGTAAGCTGGACTTCATTTTACAGTCTTGTTTCACTCAAGGTTACTATTTGGATATTATACTTGCTGAGGTCTCTTGCAACAAGAACTGTTTATCTTTCAGATCTATTTAATCTTGTGTTGCCTATGAGCGCGCACACATTCTATGTACAGATGCTGAATGGACTCATCTTTAAAGAAGTTTTGGGGTTTTTTTTGTTTTGTTTTGACCACAGGGTGAGATCCTCACTTGCTAGGGTTATTATTTTAAGGTCATAGGGTCCCACTACTGCTTCCACTGAGGAAATGACCAGATGACCTGGGATGCTTGTATGCAGGGTTGTGACTACAGCTCCCAGTATATCTGTACCTGTTGCTTTGTCACTTGCCTTGTAGACACAGGACTTTGAGAAAGAAATGATAAATGAGATGGGTGATATCTTTTAATTTATGTGTAAATTAGATTTAAGTGAGGCAGGGTTGCAGAAAGTCATTTGCCTCACTCTTCCAAAGTCATCATGGTACAGTGTGTTGGGGTCTAATCTCTGCGGGCTCCTTGGAACCTGACAGGCGGGATAGAGTTGGTGAAATGAGTTGAGTCAACAAGTGGGTAAAGGCAGGAGCAGGTTGACTGACTCAGTTGCTTGGACTTATTTTTATAGTCTCAGAATCATGTATGTTTCAAGCAAGCAAGCTAAGATCATTTCCTTGTTTACAAAAGTGTATAATTTTCATCATCAATCATATAGTTCATATGATTACAAGTTTTAGTCATGTGATTACAACTTTAATTAATAATCATATAGTTAATTGATTTCTTATCCCTACTCAGACCATGATGACCTCAACCTCTCTGTTACCTTATTTATTACTACATTATATAATTGTTAATTCATTTAAAGTTATTAATTAAGCAATTCTTTTCATGGAAAGTTTTTTATATTTTTTGTAAGTAATGTTTTTCAATACACTCCCTTAACAATCTATAGTGAGGGTCTTTATGCTTGTTCACCCATCCGTTAACTCTTACAATAACCAATTTATCTTTCACGCCTTGTTGGGAGAAGCCACAGTTTCTGTGACTTTTTTATTCTTTCCCATGAAATTAAGGCTGCTGGAGTTCACATATCGGTCACCTGTACTAGCTATTTTCTCACCATCTTTTTCATATAGTCCTGTGTATGGTAAAGAGGGGGCAAAACTATTAATTTCCCTGAAATTCTATCTGACCAGTCTTGTATCTGTTTTCCCTGTATATATTCTGACATCTCCTTGGAATTCCCAGTGTTGGGTTTTCCAGAGATTTCATAATGTTGAAGCCTTTTGTATGCCTCAGGGAGAGGCAGTCCTGTTAAATTTGGACAGAGTTTACAATCTGTTTTATTCAAGGAATTTTTCTGAAATCCTTCCTTTATAGTCATTCCACTATTAGGGTGAGTAAATATTGCAATCAATAATAAACCTATAAATATTGGTATGCATGAAATCCCTATATATATATATATATAAATGTTGAAGAAGGAAATGTTCCATCAGGGAGTGTGACTGCCTTGAGTCTTCTCGCTGCAACTGTGTGAAACAGCTTAGAGGCCCTGGCTCCCAACAACAGTGGCATACAGAATCAAGAAAAATGGTGATTACTTTAGAAGCAGTGGATGATCCTGGTATCCTCGATGTCTAACCAAGCACTAAGCACTCCACAGTGTGGCTACATTCATGATCAATGGGAAAAACCATTTTAATTCTCCTATTTCACCAGGTAAGACTTCATATGCTTGGGGGGAAGGCACCTCCCTCTCCTCACCCCCCCCCCAACTCACTGATGGGCTTGCAACCCCTTGGTAACTACCAAAATGGTTTACTGGGGTATGGATACTGTGCATGCTACTGATTCTTGAAGTCACAGATGGCTCAGATACACCTCAGAGGTGTTAGGCAGCCCTGAAAAGGACTCAGTAGCCCTCATACCCGAGGTACTAGTCTTCTTTGAAGAGATAGACAGGATTTGAGAGTGACTACGGCAATGTATGATGCACAGTGCTGGAATGATCACAGATGCATCCACTTCAAGCTAAATATTCAAATTCAACCAAAGCAGTGGCCCAAAGGCAAAATGACTACTAGAAGAATTAATGTCAAGAGATTAGAGTGCTTCCTGGGCTACTAGATGGCAGTGGATAGAGCACCATCCCTGGAGTCAGGAGTACCTGAGTTCAAATCTGACCTCAGACACTTAATAATTACCTAGCTGTGTGGCCTTGGGCAAGCCACTTAACCCCATTGCCTTGCAAAAACCTAAACAAAATTCCAATTAAAAGCCAAATTAGAAATTCTGAAAATCAAAAAAGAGGGTAATAAATTTGAATGTAAGAAAACTATTAAACTAATAAATAAAACTAAAACTTAATTTTATAAAACAATAAATCTTAATGATATAGTGAAAGAGAATTGCCCTGATAACCTGGAACCAGAGGGCAGATTACTTCAATTCCCTCTTGAAAGGGATCCCAAAATGAAAACATCAAGGAATATTTTGGTCAAACTCCAGAACTATCAGATCAAGGAGAAGATCCTGCAAATGGCCAGAGAGAAACATTTCAAATATCCCAGAACCACAGTCAGGATTAAATAGGACCTGACAGCATCAACATTAAAGGATCAAAGTACCTGAGATATCATATTCCAGACAACAAGGGAGCTTGGAATGTAGCCAAGAATTCAGTATCCATCAAAACTGAGCCTTCTCTTTCAGGGGAAAAAGATAGACATTTAATGAATAGGAAACTTTCACTTTTTTCTGATAAAAAGAACAATGTTAAACAGAAAATTTGTTCTTCAAACAGGGGACACAAGAGATATATGAAAAGGTAAAAAGGGGAAAAGAAAAAATAACTGTTATTCAATAAGATGAGACTGTCTTTATCCCCACCTGGGAGAAAGATTCTCATTACTCTTGAGAATAGTAACTTTATAAGAGGGAATATACTTAGCCAGAAGTAATGGACACTCATGACTTGTCCATGATTTTGATGGAATGATTTAAAAATAATATCTTCTTAAAAGGGGGGGGGATAGGAAAGAGGTAGGTGGAAGGAGGAGATTTAATGAAGTAAATTATATCACTTGAAGAGTTGCAAAGGACCTATTGCAATAGAGGGGGAAAAGGGAGTAGGGTGAGAACCATCTGAATTTTACTTTCCTCATATTTGACTCAAAGAGGGATTAACACACATACACACACACACACACACAATTCAGTTTAGAAACTTATCTTACCTTTCAAGTATTAAGAGGGGAAAGGGGGAGGGAGAAAAAGAGGAGCTTAAAGAAGGAAGGAAAGGAATAAGGGACAAAGAGAAAGGGGGAAAAGGGGGGGTGGATAGAAGGGGCAAACACACTGAAGGAGGTGGTATTCAGAAGCAAAATACTGGAGAATAGAGATAAGAATATGGATGGGGTGAAAAAAGGGGGGAATACATACAGAGGGAACATAGTATGGAGGGCAATAAAGAGTTAGTAATTACAACTTTGAATATGAATGGAATGAATTTTTCCATAAAATGTAATTAAACAGCAAAGTGGATTAAAAACCAGAATTCCTAATATGTTGTTTACAAAAAAAATGCATCTGATGCAGAGAGATACATACAGAGTAAAGGTAAAAGGCTGAAGAAGAATACATTATGCTTCAGCTGAAGTGAAAAAGGCAGGGATAGCAATCCTTATCTGACAAAGCAGCTGCAAAAATAAATCTCTTTAAAAGAGATATGGAAGGAAACTATATCCTCCTAAATGATGCCTTAGTCAATGAAGCAATTTCAATACTAAATATGTTTGAACCAAGTCATGTAACATCCAGATTCTTAGAGAAGTTGACTGAGTTACAAGAAGGCATAGACAGCAAAACTCTACTGGTGGCAGACCTCAACCTCCCTTGCTCAGAATTAAATAAATCTAGCCATAAAATAAACAGGAAGAAAGTTAAGGAGGTATATAGATTGTTAGAAATTTTAGACATGATAGACCTTTGGAGAAAATTGAATGGGGGACAGAAAGGAATATGCCCTTTTTCCTGCAGCACATGGCACTTACACAAAACTTGTCCATTTACTAGGGCTTAAGAACCTCATCAAATACAGAAAGGCAGAAATAGTGAATACTTCCTTTTCAGACCATAAGGCAATAACAATCATGTGCAATAATGGGCCTTAGAGAGATAGATCTAAAACTAATTGGAAACTAAATAACTTCATTTTAAAGAATGAGCAGACCAAATATCAGATCATAGACTTAAAGATTTCATTAAAGACAATGACAATAACAAGACAACATACCAAAACTTATGGATTACAACCAAAGCAGTTATTAGGGGATATGTTATATCTCTAAATGCTTACATGAATAAAATAGAGAAAGAGGAAATCAATGAAATAAGCATGCAATTAAAAAAGTTAAAGAACAAATTAAAAACCCCAAATTAAATGTGAAATTAGACATTCTAAATATTAAAGGAGAAATTAATAAAATTGAAAGCAAGGAAAACTATTGAACTAAGAAATAAAACTAAAACTTGGTTTCATGAAAAAAACAATAAAATAGATAAACCTTGGGTTAATTTGATTTATAAAAAGAATTAAGGAATATAAGCAGTTCAACATCCTTAAGTTCCTCATAGTTAGTCTTTAACATTCACCCCCCCTCCATTCACCTGAGTCCTGTACTTGGTGATCAGACATTTTGTTTCAGCTCTGGTTTTTTCAATAGGAAAGTCTGAAAGTCCCTTGTTTCATTGAAAATCTATCTTTTCCCCCTGAAAAAAGGATGTTTGGTTTTGTTGAGTAGTTCATTCTTGGTTGTAAACCAAGATTTTTTCCTTCCAGCCCTACAAACCCTACAAGCCCTCAATGTAGTTGCTGCCAGATGCTGTGTAATCCTGGCTATAGAGCCACGGTAGATGAGTTGCTTGTTTCTGGCAGCTTTTAGTATTTTCTCTTTATGAGTTCTAGAGTTTGGCTATAATATTCCTGGAAGTTTTTCTTTTGGGATCTCTTTCAGGAAGTAATTGGTGAATTCCCTCAATTTCTATCTTAGCCTGTGCTCCTAGGATCTCAGGGCATTTTTGCTGTATTATTTCTTGAAAAATGTATCTAGGCTCTTTTCCTGGTCATGATTTTGAGGTAGCCCAAAATTTTTTAAATTATCTCTTCTGGATGTGTTTTCAAGTTCAGTTGTTTTTCCCAATGAGATATTTCACATTTCTTCTAATTTTTGGCTTTTTTGGTACAGTTTTATTTCTTACTTGGTTCTTACAAAATCATCCGCTTGCTTTAGTTCAATTCTGCATTTGCAGGAGCTGTTTTCTTCAGAGAGCTTTTTGATCTCCTTTTCCACCTGGCCAGTTCTACTTTTGAAAGCATTCTTCTTCTCCTTTGCCTTTTATGCTGCTTTTTCCACTTGGCCTAAACTAATTTTGTCTCAAAATTGGAATATATTATTTTCTTCAGTATTTTTTTTTGTATTTCTTTCACCAAGCAACTGACTTGGTTCTCATGATTTATCTTCATCGTTCTCATTTCTCCTCCCAATTTCTCTTCTACCTCCATCAATTGATTTTTAATGTCTTTTTTTGAGCTCATCCATAGCCTGGGACATTTTCTATTTCTCTTGGAGGTTTTAGATACAGAAGTTTCGATTTTGTCATCATCTGAGTATGTATTTCAGTTCTCCATGGGACCAAAGTAATTTCCTGTGGTCTAATTCTTCTTTTTCTGTTGTTGCTCATTTCCTCAGCCTATGACTGATTTACAGCACTGCCAAAGCTTTGGTGGTGGTGGGGCAACCCACAGGGATCTTAATTCCTCCAAGGTCTCTTGCTTGTGTTCAGGCCCTCCCCTCTACCCTGGAGGAGGGTTCAGCTATGTTACTCTGGAAATCCAAACTGCAACCTGAATCTGAGTGTGGGCAAACAGTTGACTCCTGTCCTAAGGAGAGCAGAGAGATCTCTGCAGTCTCCCTTGACCCCCTTACCAGCTGAGAGCTCTGGACATGCTGGGTGGCTCTGCCAATACCTGCTGCAGGTTCTCACTGCAGGGCTGCTCTGAGTCCAGAGTTCTGCTCTGCCCTCTCTGGCTATTCCTGATGATTAAACTGCCCCTTCTGCCATGCCCCCAGGCATCCAGCCTGGCTATGCTGTGCTGGAGCTGCAGCTGAACTGAGGTTTTTTCCAACCCACCAGTTCTGGTGGAACAGACCTATACCAGAGATCTTCTAAGTGGTCTTAGACAGGGAAATTGTATCACTCAGGCTTTCTTTGGGTTCTGCCTCTCTAGATTTTGGCTAGAGTCATAATTTTATGGCTTTTGGAGTTTTTTATGGAATGAGTTTCTGGGAATTCCTGCCTTCATGCTGCTGTCTTGGCTCTACCCTCAACATTTCTTTATTTACTAACAAGATACAGCAGCAAGAGTTAGAGAAATTCCATTTAAAATAGTTTCAGACAACATAAAATACTTGGGAGTCTACTTGCCAAGGTAGACTCAGAAACTCTATGTAAACAACTATAACATATTTTTCACACAAATAAAATCAGAGCTAAATAACTGGGCAAATATCAACTGCCCATGGATAGGCCAATAAAAATTTCACCTAAATTAAATACTTATTTAGTGCCATAACAATCAAGCTTTTCAAAACATTAGTGAGTTAGAAAAATTGCAACTAATGAAAAAATTGCAAGAGTAGGCAGTTGAACCTCATCAGACCTAAAATTATATTATAAAATATGAATCATCAAAACTGTCTGGTACTGGATAAATAAAAAGGGTGATGGATCAATGTAATAGATTAGGTACTAAAGAGACAACAGGAAATGATTATAGTAATTTTCTATTTGAGAAACCCAAGGATTCCAGTTTCTGAGATAAGAACTCACTCTTCTACAAAAATTCTTGAAAAACTGGAAGATAGTATGGCAGAAACTAGGATTAGACCAACATCTCATACCCTACACCAAGATAAGATCAAAATAGGTTTAGACATAAAAAAACAGTATTATAAGAAAATTAGGAGAACAAGAAATAGAACAAGGAATACCTGTCAGATCTTGGTTTGTGACCAAGGAAGAGAGAGAGAACATTTAGGATAGAGAACAAACTGGATAATTTTCATTGCATTAAATTAAAATTTGCAAAAACAAAACTACTCTAACCAAGATCAAAAGAATTGTAGTAAATTGGGAAATAATGTTTACAACTAGTGTTTCTGACAAAGGACTAATTTATAAAATATAATTAAAATTAAAACAAGCCATTCTCCAATTGACAAATGGTCAAAGGATATGCAAAGGCAATTTTTAGATGAGGAAATCAAAGCTATCTACAGTCATATGAAAAATTGCTCTAAATCATTACTGATTAGAAAAATATAAAATAAAGCATCTCTGAGATTTCATCTCACACTTCTCATATTGACCATTATGACCAGAAAGGATGGTGATCAATATTAGAAGGGATGTGGGAAATCTGGGACATTAATACACTGTTGGTGGAGCCGTGAACTGATCCATCTTTTCTAGAGAGCAATTTGGAATTATTCCCAAAGAGTATTCAAAGCGTGCACACCTTTTGATCCAGCAATACTGCTACTGGGACTATATCCTGAAGAGATCATGAAAAGGGGTAAAAACCTCACATATACAAAAATATTCATAGAAGTTCTGTTTGTAGCAGCAAAGAATTCAAAATCAAGGGGATGTCCAATAATTAGGGATGGGTTTTCAGAGAAGCTTGGAAAGACTTGCATTAATTGATTCTGAGTGAGATGAGCAGAACCAGAAGAAATTGTCCACTTTAATAACAATGTGCCATGATAATCAACCTTGATGGATTTGCTCACTCCATCAGTGCAATAAATCAGGAAAAATTTTAGGGAATCTGTGATGGACAATACCATCAGTATTCAAAGAAAGATCTGTGAAATTTGAAGGAAGACCAAAGACTATTATCCTCAATTTAAAAAAAAAGTTGACTTGTGTTACATAATTTTGCTATCCTTAATATTTTCTTTCTTCCTTAAGGATATTTTTTTTGTCTCAACACAGTTAATATTTTTTTTAGGTTTTTTTTTTTTGCAAGGCAATGGGGTTAAGTGGCTTGCCCAAGGCCACACAGCTAGGTAATTATTAAGTGTCTGAGACTGGATTTGAACCCAGGTACTCCTGACTCCAAGGCCGGTGCTTTATCCACTATGCCACCTAGCTGCCCCTCAACACATTCAATATTAATCTATGCATAGCCTTCTGTTGGGGGGGAGCGAAGGGAGATGAAGAGGACATTACAAAATTCAAAATCTTGCAAAAATTATTGGTTAAAAACTGCTATTGAATGTAATTGGAAAACAAATAAAATATTTATATAAAAATAATATCATCAAAAAATTAAATGATGAACAAGATGCTATCAGTAAATCTAGGAAAGACTTACATGAGTAGATGCAATGGGAAATGTACCATATACAGAGTATCAGAAATATTGTAGGATGATCAACTGTGAATGATTTAGCTTTTTTTTCAGGAAAGCTGTGAGCTAAGAACACTCTGAAGGACTTATGGACCATCCACATCCAATGGAGAAACTATGGATCCTGAATCTTGGCAAGGCACAATAATTTCATTTTATTTATATACTACTAAAATATTCTTGTTTAAGAGTAAACATAATACACCCCCCCAAATATAAAAGTTCATGAGAAATAAAGGAAAAGAAAGAGAAAAAAATGTTTCAGTCTGTGTTCTGATACCATCAGCTCTGTCTCGGGGGAATCACTTTCTTTATTATAAGTCCATCATAAAAGCTACTTCCATATTTTTCAACTGTTTGCTGTTGCTGATTATATTTCCTTCCATCCATTCCTCTACACTACCATCTATTATATTTTCTCTCTCCTTTCATTCTGTCCCTCTTCAAAAATGTGCATTGGGGCAGCCAAGTGGTACAGCAGACAGAGTACTGGCCCTAGGGCCAAGAAGCCCCAAGCCCACATCCCACCGCAGAGACCCAGCAACCACCTGATCCTGTGGTCCTGGACAGACCAAACAATCCCAGTACCTTTCAAAAAGTAAAAAAGAAAATGCGTTATATCTGACCATCGTCTGCTGTGATCTACCCTCTCCTCTATCATTCACATATCCTCACCCCTCCACCTGTCCCCCTTCTCTCCCTTTTCTTCTAGATGTCTATATCTATTGAGTGTGTATGTTATTTCCTCTCTGAGACATTTCCAATGAGAATGAAAGCTCCCTCATTCCCCTCAACTTCTCCCCTTCCATACCATTGCAAAAGCTACATGAAATATCTTAGCTGATTCTAACTCTCTTTTCCCTTTCTCCCAGAACATTTCCTTTTCACCCATTGACTCCATTTTTACAATATATTATATCTTCAAATTCAGCTCTCTACTGTGCCTCATCTATAAAAGCTCCTTCTACCTACTCTGTTAAATGAGAAGGTTCATATGAGTATTATCAATATCATCTTTCCATGCAGGAATACATGCAGTTCATCATCATTAAATCCCTCATAATTTATCCTTCTCATCCACACTCTCTATGTTTCACCTGTACTTGAAGGTCAAACTTACTGTTCAGCTCTGGTTGTTTTAACAGGAACATTTGAAATTCCCCGTTTCACTGAAAGCCCATCTTTTCCCTTGGAAGAGGTTGTTCATTTTTGCTGGGTAGTTGATTCTTGCATGCTCTTTTCCCTTCCAGAATATTACATTCCAAGCCATACGAGCCCTTAATGTAGTTGCTGCCAAGTCCTGTGTGATTACAGCTCCACAATATTTGAATTGTGTCCTTCTGGCTACTTGGAGCATTTTCTCTTTGACTTGGGAGTTATGGAACTTGGCTATGATATTCCTGGGGTTTTCTTTAGCATCTCTTTCCAGGGGAGATCAGTAGATTCAATCAATTTCTATTTTACCCTCTGCTTCTAGGATATCGGGGCAATTTTTCCATAGAATTCTTTAGAAATGATGTCAAGGATCTTTTCCTGATCATGACTTTCAGGTACCCCAATAATTTTAAATCTTTCTTGGATATGTTTTCCAGATGATTTGTTTTTTCAATGATATATTTAACATTTTTCTTCTAGTTTTTCATTATTTTGGTGTTGAAGTATTGTGTCTTGATTTCTCACAAAGTGACCAATCTTCCTTTAGCTCCTTTCTACATCTGAAAGGTTTGTTTTCCTCAGAAATTTCTCTTATCTCCTTTTCCATCTGGCCAATTCTGTTTTTTAAAGCATTCTTCTCAGATTTCCAATCAAGATGGCAGAGAGAAGACAGGTACTATGATAAATGCTCCTCTTTCCCCTCAAAAATAACATGAGAGAAACCTCTTAAGAGAAATTTGATCAGGAAAACCCAGAAGGAGAAGCTAGGAGAAGAACACCTACCAAAAGGTCTCTCTCAGGGGACCATGGGTGAACCAAGAGATGTGAGTAGAGGATTAGCCCAGGGATGGCAGCTGGGGGGAAGACAAAGGGTCAGCCTCAGCCATAGAGACTTCAGTGAGTGTTGAGTGCAAGATCCAACTTTAGCTGTAGAGTCTTTGATTTGGTGGGGAGAGTTGTTATTGGAGGGTGAGTTCTAGCACAGAGTCTTAGAGCATGCCTGGAGAACAGCCAGCTGGGACAGGGACCTGACTCCATACTTTCAGCAGAGCCCTTTGCCCAGAACAAAAAATAAACAACGCCCCCTCCCCTCCACTCCCTCAAGGCAGCAGAGTTCACTCAAGGGAAAGAGAGTAATCCCCCACCCTCACCCCAGAGCCCAAACTCTGCTGCTGAGGATCTCAAACACTCCAGAGAAAGCAACCAGCGCCCCTTACTGGTTTGTCCTAGGAATTACTAAACCAAGTGAACCAAGCCTCTAGGACCTTCAAAAGCAAACCTCTAAGAGCCAGCCCCTCCCCACCAACACAAGGTACTAGAAAGATGAAAAAAAGGCCAGAGAAAAGGGGGGGCCCATGGAGAAATAGTTAGAAGAAACAGATTCTAACCCAGAGAGATCTACATTGCTGAGGAGAATATGAATTAGTCTCCAGCCCAGAAAGACTTCCTGGAAGAAATTGGAAAAAATTGTGAGGAGAAACTCAAGAGAAAATTAACACATTGCAAGAGAAAATTAATATCTTGCAACAAGAAAACAAATTCTTGGAAAAAAACAATTGGATAAATACAAAATGGGAATAACGTTCTCAGATCTTCAATTTGGCAAATGCAAAAAGAAAATGATTCTCTCAAAACTACACTTGGGAAAATAGAAAAGTCCTTCAAAAATAGAATCGAATACCTGGAAAAGGAGTTGCAAAAGATAAATGAAGAAAAATCTTCTCTAAAAAAATGGAATCAGTGGAAACCAATGACTTCATGAGATAACAAGATTATGTTAAACAAAACCAAAAGATCTAATAAATAGAAATAAATGTAAAGTACCTCATCAACAAAACCACTGACTTTGAGAACAGACCAAGATAGGAGAACCTGAAAATTATTGGCCTTCCTGAAAATACTGATGAGAAAAAAAGGTCTGGACTTGATATTACAAGATTTAGTGATGCAAAATTGTCCTGATATCATGAAACTAGACAGCAAAATAGTTATTGAAAAAATACATTGATCCCCTCCAGAAAGAAATCCTAAAATGAAAACACCAAAGAATGTTGTGGCCAAATTCCAGAACTATCAGATAAAAGAAAAAATCTTGCAAGCAGCCAGAAAGAAACAACTTAAATATCAAGGAGCCACAGTAAGGATTATACAGGACCTGGCCACAGCAACATTAAGGGACTGAAGGGCCTAGAATGAGATATTATGAAGAGTAAGGGAGCTTGGAACACAGTGAAGAATCCACTACCTAGCAAAGTTGAGCCTTTTCTTTGAGGGAAAAAGACGGACATTTGATGAAATGGGAGACTTCCAAGATTTCCTGATGAAAAGATCAGAGCTAAATAGAAAATTTGGACATCAAACAAGAGGTTCAAGAGACACAAGGAAAAGTAAAAAAAAAAAAAAACCTGCTATCCAATAAGATGAAAGTGGCTATATACCCAGTTGGGAAATTCTCATAACTCTTGAGAATTGTAACTCCATTGGAGAGAATATACATAGCCAGAAGTGATGGACACTCATAACTTTTCTGTGAGTCAGATAGAATGATTTTAAAACAATAACTCCTTAAAAAGGGGGCAGTAAGGAGAAGGGAGGATGGAGGGAGACTGAATGGGGTAAATCTCATTACATCCAGATGTACAAAAGACCTATTGTAATAGAGGGGAAGAAAGAAGGAGGTGAGAACCACCTGAGTCTTCATCTCATCAGACTTGGCTTAAAATTAACTTAAACACACTTAGTTAAGTTAAGAAACTTATCTTTCCTTTCAAGCATTAAAAGGGGAAAAGTGGAGAGGGGTAAGGGGAAGGAGAGAAAATGGGGAACTAACAGAAGGAAGGGAAGAAGGGTAAAAGGGAAAGGGGAAAGAAAGGGGAGGGGGTTGATATAAGAGGGTAAACACACTGAAGGTGGCAGTATGCAGAAACAAAACACTGGAGAATATGGATAGAGGGTAAAAAAGGGAACAATATAAACAGAAGGAAAATAGCATGGAAGACAATAAAGAGTTAGTAATTATAACTTTGAATGTGAATGGGATGACTCTCTCTTAAAATACAAATGAATAATAGAGTATATTAAAAACCAGAATCCTACAATATGTTGCTTACAAGAAACTCATTTGAAGCATAGAAATACATATAGAGTAAAGGTGGAAAAAGTAGCGGTAGCAATCCTTATCTCAGATAACACAGTTACAAAAATAGATAGTATTAAAAGAGATATGGAAGGAAACTATATCCTCCTAAAAGGTTCCATAGACAATAAAGTAATTTCAGTACTAAATATGTATGCACCAATGGGACAAAATCCAAATTCTTAGAGAAGTTGAAAGAGCTACAGGAAGACATGGACAGCAAAACTCTACTAGTGGGAGACCTCAACCTCCTGCTCTGAGATTTAGATAAATTGAATCATAAAATAAACAAAAATGAAGTTAGGGAGGTAAATATAATGTTAGAAAACCTAGATGTGATAGAACTATGGAGAAAATTAAATGGGGATAAGAAAGGAATATATATATATATATATATATATATATATATATATATTTTTTTTACTGCAGTACATGGTACTTTCACAAAAAGTGACCATGAACTAGGACATAACACCCTAATGATGCAATTGCAGAAAGGCAGCAATAGTGAATACATCTTTCTCAGATCATAATGCAATAAAAATCATATGCAATAGTGGTCCAGGCAGATATAGACCCAGAACTAATTGGAAACCAAATAACCTCATTTTAACGAATGAGTGGATCAAGCAACAAATTATAGAAAGAATTATTTCATTTCAGATAATAACAATAATGAAACAACATACCAAAACCTATGGGATACATTCAAGGTGGCTCTCAGGGGATATATCTTTAAATGCTTACATGAATAAATTAGAGAAAGAAAAACATCAATGAACTAAATATGCTACTAAAAATATTAGAGAAAGAAAAAATTAAAAACCCCCAATTAAATACCATATTAGAAACTCTAAAAATTAAAGGAAAAATTTATAAAATCAAAAGCAAGAAAACTATTGAACTAATAAATAAAACTAAGAGCTAGTTTTATGAAAAAACCAACAAAATTATAAACATCTGGTCAATTTGATTAAAAAAAGAAGAAAATCAAATTGCTATTATCATAAATGACAAAGGTGAACTTACCACCAATGAAGAAGAAATTAAGGGAATAGTTCAAAATTATTTTGCCCAACTCTAAGTCAATAAAGTTGACAAACTAAGAGAAATCAATGAATATTTACAAAAATATGAATTGCCCACATTAAATGAAGAGGAAATTACAAACCTGAATAACCCTATCTTGGAAAAAGAAATTCAACAAGCCATCATTGAACTCCCTAAGAAAAAATCTCCAGTATCAGATGGATTCACAAGTGAATTCTATCAAACATTTAAGGAGCAATTGGTTCCAATTCTATATAAACACTTTGGAAAAATAAGGGAAGACGGAACTCTGTCTAACTCTTTCTATGACACCAATGTGGTACTGATACCTAAACCAGGAAGCATTAAAACAAAGAAAGAAAATTATAGACCTATCTTTCTGATGAATATAGATGCAAAAAAATCTTAAATAAATTCTTAGCAAAATGATTACAAGTTATCACTAGGATAATACATTATTATCAACTAGGATTTATCCCTGGAATGCAGGGTTAGTTCAATAATAGGAAAACTGTTAATATAATTAATTATATCAATAACTTTTTGAATTATTTTATCCATTTGACCTAAGCTGGTTTTTAACATATTTTATTCAGCATTTTTTGGATCTCCTTGACTAAACTGCTGACTTCATTTTCATGTTTTTCCTGCATCTCATTTCTTTTCCCAGTTTTTCTTCTGTCTCCCTTACTTGATTTTCAAAATCTTTTTTGAGCTCTGTCATAGCCTGAGTGCAAATTCTATATTTCTTGGAGTCTTTAGAGGCAGAAGCTTGGACTTTCTCATCTTCATATTGAGTATTTTGGTCCTCCTGGGACCAAAGTAATTGTCTGTGCTCAGGTTCCTTTTTATCCTGTTTACTCATTTCTCCAGTCTATACCTGGTTTTGGGGTAGTTCCTGAACTTTTTGAGTATTATTGGGACATGCCCCCCACCCCACAAGGACCTCAGTATGTGAGGCTCTGACTGCACTCCTGGTCTGTGAATGACCACAAGCTCACCCCTCTGCCCTGGGTCTGTGAAAGGAGGTTCATGCTCTATGCAGGGCCTAGATTGTGACTAGGGTCTGAATGTGCTCAAAGTCCCTGAGTCCTGTTCCAGAGACAGAGGACAGACCTTGGCAATCTCCCTCTACTCCCTTAACTTCGGTGGGCTGAACACTCAGGAAGCAGCTTCCTGGAAGCTCCTTTTGGGCAACTCCACAGGCCTGCTTCCATTTCCTGGGATCTGGGCTGTGCTGAGTGTCAGCCATGCTGAGGGTCTGGGCTTCACACTCACTGTGGCAGAGGTCTCCAAGCTGATCTTCCAAGCTGTGCTTGGTGCTCTATGGGGTGCAGGTCAGGAAACTACTTCTGTTGCCAGGAGCCATGGGGCTGTTCTAGCATGGCGCCTTCCCTCCAACCCTGTGGAACAGTCTTTCCACTATTTTCCAGGTTACCTTGGGGTGGGGAACAGTCTCCCTGGATATTTCTGTGGGTTCTATCTCTGGATAATTTAGATAGAGTTATAATTTTAAGGTTTTTGAAATATTTTAGAGACAGCACTTAAGAGAGGCTCTTCTCCTACCACCATCCTGGTTCCACCCCCCACTAATTTCATTTTTTAATATTTGTTGTGTTTTTTTCTTTCTCACAGTTTTTTTCCCTTTTATTCTGAGTCTTTTTTTCACAACATACTGATATGAAAATACATTAAACATGATTCTACATGTATAACATATCAGATTACTTGTTCTCATGGGAAGGGGAAAGGGAGAGCAGGAAGGGAGGGAGAAAGAAAAATGTGGAACTTGAAGCTTATTTACATAAATGTTGGAAAAGTATCTTTACATATAAATGGGAAAAAAAATAAAATTTAAATTAATTAAAAAACCAACTTGCTCTTCTGGTTAAAAAAATATTCACATATTGCTGAAATATCACTTGCAGACTTTTAAACATAACATTACTAGAATGTGAAATGAGTTTTTTTTACTAATTTGGACATTTCTTGGCATTGGTTTTCTTTATAATGAAATGTAACCTGATCATATCCAATCTAATGACAACTGTTGTGCTTTCAAGTTTTGCTGTCATATTGAGTAAACCACTTTAATAGCCTCATCTTTTAGGATTTTGAATATGTCGACTGTAATTTGATCGTGACAATCTGGCTCTAGATCAGTAAGCACACTTTAGTGGTGGTAATCAGTGATACTAAGATGCTTTTTTTGTAAAGATCTTGTCTATAGTCTTGCTACCTCTTCTAATCCCTTCTGCTTTTGTTAAATACTTACCACTTGTGTCTTTTATCATGATCATTTTTGAATGAAACCTTCCCTTGATATCTCTAATTTTCTTGAAGTTATCTTTCTCATTCTATTGTTTTCTATTTCTTTGCATTGTTCAGTTAAGAAAAAGACCTTATCTCTCTTTGCCATTCTATGAAATTCTGCATTCAATGAAATATATATTTCTTGTTCTCCTTTACCATTTATTTTCCTTCTTTCATCAGTTATTTGGAAAAACCTCAGCAGACAGCCATTTTGTTTTCTTGCTCTTTTCTTTGAAATGTTTTTTGTTGCTGTCTCACATACAATGTTTTGAAGTTACATCCCTAGTTTTTCAAGCATTCTATCAAATCTAATCCTTTAATCTATTCATCACTTCTACTTCATATTCATATATATTCAATGTTATTTAATTCAAATCTATGTGGTCTAATAGTTTTCCCTATTTTTTTTTCAATTTAAGTCAGAATTTTCCAATTAGAAGCTCATGATTTTATTCACAAAGTTCAGGTCTTGTTTTAACTGACTATGTAGACCTTTTTCACCATTAACTGCAAAGTATATAGTCATTCTGATTTCTATATTGGCCTTCTTGCCATGCCCTTGTATAGAATCATCTATTGGGCTATTGAAAAAAAGGGTGTTTATTATCATCAGTGCATTATCTTGAGAAAATTCTATTATTCTCTATCCAGCTTCATTTTGAACTCCAAGGCTAATCTTGCCTGTAATTCAAATTATCTTTTTGATTTTCTCCTTTGGCATTCCAATCTCCTATGGTGAATGTGGCATCTTTTTTTGGTGTTATTTTCTAGAAGATATTTAGTTATTCACAGAACTAATCAACTTCGGCCTCTTCAGCATCAGTAATTGGAGCATAGACTTGTATTACTGTGATGTTGGCAACTCAGATTTCAAATGGTCATTATTGAAATTTTACATCAGTACTGCATCTCTTATCTTTTTATTCACTATGCCAATAGTTCCATTTCTTCTAAGGAATTCTTGCCAATAAAGTATATTAGGAGATCATCTGAATGAAATTCACCCATTCCCATCTATTTAAATTCACTGACACCCAAAATATTGATAGTTTTTCCCTCTCTTTATGACCACATCTGGCTTAGCTTAGTTCATTTTAGTTCCTGTGCAGTATCGGATTTTTATAGTATTGTGCTTTCCTTTTATCATTAGATGCATCTGAAGCTGAGCTTCCTTTTGGTTTAGATTCATGCATTCTGTTAGTACTAGAGCTACCTGTAGTTACCTTCCATTCTTCTCTGGGATCATATTTGATACATTCTGATTTAAGGACTCATCTTCTGAGATCATTTCATTTCTTTTTTTTTCTTTTTAGATTTTTGCTAGGCTATAGGGTTAAGTGGCTTGCCCAAGGCCACACAGCTAGGCAATTATTAAGTGTCTGAGGTCGAATTTGAACTCAGGTTCTCCTGACTTCAGTGCCAGTGCTTTATCCACTGCACCACCTAGCTGCCCCTATTTCATTTCTTTAATCATTTTAGTACTGTCTTTGGAGTTTTCTTGGTGAAAATGCTGGTGTGGTTTTTCATTTCCTTCTCTAGGGAATTATATTTTCTCAGAACTCCATTGTGACATGATTGTCATCAGTAACTCTGCATAATATAGTTCATAGCTTCATTGAACTGTTCATATGCTTTAACAAAGTAGTGATGGTAATGTGGGATAGACAAAGTCAGAGGGAAACCATCACATATAATTGTTCAGTTAGAAAACCTAATAAAAAAGGGAAAGAGAGGAAAAGAGAGGGTAACATTTAAACCTAACTTTCTTATATAATAAGTCAACACACAATACAGTTAAGGGAAGCAATACATCTTTCAATAAAGAAATAGAAGGAAATGGGGAAAAGAGAGGATATGTAATCAATTAAACTCTAACTTAAAAAGTTAGAAAACAAGGAGGAGTTTAAAAAGAAAGAAGAAAAGAGTAAGAACTTGAAATTGAAGCCTGAATGAGGGAAAGGAAAGACAAGGAAGGGAGTAAATGCATATTACATTATACAGAAGGCAGTGGTGCTGAGCAGGCTCTTTTCCAACTATCTTTGTTTTTTGTTGTCTTGTTCTTTCTTTTGCAGTCAATATGGCTAAAAAAAATCATTCTTTGTGTATTTGTGGTTAAACTTAGTAGTCATTGAAAGATTTAATTAAATTGCAACTTTAGTTTTTCTGACATTATACTAATAGGATTATGAAATTCTTTTGAATAGTTGCATAATAACCTGAGCACCCGAAAAATGGATTACAAAGAATAAGACACAACTGAAAACAATTAAGCAAAGCAACCTGAATAAATCAGTGAAACATATTAATATAAATATAAAAACATATTAATATAAATGAAAATTTTTAAAAAGTTAAAATTTTAATTAAAAAAATTTTTAAATACTTATATTCCATCAGAGGAAGGCAACCCTAGATTGAATGGATTCAATGAGAATTTAAAAAAACCCTTTTCCTACTTCCACATACAAAGGAAAAAGTTTCAGATAAAGTTGCTTATAGGAAAGGAATCATAAATGTACTTCCAAAGGGGGGAAAAAACTTGAGAACCAAATATCTTCACAAGTATATTCAATTAATAATGCAAAGAAATTCTAATTCTAATATCATACAAACTGTTAGCAAAAATATCAAAAAATGGGGGTAGTAGGGCCAGAGATGCTATCAGATTATTTCTATTACATCATTATAGCCTTTCTATATAAACCAGGAAAAGAAATATAAATCATAAAAAGAACCCTATATGTAAATATCCCTAAAAACATTGATGCAAAAAATTAATAGTAAAGAAGCTAAAACAATAGACTACAAATAAGCCAAATAAATCTTTTCAGCAATTTTTTTTCTTTTTGAAGATGGCATGAAACTATCTGCTTTTTTATATATTTTACATATTACCTATAAGATGAAATGCAAAATCCCTATTACAACCTATTTTTTCAGTATTATTTCCTATTACTGTCCTGCATGTATTCAAGGATTCATCCAAATTATCCTACATGATTCCCTCTCCACGACATCCCATATCTTTCTTCTATGAATTTGCATGTGATTTTCTTTCATGACTGGTTAGAGCACACTTTCTCTTCACCTTTGACTCCTAAAGTCCCTGGTTTCTTTCAATGTGCATCTTAGGGGCTGCCTCCTCAAGGAAGCTTTTTCTTATTTCCTCAGAGTTACTCTCTGTTCCCCATGTAATTATGTTATTTTCTTTATATAGTTTTGTATTTATGAACAGAAATGGAATGATATTGAAATATTTAAGAAATAGCTAACTGAGTATAGAAATAAATACATAGTAAAACAATAGTAGAAAATTGCCATGTTTCCCTTTGAGATCCACAAAAATCTAACAAAAATATTAAGAAGAAGTTAAGTTCCTTAATGGAATTTTGAAAAGAGAGACATGATAGATTTTTGTTAACTATTGAGAATAGGAATAAGTACAAAATATGTAGCATCTTTCCAAAAATTGAACATATACTGGGCAAAAACCTTATAAACAAAGATAGAAAAGTAGAATTACTAAATACATATTATATAGGCTACACCGCAATAAAAATTAGATTCAATAAAGAATATTGAAGAAATGAGTAAAATTAGAGATGAAAAATTGTAATCATAAAAAATTGGTGGATCAGGGGAGGCTAGGTGGTGCAGCGGATAGAGCACCAGCCCTGGAGTCAGGAGTACCTAAATTCAAATCTGGCCTCAAACACTTAATAATTACCTAGCTGTGTGGTCTTGGGCAAGCCACTTAACCCCATTTGCCTTGCAAAAAACTAAAAAGAAAAAAAAGAATTGGTGAATCCAAGAACAAGTTCTAAAAAAATTAGATAATTTTCTTAAAGAGAATGATAATAATGAGATACTACCTAAATCTGTGAAATTCAGTCAAGGTAACCTTTAGGAAAAATTCATGTTTAAAGAGGTCTATCAACAAAAGAATAAGTTCAATTGGAGAATGGCTGAACAAATCATGATATACATATATATAAGTATATGATGTATGATATATATATATATATATATGTATATGTATGTATATGATGGAACACTGTTGTTCTATAAGAAATCATGAGGGACAGATTTTCAGAAAAATCTCAAAAGACTTACATGAACTGATGCTGAGTGAAATGAGCAGAACCAGAACATTAACAACACACAGGGTGAAGATAAACCATGACAAACTTGTTCATTTCAGCAGTAAAAAGACACTTTTAAAAGATTTGTGAAGGAAAAATTCCATCCATAATCCAGAGAAGGAGCTGTGGAATTTAAATGAAAACAAAAGTTATTAATTTACATTTTAAAAAGTTTTCTTATGTATTATATATTATGTAATTCTCTTATATCTAATGTTTTCTTTCTTTTGTTTAGATCTGTTTGTTCTCTCACAACACATTCAATTTCAACCAATTTAGAAATGTAATGCCTATATCATATTGCTTTCTATCAGGGAGAGGAGGAAGGGAAGGGAAGGAGGGATAAAAATAGTAAAACTCAAAGTCTTGCAAAAAAAGATTGGTTAAAAACTACCATTGCGTATAGTTGGAAATATAAATGAAATATTTATTAAAAGGAAAAAGAAGTAAATGATTTGAACTTGCAACTAAACAAAAATTTTCTTGCAGATATTGAACTTCAAAAGATAAATTCTGAAAAAGCCAAAGAGATTAGTAGAATTTAAAGTGAATAAATTATCAACAAAGTAATTAATCAACCTAGTAACTGGTTAAAAATCAAACAAAAAAAAGTTTAACCATCAGCTAAATTTATTTTAAAAAGAAAACAGAAAACAAAGTACCAGTTCAGAAATAAAAAGAATTTGAAGGGTGACTAGGTGGCACAGTGGATAGAGCACTGGCCCTGGAGTCAGGAGTACCTAAGTTCAAATCCAGCCTCAGACACTTAATAATTACCTAGTTGTGTGGCCTTGGGCAAGCCACTTAACCCCGTTGCCTTGAAAAAAAAAACCCTAAAAAATATAAAGAATTCAAATTGAAATAAAAATAAATTATTGAAAATCATTTTGCTCAATTACATAGGATATAAATGACTAGCTAAATACAATATATGAACATACACAAAATAAAAATTCCTAGAATGATAGAAAAATAGAGAATGGAAATACCCTAATTTTAGAAACAAGAACTTGAACAAGTCATAAATAAGCCTGTAAACGTATAAAAAGCCCAGACCACATGAATAAAAAGAAAATGCTCTCACACATTCATGAAGTAATTAATTCTAATAATACATCAATTGTTTATAAAGATAGAAATAGAATGAATCCTAATATATTTTTCTCATGGTTCAAATATATTGATACTTAACCGTGGAAAGCCATAATAAAGAAAAAAAAACTATTGACCCAAATTTCCAGTGATTATTAATGAAAAAGAAAGTTTAAATAAAATATTAGCACCAGGGAGTAGTATTTTCTGTTACTAGGGAGGGTAAGGCTAGTATGAAATGCTTGATATTAGGAATTCTGATCAGATATCCATTCTAAATTCAACACAGATATGGTAAGACCCCTAGAGGTGGGGACTATCAGAATGAGTAAGGTTGATCAGGCCATGATAGAAACAGAGAAGGTCAAAGATATCATATTACTTAATGGTAGGGTCAGCTCCATAAGTATACAATAATAGCAACTTGTATCAAATGAACTAATAATTGTAAAGCATTTAGCATATTGCCTGGAACATTAAATGACATATAAATGCTAGCTTTTTTGTAAGCATTTGAAGGACAACATGGTCTCTTTTTACTTGATAGGACTTTGGTTTCTGAGATAAAGGTACTAAAAAGACTTGGTGAAATAGGGACACCTAGTCTCAATAGATGGATATATCTGCATTTATTGTGTGGGTTTGTCAATATGTGTGTTTGTGTGTGTGCATGCATATATATATATATATATGCATATATTTAAAACATATACACACACACACACATACACACATATATATATATATATATTTATATATAGACAACAGCAACTTATTACAAGTTACATTACATTAGATATATGCTATGACCAAGCTGAATTCATTTGAAGAATATAAAGTTGATGAAATATTAGAAAATCTAATAAAATAATAGATCCTGTTGCAATGAGAAAGTCAAAAATCATGTGATCTCAATAGATGCAAGAAAGTCATTGACAAAATATAAAACTCATATCTATTAAAATAACTAGAAAACACAGGAAGAATTGAATCTTTCTTTAATATGATAAATAGGTTCTAAATGGAAAGAAACTTTTCCAATATGATGAAATGTAACACAAGACTATCTAATGCCACCATTACTATTTGCTATTATGCTAAAAATTATGGCAATTCGATAATAAAAAATTGAGGCAAGAAGAGATAAAGAGGAAACAAAATTATCTTTTTTATAGATGGTTTGCTCTTTGAAAAAAACCCAAGGGTAAGTCAAAAATTAATTCAACCATAACTTCAACAAACTTGCAGAATACAAAATAAGCTCAAATAAATCAACAGCATTTCTGTATATTACCAAAAAAAGCCAACAGGAAGAAATAAAAAGAGACATTTTATTAAAAATAACTGATGATGATGTTTGTCTTTTGTTCTCAGAGACCATGACATCAGGGAGACAAACACATGAATGGGATTTGAGTGAGGGGATGCTGTGCTAAGATACCAGCCTCACTTTCTCTTCCAGAATCATCTGAGTCCAGTGACCAGATATGAATAAGGATGACAGGAGAAGACCCTGGATGTAAGGCAATCAAGGATAAGTGACTTATCCAAAGTGAGAATCAAGTGTCTAAAACTGGATTTGAACTCCTGTCCTCCCAACTCCAAGACCAGTTCTCTATCCACTGTGCCATCTAACTAATCTGTAGTTAAAAAAAAGAAATTAAAGAATAAATGAAATACTTGAAAATCTACCTGTCAAAAGAAATTCAGGAACTATATAAATTGTATAGGAAGAAGATTAGACTTAAATAATTGAGAAAATATTAATTGCTAATGATTGAGCTGAGTCAATAAAATAAGAGTAAAAAATGCCTAAATTAATTTACTCATTAAGTACAAAACAATAAAATTACTAAAGAATTACTTTAGAGAGCTATAAAAATAATGAAATTCAGTTTTACAAAAAAATAAAAAGGAAATAAAATCAAGGAAAATAATGAAAAACAGTGAGAGAGGAAAAGGAACTTAGAAGTATCAGTCTTGAAACTATACTAAAAAAGGGCACAATCTTCAAAATTATTTGGTATTAGTTAAAAAATAGGGTGGTCCAGGTAGAATAAAATAAGCAGTTTTTACATTAAAGAATATAATATTCCATAAGGCAGATTAACTTGGATTTGAACAAAATTTAGCATAATCTTTCATAGGAAAAATGTGCATTCATTGAAAAAGAGAACTTTTAAACTTTTCTAATGAAAGACCAGAGCAGATGAGAAAATTTGATCTTCAGATACAAAACTCAAAAGAAGCATAAGAGGGTAAACAGGGAAGAAAAAATGTTTTTCAATAAGATTGAACTGTTTACATCCCTACACAGGAAGAAGATACTTATAACTTTTGAGAACTGTAACTTTATTAGGGCAGTTAGAAGTGTATTCACTAACAGGGTGTGGGTAAAAGTTGATTTTAATGTGATGTTATAAAAAATTAAGGAGTGAAAAAATGGTATTAGGAGAAGAAAAAAGGAGGACGCAGTAAAGGGTAAATCATTTCACATGAGGTGACATAAAAATTATTAAAGAAAAGAGAAAAAAGGGAGGGGGGTGAACATTGTTTGAGCTTTACTCTCATCAGATTTGACTCAAAGAGGAAATAACATAGCACATTTCTCCAAAAGTAAGCCCAGGATCCATATTCATTTTTGCTTCAAAAGATGCACTAGGGCTTATTTTCAGGGGATATTTGAAGATAAGTAGTCATTTCTATGGGAATCATTATTTGATCTATTTTTTTCTCTGCCAGAAGGAAAGTTCTTCGTGGCTTTAGCATGGTTAGTGTTAGCTGAATCCCAGACTAGCAGACCTCTTTTGCAACTTCACAAAACAATTGACAGTTTTAAATCAACCCACTTTCTTGTGTGTGCACTAAGCTTTTTCAGTTTCAAAAACATAAAAAGCCTGAAACACTTTCTATCTTATCTTTCTTGCCCTGAATAAGGGTTAGAAGTGGTAATTTCTTTCCATCTAGACATTATCAAATGCACACTATTAATGAGGTGTGTCTGTACTCTGGTCATTCAGGAATAAGTTTTGAATTTATCTGTTTACATAGGCATTTACCTCTTGTCAAAAGATGCCTGCTTAGGTATTTGTTAAAAATAATAATTTATATTATCATTTATTTTAAATATTAATGAAATAATAATATTATTTATTAATATTATGTTATAATACACTATGTCCCCTGTGTGTTGCAATAGATCTACCAAATGTGTACATCAGACTGATAATATTAACTGGGGTTTATTTTAGGGTAGGGCTTATATTATGAGCATCCTGAGAAATAATGCTAGGTCTTATTTTGGGGGAAATATGGTACACACTCAGATAGGTATAAAGATTTATTTTACCCTAGAGTGAAGGAGAAGGATAAATAAAAGGGAAGGGGGAGCTTATATAAAGGATAACAGAAGAAAGGGAAGAAGTAGGAGGGGAAAGAAGAAAGAAGGGGCTGATAGAAGGGAGGATAAATTGAAGGAAGTGGTGGTCAGAAGCAAAAACAGACGGTGAAGAGAGAGAAAAAACTATGAACAGGGAAAAAATGGAATGGAGAGAAATGCACAATTAGTAATCATAATTTTTAAGGTGAATAGGTTGAACTACTCCATAAAACTGAAGTATGCAGAAAATTAGATTAAAAAAATATGCTGTTTACAAGAAACACATTTGAAAGAGAAAGAAGCATATAGAGTAAAAGTAAAGCACTGAAGCAAAATATATTGTGCCTCAGTTGAATTAAAAAAACAGGAGGGGTAGCAATTCTGATTTCAGCCAAGGATAAAGCAAAAATTGATCTAATTAAAAGAGATAAGGAAGAAAACTATATTGTGCTAAAATGTATCATAGATAATAAAATAACATCAGTACTAAATATATATGTATCAAGGGGGTAGCATTCAAATTTTCAGAGAAGTTAAATGAATTATAGGAAGCAATAGATAATAAAACTCTACTAAATTGGGGACCTCAAGGTACTTCTCTCAGAATTAGATAAATTTAACCTCAAAATAAACAAGAAAGAAGTTAAGGAGGTGAATAGAATTTTTGAAAAGTTAGATATGATATTTCTCTGGATAAAACTGAATGGAGATAGGAATATATCATTTTCTCAGTGGTACATGGCACCTACATAAAAATTGACCATGCATTGAGACATTAAAAACCTCACAATCAAATCCAGGCAAAAATATTAAATATATCATTTTCAGATCATGATTAATAAAATAAAAATTATGTATAATAAAAGACCATGGAATGATAGGCTAAAATTAATTGGAAAATAAATAATCTTATCCTAAGGATGGAGTGAGTCAAACAACAAATCTTAGAAACAATAATTTCATTAAGGAGAATGAAAATAATGAGAAAACATACCAAAACTTATGGGATGCAGTCAAAGTAGATCATGGAGAAATTTTATATTTCTAAATGCTTACATGGATAAAATAGAGAATAAAGACATAAATGAATTGGACCAGCAACTAAACTAAAACAATCTAAAAAGGGACCAAATTAAAAATCTCCAATTAAATAACAAATTAGGAATTCTGAAAAATCAAAGGAGGAATTAATAAATTCAAAGTAAGAAAATAATTGAACTAATAAAAGTAATAGCTTATTTTACCAAAAAATATAAATAAACTTTCGGTTAATTTGATTTTTAAAAAAAGGAAAGAAATGAATTACCATAATCAAAAATGAAAAGGCTAAATTTTCTGCTAATGAAGAGAAAGTTGAAACCATAATTCAGAGCTATTTTGCCCAACTGTACATCAATAAGTCTGATATTCTCAGTGAAATTTGTTGATATTTACAAAGAAATAAATTGTTAAGAATTGTAGAAAGGAAATAAAATATTTAATCCCATAAAATAAAGAAATTTGAACTAGTCATCAATGAACTCCCTCAGAAAAAAATCTCCAGGGTCAAATGGATTTAGAATTGAATTCAACCAAATACTTAAAGAACAATTAATTTCACTATCATCTAAACTGTTTCAAAAATTTTTGGAGTCATAATAATTTCTTTTTAACAGAAATATCTTGGAATCAGGAGTACCTGGGTTCAAATCCAGTCTCAGACACTTAATAATTACCTAGCTGTGTGGCCTTGGGCAAGCCACATAACCCTGTTTGCCTTGCAAAAAGAAAAAAAAACAAACCTAAAAAAAAAGAAATATGGACTGATATCTAAACCAAAAGAGCCAAAAAACAGAGAAAGAAAATTATAGATCAGTTTTCCTAATGAATATTGATGCAAAAAATTTAATTGAAATATTAGCAAAGAAATAAAAGCAACTTATCATCAGGATCATATATTATGATCAAGTGGGATTTATACCAAGAATACAGCACTGATTCAATATTAGGAAAACTATCAGCATAAATGACCATATCAATAAAAAAGAGAAACCTTTTGATTATTCAAAAGATGCTGGAAAAGTTTCTGACAAAATACAGTACTGATGTCTATTAAAAATATTAGAGAGTACTATTATTCTACTATTATTCAATATTGTAAGTATCTAGTAATGTTGATTTAGCAATAAGAGAAGAAAGAGAAAATAAATTAATTAGAATAGATAATGAAACAAAATTCTCATTCTTTATAGATTATATGATTGCATACTTAGAGAATTTGAGCAAATCAAGCAAAAAACTATTGAAAACAATAACTTTAGAAAAGTTACAGGATATAAAATAAATCACATAAATCATCAGCCTTTCTCTATATTGCCAGCAAAGTCCAGCAAGAAGAAATGGAAAGAGAAAAATCCACTTAAAATAATTGTAAATAATTTGAAATATTTGGGAGTTTGCCACAACAAACCCAGAAACTATATGAACACAATTACAAAACCCTTTTCACATAAAGACAGGTCTATATAACTGGAATATCAATTGCTCATGGGTAGACTGAGCTAATATAATAAAATCTACAATTCTAACTAAATTAATTTACTTATTCAGTGCTATACCACACTACCAAAAATTATGTTATGTAGTTAGAAAAAATAATAAATTTCATTCAGAAATACAAAGGTTCATAATATCAAGTAAATTAATGAAAAATGCTAAGGAAGGTAGTCTGCAAGATGCCAGTCAATAATGACTGGACCCTGTATCAATGAAGTTGCTCACTGCAATGCATTCATGAACTCTGAAAGGGTCAGAAGAATTTGGGTCCTGAATAATTTTGAGGGGGGAAATGACGTAGAGAGTAGAGAATTGTGAATATAGCAGAAACAAAATCTGTCAAATGGGTAGAAGTTCCCACTCTTGAGATTCTGCCTCCCTTGGACACTGTTGATTGTATCTTGTCTTCTCTTGATACTCGTTTGTATATTATCGCCCATTTTCCCCTTCATCTAACCTTGGCCTGGACATAGGTGGGCAAGAAATATTGTGTTAAATTTGGACATCAAATACCTTGAGACAAGAAGGACCAACATAGAGATTGCCATTGTAAGATGCCTGCTCCAAGGAGTAAAATACCACCCCCAAGCACCACTCTCTGTCCAGCCTACAACAGAGGGGTATTTAAGAGGAAGCTTTGCCTCTTTGACCCTTCTTGCTTCTTCTGGCTTTCCATCCAGAAGGATGGGCTTTCCACTGGCTCTTCCTTAAACTATGTGGAGCTCCATAAGCTTCACCATGTGGTCTGGTTAACCCAAGCTTCATGGCTGCCGCCTGCCCTTTCTCTCTCTCTCTCTCTCTCTCTCTCTCTCTCTCTCTCTCTCTCTCTCTCTCTCTCTCTCTCTCTCTCTCTCTCTCTCCCCAGACTTCAGCTAAGTCTGCCAGCTGACCTGCCAAGATTAATTAGCAATCCATGTGGTCTTAAATTCTTCTTAACTTTCCTATCATTTTCTTATGTGTTGTAACTTCTTTTAATAAATCTCTGTTTTCTTTTACACCTGCACTCCTGGGTCAAAAGTGTGATTCTTCACAGTGGATAATGGAATCTAAATGTAACAATACCAGATCTCAAACTATATTATAAAGGTGGTAATCATCAAAACTATTTGGTATTGGCTAAGAAATAGAGTGGTGGATCAGTGGCATAGGAGTGGAATAAAGTGGAATAAAGAAACAATAGTAAATGACTATAGTGATTTACTGTTTGATAAACCCAGACTTCTGATTCTGGGTGAAGAACTCATTATTTGATGAAAACTGCTAGATAAAATGGAAAATCTATATTAGAGGAAATAGGCATTGATCAATATTTCACACCCTGTGATCAAAATGGGTACATAATTTAGACATAAGGAGTTATACCATAAGCAGGTTAGAAAAGAATAGTTTACTTGTAAGATCCATAGAGAAAGGGAAAAAGTTATGACCATATAAAAGATAGAGAATATTATACAATTCAAAAGAGATAATTTTTATTGCATTACATTAAAAAGAACTTGTAAGCCATATTAGAAAGAAAGCAAAAAGGGGGCAGCTAGGTGGCATAGTGGATAGAACATTGGCCCTGGAGTCAGGAGAGACCTGTGTTCAAGTCCAATCTCAAACTCTTAATAATTACCCAGCTATGTGACCTTAAACAAGTCACTATACCCCACTGCCTTGCCAAAAAAAATTGAAACCAATAGATATCAAAATCCATCTGCTTCAAGGGAGAGAGCAGGTATCCTTTCTTTAATTCTAAAAGCAATGTTTGATCTTGAGGTTTGAGGCCTTATAAGTGTCCCTGGTTTGAGTTGCTTTGATTTTTGCTTTATGGAAAAGAAGGAAGAATTCATTGATGTACTTTTCAGCATTTTACAAATTGTTTTCATTTTAATATCCCTCTTGAATAAAAAATTCTAGGTGTCAATCATTTCTATATCTTTGCCTCTAAGCTGGTAGGGTTTTCTTTCCATTTAATCTCTCTTCTAAGGCTCAGATATAGCAGGCAGAGGATAGAAAATACTGTGGACTGATTATCAGCTCTCACACAATGCCCATGCCTTCTCCATTTGAATAGATAACCACATTTGCATTTTGTATTCAGGGTGGAACAATTCTAGTTATTGTGGGGAGAATGGTTATAAAAGGATTATTTCTTGGATGATCTCTACCCACTGGGCCATAGCAGAGAAACAGGCTATCAGATTTCAAAACTCCTCTCAAGATCATCCAGCCCTATATCTTCAGTTTGCAGATGAGGAAACTTGGACTTTGAGAAGTGAATACCTTGTCCAAGGTCACACAGATAGTAACTGGCAGAATTGTGGCTAAGCCACAGACTTCCTGTCTCTCAGGAATGCCAGTCAACTTGCCAGCCAATATTCTGCCAGACAATCATTATGCCAACTGACTCACAGAAACTCCATTTTAATTCAAGCAAAACACTTGACAAAAATTAGAATGTGCCATACATATCTCATTAAAACTTCAGCCTTGTCCAAGATGTGGGACAGTTTGTTTTGAAAACTTAAAAAAAAATAATCTCTGTCTCCAAAAAGGCCACATTTTTCAGGGTCACAACATCTAGTTCTGAAATCTTGCCAGATTTGACTTCTAATTGGGTCATACAAAATTGATCATTTAAACAAACTCTTGAGCAAAGTAAAACTTTTCATTACCCTTTCATTACCTGTCACATCACAGCTGTAGGAAATTTAAATGTAAAACTCAGCTTTTCTCAAGACCCAGTTTCAAGGGTCCAACACAATGTTCAGATTAATCTAGCTGACAACACAAGATGAAAACTAGTCCTCATTCTTTCTCCCTTATCTATGCTGGAATTAGTAATACAACTCTTACCAAAAGATATGCTAAATATCATTTATGTGCATTGAAAAATGTTTCTTTGGGGGGGGCAACATATTTTTAGTCTGTGACATAAGAATACAAATTCTGGTATGTCATAAGATTAGAGTTCTTTAGCTGGAAACTCTTACATACTGACCTAGAAACAAATAGTGAACTGAAGACCAGAATGACATTGTAAAAAGTTTGAATAGAAAAACAAACTTTTGGTTATAATAACTTATGAACCTAAGTTACAGGGATCATGATATCCATTTGTGGAAGAGAGGAGCCCCAACCCAAAAGATCAAAACAAGTAAGTCATTACACTTTAACATCATTTCAATTCAATTCATAGAATAAGAGCATTTTAAAGTTGAAAGAGACTTCAATTGTATATTTAGTGCAACTCATACCAAAGAAGATTCCCCGTTGTCAGGTATCTGACAAGTGGTCTTTCAAGCCTCTAAACATCTGAGGAAGGGAGGAAACCCACATTAAGTAATCTATATTAATTGTTAATTGCATTAAGAGAATTATTCTAATCTCTCTTCTGAGCTCCAATCTCAAATCACAAACTAACTGATAGCTTTATTTGTATGTCTTCCAGGAATCTCAAATTCATTGTTATAAACAGAACTTATTTTTTCCCCTCCTAAATCTGTCCGTTCCCCCATCAAATGATACTCTTTCTTTTGAAGGTACTGGCACTTTTCTCAGGCAATTGAGCTTGCAACCTAGAAAATCTCTCACATCCTTGCCCAATCTGTTTCCAGATATGACCCTCCCCTCAACATGGACATGAGTTTAATTCAGATTCTTATTATCCCTCACCTGGATTATTTTAAAAATCTACTAATTTGTTTTCTTATTTCCAATTTCTCTCTTGTTAAATCCATCTTCTATACACCTGGCAAAATAATCCTTTTAAAGAACAACTTTGATCAATTCTCCTACACAGCAGGGACACTTAAGATTCTATTTGAAGGCAAAAATTCAAACTCCCGAGCTTGATATTTAAAACCTTACACAGTCTGACTTGAGACTATCTTTCCAGAGATTTCACATCAGTCAGTTAATCAATAA
The DNA here is from genome assembly GCF_037893015.1 of Macrotis lagotis. Taxonomy (NCBI): domain Eukaryota; kingdom Metazoa; phylum Chordata; class Mammalia; order Peramelemorphia; family Peramelidae; genus Macrotis; species Macrotis lagotis. Next base: position 164,705,804 of record NC_133658.1, on the reverse strand, counting down.
ACATTTATTAAGCCTGAGTCAGACTCTGCTTAACACTGGGATTTGTAAATTAGCTCCTGTCCTCAAGGAGCTCTTAATCTTGAGTGAAACAACAAACAGGAAAATATACAAAAAAGAAGTTATATGAAGGATAAATAGAAAATATGTAAAAAAAAAGAACACAGTAGAATTAAAAGGGGTTGAGAATGATGTAAATCCTGTAAAAGATGGAAATTTAGATGAGACAAAGGAAGTCAGTAGACTGAGATAAGGAGGGAGAGTGTTCCAGTCACAGGAGACAGAGAAAAAATGCCTGTAGCTGAGACCCTGAGGAGCAAAGAAGTTAGTGTCACTGAATTTCTACATGGCAGAAAGTAAGATTTAAGAAGACTAGAAAGGCAGAAAGAGGGCTTTGAACACTAAACAAAGAATCTTGTATTTGATTCTGGAGGCAATAGGAAGCCACCAGAGTTTATTGAAAAGTGTGCTGTGTTAGGACTTGTATTTTAGGAAAATCACTTTAGTGATTAAATGGAGAATGGATTAAAATGGGGAGAGATTTGAGGCAAGTAGACTTATTACTCAGCTATTACATCTCTTTCAACTAAAACTACCCATTTACTCTTCCCTGATCTCAGTATTCTATCTCCTACCACTCTCCCCAACTCTATTTCTTAGAGTTCTTTCTTCAAGATTTTTTAAAGCCTTAATTAGTGTGTCACATCCTAGAAGAATCATTTTCTAATCCCTCCTAAGTGTTAAGAGACTTTTCTCCTCAGTATATCGTACATTTCTATGTGTAAATGGAACCTATGGAGAATGTGAGTTCCTCAAGGGAAGGGATTGCATTTTATTTTGTCTTTTTATCACCCCATCACTAGTACCTTGCAGTAGTAAAGGTTTAGTAAATCTTTGCTTAATGAATAGATGAATGAAAATTCTTGAGACCCTGGGAGAGATTTAAAGTTGATAAGAAAAAACTTGATTCATAGAGCTCTTATCTTTCTTACTCATGGAGATATTTGCTGTTGTCTTTATTGAGTTGCTTCCAGTCCTGTCTAATTCTTCATGACCCTATTTAGACTTTTCTTGGCAAAGATACTAGAATGGTTTGCCATTTCCTTCTCTAGATCATTTTACAGATGAGGAAACTGAGGCAAAGAGTTAATTGACTTGCTTAGGTTCACATAGTAAGTATCTGAAGCCAGATTTGAACTCCTGATTATGACTCTTCCTGACTCCAAGTCTAGTACTCCATCCAATGGGACACCTGATTTTCTACCACTTTGATGGGAAGAAGTCAATGATTATTAACAGAATACTCACATTTTGCAAGCAGTATCTTTGCTTCAATAAAGAAGTTCATAAGTTCTTTTTCCTCACCTCTGGTTCTTGGAATCCAGATTCCTTCAAAACTCAGCTCAAGTTTCTCTTCTTTGTAAGAAGATTTATTTTGCAAGGTTGCTACCAATTTCCACTGTAAAGTAAATTTGCTTGTTTTATATGTGTTCTTTTTATCTATATATGCAAATGTCTCCATTATAATAAAAGCTCCTTGAGCACAAAATTGATTAATTTTTATATTTGTATACCCAGCATCTATCACTGTGCTTTGCTTATATTGTTACTTATTTATTCTGATGATTTTTTGATTTTTCTTTTCAAGTGGAATCTATACCATTTTATGATTATAATATAAATCATGGAGACAATGGAAAGAGTCCTAATCTTAGATTCAGGAACCTGGAATTTGAATCCTGCTTTGGAGCTCACTAACCCTTTGCAAGTTACAAACTCTCTGAGATTCAGTTCCTTGTCTGAAAAATGGGGATGCTAATATTTTTATTTTTCTACCTCATAAAATAATAATTAAAATTAAGTATGATTATATTATATAAAGGAGTATATCACCACCAAGCATTATGTAAATGTCAGCTATTTTATTTTATAATCCCTCAGTACTATCAAGCTCCCCTCAGAATTGATTTCTCATTTATATTTGAGAATCAGTTATTGAAAGTGGAACCATTGGAGACAAAGGAATGGAGAATGAAAAATGATTACAAATGGGGGACATTCTTCTCAGCAGGGTATTTTAAATACAATAAATCAAAATCTTTCCAAAAAGAGAGAATCAACAGATTACATCAATGACTTTTAGACAGCTCTTCTGGATTCCATAGAGATTTTAGAAGCCATTTGAACCCAACAATTCCCTTTCTCAAAAATTTTATACCTTCTAAAGAGATTTTAAAAGCCAAATCATAGACAAGATGGACTATTTTCAATATAAAAATGAACCTGGTCAATAGTCTTTTGACTCCTTTGGGTATCTTTTTTTTCAGATAGCATTCATGAAAGTCCCCAGGGTCCCTGAATCTATTGTTCCATTGTGATTAAGGTCCCAAAGTTGCAAAGAACGTCTAGTCTCACTGACTTGTCATTAGGAAAATGAAATATAAAAATCAATTAGGGACTCCTAATATTGGTCGGAAGTCCTTCCACTGACTAATGCAGATAGCAACCTGTATATAAATCTAATAGGCAAATCTAAAAGAGTTGTTTGAGATATATGGATGTTAAAAGATTTAGGAAAAAAAGCATGTTTCAGGGAAAATAACACAGGTCCTAGAGTAAGAGAACCTATTTTCAGTTCTTTCCAAATGCTTACCATCTACATGACCTAGGGGAAGTTACTTTATAATAACTACTCACATTTATGTATCTCTTAAAGGTCTGTAAAGTACTTTACACTTGTAAAAGAGGCAGAGCCAAGATGGCTACAAGAGCAGATCATTTCTTAGGCTCTCTCTCATAAATTTTCTGAACTAAGGACTTTAATTAAATTTTCGAGAGACAGAACCCACAGAGGGACCCAGTGAGGCAGTTCTCCTACTCAAGGTAACCTGGAAAAGGGCAGGTCCCCAGGGTTGTAGGTGCAGCCTGCCAGAGGGGTGGCCTGCCAGAGTGAAAGAACCCCAGCCTACCGGATGCAGCCCCAGGGCGCAGCTCACAGCAGCAGGGGTTTCCTGAACTACACCCTGGGGAGCACCGAGCACAAATTAGGGGAATAGTGGGGACCTCTGCCAGAGTGAGCACATGAAGCCCAGCTCTCAGGGCACACAGCAAGCAGCATGGTCACCGAAGCCCAGATCCAAGAACCAGAAGCAGCCAGAGCCAGTAAGCAGGAGCCCCCAGGGCATGAGCCCATTGAACCTAGGGAGGGGAGTGAAGAGAGAGAGAGACTGCAGAGCTCTGTCCCAAGAACAGGACTCTGGGGTTCTGAACACATTCAGAATCTGATTGCAGTCTAGGCCCCCCGTGACAGAGGGGGGCACATATGGTCATTCACAGACCAGGAGGGAAGACAGAGCCTCATACATTGAGACCCTTGTGGGAGTGTCCCAAAAGCTTAGGAAGCACCCCTAAAAACAGGCTAAGGCTGGGAAAATGAGAAGCAGAGAAAAAAGAGGAACACCATTGAGAAATACAATATCTATGATTCCGAGGAAGGATCAATATACTCAGTCTGAAGATGAGGAAACACAAGCTCCTGCATCTAAAAACTACAAGAAAAACAGAAATTGGGCTCAGGCTATGACAGAGCTCAAAAAAAACTTTGAAAATCAAATGAGGGAGTTAGAAGAAAAACTGGGAAAAGAAATGAGAAAGATCTAGGAAAAATGTGAAAATGAAGTCAGCAGCCTAGTCAAGGAAATCCAAAAAAATGCTGAAGAAAATAGCATGCTAAAAACCAGCTTAGGTCAAATAGATAAAACAGTTCAAAAAGTTATTGAGGAGAAGAATGCTTTAAAAAGTAAAATTGGCCACATGGAAAAAGAGATAAGAAAGCTCTCTGAGGAAAACAAATCCTTCAGACAAAGAATAGAACTCAGGGAGATTGATGAATTTACAAGAAATCAGGAATCAATACTTCAAAACCAAAAAAATGAAAAATTAGAAGAAAATGTGAAACATCTCATTTGAAAAAACAACTGATATGGAAAATAGATTTAGGAAAGATAATTTAAAAATTATTGGAATACCTGAAAGTCATGATCAGGAAAAGAGCCTTGACATCATTTTCAAAGAATTACTACAGCAAAATTGCCCTGATATCCTAGAAGCAGAGGGCAAAGTAGAAATGGAGAGAATCCACCGATCCCGCCCCCCTCGAGAAAGAGATCCCAAAAAAACCAACCCCTAGGAATATTGTAGCCAAGTTCCAGAACTCCCAAGTCAAAGAGAAAATATTACAAACAGCCAGAAGGACACAATTCAAATATCATGGAGCTGCAGTCAGGATCACACAGGACTTAGCAGCAACTACATTGGAAGCTCGTAGGGCTTGGAATATAATATATCAGAAAGCAAAAGAGCTTGGAATGCAACTGAGAATCAACTACCCAGCAAAACTGAATGTCCTCTTCCAGGGAAAAAGATGGACTTTCAATGAACCAGGGGAGTTTCAAATGTTCCTGTTGGAATGGCCAGAGCTGAGGTTTGATCTTCAAATACAGGACTCAGGTGAAGCATAGAGATTGGAGAAGAAGGTGAAAATAGGAGGGACTTGATGATGAACTGCATGTATTCCTGCATAGAAAAATGACACTGATAATACTCATATGAACCTTCTCAGTTAATAGAGCAGGTAGAAGAAGCTTTTATAGTTGAAGCACAGGAGAAAGCTGAATTCGAAGATAAAATATGGTATAAAAATGGAGTCAATAGAAAAAAGGGAAATGCAATGGGAGAAAGAAAAAGGAGAGGGGGAATAGGCCAAGATATTTCATATAATAAGATTTGTCTTTATTACAATGAGCTATTGCAATGATATGAAAGGGGGAAAGGAAAGGGGGAATGAGGGAATCTTCACTCTCATCAGAGGTGGCTAGGAGAGGAAACAGCATATATACTCAATGGGGTATAGGCATCTGGAGTAAGAAGGAGGGGGGGACAGGGGGAAGGGGGGGATGTGAGTGATGGAGTAGAGGATGGACCATGGTGGGAAAGTGGTCAGATATAACACATTTTCTTTTTTACTTCTTGAGAGGGGCTGGGATTGGATGGCCTGTCCATGACCATAGGGCCAGGTGGATGCTGCGCCTAAGGGGTGGTAGGGGTCTCAGGGCCTCTTGGCCCCAGGACCAGGGATCTGTCTGCTGCACCACTCAGCAACCCTACAGAAGAGTCAGAGTGAAAGGAGAGAGAAAATATAGTACATGGTAGTGGAGAAATATGAAAGGAGGGAGTTGCAATCAGCAATGGCAACAGTGGAAAAATATGGAAGTAACTTTTGCGATGCACTTATCATAAAGATGTAATCCACCCGTGACAGAGTTGTTGGTGTTGGCACAAAGACTGAAGCACATTTATTATTATTATTACTTTTTCGGGGGGGAGGTGCAGGGCAAATGGGGCTGGGTGGCCTGCCTGGGGCCGCATAGCAGGGTGTTCGTTGGGTGTCTGAGGTCGGATTTGGACTTGGGTGCTCCTAGCTCAAGGGCCAATGCTCTGTCTGCCACCCAGCCACCCCTACTATTATTACTATTTTATTTTATTTCATTCTGGGTCTTTTTTCCTTTTTTTTTTTGTTTTTTTTTTTTTTGCAGGGCAGTGGGGTTGGGGTGGCTTGCATGTCACACAGCTGAGTGATTGTTGGGTGTATGGGGCCGGATATGGGCTCAGGTGCTCCTGGCACCAGGGTTGGTGCTCCGTCCATTGCTCCACCTGGCTATACCTACAATTATTACTATTATTGTTTTTTAGTTTTAAATTTTTCCTCTCCCCTTTATCACTCAAGCAAGTCTATATTTTTGGGGGGAGGGGTATTTTTTTTACTCTTAAACAAGAATATTTTATTAATATATAAAAACATTATTTGTACAAAATGAGAATAAATAAATATTAAATATTTTTAAAAAGTACTTTACAAGTATTACTTTGTTTGATCTTTTAACCCTGCTAGGTGGGTACTATTGTTATCCCTATTTTAAAAAAATAAAGAAACTGATGTACATACTTAAATTTGCCTCCGTATCACATAGTTAAGGTGTCAGTAATCAGATTTGAACTCTCTTGGCTCTAGGTCCAGTTTTATATTCATGGAGACATCTAGACTCAATTTCTACATCTGTAAGTTGAACTAGACTGATAATGAGGGTCTTTCCAGTTCTACATCTATAATATAAACTCCTATAGTTTGTCAAATTTTACTTATATAGTGATTATCAGATTTGAGCTACTCCCCTTCATTAAAGTCTTCCAATGCTACACCATGTAGTGTGGAGCTGACCTCAGGTTCTCTAAGACTATGGTCATGAAGCAAAAAACTGACAGTTTCCACCTAGATGGAAGATCTTTAGGAATGAATCCTGCAATAGATGCTATGATCTGCTATTGGATGATCCTTTTTGTTCACCACCCAGGTGGCCACAGTAAAGATTTCATTTATTCATTTATTTCAATAACTGACTCAGGAACACTGGTTTATCAAAGAATGTTTGAAGGATTTTGCTCCCATGATTTTTGTCAGTGGATGTAGAGAGCCAGCCCCTGGGAGTGATATTCACATATCCTTGGTTACTTTTTCCATCAAAGATATGTGTGGATTATTTCTCATTGTATGGATCCTTTGGCTCACCAGTGAACCCTGACCTGGGATAATCTGTGACCCAGGAGGTGGTTGTAAAAGGTTTTTTCTGATAGAGAAGTATGCAGATTTCTAAGAACAAATATTGTAAATTTACCCAGGAAATTGTGAAACTGGGTCTTCTTTAACCAGTCATCCCTGAGATAGGTTTTTGCTATAAAATGTCCGAGTTTCCAAAAATAAAGTTGGTAGATGTTCACTTCCTAACCTTTTTTGTTTGGATATGTTTTTCTACCTAGCCTGACTCTTGGAAGTTCATGTCCAGACCAACACCAGAGCTATGGTGGGCTATAAGTAGAAAAACACACATCAACAAGAGCTAAGGAACCTTGAAGACACTGTCTATGTAGTCAGAGCAGCTGGGTTTGAAGCCCACCCTAGAGTCAAAGTAATGCATTCAAATTGGACATAGACATAGCCCTTAACCTTCCTACGCCTGGTTTCTTCGTTGTAAATTGAAGTGGGTGTTGAATTTGATGACAGCTGAACTTCTTTACAGTTCTACATCTCTGAACCTAGAAATGTAGAATCAAAGATACGGAAGATTCCTAGGATGATCTAGTCAAAATCTAACTCTGAAGAGTAACATGAATTCCTTGAAATAATTTTACATAAGAGGAAACTGAAGAGAGAAATGATCTGCTAAAAGTTTATGAGGCAAGCCTGGAACATAGACTTTATTGCTGATACCAAATTCCGGACTGTAGTGATATTATATCAAAGGAAAAAATACTCCCCATTTTGAGCATTAAGAATAACAGCCATTGTCATAGTAAACAGCCCTGTGCTCCACCAAAATGTTTTCATTTGGGAAAAACTTGGAATTGGTTTGTATTATAGCATATTTTTCAAATTACTTTCATCATTTTCTTCTCTGTGGTGAAGGAAACCATTTTAAAGAGACACATCATCAATCAATGTAATGAATGTTTATACTACTACTAATAGCTTTGGCAAAAAATTACTTCAGAAATGATCTGACAAAGTAGTGTGTGTTTGGGAGTGTGGGATATGAAATCACCACCAAAGTTATACATTAGAGGCTGTAAAACTGGGATGAAATCTTGCTATAAAGGGGTAAAGGGGTATTTCTGCTTCTTTTTTTCAAAAACCCTAGTCCTTTAATGCAAGACTTAAATAGGATACAATGGACATTTAGTAGGTGGGGAGGGGAACAGTAGAGAATTAGCTGAGAATTGTAGATACTGGTGAAATAAAGGGAAAATAACTCTGAAGAGTAACAATATCTTGAAATAAATGAGAATATTTAGCTTGGTCATAAAAAAGATTCAGGAGGATCGCATAGCTCTCTTCTGATAGTTGAAGGAAAGGACTAGCCATTCTACTTGATTCTAAAGATTTTGTATAAATAGATGGAAAGAGAAGGAGGAAGAATTGAGTCTCAATTATCCATCAATAATGTTTTCCAAAAAAAATAGAATGAATTGCTTTCAGAGATGGCAAGCACCCTATCAGTAGAAGTCTTCAAAATGACAGCTGGATTATTGCTAGTTTAAAAACTGTAGGTGAGAGATTCAAGCTTTATAGAGACATTATGTGAAGTTCATTTGTGCTATAGGAGTCTATAAAGCTAAATTTGTGCTAGAAAAGAGGAGGGAGAGGGGATGGCTAGGTGGTACAGTGGATAGAGCACCAGCCCTGGAGTCAGGAGTACTTGAGTTCAAATCCGACCTCTCAGACACTTAATAATTACCTAGCTGTGTGACCTTGGGCAAGCCACTTAACCCCATTTGCCTTGTTAAAAAAACCTAAGAAAAAAGGAGGGATGCTGAAGCCAACTATAATTTCTCTGTATTTTGAATTATATACGTATATATGTATATATATATAAATATATATATATAATATATATTAGTTGTTATTATTTTTTACCTGGTTCACTAAAGTCCTGCTTTCATGCTTCAATATGGTTAAAATGTGTCCCAGGATTCTGGAGTCCCATGTTAGCAGAGCACAAAGTCTGACTGGTACTACCGAGCTTGAAAAGTTTCAGGTATTGACTTGTGATATATTGTTTGAACATTGTTGGAAGATCAGCTAAGTTTGTAGACCTTAATCACCAGATTAGTCATTGGATGATCATTTCTTTTTCGGTTACAGAAAATCTCAAAGACATTCTAAGTCTGTAATATTCACCAATGAGGGAAGTAATCACATGGATGGAGTCACATGAATTATTTAAATGAATGAATGAAATGTGTTATATTTGTGTGCTAAGCATTATACTAAGCAATGGGAATGCTAATAGAAAATGATGAGAAAGTTCCTACTCTCAAAGACCCACACTGTAATTGAGGAAAAGTACTATATTTAAAAAATTAACTAAAGGGTGAATAGAAAGGGTAAGGAATTCTAAAGATACAGTAGCAGCAAGTCCCTAGAGTTCTTAGGATACACCAATTATCAGGTGATAGCACTAGAAGAATTTAAGACTAAGTTGCAGGGCAGATGGTAAGGCCCATTATCTTGCTGGAATAGTAGCAAATGGAAAAAAAAAAGAAGAAAGGAAGGAAGGAAGGAAAGAAAGAAGGAAGGGAGAGAGAGAGAGAGAGAGAGAGAGAGAGAGAGAGAGAGAGAGAGAGAGAGAGAGAGAGAGAGAGAGAGAGAGAGAGAGAGGAAGGAAGGAAGAGAAAGAAGAAAGAATCCAAGAGAGAGCAAAGGAAAATGCATTTCTAACTGATGAACAACTGTAAATGAAGATATTTATCTTAGACTACATGAAGATAAAGAATAGAGTATGAAATGGTAGAGACAGAATTGAAAGAATTAGAAAGGTTCCACATTTTTTAACTTTCTCAAAAGAAGTCAGTGTTGATAATGAATATTACAAACACTGTAGATGACAGCTGAAGATAAGCATAAAGAATGGGTTCTTTGTTGTACTTCCATTCTGAAGCAATAAATTGACAGAAAACAGACTTTCTCTAAGAAGCAGAGATAAGATATCAAAAATATAACTGACTAAAGAAAAAATAAACTTTGTTAGAAACTCAACATAGCTCACTTTGCAGCTGTAAGTGTGACTGTCATTAATACTTAGAGGTTCAACACAAATAATTCATTTTTTCTGTCAACTATAGTAATAGGCTGAATGCCTTCATATTAAAAAAAGGTTTAAGTGAATAGAGCTTTTCTCAGGTTATTTAATACCACCCATACAGGAGTATATTCCTTGCAACCTGTCTCCAAATTACTTTTCCAACCTTATTATATATTATATTGCTTCATGTATTGTTGGTCCAGTTAAAGTGGCTTTCTTGCTGTTCCTCACACATGACATCATTTCCCATCTCTGCGCCTTTACACAGAATTCGCCCCTTATCCCATTCCTGTCTGGAATGCCCTCTCTCATCACTTTTTAAAGTTCTCTCACTTTTTTTAAAAACAACTCAGGGCGGCTAGGTTACACAGTGGATAGAGCACGGCCCTGGAGTCAGGAGTACCTGGGTTCAAATCCAGCCTCAGACACTTAATAAATTACCTAGCTGTGTGGCCTTGGGCAAGACACTTAACCCCATTTGCTTTGCAAAAACCTAAAGAAAATAAAAAATAAAATAAAAACTCAACTCAAGGGGACAGCTAGGTGACACAGTGAATAGAGTACTGGTCCTGGAGTCAGGAGTACCAGAGTTCAAATCCAGCCTCAGACACTTAATAATTAATTACCTAGCTGTGTGGTCTTAGGCAAGACACTTAAACCCCATTTGCCTTGCAAAACAAACAAATAAACAAACAAACAAAAACTAAACTCAAGTGCCACCTCCTATGTGAAAACTTTCACTATAGCCAATCTATTAATAATACCTCCACACAGTCATCCTCAATTATCTTATTATAATTTTGTTTCTATTTTGCACACCCCTATACTTAGTCTCTCCATAAAGAATGTAAGGCCAATGAGGAAAGAAAGTTTCATTTTTAGGAACAATCATATCTTCAATGCCTAACATGGTTCTTAGAATATAATAAGGTAATTAATGTTTATTGATGAATTGAAAACGATTGATGTTCGGTCAAAGACAGCTTAGATGATAGAATGGATAGAGCTCTGGGCTTGGCACCAGGAAGATCTGAGTTCAAATTGAGCATCAGATACTCACTATGCAGACTCAGACAAGTCATTTCCCTATGCCTTTTATCTTAACAGTAAAATGATATTAGCACCTAACTTCAAGAATAGTGATAAAGACCATCTGAGATAATACATGTAAACCACTTAATACCATACCTGACATGTATTAGGTACCATAATTTGTTTATTATTTGTTTATTGTTTTTCTTTATTAGTTTTTGTATTTATTTGCTTATTGTTTTATTATTATTATTATTATTATTGTATTGGGAATCAGTCTTATTCTAGTAAGTTCCTCCTCTCCTAAATGAAAATAGTTTCCTTCATTAGGTGTTGAAAACAGAAATGGGGGAGCCTCATAACCTTACTCTTAGAACAAAATCTAAATAATCTTACCTTGGAATTATTTTCATCAACAGTCATCATTCCTAGAAATCTGATCTTCAGACAAAGTTCCTAACTGCTTCCTGCTACCCACAAACACAGACTGGTAGGGACCCTATTCTCTTTATTATAAACATAAGGCATAAATGGATTCTCCCTTATAGTAGTCCCTGAAGGGACAACAAAGAGGGAAACACTAATACTGAAACAACAGACCATTGGGTATAAGGATCAAAAAAACTAAATGAGGGAAAGATCTCTTTCAATCCTCTTTGAATGGCCTGTTATAAGTTAGTCTCTGCTAGATTTACAAGTGAGAGGATATCTCAAGCATGAGATGCATATCTAATGCTAATTCTTGCTAGGTTTAACTAGTTGCCTCCTGAGACAACAGATACAGAAAATAACATACTTCTATTGCAGAATACTCTTCCTCTCCCATATGATTACATTAAGAGGGTAGATATGATTGGTAAGCTACTGTCAATGGTCTTTGGACGATTGCTGAGATTGGGAAGTGTACTTCAGGATTGAAGAAGGTCAAATGTTCCAACTTTCCATAAAAGGAAAGGATAAAAGCCAGCAAGCTGTCATATGATAATATTGACTGCAGAGCCTGGCAAAGTTCTAGAATATATTTTAATGGATTTGTGTATGAAAATTCAGAAAAGGAAACAGTAATCTCAATGAGCATTCATAGCTATTGGAATCAGACATTTCAATTATAAGAAATATAGATATCAAAATGCATTAATAAGTTTAAAATCCCCTTAAAAACTCCTGCATTGAAAGGAAAGAAATTAGAATCGGAGATTTTATAGGAAGAGGTTATAGAAATAGCCCAGGAGGGGGTGACAAGGACCTAAATTAAAGTGGTGGCCATATTAGTGGAAAAAAGGAAATAGGAAGATAGAATTAATAAAAACAGACAACCGACTGGATATAGGATGATGAAGGAAAAAATATCTCATTCACTGAGATAGAAAATGAAAGCAAAATTGTATTTCATCAGTAGTAGTAGTAGTAGTATGGGAAATTTTACAAAAGAAATAAATATTTGTCACTCATAATCATGACTTTTAATTCTCACTAGCTTGGAATGAAAACTGTCTCTGAAGTCAAAGGATTCAAGTTCAAATCCTAGTCCTTCCATGTACATGACATACCACCCTACTTAATAAACTCCAATGTGGGAGCAGCTAGATGGTGCAGTAGCTCTGGAATTAGGAGGACCTGAGTTCAAATGTGACCTCAGACATTAAATAATTACCTAGTTATGTGCCCTTAGGCTGTCACTTAACCCACTGCCTTGCAAAAACAAACTAAAGAAAAAAACTCCAATGTGTCTTTATTGCCTCCGAGAACAAATACGAAATACTCTGGCATTCAATGCTATTAGTAAGCTTGCCTAGGCTCCTCCTATCTTTCAGTCTTCTCTCACCAGATGCTCTTCCATCCAATGACACTGGTCTCTTGGTTATTTCACAAACATGACATCCCATCTCCTAGCTTCATGATGTCCTTCTGGTTGACCTCCATATTTGGAATGTACTCCTTCCTCTATTCCATCCTCATTTCCTTTAAATTCCAACCAAAATTCCATCTTTTTCTCAAAAGTCTTCCCCATCCCTTCTTAATTCCAGCACCTTCCCTCAATTAATTATCATATATATGTATCATATATCATATCATACACATACACACACATACACACACACACACACACAAACACCCACACCATGTATAGCTTACTTTGTATATATTTGTTTACATATTGTCTCTCCCAGGAGATTGTAAGCTTCTTGAGGGTGAAGGCTGACTTTTACCTTTTTTGTGTGAGGGCTTGAGGGATTGACATATGGTAGGTACTTAATACATGTATTAATAATTAATTACTACTTGAATGATCTTGGGCAAGTCACTTTATTTCTCTGGACCTCAGTATCTGCAAAATGAGGGGCTATACTAGATGACATATGAAATGCTTTCCAATTCTAAACCTATTACTGACCATGATTGCTTATTAATGCCTACCAAGTATGTGTACAGAACTATACTAATAGCTTGGGATATAATGAAGAAAAAAATTCAATAGTTCCTGCCTTCAAGGAGCTTATATTCTAGACAGAAGGAAAAACACATGCTTACATAAAAGTCAGTATAACATATATACAAAGCAATTTAAGTGTGAAAAAAAGTACCAGCAACTGAAGAGATCAGACAAGATCTCAAATAGAGCCTGGGTCTTGAAAAAAAAGGAAGAGTTTATATGATTCAGAGATGAAAGAGAAGGTAGAGAGACAGAAGATGGAATACAACATTCAATAATAGAATATTGGACAGGGAAAAGACTGGAAATGGGGGGGGACTAATTAGGGAGTTCTTTCTCAGGGGAGAGTGATAAGGATTAGGAAAGAGACAGTGGCTATATAAATGAGTAGGAGACAGAGATAAGAGATATTGTAGAAGACGAATTAGCAGTAATTGAATGGATATGGAGGGGTACAGGAAGAATAAGGGTAGAGAAGAGTCAAGAGTAAATTCAAGGTAGCAAATCTGAAGTAAAAAATTCCATGCCCTCAATAGAAAGAGGGGAATATGGAGGAGGAAGTATATTTTGTTTTATTTTGTTTGTTTTTGAATTGCCAGGGGAAGACAATGAATTACACATTGGAAACATTGAACAGTAGAATATGTATTGATGTCAGCTTAGAATGAGGTCTTTAGTGGAGTAAATCTATCTTTGCCCCTGGGTTACTCAAAATTTTTTTAGGAATTCAGATGAAAGCATAGAAAGCATGCTTTCTCAGTGTTATAAATCATATAGTGTTGTAAATTGCACAAAATTTTGAAAGGCAATTAATAGATCATTACAGTAGAGACTGATTCCAAAAAAGATCCCAACAGATCTAATAAGATGAAAATGAATTAGAATTCTAAGAAGATAAAACTAGAAACAATGGATAAAAGTTGAAAAGAAGCAGACTTGTGATATCCGTAAAGTAAAATATCCTAAGAATATAACTATTCAAAAGTAAAATAGGCTGGCTCAAGAAATTGCCCTTTATTGGAGGTCTTCAAGTAAGGACTGGATGACCCTTTTTAATGGATGTTATTGAAGATGCTATAGGCATGTTGATCATGGTGTGGTCTTGATATCCTCTGAATTCCTTTTCAATTTTGAAATTTAATGATCCTGTGAAAATGCCCTAATTTCTGAATATAATGATACAGACCTGATTTTTGATCTCATTGTGATTGTCAGGTGAGGAAATCTCTGTATTAATTCATGTTAATAATGGACAGCTGGGTTAGGCAGTGGATAAAAGTACTGGCACTTGAGTCAAGAACACTCATATTCCTAAATGCAAATCTAACTTCAAACACATTCTAGATGTGTGACCCTGGGCAAGTCACTTAACCCTATTTGCCTCAATTGACTGACCTGCAGACACAGCCAGTATGTGTCAGAAGTGAGAACTGAATCTAGGTTTCCTTGTCCTAACACTACTTCTCTGACAATTTTGCCACATTACCTCTCTGTGTCCAATTCTTTGTGATATCAATTGGGATTTTCTTGGCAAAAATACTGGAATGATTTTCTATTTACTTCTCCAGTTTATTTTACATTGAAGAAACTGAGACAAAAGGGCTAGTAAATGTCTGAGATCAGATTTGGACTAACAAATATCGTATTCCAGACTTCAGACCTGGCTTTCCATCCACTTCAACATCTAGCTTATCTTGGTCAGCTGATTAATTACTGATTAATTGAAGAATATGGTTCAGCTCACTGTTCTTTTGCACTTTCCCAAATTGTGCCTTTTGTATGATCTACCTAAAGATTAGAACAACCAACATTGTACTCTTTTGTTTTAATTTTGATATTACTGTCATTCTAAATTTTCAAAAAGAAAATGTAACTTTCATCAACAGGATACTAACCTCCCATAATTTCAGCAATATTACAAACATTATATATAATATGTATATGTATATGTATATGTATATGTATGTGTATGTGCATGTATATGTATATGTATATGTATATGAAACATGGCTGAATAAAAACCTAGGTGAACAAATGCATTCATTTTATACTGCCATATCACATAACTTACCATACAACCTCAGTAATTAATAACTACAAAATAATATTGTAGTAAATGAATAGATTTCAATTCTCTTCTCAATTCAAGTCTAAGGTCAAAAGAAGTCTGCAGCAGTACAAAGTTTAAGATTTTGTAGAATGTAATCTTTGCAATTAGCTTTCATTTTATATGAAAAACTAAGCCATTGGGGATAGGCAAATCATATGACAGAGTATGTACTTTATTTTAATTCAGTTATGTAAGACTTTCTTTAACTTTTATATTGTTCACATGCCCTAGTCTACCTTCTACAGTGTCAACAATTCCATGCTTAAGATACTTCTCCACATATATGATGTTTTGTGTATATATATATATATCATATTAGAGCTGGATGAAATCTTGAAGATCATCTAACCCAAATCTTTTATGTTGTAGAAAAGAAACTGAACCCATAATAATTTTGAATAGTGTAAAAGGGTGGGGAAGACATTGGAGCTTAGTCCTGCTCCAATCCTGTCACCTTGGAGCCAAAGGAAATTGAGAAGAGAAAGGATCAATTTTCATTAAATTTATTTGAATTTATTGTTCCAATATGATTGTAAAAGAGCAGAGTATATCCTTCATCAAACAGAGATAGAGAGTAGATTCCATTTTTCTTTTATGGTTTTTTCCCTAAATCTTAAAAATTAAAATGATTTTCACAACCATTACATTTTCTTTTTTTACTAGCATTCTTGGTTGAAACATATGTTTAAACAATTCAAGAAGCCACAAAGCACATACAATTAAGTTTCAGATCGGAAGAGAAATCTATATTCACAAATTCTGCCATTCCCCAATCTCATGCCTTTCCCTTTCCTTGCCTTCCACCCCAAATTGACACTATGATCGACATATATGAACACATTAATTTTGTTTTCTTTAATTTTTAGGAATACTTAATCAAAGTTGGTCAGAGATCCCCTGAAGTAGGTTTAATAATAATGTAAGGAGATGGTAGTTCACTTCTTTGGGTCACAGATATGCTTTAGGGGATCTTAAAAAAAAGGTAGCTAGGTAGTACAGTGGACAGAGCACTGACTTTGGAGTCAGGAGAACAGGAGTTTGAATTCAGCCTCAGACAACTGACATTTGCTAGCTGTGTGTCCTTGGGCAAGTCACTTAACCCTAATTGCCTCTCCTCCAGGGCATCTCCTATCATTCTGATTCATATCTTGCCATTGGACCCAGATGGCTCCAGAGGAGAAAGTAAGGCTGGTGACTTAGCACAGCCTCACTCAAATCCAATTCGTCTACTTGTCATTGCATCACTGGTCTTCTTCCAGAATGAGGATAAACATCATCTTCAAAAAAAGCAGCTACTGCTTCAGAACTTCAGAGTTCTAGGACAATAGTTGCTCATTTGCATATGACAAGCCATGTATACTGAAGAAAATAGAGAACGCAATCTGCTTTAATGAATGGCATATGAAATAATGAAGAATTGGAGCACTTTTTAAAAAGTAACTGAGGAAATATGGACACAAAAACTCTTAAATGATTATGGAGTTAGTATAATTCACTTGATTATATACAGAAGATTAAAGGTTAGTAACTAAGCTATGTCATTAATAGAGAAGATATGGATGCTAAAACAAGGAAAGGGAGAACAGAGAAAAGACATGTGAATGAAGTTTTAAAAGTGAGTCAAAACGAGCTTCTTTGACCTTCCAATTTTTTTCCAGCTGCCTGGGAGCACCTATGTGACTCACTTAATAAAGTACTGTCCTAGGAGTTAGGAAGGATTCATCTTTCTGAGTTCAAATTCAGTCTTATTCACTGTGTGATTGGGAACAAAAAATAAGAAAGAATAGAAAAAATATACTCTTAAGAGGTAGAGGTAACATACCATGCTCCAAACCATGGTTTACTTCTAAGAAGAGGTGAGAGAAGACAGAAGACATGTCATCTGCTGTTGCTGAAAGGTAGAGAAGGAAAGGAATTCTGCAAAGGACCAAAATTTTGCCAATTTTAAATTAAAGGATATGCCTTTATCTAAAATATTTTAACACTACTTCAGTCAAGTGTACCATCATAAATCTAAAACTGGAATTGGTGAATACCATAATTGTTGTCAAGGAATAAGTTCAACTAGAAATAGGAAAGGAGAAATTGGGAATTGGATAAATAGAATTAAGAGAAGGGACTCGTCATATTCAACTAGTTTGGTCAAGATGTTATTCCTGGTGAGGTGTTGCACATATTCTGGATCAGCTCAACTTTACAGTGGAATCATTTAACACAGAAGGTTTGCTTATGAAGGAATGTTTATGGACAATTTCTAAAAAAAGAGAGTAGTCACTAAAATGCACAGTCCCAGACATACAATTTTCACTAGGGGGTAGAAGAGTCAGCATCAGGACTAGTAACTCACCAGGGTTACACCTAGCTACTTCTTTTAAAGCAGGTGCAGGTAACTGAGAGAGGAGATCCAGGTAGGGAGAGAAAGCTTAAGGAGGTTTTGGGATCAGTGCCACATCCAAACTATACTAATTCAAATATTATGTCACTGCATAGTTCTTAAGAAAATAATTGAACTTTGGCACCATCATAGATTAGACTAATCAAAACTACCTATGTTCACTCATGCTTTTGAACTTTTGAACTTTTGAACTAGGCTGGACTGAGAGAGTCAAAAGAAGGGGAATGAAATGAGAGATGTTGTGGAGATTGAATTGACAGGGTTAGCAACTGCTTTGAATGGGTAGTGAGGAAGGGGCAAGTATGCTATAATTATTAAAAATGTGGATTTGGAATGAGAAAGAAAATAATTTCAAAACTTTTTGATATGTGACTATTTAATACTGAGCTGAAGTTTATTCTATAAAATAACAACAGTAACAAATTATTGTGAGACTCAAATGTGTTAGTATAACCCATTTTTACAAGAAGGAAATGTTGTATAAAGTCAGCTTTCATTATTCTTCAGTATTTTGTAAACTATATTACCCCCCCATTGGAAGGAAAGAAGGAATAAAGGAAGGTAGAAAAGATGGAAAAAAGGAAGGTAGGAAGGAAGGAAAGAAGGAAGGAAGGAAGGAAGGAAGGAGGGAAGGAAGGAGAGACAGAAGGAAGAGAGGGAAGGAAGAAGGGAGGGAAAGAAAAAAAGAAGTAAGGAAGGGAGAAAACCAGTATTTATTAAGTGATAACTATGTGACTGGCATTTTACAGTACTTAAGTGCTAAGTGCTTTACTTACATTATTTCATTGGAATCTCACAAGTCTAGGAGGTAGATACTCTTATTATAACAATTTTCTGTAAGACTTCTTACAATAATATATTTGACAAGAAACCACCCAATCTTATCTTGATGTTCAGTGAAAGCATATCTACCATCTTTTGATATAGCCATTTGGACATTTTGGACAACTCTAAATATTGGGATCTTCTCCCTGACTTCAAGCATTAACTTTCCCTTTCACAAATACCATATTTCTCTATGTATAAGACAGCCTTTTTAGAAAAATATGGGCTCCAAAACCTGGAAGTCTTATAAAGTAGTTGTAGTTTTGTTTTGTTTTGTTTTGTTTTGTTTGCTTGGATTTCTGGCTTTTTCACACTTGTCTTTGTGCTCTTTGTTTTGTATTTGTCACTTGTATATTAGGTTATGTTTTGCCACATAATACCCAGAAATGGCTCAAAAAAAGATTTTCATTCAATGCTGAATTCAAGTTAAAAGTTATCCAGTTTGCAATAGTGAATGGAAATCATTTGGCTGAACATAAGTTTGGTTCTCCTCCAATTGAGAAAACAATCTAAGACTGGCTACAGGAAGAAGAAACCCTCATGAAAACTATGACAAAAGAAGACCATGAGATGCAAGTCAGTCAAATGGACTGTGTTAGAGAGGGAGCTGAAGATATGGATTGAAGAGTAAAGGGCCATTGGAATTCCTGAGTCCACAGAGATGGTTCAGCAGGAGGCAGGAAGAATTGCTGATGAAAAATTAGTGACTGATTTCAAAGGAGGATACAATTGGTGCTTCAGGTTCATGAAATGGAATGGACTAAGTTTACATCCACTCACCAGATTTGCCCAGAGAGTGCTAGTGGTCAACCACAGACCAGAGCACAGGCAGGAGAGTAGTCAGAGTCTCTTCTTCACCATCAAACATAAATGAGGACAAGCTAATGGATGAGAGTTTTGACAGTGATGAGGAGTTGTATGAATTGTATGATGAATAAAACTTGAGTTCAATAACTTTATGTAATTTTTTGCAAATTTTGGGTCCCAGAACTTCTGGCCAAGATGGTAGAAAGAATACAGGCACAGTTCTAAAATCTCCTGATCTTTCCCCATATATGATATGAAACAAACCTCTTAACAAAAAATCCAATAAACAAAACCCAGAAAGAAAAGCCAGGAGAAAGAACATCTACCTCAGGATTTGTCTTCCGCAGTTGTGGGTGAGTCTGGGCACAAAGGGCAGACTCTGCCAGGAGCACAGGAGCAGGGGAGAGCCTGGGAGTCTGATTTAGGCACAGATTAAGCTGATTAGCAGCTGGGCTGGGCCCATGACCCTGAGGGTCCCAGAACCAACCCTCTTGATCAGCAGTGGGGCTAGAGCCTGGCTGACTGGGGGGGGGGGGGGCTTGGTTCAGCTAGGGAGCAAGGGCATTGGTGTTGGCACTGACATTCAGGAGCTTGCCGGCAGGGCTAGAAGAAGAGTTCTGGTGCGGGAGATCTGCAAACATCATCCCTGGTCTCCTCTGGTCAGGAGGAAGACAGAATCCAGGCCTCCATTTCTGCTGAAGCCTCTTCCCAGAACAAAAACAATTACAGACTACCTCTGCCTCAGGCGCAGGTGTGTGAGCAGCAGAACCACCTCAGCTGACAATGGGGAGAGTAATCACCTCATCCCAGGGTATAGGGCATTATTAATCAAAGACAAAGGCATTTAACAGCTTCAGTCACACCCTGTAGGCCAAGGGAGAGGGTGTCAATCAAGGTTACAGACACTCCAGAGAAAGCAACCAGCACCCCTACTGGCCAGCTGGAGATATTACACTCAGTGACCAAAAACTGTAGCACCATCTACTGGCCAGATGGTGATATTACACTCAGTGATCATATTCTCTAGTACCCCTACTGGCCAGCTGAAGATATTACACTCAGTGAGTTTGCCTCTAGGGATCCCAACTCTAAACCTCTATGAACCAGCTCCTCCCCAATTCAAGGTATAGTAAAATGAAGAAAGGTCAGCAGAAAGCAGGGTCCATAGAAAAATTATGGAAAAGAGCCTAACTCAGAAAGACCTAGAACTTTTGAGGAGAATGTGATCAGCACAGAAAGACTTCCATGAAAAAATAAGGAAGAGTTTAAAAATCAATTGGAAAATTTGGGAAAAGAAATCCCAGAGATGATTAACACCTTGCAACAAGAAAACACATTATTGCAAAATGCAATTGGACAAATACAAAATGAGAATAATTCAGATTCTCAATTGAGCAAATGCAAAAAGAAAATAATTCTCTCAAAACCTCAATTGGTCAGATGGAAAGCTCTTTCAAAAATAGAATTGACCAATTGGAAAAGGAGTTGCAAAAAGTAAATAAAGAAAACTCTTCTCTAAAAAATAGAATGGAGTCTGTGGAAACTAATGACTTCATGAGACAGCAAGAGTCTATTAAGCAAAACCAAAAAATAGAAAAATAGAATAAAATATAAAATATCTCATCAGCAAAACCACTGATCTTGAGAATAGATCAAGAAGGGACAACCTGAAAATTATAGCTCTTCCTGAAAACATTGAAGAGAAAAAAAAGCCTAGACTTAATATTACAGGATTTAGTGATGGAAAATTGCCCTGATATCACGGTAGCAGAGAGCAAAATAGTTATTGAAAGAAGACATCATTCCCCTCCAGAAAGAGATCCTAAAATGAAAACACCAAGGAATGTTGTGGCCAAATTCTAGAACTATTAGATGAAAGAGAAAATCCTGCAAGCAGCAAAAAAACCCCAATTTAGATACCAAGGAGCCACAGTAAGGATTACACAGGACCTGGCTGCATCAATATTAAGGGATCGAAGGGCCTGGAATGAGATATTCTGAAGAACAAGGGAACTTGAAATGCATCCAAGAATCCACTATCTGGCAAAGCTGAGCCTTCTCTTTCAGGGGAAAAGATTGACATTTATGAAACAGAAACTTCCAACAATTTATGATGAAAAAAACAGAGCTAAATAGAAAATTTGCACATCAAGCAGGAGGTTGAAGAGACACATGAAAACGTTTTAAAAGGGGGGGGGAGTAAAGAAAAAAAAACTTCTATCTGATAAAATGAAACTTTCCCAGCATGGGAAAAAGAGTCTCATAACTCTTAAGAATTGTAACTCTATCAGAGAGAATACACTTAGCCAGAAATGAAGGACATTCATGACTGATCCATGAGACTGCTACCCAGTGGGATTAAACTGGCTATATCTCTACTTGAGAGAAAGACTTTAATAAGTCTCAAGAAATATAACTCTATTAGAGAGAATATACTTAGTCAGAGGTTATGGATACTCAGAATTTTTTATGACTCATACAGAATGATTTAAAAACACTTTCTCCTTAAGAAGGGGGACAGGAAGGAGACAGGAGGAGGGAGGGGATTGAATGGAATAAATCCCATTACAATAAGAGGTACAAAAGACCTATGGTAATAGAGGGGAAGAATGGAGAAGATGAAAAACACCTGAATCTTCCTCTCATCAGACCTGGCTTAAAGTTAACTTAGACACACACTTAGTTAACTTAAAAAACATCTTACCTTTCAAGTATTAAAAGGAGAAAAGGGGAGAGGGGGACAGAGATAGGGAGGAGGATAAAAAGGGGAACTAACAGAAGGAAGGGAAAGAGAAAGGAGAAAGAGGGAAAGGGGAAAGAAAGGGAACAGGGTGGATATAGAAGGGCAAACACACTGAAGGTGGCAGTATTCAGAAATAAAATATCATGGGGATAGCACGAGGGGAAGATAGCCTGGAGGGTAGAAAAGAATTAGTTATTATAACTGTGAATGGGATGAACTCTCCCTTAAAATGTAAGCAAAAAAGCAGAGTGGATTAAAAACCAGAATCCTACAATATGCTGCTTACAAGAAACTCATTTGAAGCAGAGAGATACATATAGAGTAAAGGTAAAAGGTTGGAGCAAAATATATTTTGCTTCAGCTGAAGTGAAAAACACAGGGGCAGCAATGCTTATCTCAGTCAAAGCAGCTAATTGACAGCTTTGAAAGAGATAAGGACAGAAACTATATCCTCCTAAAAGGTACCATAGACAATAAAGTGATTTCAATACTGAATATGTATGCACCCAATGGGAGAACATACAAATTCTTAGAGGAGAAGCTGAAAGAACTACAGGATGACATAGACAGCAAAACTCTACTGGGGGAGACCTAAACCTCCTGCTCTCAGATTCAGATAATTTGAATCATAAAATAATCAAGAAAAAAGTTAAGGAGGTAAACAGATTGTTAGAAAACCTAGATATGATAGACTTATGGAGGAAATTAAATGGGGATAGAAAGGAATATACCTTTTTTCTCTGCAGTACAAGGCACTTATACAAAAATTGACCATGTACTAGGACATAAATTGCAGAAAAGCAGAAATAGTAAATACATATTTCTCAGATCACAATGCAGTAAAAATCATATGCAATATTGGGCCAGAGAGATATAGACCCAGAACTAATTGGAAACTGAATAACCTCATTTTAAAGAATAAGTGGATCAAACAACAAATTATAGAAAGAATTAATCATTTCATCCTAGGTAATGACAATAATGAAACAACATAGCAAAACCTATAGGATTCACTCAAAGTGGCTGTCAGGCAATATATTATATCTTTAAATGCTTACATGAATAAATTAGAGAAAGAGGAAATCAATGAACTAAATATGCAGCTAAAAAATTAGGGAAAGAACAAATTAAAAAAAAACCAATTAAATACCAAATTAGAAATTCTAAAGATTAAATGAGAAATTAATAACAGCAAAAAAGCCTATTGAATTAATAAATAAAACCAAGAGCTGGTTTTATGAAAAACCTAATAAAATTGATAAACCTCTAGTCAAATTGATTTTAAAAAAGAAAGAAGAAAACCAAATTGCTAGTATCATAAATGAAAAAGGTGAATTCACAACTAATGAGGAGGAAATTAAAGTAATAATTTGGAATTGTTTTGCCCAACTCTATGCCATTAAATTTGACAATCTAAGTGAAATGGATGAATATTTACAAAAATAAAAGTTTCCCAGGTTAAATGAAGAGGAGATTAAATACCTAAAGAACCTTATTTCAGAAACAGAAATTCAAGAAGCTATCGTTGAACTCCCTAAGAAAAAGAATCTCCAAGGCCTGATGGATTCACAAGAGAATTCTACCAAACATTTAAGAAACAATTGTTTCCAATTCTACATAAACTCTTTGGAAAAATAGGGAAAGACAGAACTCAGTCTAATTCTTTCTATGATACCAATATGGTGCTGATATCTAAACCTGAAAGAGTTAAAACAGAAAGAAAATTATGGACCTATTTCCCTGATGAACATAAATGCAAAAATCTTAAATAAATATCTAAGCAAAATGATTACAAGTTATCACTAGGATAATGCATTTTGACCAAGTAGGATTAATTTCTTTTGGTTCAATATAAGGAAAACCTAGTATAATCAATTATATCAACAACAAACAATACTCTAGATGTAAATAATTGGACCGAGGCATAGACTCTTCTTACTTCCTTATTCTTAGAAGCTGTGTCTCTTTTATTTCAACTCAAATTCATATGGACTATTTTGACTGCCACATTGTACAGTTTATTCATATTAGCATATTGTTCCCCTAAAACCCCCAGATCAGGGGCAGCTAGGTAGTGCAATAGAGTCAGGCGTGCCTGAGTTCAAATCTGGCCTCAGACACTTAATAATTACCTAGCTGTGTGGCCTTGGGCAAGCCACTTAACCCCATTTGCCTTGTAAAAACCTAAAAAAAATAATAAAATAAAATACCCAGATCTTTTGTTTTAGGGAAAAAATTATTAAATAGCTATGCTTTTCTCATTATGCAATTGTGAAGTTTGTTTTTCTATTCCCAAATATACAGTGGAATTTTTCTAGCCATAGATGCTAAATTTCTCAATGTAAAATATTTACCATAATGTGTTTGCCTTTCATGCTGACATATTAAGCAATTCCCCAATTGATGGACATTCACTCAGTTTCCAAATCTTTGCCACAACAAACAGGGATGCTATGAATATTTTTATACAAGTGATGCTTTTACCCCTTTTCATCATCTCCTCAGGGTAAAGATCCAGTAGTGGTATTGCTGGATCAAAGGGTATGCACATTTTTATTGCTCTTTGGGTATAATTCCAAATTTCTCTCCAGAAATGTTGGATGAGTGTATAGCTCCACACACAATGCATTTGTGTCCCAGATTTTCCACATCCCTTCCAACATTGATCATTGTCCTTTCTGGTTTTATTGACCAGTCTGAGAGGTGTGAGGTGGTATCTCAGAGAAGCTTTAATTTTCATTTCTCTAATAAATAATGATTTGGAGCAATTTTTAATATGACTATGGATAGCTTTGATTTTTCTCATCTGTAAATTGTCTCTGTATATCCTTTGAGCATTTGTCAATTGGGGAATGGCTTGTTTCTTTTTGTTTTTATAAATTTGACTCAGTTATCTATGTATATTTTAGAAATGAGTCTTTTGTCAGAAATACTGGTTGTAAAAATTGTTTCCCAATTTACTACATTTCTTTTGATCTTGTTTATAGTGGTTTTGTTTGTGCAAAAGTTTTTTAATTTAATGCAATCCAAATTATCTAGTTTGTTTTTAAGGATGTTCTCCATCTCTTCCTTGGTCATAAACTTCCATATATCTGACATGTAAATTATTCCATAATCTCCCAGTTTGATTAAATATTGTTTTTTATGTCTAAATCCTGTACTTATTTTGTGAAGTGTTCGTCTAATGCATGTTTCAGCCATACTAACTTTCAATTTTCCCAACAGTTTTTAATGAAGAAAGAGCTTTTATCCCAGAAGCTGGACTCTTTTGGTTTATCAAACTGTAGTTTGATTACTATAATCATTTCCTGTATCTCTTTTGCATCTAGTCTGTTCCACTGATGCACCACTCTATTTCTTAGCCAATACCATACAGTTTTGATGACTGATGTTTTATAATATAATTTTAGATTTGGTAAAGCTAAGCCATCTGTTTTGCACTTTTTTCATTAAATCCCTGGAAATTCTTGATTTTTTTTATTTCTCCATAATGTATTTACTTACAATTTTTTTCTAATTCATTTAAGTAATTTTTTGGAATTTTGATTGGTAGGGCATTAAATAAGTTGTTTAATTAAGGCAGAATTGTCATTTTTATTACATTATCTCGGGCCTATCTATCCATGAGCAGTTGATATTTGTCCAGTTATTTAAATCTGATTTTATTTGTGTGAGAAGTGTTTTGTAATTGTTTTGTAATTGTTTTTCTGAGTCTGCCTTGGCAGGTAGACTCCCAAGTATTTTATATTGTCTGAAGTAACTTTGAATGGGATTTCTCTTTCTAGTTCTTGCTGCTGTACCTTGCTAATAATTTACAGAAATGCCAAGGATTTATTTAATATACTGTGACGTTGCTAAAGTCACTAAATGTTTCTAGTAGTTTTTTAGATGATTTTTTTTTAGGATTCTCTAGGTATACCATCACGTCCGTCATCTGCAAAGAGTGAGAGTTTTGTTCCTTCCTTCCCAATTCTAGTTCTTTCAATTTCTTTTTTCTTCTCTTACTGCTGATGCTAACATTTCTAACACAATATTGAATAGTAGTGGTGATAACAGGCATCCTTGTTTCACCCCTGATCTTATTGGGAATGCCTCAAGCCTATCCTCATTGCATATAATGCTTGCTGATGGTTTCAGATAGATACTGCTTATCATTATGAGGAACAATCCATTTATTCCCACACTGTCTAGTGTTTTTAGTATGGGTGCTGTATTTTCTCAAAGGCTTTTTTCAGCATCTATTGAGATAATCATATGATTTCTGATAGGTTTGTTACTAATATTGGTTTCCCCAATATTGAACCAACCCTGCATTCCAGGGATAAATCTTGCTTGGTCATAGTGTATTATCCTATTGATAACTTGTAATTGTTTTGCTAAGAATTTATTCAAGATTTTTGCATCTATATTCATTAGGGAGATAGGTCTATAATTTTCTTCCTCTGTTTTAACTCTTTGGTTTAGGTATCAGCACCATATTGGTGTCATAGTTAGAGTAAGGCAGAGTTCTGTTTTCACCTATTTTTCCAAAGAGTCTATATAGAATTGGAACTAATTGTTCCTTAAATGTTCGATAGAATTCACTTGTGAATCCTTCTGGCCTTGGAGATTTTTTTTTATTAAGGAGTTCAATAATGGTTTGTTGAATTTCTTTTTCTGAGATAGGCATTTAATTTCCTCTTTATTTAACCTGGGTAACTTATATTTTTGTAAATATTCATCCATTTCACTTAGATTATCAAATTTATTGCCAAAATAATTCAGAATTATTACTTTAATTTCCTCCTCATTGGTGGTGAGTTCACCTTTTTCATTTATGATACTAGCAATTTGGTTTTCTTCTTTCTCTTTTTTAAATCAAATTAACCAGAGGTTTATCAATATTATTGTTTTATCATAAAACCAGCTCTTGTCTTTTATTTATTAATTCAATAGTTTTCTTGCTTTCAACTTTATTAATTTCTCCTTTAAATTTTAGAATTTCTAATTTGGTATTTAATTGGAGGTTTTAATTTGTTCTTTTCCCAATGTTTTTAATTGCATGTTTAGTTCATTGATTTCCTTTTTCTCTAATTTATGCATGTAAGCATTTAAAGATGATATATATCCCCTGACAGCTACTTTGAGTGAATTCCATAGGTTTTGGTATGTTGTTTCATTATTGTCATTATCTAGGATGTTAATTCTTTCTATAATTTTTTGTTTGATCCATTGATTCTTTAAAATGAGGTTATTTAGTTTCCAATTAGTTTTAGGTCTATCTCTCCATGGTCCACTATTGCATTATAATCTGAGAACAATATAGTCACCAGTTTTGCCTTTTGGCATTTGATTATTAGGTTTCTAGTGCCCTAATACATGGCCAATTTTTGTGTAAGTGCCTTGTATTACCTTGAACTCAGGTACACCTGACTCTCCAGGGCTGGTGCTCTATCTACTGCTCCACCTAGCTGTCCCTCAAACTCCATTTTCTTTCCATCCTTTTAAAGAAAGCACTTGCCTCTCTCCAGTCCTTTATCATGTCTTTCAGTCAACTTGATTTTATGATTACTTATACTAGATAATACAACCCTTTGTACATAAGGAAGGTTAAATAATAGGAAAGAAATCTCCCCAATTAATGCTGAGGCTATCCATTCCATAAAAAACAACTTTACAAAGTGTATTTCTGTTGTCACACACAGCAAAATGTGGACATATTTGAATAAAAGATGTCAATCTGAAAATCAATTAATTGGCATTTTTAAATGAATAATGAAAGGTATTAAATTATATTTCTGGAAGATTATCTCAAAATGTCAGTGAAAACAGTTATATACGATGGATTATTTACCAAGAAATAGTGTATTACATGGCTAGAAGATAAGACCTGTGTTCTATTCATTGTGCCATAATTTAGTTGTCAAAATTCTTTTAGTCTAGATCTAGAGCATTGCTCCTTTCTGAAAATTTACTTTGAAATTTAAGGCAGATTTTTTCCCACAAAGATAATAGAGTTTGCCATAGTTTCTTGAATTCCTAGTTCTTTCTATAAAAACATAATTTCTTCTTACTTCTGTAAGCAGTTCCATTTTTCAGGGTTTAGTATGTCTGGACACATCTTTCTGCACCATTAGGGCCACCTGTGTTGATTTTTTTCTCTCTTCCTTTTGTTATCCATTAGTGAGGCTCATTATATAACATTATATAACAGGTCATTTCATGGGCTGCAATGAGGAATAGTAGCATTTCATACATTCCTAAAATATTCAGGAATATTTCAGAAAAATACGTGTATGTGCCATGGGGAATTTGGAAAGGGTAAGGAAATGTGGTAGAAAAATGTGGAACTAAAATCTTGCTAAAGGATGAATGTAGATTTCTAAAATATATAGAGAAGTGAGTCAATTTTTTTTTCAAAAACAAGCCATTCCCCAATTAACAAATGGTCAAAGGATATGCAAAGGTAATTTACAGATGAGGAAATCAAAGTCATCCATAGTCACATAAAAAATTGCTCTAAATCATTACTTATTACAGAAATGAAAATTAAAGCATCTCTGATGTATCACCTCCCACCTCTCAGATTTGCCAATATGACCAGAAAGGACAATGATAAATTTTGGAAGGGATGTGGGAAATCTGGGACATGAATACATTGTTCGTGGAGCTGTGAACTCATCCAAACTTTCTGGAGAGCAGTTTGGAACTACTCCTAAAAAGCAACAAATGTGTGCATACCCTTTGATCCAGTAATACCACAACAGGGTCTATACCTGAAGAGATGATGAAAAAGGATAAAAACATCACTTGTACAAAAATATTCATAGCAGCCCTGTTTGTGGTGGCAAAGAATTAGAAATCAAGTAAATGTCCTTCAATTGGGGAATGGCTTAACAATTGTGGTATATGTATGTCATGGAACACTATTGTTCTATTAGAAACCAGGAAGGATGGGAATTCAGGGAAGTCTGGAGGGATTTGCATGAACTGATGCTGAGTGAGATGAGCAGAACCAGAAAAACATTGTAACCCTAATAGCAGCATGAGGGTAATGATCAACCTTGATGGACTTACTCATTCTATCAGTGCAACGATCAGGGACAATTTGAGGCTATCAGCAATGGAGAATACCATCTGTATCCAGAGAAAGAATTGTGGAGTTTGAACAAAGATCAAGGACTATTATCTTTAATTTAGAAAAAAAAATTGATATCTTATTATGTAATCTTGCTATCTCTTATTCTTCATTTTTCTTCCTTAAGGATATGATTTTTCTCTCTCATCACATTCAATTCAGATCAATGTATACCATGGAAACAATGTAAAGACTGGCAAATTGCTTTCTGTGGGGGTGGGGGAAGCGAAGTAAGATTAGGGAAAATTGTAAAACTCAAAATAAATAAAATCTTTAAGATGAAAAAAAGAGTGAATGTGGAAAACTATTTTTGCATGTAATTGGAAAAACATTAGAAAATATTTGTTTATTTCCTTTTATTTCCACCAGGGGTTTTGACTGTCTTATTTTTTTTAATCCTGTGTTTAATGTGTTTAATCAAAGTCTTTTCTTTCATTCATTCACATCTCTTTACCTTCCCCGGTACATCATGAGCACTTAATAAGTTCATCAAATGAGGAGGGAGCAGTTAAAAAAGTTAATGGAAATAATGAATTCATATAACATTTTAAAGTTTATAAAGTATTTCACATATGTTATTTGGGCAACTATGTCTGAGAAAAATTATTTGGCTTTTGCTAGACTAAATTCCATTGTGAGTGCTTTGCAGCTCAGGGATGACTTAGAATAGATAACCTCTGAGGTTCCTTCCAATTATGAGATATTTTTGTCTCTTCAGAACTGACAATAAAACTCTTCTTGTATTTTAAATGACTTTCACATTTTTTGCAGTGCCTAGATGGGTGTGTGTGTGTGTGTGTGTGTGTGTGTGTGTGTGTGTGTGTGTAGTAGGAAGAAATTCCTTTCAACATATATCGTAACTTTGGACAAAGGGTAGCATTTCACATTCACCTATAAGGGTCTATAAGTAAAAAAATTGAATTTGAGTCACACATATATTCTCTCCCTCACTTCCCTTTACTCTCTCAAGTCATTTCTCTATGGAGGACAGTCAAAAAAAGGAAGAACACAACATAAATCATACTGTTCCTCAAAAGATCAGTTTGGATTTGAAATTATACAAAGATCAGAGCAACTTATGAGTTGAATATTTAAATTTCAGGCAAATATTAAATGCTTCTCCTTTGAAAAGCTTCCTGCTCCTTTTCCACTCCTTGCCTAACACATTTTAACCATCCTACCATTGACTATGGCAACCAAAAATACTGCAGTCTGCTCAGTTAATCAATAAGTGTCTATTAGGGTTTAGGCTGCATGAGCAAAACATTCTCAGATTCCTGCCAAAGTCCCTGAATCAAACCTGTACCAATTGAACTACTTTCAAAAGTCAAATCACAGCTCTACTATTATGATTTCGGAGAAGTTCTATGACCTTTCTGGGAATTGGCTTCCTAATTTGTAAAATGGTGACTATAATAACTATAAAACCTATCTTTTAAGGTTGTTGTACAGAACATAAGAGTTAATGGAAGGGAAGAAGAATTGTGAGTGATAAAGTATCACAGTTTATCAAAAGTTATGATTACGTATGAAATGCCTGCTGTATATATAATACCAGGTGCTGGAGAAGAAGTACCCAGTTCGGACCAGGTGCTTGACAAATATTACCTCATTTGAACTTCACAAGAATCCTGGGAGATAGGTGTGATTATCATCTCCACTTTTCAGTTGAGGAATCTGAGGGAATCAGAGGTTCAGTGATTTGCCAATGTCATACAATAAGGGTTTAAAGCCTGGATTTGAACTTCTATCTTCTTGACTCTAGACTTCACATTCTATCTGCTGCACCACCTAGCTGCCTCTAGAATGCATACAACCAAATGGAAGACATGGAGGCTGTTAAGGAGTTTAAAATGTATTTTAGGGAGACCAGATAGTAATACGAAACATTAAATAGCAGTACAAGATTAAAATAACAATTCAAGATATCAGGAGAGGATTCAAGGTGCTGTGTTCCAAATGAATAGAAGGGAAGAATACAAATTTATATAGTACCTACTATGTTCTAAGCATAGTGATAAGCATTATACAAATATCTGAATTCAGTCCTTGTGAAAATCTGGCAAGGTACTCTTATTCTTCCCATCTTCAGTTAAGAAAATTGATACAACTTTTCCAGACTCATACAGTCAATAAGTATTTGAGGTCATATTTGAGCTCAGGTCTTCCTATCTCCAGAACTAGTGCTTCACTGAAAAAGCTACCTAGATGCCTTGATGTAAATTAATAAGTGATTAGAGACCAAAAGAGGGAATGATTGCAGTCAACATGTATTTATTGTGATGTTAAGTGCTCAATGGAAAGTCATAATTTCATTAAGCTATTCTTTTCTTTCATGGAACTTACAGTGTAATAAATGAATATGATAAATTCATAAATTACCTAACTCTTTAATAAATCTGTTACTGTTCAATAATGCAGTTAGTGCTTAGAGTGCTGGACCTGAAGTCAGGAAAACTCATCTTCATGGGTTCAAATCCAGCCTTAGTTATTCACTAGCTATTTAATCACAGGCAAGTAACTTAAACCTATTTATTTCAGTTTCCTCGTTTGTAAAATGAGCTAAAGAAAAAAGATCCAGGTGTAAAAATATTTATAGCAAATCTTTTTGTTGTAGCAGAGAATGAGAAATTGAGATGATGCCCATCAATTGGGGAATATCTGAAACAGTTGTACTATATGAATGTAATGGAATACTATTATATAAGAAAAGGTAAACAGACAGATTTCAGAAAAAGCTGGAAAGACTTTGCATGAACTGATACGGAGTGAAGTGAGCAGAACAAGGAGAACATTATACACAGAAACAGGAGCATTGTGTAATGATCAACTATGACAAGACAACTTTTCTCCATAATATAGGGATCAAATTACAATCATAAAAAATTTGTGAAGGAAAATGCCATCCATACCCAGAGAAAGAACTATGGAGTCTGAATCCAGATCAAAGCATATTATTTTCACTTTTTATATGCTTTTTGTGGGGTTTTTTTTGTAGTTTTCCCCTTGCATTCTGTGTCTTCTTTCACCACGTAGCTAATAATGAAATGTGCTTTACATGATTATGCATGAATAACTTATTTTAGATTTCTTACTGTATTGGGGAGGGAGAAGGAAAGAGAGAGAGTGAGAAAATTTTATAAAAGTGAATGTTGAAAACTATCTTTATATATGATTGGAAAAATACCATTAAAAAGCAACTAGAGAAAAAATGACAAATGCCACCAGTACTTATGCCAAAAAAACCTATATACCATTACAAAGAGTCAGACACGACTGAAATGACTAAACAACAATGATCTTCTTCAGTATTCACTCCAGTGAAGACATCACAACCCTTCTATACTTTTTCATTCCATGAGATTTTTGTCCATATTGACTAATAATTCTTCCATAGATAATTTTCCCAGAGTGCTAGATGATTTTGACTAGATCTTTCAACATTCTGTGAGAACCTGCATATCTAGGCATCCTATTGCTTATCCTTTGCTCTAGCTTTATGACTGTCTCATTTCTATTTCTGATCATTTATTTCCTAGCAACCTTTTATGCTGTTTCTTAAATTTAGAATATCAGTGTAAAGGCATGTTTATTGCCTGTATCTCTCTATTGCCCTTTATGTCATCATCAATTTTTATTTTTTTGGATAATGTGCTATTCTATCAATTACAGTTATATAGAATTAAGCAAAAAATGTTTGCAATAAAAGATACATAAGTGAAACTTTTATATTTTATAGAAGAGAATGGAGAAAATTATGGGTAGCATTATTTGTTCCGAGACAAAATTAACTTATGTCATAATGGAATTGAAAGATAAAACTGGAAGAAAGTAGACAACAAGGGAAATATTTAAAAATTAAAAAGTCTACTAGGAGTGTCAGCATTAGGATGGTAAAGAGTCTTACTTTTTAGTTGCAGAAAACTGGGAATGATGGTGGAGGTGTCAAGATGGTGATATGAAGATGTCAAGAAGTGGAGAGAATAGGAGAGGAGAGAGTGACAAGGAGAAAATCTGTTAGCAAAGTATTCTAAAAGTCCAGGTGAGTGATAATCTATCCTAAGGTCCTGGCTACAGGAATGGGGAGGGAGCAGATGAAACAGAAATTATATATGGAAAATTAATAAGGCTATACATTTAAACGGATATGAGAGGTTGAGGAAAGAACCAATACTGAGGAAAAGTGGTACCATTTAAAATAGTAAAACCTAAAGAACTTGGTTTTAAGAGAAAAAAATTATCAAAAGTTTGGTTTGGGATATCTCAAAAGTATGGGACATTCAATACAGTTATTAGGAGATGTGTATCTCTAAATCATAAGAGAATCATTCAAGTATTGTTGGTAGTGAATGTGACTGATTGTGATTGGGGGGAGAAGAGCTTAGGAGAAATGAAGACCTAAGTTAGAAGAAAAGAAAACCTAAACTCTAGGTCCTGCAGGGTGAAGAAAGAGGGTAGAAAACCTATAGAAGAAAGGAAAAAATCAATAGGGAAATCAAAAGAGTATGTTGCCTCAAGATAGAAAAAGAAGAGGAAATTTCCAAAAGGTGATCAATGGGCAATAACATCAAATATTACAGAGCTATTTAGGAGAACTTTAGGAAAAATATAAGTGAATTAGATAATTAAAATGGCATTGTGACAAAGATTAGTTTTAATGAAGCACTTAGTACAGAAAAAAATGATTTTAAGAGGCTGAGGATGAGGAAAGAGTAATTGGTGAGGAAGCAGAACACTGGGTTTGAACAACCTTTCTGCCTGTCTTATGTATATATGGAAGCTAGATGGCACAGTGGAAAGAGCCTTGGTCTTGAAATCAGGAGGGTGGGAATTTGAATCTAACCTCAGACATTTGTTGCTTACTAGCTGTGTGACCTTGGGCAAATTAAACCTGATTACCTTGCATATAGGGACATCTCAAGACATCCTGATTCATATCTGGCCACTGGACCCAGATAGTCCTGGAGGAGAAACTGAGAGTGGTGACTTAGCACAGTACCCTCACACTCAAATCTGATTCATGTGCTTGTCATGGCATCCTCTCCCTGATGTTGCTATCTTCTTCAAAAATGAAGGTAAAACATTTGTGTGACTTTTCCAAGTTTTGAAATACCTTACAGAAAATTATATTGTTCACCTTCTGCTGAGGTCTTTCTTGATTTCCCATTCCTTTTAAGACTACTTCACATATGATATACATATAGATATACATGTAGATAGATATAGCTATAGATATGAGCTCCTTGAAGGCAAGGACTGTCTTTAACTTACTTTGCATTCCCAGCATTTAGTACAGTATCTGGTACATGTTGTTCTTCAGTTATTTCAGTTGTATCTAAATCTCTGTGACCCCATTTGAAGTTCCATTCATAACCCCATGAAGGGTTCTCTTTGGAGTAGCTATTAGAATAGTTTGCTCTATTTTTCCTCCAGTTCATTTTATTGATGAGGAACCTGAGACAAATAGGATTGAGTAACTTGCCCAGGGTCAAATTGGTAGGAAGTTTCTGAGGCCATATTTGAACTCAGAAATATGAGTCTTCCTGACTTCAAGCCCTGCACTTTATCCATTCCATCACCTCATTGTCCTGAACTGGCCTCAGACACAGCAGTTACCTAAATGATTCATATAACGAAGGAGTATGAGTCACCAGTGAAGCAAGAGAAACCAAATCATAACTTAGACATCTCACTGCTTTGTTTGCTCATATATATATAATGAATTCTTGATAAATGATTATTTTATTATTGGATTGATTCCTTACTCCAAGTTCAATGCTCTATCCATTATTATCTAGCTATTCTAGTTTATTACTTAAATATTTCAGAGAATAAATCAATAAGAGTAAATTGGAAGTTTATCTAACAACATTTAAGAGTTAGATAAAGCCATATACCACAAATTTACAGTAACATATGATACATACTTATCTTTTTGATATTTTATGATAGCATATGATATATTTTATCTTTTTGATATTTTATCTCTCAATGATCCAGGCGAAATAGATATGAGAGGTGTAGTGCAGTAAAGTATCAGACAATACTGAGGAACAGTGATACAATTTTAAAGTAGTGATATCAAAGGAATGTTGACTTAAGAGGAATGAATCTGTTTTGCATAATCTTGAATTTTAAATGTGTATGTGATATTGCGAATAAACAGTTGAAGATGTGGATCCAACAATAGTCCACAACCTAAGAATGGTATGAATCCAAAGTTGAGGATTAGCAGATCATAAGTGTGAGAAACTAGGTAGTCACAAAGAGAGTGAATAAAAGATTTATTCTGAGTGAGGGAGTGGGAAAGAGGCAAGTTAAAAAAATTAAGGCAATGTGGAGAATTAAAAAGAAATTTAAAATGTTTGATATTTTGATGACACCTTAAAGTGTGCAAAGCTCTCCACATATTTTATTTCTTAGTCTATCATGTGCTTAGCTTTTTTGTATACTTAATTTCATGCTCTCTAGACTTCTCTTTTTCCATAGCCTTACTCACTGACTTTATATCCTGGAGGAATTTCTACCCTGGGACTCAGGTTCATTTTATGTCCCATTCTGTAGACTTAGACCCCAAAGACCTGGCAACCCTCCATTATTAATTCTCTTCCCTATCCTATACTCTCCCCTAGTTCACGAATCATAAATCAATTCAACTCTTCCAATTCTTCTAGATGGTGATGTAAATCTAATCTGCTATTTTCCCCTTCTTTCCAAGCCAAAATACCCCTCCCTGGAGAGTAGTCTTTTATGTTGTTGTCTCCTTCATTTGAAACAAAGAATTCTTTGCTTTTGTACATGTACTCCAAGAAATTGTCATAAAATAGATGCATTTTCATTCATTTCATTCATTTTTCATTCATTCATTCATTCATGCACTCATTATACAACCTGGCCTCAACTCAACTTTTCACTCCTATTGTATAAAACTCCCATTCATGTGCTATTTATTGCAAATCATACAAGCCTTTTTTGATCCTTATAACATCACATCTTCTGTTTCATACTTTTGCCCAGGTTATGTTTAGAATGTAAAACCTGCTAAGCTCTGCCTCTGAGAACCATTGACTCCTTCAAATCTCAGCTCAAATGCCACCCTTTGTGTAAAGCCTTTTTCATAGCACTAGATGCTATTGCTTCTTCTCCCATTATCCTCCTGTAACTGCTTTTTTTTATAAATTTTGTACACATATGCATTCTTGTATTTTTGTTTACCTATGTGTATATGTGTGTGTATTCATTTCTCTTGATAGAATGCAAGCTCCTTAAAGGCAGGAATTCCTACTATAGTGTTATCTACAGTAATATTTTCTATAAAAATTTCTTTGGTAGTATATCTGAACTTTTCATCTCCCAAATGTGTCCTATGCCTCCCTAAATCTAAATTTGCATTTCTAGTATGCAACAGAATCTTACACATTTAACAGATGTTTGCAGATTGATTGAAGATTGGTAGGTGGCACAGATTGGAGACTGTCCTTGGAGTTAGGAAGACAGGAGTTCAAATTCGGTCTCAGACACTTACCACTAACTAAGCTGTATGACCTTGGGTAAGTAACTCTGATTGCCTGGCATCCAGAGCCATCTCCAGTCATTCTGAGTTATATTTGGCCCCTGGACCCAGATGATTCTGGAAGGAGAAACTGATGACTCACTCAAATATAATGTATGTGCTTGTCATGGCATCCACGGTCTTCTTCGAAAATGAAGGACAAACATCAGAAGACTGATATTTATGTATATGGTATTTTTCTCATTTGGCACCTCATTTGTGAATGACTTTAAAGCTCTAAATCTTAATCATATATTTCTCCTCTTTTTTATAACAATTCATGGTTAACTTATGGGCTCCTAATAATTTCTGACTCTTTGTGAGGGAGGTGGAGACAGGAACCCATTCAAATCGTCTTGGTTGATCCAAAAATATAAAGCTACATAGCCTGAGACACAGTATTTACCTAATTGACTCAAAGAGCACAGGAATATGAGTCATTAGTGAGGCAATAAGAAAGCGAATCACAGCTGAGACATTTCACTGCTTTGTTTGCTCAGGGGAAAGCAAGTTAGCTCTTTGTCAGATGTCTCTTGAGCCTTTGTTGTTCAGAGACTGATGTACGACTTCAAATCCAACTCACTTTACGTATTATTATCTCTTTTATTCTTTTCAGTTTCTGGACTTCATTAATATACACAGTGCATATATTAGACCACAAGGGCACTCTCTAAAGCATAAACACCCAGGGTCCACTTGTCTAGAAATGTCAATTTGGAGAAGCAGTACTATTTCTTTTCTTGAATAAAATAAAGTAGCCCAATGTTACCTAGCTTTTTATTTTTGTATTATCTGTTCTGGCTAGTAACATGTACCTTCTATGAATTTCAGCCCATTCAGCTTTTACAAGGAAGAATATTCATATGCTACTGAACATTGTCCTATGGAGTGATGGGGAAAATGTCAAAGTGCTTAATAGCCTAGCCATCAACTTGAGTCTGACTCCAGCCTATATTTCCAGCCTTTTCTCAATGGATTCTCTCTTGGTATTACACATTTTATCCAGATTGGAGAATACTCATTCTTTAAATAATATTCTTCTAATCAGTACAATTTCTCAGTAATATTATCAGTTTATTCTAGTAAAACTCATCATAAGAATCATTCTACAATTTCTTATTAAAATGTAGCTTGATTTATTTTCTATATTTCTAAATCATTGTTATCAATTTATCTGACTAGATAACTGACTGCTAATACTGTAACACCTATAGTCATATTTTCTATGAATAATTTGATAGAAGTAAATTTGTACTTGGGGCAGTTAGTTGGTACAGTGGATAGAGCACTGGACTTGGAATCAGGAAGACTTATCTTCAAAACTTCAAATGTGACCATAGATGCTTACTAACTCTGTGACCCTGGAAAAGTCACTTCCATCTATTTGTCAATTTTCTCATCTATAAAATAAGCTGGAGAAGAGAATGGCAATCCTCTGCAACATCTCTGCTAAGAAAATCTCAAATGAGGTCACCAAGAGTCAGACACAGCTGAAACTACTGAACAATAATAAACTTGTACTTACATGTTCTATGTTTCCCTTTCTTTATACTTTACTTACATTCATTCATGTACATGAAATGATTTTTCTCTTCTCCCCTATTCCTACCTTACTACCCAAGAAAACTCTGTCTATTGAAATTCTATCTGTCCCTCAGGACTCAGTTTTCTTACCCTTAATCCTTCCCAACTCCTGACCCTGACCTTGGGCATAATCTCTTCCTCCATGAACTTCTAATATGCCTTGCTCATAATGCTTATGTACCAGATTCTCTATTGGATTATACTTATATGTATACATGTCATAACAATAGAGAAAACAGTGAGAGACAAGTGGACCAGCATGTCCTGGGGAAACATTCATTTGACCGTTATTCTAAGAGGAAAGAGAAGGACCAATGAGAATCTCTTCCAACCTGGACTGACCCATGTTCTGCATAATTCAAAACTTATCTCCTTCATTATACTTTTATATTCTAGATTTCCCTCATTATATATCTCTGTGGTCATCTCCCATTCATACTTACATACAGCTCATATTACATAGTTGTTTAAATCATTTTTCCCCTTTTTTGAATGTGAGTTCCTTGAACTATGTCTTTGTTTTCCTATGCTTAGTAAATACAATCTAAATGTTTATTGATTATATTGAATATATATATTATTGATTATACCTGCTTTTTCAACCTGCCTCAGTCAGTCAGTCAATTGACATTTATGAAGCACCTACTGAGTTTAAAAACTGAGAAAATAAAGTTAAATGACTTATCCAGGATTACACAGCTAATAAGTATCTGTAATCTGATTAGAACTCAGGAAGTTAAATCTTCCTGACTCCAGACCTACAGACAGTGCTTTATTCATTGTCCAATTTCTTTGAATCCCAGACTATCTCTAGACATCCTGAACCATATCTAGTCACTGGACCCAGATGGCTCCAGAGGAGAAAATGAGACTAGTGACTTAGCACAGCAGCCCCTCCCCCACTCAAATATAATTCATGTGCGTGTCATAACTTTACTTCCCTGATGTCATGGTCTTCTTTGAGAATGAAGGTCAAAGAACAACAACAATGGAGCACCTACTAGGTTATAGGAACCATGCAAAATATAAAATAAAGTTCAAAAAATGCCTTGTTCTAAAAAAAAAACTCATAGTCTAATGGAAGAGACAACATGTAAATAACTGTTCAAATAAAACATAAACAGGATAAATTGTGGGTAACCTCAGAAAAACTCTCTTTTTGATAAAAACTATTGGGAAAATTGGAAGTTAGTATGGCAGAAACTTGGATTAGAACAACATCTCACACTACTAATTTAAGATCAATACGGGCACAGGATTTAGACATAGAACATAATAATAAGCAAACTAGGAGATCAAGGAAAAGTTTACTTGTCAGATCTATGGAAAAGAAAGCAGTTTATAACCAAGAAAGAGATGAAGAACATCATTAAAAACAAACTAGATAATTAAAAAAAAAACTTTTGCACAAAAAACACCACTATAACATGATCAAAAGAAATATAGTAAATTGGGAGACAATTTTTATAACTAGTATTTCTGAGAAAGGACTCATGTCTAAAATATATAGAGAACTGAGTCAAATTTATTTTTAAAAAAAGCCATTTCCCAATTGACAAATGGCCAAAGTATATGCAGAGGCAATTTACAGATGAGGAAATCAAAGCAATCCATAGTTATATTAAAAATTGCTCTAAATCATTACTGTTT
Source organism: Macrotis lagotis (assembly GCF_037893015.1). Classification (NCBI taxonomy): domain Eukaryota; kingdom Metazoa; phylum Chordata; class Mammalia; order Peramelemorphia; family Peramelidae; genus Macrotis; species Macrotis lagotis. The sequence goes on along the minus strand of NC_133658.1, from coordinate 164,665,863 downwards.
AGAGAAATGTGAATGAAAGCATCTCTTAGGTATCATGTTACACCTCTCAGATTGGCCAATATGACCAGAAAGGACAATGATCAGTGTTGGAAGGGATGTGGGAAAACTGGGTCACTAATACATTGTTGGTGGAGCTGTGAACTGATCCAACCTTTCTGGACAGCAATTTGGAATTATGTCCAATAAAAATGTGCATACACTTTGATCCAACAATACCACTGCTGAGTCTATTTCCTGAAGAGATCATGACAAAAAGGTAAAAACATCACTTGTACAAAAATATTTCATAGCAGCTCGCTTTATGGTGGCAAAGAATTGAAAAATGAGTGAATGTTCATCTGCTGGGGAATGGCTGAACAAATTGTGGTATATGTACACTATGGAACACTATTGTTCTATTAATAATTGGAGGAATGGGAATTCAGAGAAGCTTGGAAAGACTTGCATGAACTGATGTTGAGCAAGATGAGCAGAACCAGAAGAACATTGTATACTATAACAACAACATGGGGCTGATTGTCGAACTTAATGGACTTGCTCATTCCATCAGTGCAATAAGCAGTGACAATTTTAGAGTATATGCAATGGAGAATACTATCTGTGTCCTAAGAAAGAATTGTGGAGTTTACACAAAAAAACAAATTTAAAAAAAAAGGTTTTTTGTGTTTTACATAATTTTGCTATCTCTTATATTTTATTTTTTTCCCTTAAGGATATGTTTTTTTTCTCTCAACACATTCAATTTTGATCAATGTATAGCATGGAAATAACATAAAGACAATCAGACTGCCTTCTGTGTGGGGGGGGGATTGTAAAATTAAAATAAAAGTTAAAAAAGGCATGGAAATGTGCTTTTCTCAAATTATTGACTATTAGTATTTTAAGCCAGTCATATACACTTTGAAACTTCTATTCAGTAAATACATAGTTAGATAATAAATAATAATAAAATTCTTAGAATCTTAAAATTTGAGGGGACCTGAGAGGTGATATTGCCCTAACTGAAATATGCATTTCTTCCCTAAATGTGGTCAGGCTCCCCACTTTGTTTAAGGATCTCTGGTGATGGAAAACTCAGTGCCTACCATCCTCAGGAAGTTCTTCCCTGGATTAAACCAAAATTTCAACATCTCTGATTTTCACTTTGGGCCTCTAGTCTTCCCTCTTCTAGAACAAAGCAAAATAAACTTAACCTTTTTCCTCCTCTCTGAGTCTTAATTTGGCATCAGATACCTGAGTCATACAGTCATGGGTTCAGTTAGGGCTCCAGTCTGTGGGACTTAATGTAACACCTCACTGGATCCCATCTTAGTAATATCTTATTTTACACTTATGAGTTCTATATCCTGAGTTAGAGAAGTAAGAGTTAGGCAGACTGCTGAGCAGTTGGAAGTATAAATGCTCATTAAATGTGGCTCTTGCTGGGTTATTTAACTTATCAGTGTAATTCCACTTCCTCATCTGAAAAATCAACCCAAGGACTAGGACCTTGATTCACAATTATATCTGATGGGCATTGTTTTCACCTAGTGCTTTCAAAAGAGCAATAGAAACATTCATTCTCAAAAGAGAAATCAAGTATGCAGTTGGTGAAAATGCTTCTTCTGAGTCATACCTTGGTGAAGGAAATGTGGTATGAGCATGATGTGACCTTTATTTTGTTCAAATACTTACTGAAAGATGTGTTTACATCATTTGAGGGAGGAAATAAATAAATGTAACAACAGAGAAACATGGTTATTTCATTGTGAATTTTTTATGTTATATTACTTGAGTGGAACACTGCTTTGGGTTGGAGATTTAAGAGAAAAACAAAAGCAATAGCAAAATCCGGGAGGTAAAAGGAGCAAGATACTAAATTAGTCAGGGCTTCAATGCTGCCTTTTCTTTAGAGCTTTCCAAGTCACAAGCTTTAGAAGGATCCAATATATTTTAAAGGATTTACTGTAGATGAGACACAGTCTCACAGGATGAAAATCTCATGGATGGAAGGAGTCTTTAGAAATCAATTAATTTAAAGATGGAAGAAACTAGGGCCTAGGCAGCATGAATGCCAGGGTCTCATTGGTAGCTAAAAGGAGATTCAAACCCAGGGTTCCTGAGTTCAAATCCTGTCCTCATTCTACTCTACTGTGCTATATTTATTCCTCTACAGATTTCAAGAGTTCAATTTACTTTAAACAACTTGATATCAATAGCTTAATATTATTGCTTTCCTTTGTAATTTTATATAGTTTATTTTATGCATTTAAAATATTCTTAGCAGGGTTCCATGGACTTCATGAGGGGTTAACAACACTGGGAGAAAAGGCTTAGAATACTTATTTCAATAATTTATACGTGCAAAATTGAATTTAAAATAGTGGTCTCAGTCCTCCTTCCCTCACATCCCTGACTCTCAACTAGGAGAAGATGTGCAGTTACATGAACTTTGTACTGGGGCTCTTACTTCTTTCTCAATACTTCTTTCAATGTAGGCACTCATCAATGTGAGTACTCCCTTCAACTTGGCCCAATAGCAACCCATCCACACTGCAGTCCTGGGTGAATTACTTCCCTGGGTCTCAGTTTCCTCATTTTAAAATGAAATAGATAGATTAAATGGCTTCAGAGTTCCCTTCAGATCTCAAACTAGGATCCCTTGGTTTTCTTTGAATCCATATCCTTCTAGAACATCCAATAGGGTGTCCAATGAACATTTCAAAGAGCCATTTTCCAGATCAGTGGTTGTAAACTTGGGATTAACAGTTTTCCTGGACCTAATAATAAAAGTTGACTACATAAATCCATGAATTCCCTAAAAATTACATCTTTATTTTTCATTTGTATCTAACTGAATTTTGGTATTTCCTTCAATTATGAATATAGGTAATGACAGTATTCTGATAAGTACATGGGTATCATCAGTCAGTCAAAGGGGCCCATGATACACACAGAAGTTCAGAACTCTTGCTTTAGATTTCTTGATAGAGCAGAGATAACTGTCCAGTGGTTATCTTTTGCTGTTACTACATGACTGGTCCACTCCTAATTCTCTAATGATATGCTTCTTCTACATAATTGCTCATTGGTAATATGTATCATTCTACCTCCATCCACCATAAAACTCTCTCCCCTGCCATGTGGGTGACTCACAACTTTAATCTTTTTGGAGACTGTTTTTTCATGATTTATGGCCATATTGTGGAGAAGGGGAAAAAACATTTCTTCCCATGTATAGTTTGGGATTATTAACAGTACCATGTACTTTCCTAAATACAATCTGGTTTACTCTTCCCCTCCTAATCATTTTTGGGTTCAGTTCATAGTGCTGAATACAGGCTCTGCCTTGATGAACAAGCTCTATAAATTATGCGTCCAATTAGCTGTACATCAAGGCATTGTTCTTTCACTTGATTTTTGTAGATAGTTAAAATGAACTGTATTGAATGATTGTTTCTCTTTTAATAGACTGCAGAATTCTCAGGCTGGATAAAACCTGCACAGTACCAGAACGTGGCAGATCTTCCTATCCAAGAAAGGAAAACAAAGCCTTGCTTAGAATTGAACCCTTTAGAATGTGTCATTATCACTTTATAGCAAAAATTCTTATTTTTTTAGGAGGGTGTCATGGACTCCTTTGACAGTATGATGAAGCCTGCTCAGAATAATAGACTCAGAATAATTGCCTACATTTGTAATAGAAAGAAATGCTAATTTTACTCTAGAAGTCAGGGAAAATAGAGTTTTCCCCCACCCAAGTTCATGGACCCTTTGAAATCTATCACCTTCCAAGTGGTCTATGTACCTCAGATTAAGAATCCCTGCCTTAAAGAATAGACCTTGAGAAAAGATTTATTCCCAGAAGTATTATAAGGCTCAAATAAAATAATAAATATATAGTACTTTATAAATCTTTACAAGGAGAAACATTTAAATAATTATATTTATATTACATTATATTAATCTACAAATATCAGACCTCTAATCTAGTGATAACTCCTTTCCTTAAGTCTTTTACTGCACTTAAGCTATGTTTATAGGGCAATCAAAGGGTTTGCTGATAAATGTTTAATAACCTGACAAAAAAGGCATGCATAAACACACTTTTAGTTGATATGATTAAAACTTTCTTAAGTCTAGACCATCAATAAAACAATAAATCAAATCTTGATTTGTTGCAATTGATACTATCTGAGGTGTAAATGAAACTGAAAATTTACCAATTAACTCTCACAAGCATATTAGAGCTGATCCTGGCACAGTCCCTGTATTCTTTATCATCCCTTCTTCCTAACTTCCTGCAGGAAAATCAATTTGGAGTTTCCTTAGCTAAAATACTGAAGTGGTTTGCCATTTCCTTTTTCATCCCATTGTACAGATTAGGAAACTGAGACAAGCAGGGTTAAATGAATTTTCCAGAATCATACAACTAGTTAAGTTTTGAGGATAGATTTGAACTCATGAAGCTGAATCTTCCTGACTTCAGACCCAGAACTCCATCCAATGTGACATCTAGCTGTCCATAGCTAATAAATAATGACAAATAAACAAATAAAAAGATATACAGACACAATAAGGAAAGCTGGGGGCAGAAAAGCAGCTTGGTTTTGTTACATATACTTTCTGAGCAGTAGGGGAAAATTCCATTCGATAAAAACCATGAGTATTTTACTTTGGCCAGTGAAGTGTATTAGTACTAGAGGATAGAAAGGAGAAGGGGAAAAGAAAAAGAGCAAAGACAGAGGGCAGGTAATGAAAAAGAAGCACATGGAGGTAGCCACAGGGAAATAATTAGAACTCATGTTTAACATTCATGTAAAAAATAGAAAAAATAAAAAAGAATGAGAGGTTCTGTAAGTCCTGAAATGATCCTGAATTGTTTGTCATCTCACTCACCTTAGAAATAAATATTAGTTGGGATTAGTGATTTTTCTTATCTCTCCAACTGCTCTTTTAAATCAAATGTTCAGAGTTTCTTCATAGGAGGAAAAAGTGCAGATTATTCTTAGGACTGCAAGATGGACAGATTATTATCTCCTTAAATGTTGGGAAGTTTTCTATTTTGGTAAGACTTCAATGATTAGAGTGTTCTCTGATTCCAGTTTCTGGCTTCACCTTGGCAATTATGATATCTCCTCATGAGAAGTGTAGATTCTCTCTATTTTAATTCAAATTCCCAAGGTCTTCTAAATAAATAAATAGCTCTTTTAGAAAAGCAGTACAACCTTATATCCATCTGGGTAACAATCTACAGAAAACAAAACCAAACCTTGGACTTTTTTCTCTTCAAGGAGAATCCATCCTGTAGATTCCACTCAGAGACAAAACTATGAACAACAGTCTTTTTTCACCAGCAGGACATTCTGCCCTAGGTGCCAACCTATTTAGTTTTTCTTAAAATTAATTTCTTTCTAATTAATTAAAAATTATATTTGTTCAACCTCCAACTCCTCGTGACTTAAAAAAGAGAAAGAAAAACCAAATGATGTCAAACTCTTTATAATGCAGGGGGAAGTTACTAGCTAACTACATGGTGCCTTTGAGTTTATTACTTCTCTTCTTACCTTTCATGTTTGTGATCACCTCCACTTAATGACTCTACTCTCTTTCTCATCCCATATCTTGCTAGTTAGTCCAGAAGTAAGAAATCAACTGATTCAATACTCAAGTTCAAGATATCATATATTAATGATTTCTTTAAACTTTTCTAAACATTGCACAAAAGCCAAGATCAAATGAATTTGTAGTTGCATAATTTCCAATTTTCCAAGTAAGAGCATCAAGTATTAGAATTCTTTACTTGAAGAAAGGATACCAGTGTGATTCTATCAGTAAACATAAATATACTTTTTTATTATTCAGCTGTCAAAATAGTCAAAATAACTCCAGAGTCTTCCCCAAACTATTTCTTAGATAAACAAATTCTATCAAAACAAATGACCATTTCAGGACATCCAGATTGAACAAATATAGTTTTGCTACCCAGAGACTAGCATGTTTGGAACATGTTGTATTATTAATCTTTTATGGTCTCATAAGAAAAAAATATGCAATATTGCTGTTTATGTTTTTCTATCATCCTTGAACAATTAAATTGTCCCAAACCATTCTTTGCTGGGGGAAAATTCTCCCAAACTAAGATCCATGTCCACCGGTGTGTGTCAAACTAGAATCAAGTGACCCAGTAATGATGACCTAGCTATGCTAATTGCCTCCAAAGGGATTACCCTCAAAATCAGGAAGTCCTAAATGGGGAAGTTGCTGTGGCTAAGACAAAAACTAGGTAGTGTACTTCTTAATTGTCTCACAATATTTGTAGAAGACAGCATGCTTCAGTAGGAAGAAATGACAAAGAATCTAATGATTTTTTTGCGTTGAAAATGAGAGATTTTGATTAGGTGATAATACATTTAAGTGGATTCAGAATTGGTTGAATGAATCAAATAGTAATTTTCATTAATGGATCAATGCCAACTTGGAGAAGTCTCTAGTGGAGTGTCTTAGGGATGGGTGCTTAGCTCTGTGTTATTTAATACTCTTATCAAGGGTTGTAAATATTTTCACCTCAGAAATAAGCAAAGGTCACAAATCAAGACTTGATTCATAGTTCTGTTAAGTGTAACAACTTAAGAAAGTGATGGAGAGAAGATTATCTGTTTTATTTATACCTCTGTGTAGCATATATCAACATGTACATTTGTATACATACATATTATATATGTTTTATACATATTATATCTATTTTATTCAAAGCATAAAATACTGAATACATGGAGTATTATATATTTGCTTTAAATATATATTTTATATACTTCATACATTTATAGAATATATGTTATATAAAAATATATTATTCATTGTAGTGGCTAGAGATGAAGATCAGACTATGTCCAAGGCTCTAATTTTAGACTTCTTCATTTCAATCCATTTGAGGGGTACTGGCAGTTTCACCTTTCAGTCCTACCCTCCTTTTAAAAAGTTTTCTATTAATAGCATATCAATTTAATAACCTTGGATTACATTTCTCACTTCCTACTATGCCAGGGCTGTTCTTATTTCCAGATCCCAAAAACCAACTAGCATGATGTTGGCATTCAGTCAGTATCAACAAATATACAGATGCTCCCAGTTCATATAGGTTGTATACTAATTGCTGTCAAGCCTCCATAAAAGGTTAAATAGTTTCTTTATTATTTTAGTTAGAAAAAGAATGTATTCAATTACACATTGTAGGAATCCTGTATCTCCCTTAAGAACATGTACACCACACCCAGTGACACCAGGGAAGCTGGCCAGATTTCTCATAAGTGTACTACAGGTCATGTTAGTACCAAGACACCCCATGACTGAATGGCAAGACTCCAGCTTCTGCTCTCCAAATAAAAAAGGGTTATGATTATTTTTCTGATTAAATAAACATTAATTAAATTAAGCACTTTTTCAGTCAGAAAGATACTTAATATTTGATTTCCACAAATTTGGGCTTTTTTTTCTTTTTACAAGGCAATGGGGTTATGTGACTTGCCCAAAGTCACACAACTAGGTAATTATTAAGAGTCGAAGGCTGGATTTGAGCTCAGGTCCTCCTGACACCAGTGCCAGTGCAATCCACTGTGCCACTTAGCTTCCCTAAACATGGGCTTTTGATTGCAGAACTGTAATAATCTTTTCTTTCCCTCTCCTTTTTTCTTTCCTTAGAAGGAGAGGAGGGGTGAGGAGGGAAGAGGAGGGGAGAGGGAGAAGGAAGGGGAGAGGAGGGGAAGAAGGGAGGGGAGGGGAGGGGAGAAGGAAAAAAAAAGAAAAGCAATAAAGAGCATTTTTATCATGTAATTTTAGTTCATTAAACCAAATTCATCTTAAATTAATATATAAATATCTAAGGTCATAAAATTGGTAATTAGAAATCAAATAGAATTTAAAAGAATTAATGAGATTTAGAACAATAAGGAATCTTAGAGATTATCTAATACAAACCTTACATTTTACAAATGTGCAATTTAGGGACAGGAGAAGGGAAGGATCTGGATTGAGCTCAATCAGATGGTAGCAGAGCCAGGTTTCAAGTCCAACTTTTATGATTTTAAAACCAGTACTCTTCCCTCTATGATATAACATAGATTTATTTTTTCACCTACCAAAAGAAATTTCTGAAAGCTTATTCCAATTTCCAAACCCTACTCTTTATTTTACAAAATCTCACTTTATAGATTCTGCTTTTGTGATTAAGATAATTTGTCACTTTATACAAAAATAATAATGACTTGCATTTATGTATCTCTTCAAATTTTTCTCACCAAGAATTTGGATTTTTTAAATATTATTTAATGATCTGAAATTTGTCAGAAATACTTGCATGAAGCACATAGATATTAAATGACTTATCCAGGGTCATATTGATAATTAAGTAACTTAGAATTGTGTTTACATTTCAAGTTTTCCTTGCTCTAAATTGAATCTACTGTTTCTAGATCCAGGTGTTATTTTCCATATTTTACAGGCAAAGAAACTAAGTTTTTGATATGCCAGCTGCTTGGCTTACTGATGCTTGTTTACAATTGATAAGTGGAGAGATTCAAATTCAGGTCTCCTGACTCTTAGGTGCAGGACTCTTTTCAATGTCATACTGATACCCAAGTATATGTAGAACTTTAGATCATCATATCTGTACTGCAATATTAAAAAAAAAACTTCATACAGCTAGTATGGCAAGGTGGGAAGAATTCATTGCCAAACATTATCATTTCTACCTTCACAAAAACCTCTCCTTTAACCTAGCTGCTTTCAGCACAGAGAGACCCTGCCCATACTACTAGGAACTCATTAATAATCACTAATATCGTCATCTATCAGAAATACCTGTTACCTAACGTACAGTAAGAGAATTTGTACACTAGTAAAATATATAACTACTAAGCACATGGAGAAGAAACCCATTCCAAAAACAAAACTGACTTTGCAGGCCCTTCCAAACCCCAATACACTTTTATAAGGATGCAATGTTTTCATGTGAAAACTTGCTACCTATGAAAGAACTTGCTTTTGTTTCATCACATGGATCCTTATTTGAGAAAAGAGTCCAGACACATGCATCATTACAACAGAGTTCCAAAGCTTCTGGTTATTTCTCAGAGTTTCTAATGAATCAAAATTATTTTCACAGCATGGTTGTTGTTCAGTCATTTTTCAGTCTTGTCCAACTCTTCATGACCACATTTGAGATTTTCTTGGCAAAAGGTGATAAAGTGGTTTGCCATTTCCTTCTCCAGATCATTTTATAGATGAGGAAGTTGAGACAGGAAGGATTAATTAACTTGCCCAGGGTCACCCAGCTAGTAAGTGTCCGAGACTAGATTTGAGCTCAGGAAAATGTCTTCCTGACTCCAGGTCTGGCACTTCATCCACTGTGCCATCCCAACTTACTATACCAATTGCATTAATTAATTTCAGTTTTACAGGGTTGATACTTGTGTGGCCATCATGGGTTAGGGAAAAGAGGGAGTGTGGAAAAGGGAAGTGGCAAAGGTTGAGGAATAGTCTTAAAATTGGAAGCTTCTGGTACTCTGGGCTTTGCAATACTTAGAGTATTAAAGTAATCTAGAATTCATTAGATAAGTCCTGATTTCAAATTCTATTTTGCTAGTTTGAAAAGGAATGAGATTCAATGAAAGGACTGCTGGACTTGAGTCATAGGCTTTTTCTTCAATTCTTTGCTCTGGCACTACCTGTGAGATTGAATAAGTCTTTTAACCACTCTGAGAATCATTTTCCTTCATCTATAAAGTGCAGGGCTTCGATTAACTATTAGTTTTCTTATAACTTTACATCTATGAACCTCTGAGGGTAAAGAAGAGGAATGTCTTGATTCCCAAGTAAGTATCATTTCTCCAGTGGACTGGAGATACATTCAAATGAGGACCTGAGATTCAAATGTGTCCTGAATACAAGATTTCCAGGAATATAATTTCTTTTCCCCAGTAATCCATATTTCCAGTATGCTGATTGCAAAGTAAAGCCCAGAGGAGTGACCATTTCCATCTCAGTTTCTGTCTTTCTAGCTTTAATGTACATTGGTCACTGAAACATAATGCCATATCCTTTTCAGTGGCATGGCTTTTCAAAGTGAGGAAAAGTTGAATACTTGAAATGAGACTATCTTGCCTTTGTCTGTTATGAAAGATAACATCACCTGCTCATCACCTCTCTCTACCTGAATCAGTTTTATAGTTTGTTAATTTTGACAGTCATAAATCTCTACAAACAGAGGCATTGTATAGTTTCATATTCACATGGAGGAGGGCTTTGAGGTACAGGCTACAGTTAGGGTCACAGTGATGGAGCAAATTAATTTATAAAAATGAGGGATTGCCCACAGCCCAATCCTAAATCTGTGCCCCAAAGCAGATAATGTTGGGAAGATAGAATAAATCCCAACATATGACCTAAAGTACCTCATACAGAGTAGGCACTTAACATTTATCACATTCTTTCCCCATGTCTCTTGGGAAGGTTTTATAAGATCAAATGTCTACAAGGCCGCAAAACATTTTCCTTTGACTTTCAACAGATACATTCACTTTTTCAGATTTTTTAACCATTCTTTACAATGACTCAGTAGGTTATAATGCGGGGAGAAAATAATCAATATTATCTTTACTCAAAAATCACAAAGGAAGAGGAAAAAACATTAGAGAGGGAATTGTGTGTTTGTACACACCATAAAAGAATAACCATGATCTATGTTCTTTCCTTTTTTTTAAAGTTTAAAGGAGTTTATCCAGCTATATAAATGGATAGCCATGCTATATTATACAGGAAGAGAATTTGTTATCAAATGAAACTATAAAGTTAACCTAGTACATATTTAATATTATTAATAATTACTACATGAATTTGGAGTCTGCAAGTCATGTATTTGAGTCCCAAGTCTAACATTTATTAGTTGTGGAACCTTTGGCCTAGACCTCAGGTTTCCCATCTGTAAAACAGGAATTGCCAGGAATACCTACTTCACAGGGTTGTTGGGAGGTTTAAATGATATAAACCATGTAAAGTCTTCTGTGCTAAATAAATATACTTATTACCATAAATCACTGACTCACAGCAAATAATCACAATATTTTAATTAGCATTATATAGTATAACTATACAAACTTAGTCATAAAATTAAACTGTTCACATAAATCATTTTGATTAATATTAATTAGTATAATATAGGTCATTTTTATTGGTTGTTATTAGTATTAAATCAAGCATATCTCATAAACAATTTTAATTATCCACATTTTGTTTTTTCTTGCCATAATTTTCCTGCAATTATGTCTCACATCATTGTCAACAGTCTTCTCTAAAAGTATATACCATTTAATTTACCATATTCAAAGAAGGAAAAAAAGAGTGGTCTTTGATATGAATATTCAGCATTGAAATTCCTTTCCCCTCTGAATTTTGTATAAAGTGTCTTCCAGGTCCTTTTCACTTTTGCCTCTTTAGAACCCCTGGTTTTCTTTAAGAGTCAGCTCAAGTTTCACCTTCTTCAAGAGGTCTCCATCATTCCTTATCAAGGATATCCTTAAGAAGGATAGTCATTTTTTAATTTTATCTTTTAATCTTAAGTCTCTTGTCCAATTGTTCTATCGCCACTCACATCTTGAAAAAGCTCAATTCTGAATTCCTTCCATCATTACCTTTTCAGCTTTCTTATACATGCTACTGAATGGAACTAGAGGAAGTCATAAAACTGTGCTGGTGTGTTTTCTGCCTTCCACTGTGCCCTCACAATTCTTTTTTTCCCTAATGACTTTCTTATTATTTTAGTCTGTTCTCAGAAAACTCCCAAAGAAACTTTTCTATACTTTTTTGTCTCTCCTTAAACCCCACCATACCTCCATAGTCTTCCTTCAGTTTAGAACCTTGCCTTTTACTTTGCTGAGAAAACTGAAGTAGTCATTCTCCTTCCCATCACCTCTCATCATCTACAGGGATTGTGAGCTCAACCAATATTTGCTTCTCTCTTTAACTTCTATCTACTTCTTCTTTTACTATGGCCTTGAACCCTGCCCAAGTAATTCCATCCATTAAAAATAAAATTCAATAAATTTTATCATCCTCTCAAACTACAATCTGATATCTTACCTTTCCTTTCCATTCAAATTCCTAGGAAAAAAGCTTTCTCTGTTTCACTTTCTGTTTTAAGTATTCTTCTATGATTTGTAATTTTATTTCTTCATCATTTTGATATAACTTGCTTTCTTCCAAATTGCCAATGGCCTCTTAATTGACAAATCTGATGCTTTCCTTTCCAATTCTCATCTTTCTCAAATTATCAGTTCCACTGGACCCTCTTGGCCATCCTTTCCTCTTGTACATTGTCTCCTCTCCTAGGTCCCATGACACAATTCTTTTCTGGTTTTTATCCTACCTACCTCATAATTCTTCAGGTTCCTTCTTAGTAAGTACACAATCCATATTATACTCCCTGAGTGTTCCCTCAGAAGGCTCTGTCCTAAGCCTCTCTCCATACTCTCTGTTGGTAACTTCATAAACTAGAATGAGTTTAACTATCATCTATGCACATGACTCAGATATATATATATATATATATGTATATATTTAACTATCATCTATGCACATGACTCAGATATATATATATATGTATATACATATATACATATATATATATATATATATATCCAGTCGAAGTCTCTCTACTTAGCTCTTACACTATTTGACACTTCTGTCCCAAAAATATTTCAAACAATGTACCCAAAAAGAATACACTATTTGTCTCCTTAAAGTCACTCTTCCATATTTCCCCTAATTTTGTCAAAAGCACCACCACTCTGCCAGTCTCTCAAGTTCATAACGTTATTTCCCTTAGATCCTCATTCTTTTTCACTCCACAAAGCCAGTCAAGTTGCCAAATGTTGCTAACTGTCAGACATCTCTCACATCTGACCCATTGTCTCTAATCACACAATTTCATCTCAGTTCAGGTTTTCATTTCACTTATATTACTACAATGACTTACTAATAGTCTCTGGGCTCAAATATTTTTCTACTTTAGTTCATACTTCTTAATGCTACCAAAGAGATTTTCTTAAGTATAGATCTGACTTCCCTTTTAGTGAATTCCAGTAGATTCCTACGGCCTCTCTGACAAAATATAACTTGATTTATTTTTTTTCAAGTCTTTCTGAACCCTTACCTATCTTTCAAGCATCATTGGGAATTACTACCCGTTCCATACTTTATAATCCAGACAAACTGAACTTCTCTCCAACATTATACTCCATTTCTCCACTCCCTGCCTTTATCTTGTACTTGGAATGTATTCTTATCTCAACAAAGTCTGGTGGAATCTCTCACTTCTTTAACGATTTATTTCAATATCACCTTGTATGTGAAACTTTTCCAAATAGCCAGGCACACTTGCTAGTACTCTGCCCCTCAACTACATTATATTTAATGCTTTTGAATTTATTAACATTTTTAATCTGCATATTTACATATTATGTGCTTATTTACAGTCTTGTCTCTCATATTAGAATATGAACTCCTTATAATTTAGGATTGTCTTATAAATTATATTTATATCCTTAGCGCCTCGAACTATCTTTGGAAGACAGTTAAGTGTTTAGATGCCCCTAATTACTGTGTGAATATATATATATATATATATATATATATATATATACATATATACATATATACATATATATACATCTCTCTATATGAATATATATATACATAAATATACACATAGAACCACATAAATATATGCACACAACTATAAACTCATGCATATATGTTGAATAGTGAAATTACACACACACACACATATATGTATATAATCAGAGTGGGGAGATAACAATAATGAAAGAGAGTGTGAGAGAGAGAAAGAAAGAAAGAGAAAGAGAGAAATATTATTTGCTTATGCACAAATTATTTCCCCCAGTAGAATGTAAGTTCTTTATTTGGGGGGATTTTCTTACTTTTATCTATTTTTCCAGGCCCTAACTCTGGTATGAGACATTTGGTAAATGTTTGGTGCTTTATTGTTCAATTGATTAAAGAAACTTTCAGTAAGAAAACATGAAAAGAGAGAACATTGTACTTTGAAACATGGTTGTCAAGATATTTCATAAATTTTTTATTTGTGAAATTATGGTCTAAGGGCAAGAACATACAAGAATTGCCCCCTTAATCTTATACTGACTAGAAGGAAAATGGGTTCTCTGGCTTCTTATTATTGTTAAAATACTTCTGTTTTTTTGTAGTTGAACAGAGCAAGTGGTTAAACAGGCTCAGGGTGAAATGAAAAATTTAGGGTACTGACATTCTTGGATTAGAACATTGCTTTAGGAAATTTTCAGTCATAAAGAAAGGAGAAAAATTACTGAACAGAACTAAAAATGATGTCAAATTAATTTATGGATTCTAAAGTTGGAAGGGCCATTTGAGACTTTATTTTAGGGCAAAGGAAACTGACATCCTGAAAATTTCAAGTACTTGTCCATGATCCCACAACTAAAAATGAATAGTCTGGATTTTAAATTCAACTTTTTAAAGGTTTTATACTCTTTCCACCATTGCTCATTGCCTTCCAGTGTTGACTTTCATTAATTCAACAAACAGGTGCCTACATTTACAAAGTATTGAGAATACAAACACAAGAATGAACAATGTCTGCCTTCAAAAACTGCCTTTACTCAACTAGATGTTTTCCATTTGTATACTCAGAAGGAAATATGTTGTTACTAATTTTCCAATGGTTATAGCTTTCCTTGTTTTCTCTTTGCCTCTTTCCCTGGAGGGGAGAGGTTGGGTTTAATCTCCTCTTACTTTCTTTCCCTCTGATTAATTTTTTTAAGGTTTGAATTTTCAATTCTTTGAGAAGAGACCAAATTTAACATTATTCCCAGATCTTCACTTAATGCATATAGTGTCCAGTCTTTAGCTAGTCATATTAATTAAAGTAACACTGAAATTAATATGAGGACTTTCTCCTTAAACTTGGAGAAAGGAAAATGATTTGCACTAATTTTGTGCTAACATCTTCGCAGATGATGCAGTGCAATTATCATTCTGTCTAAACATATTCTTTGAAAATGCTCATGAATAAAACCCAATTAAGCTAAGAAAGAGTTGGAAGGAATAGTCCTCTTGACTGTTTAAATTCAGGAGTCAGAGAAGGTGAAAAACAATTATCAGGAGGAGTATACTATGTTGAAATTCTTCCTATTCACATGAAAAATTGTACCTCAGGGGGAAAAAAAAGGGAGCAAATGCTTGGGAGCACATTATCATGAGAGTTTTCCAGTTGTCTCCCCAGTGAGATGTGGCACTTTGGAAATAGGGGTTTACTTGCTTTTCTGAAGTATGGACAGATGATAAAGGGCACTAACAGAAAACAAAGAGAAACTTCCTGCCATCCCTCCCCCAAAGGAAGGGCTACCTGTAATACCACATTATAAATAACTGTAATGAAATGCACACAGTCTCAATTCTCTCATTTCCCATCTTGCAAATTCCCATCCTAACCTTCACTTTCAGAAACTTGAATGAAATTTTTCAGCTGCCACCAATTATAAGCTACTCACAATGACAAATTTATTTTCTGTATCACTAAGTCACCATGTTTTAAAATGCAGAGCTTGAAATAAAAGGTTGATGATGGCCTCTGGGAGCTAACAGGGCCTGATTGTAGACACCCAATAAAAAAGTCAGAAATGACCCATTTCTCTATTCCATCCTTTCTCTCTCTCTCTCTCTCTCTCTCTCTCTCTCTCTCTCTCTCTCACACACACACACACACACACACACACACACACACACACACACACACACACACACAAACACACACACACAAACACACACACACACACACACACACACACACACACACAGCCCTCACTCCTTCTTCCCCACCTCGAGACAGTTTCATATACCAACTGGAAAGGTTATTTGAAAGGATCTTGTATGAGGGACTCATTTTCCAATTTAATTTATTTGATCATGAATATTTGATCAGGTTTTATCTTTACTTCTGGGGAACAAAGAAGATCACTTCCTTCTCCTTGGTATATGCATGCTCTTGCCATGATATACACTGTTTCTATGGGAGAAAGAGCTATGGAATGAGTTCATTACTTACTAGCTGTTTCTATTGTTCCAAACTTTTCTGTATAAATTTCTTAGTTACATCATCCATCTGAGTTTTATTGATATTTTTGCAGTCCTTTCTTTATTTGAACCTGATATACTGAAAATCTATTAGGGGAGAGTAATCTTAGAATCTTCAAGGCAAGAGAATCTCAATTTTTTTTCTATCATGGACTCCTTTGGCATTCTGATCACATCTCTAGACCACTTCAGAGATTTTTTTACTAATGGAAGGAAATAGTAAATATTACTTAGAGGTTATTGAAAAGAGGTATTTTTTCTTCCATCAAATTAATAAATGCCCTGAAATCTATTCATAGACACAGGTCTTTAAAAACCAAGTAAAGAACTTCTATTCCCAGTATTTGCCAGCAGATTATCTAAAAAGTTAAGAACACCAAAATAAAAAAACAATTTGCTTAAAGAAAAAAGAGAGAGGCATTTAATGGAATCATGAGGCACCTACACTAAAGAAGATATTTTAGCTCCATAATGAATATTTAATTCCAGTATTAATTGAGATTTATCAAATACTTAAACTATCATGAGGAAGCTAGGTGATATATTGGATAAAGTGCTGGTCTTAGAATCAGAAAGACTTGAATTCAAATCCTACTTCAGATATTTATTAGCTTTGTGATCCCAGAGAAGTCACTTAAACTCGTTCAGCATCAACATAATAATGTCAACTATCTCTTGGGGATGTCATGAGGATCAAAAGAAATAAAAGAGATAATGAGCTTTGTGAACCTTAAACAATGTATACATTATCCCTATTTGGGATCAATAGAAAAATATCTCAATAATGACTCTAATATAATGAAAAATGGATTGAAAATAACACTCCCAAATAGGAAATATATTGCCAAATGATCTAATATACATATATATATATATATGTATATATATATATTATGTACACATATAAAGGCTTATCATGAAGTATACCAAAAAGGGAGAAGGATGAGAAGAGAAAGTAATCTCAAGGGAAAGACCTCAGAAAACCTGTGCCTTGAAAGCACATAACACATTCTATATTCCAAAGTCTTCTAGTTACAAAGGTCAATGAAGTTAGAATTCTTTTTCTAGAAAATTATTAATTTGGAATCATAGTGGTCCTGCCCTGTTTACAATGGAAAGATGTTTCTTCATTTGCTTATTTATGGGAGATCATTCTTTCCAAAGACTTCTTTTCCTGGCTTGAATTTAATGAGAGAAGAGCAACTTATCTCTACTACTACTACCATCCATATTGCACCCCAAAAAGTTACTTTAAATATAGGTACTGCCAAAAATGATTGAGCAAGTTTTTGATGTATCATTTGAGTTTTACTCATGTAAATGGAGATAGGGTGGATGTGTATCTTTCTCTTTCTCTCAGTTCAATTAAGTTTAATCATATATGATGAAGTTTTTAATGTGTAAAAAAGATTTATCCATACCTTGTAACATCTTTTATGATATGTCAAGACTAAATCAAGAATGAAACAATATAATGTCTGATGGAGCTAACCATACCTCTTCACACATAAGTATCTAAATGAATTCAGTGATTCCTGTTCATGAAGAGAGGAGTGAGTCCATGCTTAGCAACAATTATTGAATAGAATCTTCAGGGGATGAGGTCAAGGGGGAAGAGAGGACTTTTTCCTCTCCCCTTTCTCTTTGACTATATCAAACATTAGAAAAGACCTGTCAACACTTCTGTAATGGATTAATATCATTATCAATGACAGTAAAACTACTGCATTTGAACTCCTAACATCCTAGTCCCTAGCTGTGTGACCTCAGCAAGTCTCTTACTCTTGATTTGGCTCAGTTTCCTCATCTATACAATGAAGTTATTAATAGCAATTATTTTCCATAGTGGTGATAAGGATAAAATGAGATAATATTTGTCAAGTGTTTTATAAAATTTGAAGCATTATATAAGTGGTAGTTATTATTGTTGTTATAGTTGTTTTTGTCATAATCAACAAGTGAACCAAGGGTGTCCTTGGCAGAAATAGAGGCAGGCTTTTGCAAATGCTGCTTTACAAGAAATCATATGTCTTTAGTAAAAGAATTTACCAAAAATGGATGATATCCCAAATCACAGTGTTTATTTGGTAGAGCCAAATGCAGACTTTAAATCTCTGACTTCAATCATATTTTTCCTATATTGTATTACTGTCAGATGGGAATTAAGTAAGGGAGGTAAGGCAATAGACAAGTTGGATAATCTTCTGATTGTTTATACCATCAAAGCATAAAATAATGAGACATATTCTTGCCAAAATATTTTGCCACCGCTATGTAGGATGACCAGTAAAAAGTTTAAATAGAAAATGGATTTTCTATCAGTGACAAAGTCCATTAGATGCAAATATGTCAGTAGATGGCATTCTTATTGTGTCCATTCCTAGAACATTGAAGAGATTCCTTAAAAAGAGTTTATCATCCCCAAAAGAATCTGATTTAATGATATGTTTGGGGAAAACTAAGTAGATTAAGGACACCTATTTTCTACTCTTGTGTGGTAAATTCAACTGAAATTTATTCTCTCTCTCTCTCTTTCCTAAAATCAGTTTCAATTTTAATGAATCACTTTTTTTCTTCCCTAGACAAAAATTCATTTAATTAGTATATTTTCCTCATAAGAGTTGAATGAATAAATCAGTCATTCCATCCTAATTAATTCTGGCACTTTTGTCTGGTAAGCTCACATATCAGTGGAAATATAGAATTTGAATAAAGTGGTTGGTTCTTGTCCTTGGTTATCAAAGAAGACCAAAATGACATCACTGTATTTGAGACAAATTATAATTTATTTGAATAAACTAATGAGAGAAGTAAAGTAGATGTGAACAATGCCTAGCCACATCCATGGTATCAATCAGCCAAAGGATTGATATTGGTTGAGAGTCTGGGTCCTACTTCCTGAGGTTTGTGTAAAAAGCATTAAGCTATCATCAATTCCAAGCTAGGAACAAGAGATTCAAGTACCTAAAAATAGAGGAGAGACAGAGAGACAGACAGAGAGAGAGAGAGAGAGAGAGAGAGAGAGAGAGAGAGAGATTTGAAGATTTGAATTTCAGCCTTGGCCTCATCGCTTTGCTCCTCTTCCTTTGTTCAGAAGAGAATCTTGTGAAATTCAGAACATCAGAGAATTTCACCCTATTGTCATCTTAGCAGTGTCTCTGTCTTGTATGAGGAACTGAAGAAAAACAAGACATAAGCAATTCAGCTTCAAGACTTTAAAAGAATCCCAGTATTAAAGCTAGACCATAACTAAGAAAAACATCTTAAGTATCCCACAGATGAAATAGAAGGAATTCCAGCAACTGTGTGAGGAGATATGGGTTACCTCTTTACCACGTGTGCTCTAAAATTGCATTGATTTTCCTCTAGATTAGAGGTCCTTTACATTTTTCTTTACATATTTTGTGTAGCAAACCATTTGGTAGTGTGGGAAAACCAACAGACACTTTATAGAATAGTTTTTAAGTGTATAAAACAAAATATATAGAAAGGAAACAAAATATATTGAAATAATTATCAAAAAAGTTTATGATCTTCAGGTTAAGAACTCATATTTCTAGACTATGTATTTGTAGACAGAGTTTTATTAGTCTTTTTGAGGGTGTAGAGAGTTTTGTTCTTGCTATACTATCCTACTAAACATCCCTTTCTAAAATCTAATTGTCAAAGATGAATAGGTATCAAAAGATAATCTCATAATCTGTTTTGTTAGAAAAATCTGCAGTCTAAGAATCTTGAAGAAAGAGACATATTAGTCACCCTCTGGTGTCCTGACTTGTCAGTGCAAATGGGAGTTGGGATCATAGATCAGAAGCAGATGGTACAAAGGCAAATCTAGAAAATATCTAGGAGATCCAAGACATTTAGAAGGCCTCAGCATTTGGGGCAGATTTCATGGACTATTTATAGGAAGATATGCATAAAAGTCCCATAGGATGAGAAAATTAAATATACTGAATCTGTAGTATGGGAAGTAATACTCCTATCCATGAGGTCTCAGATCCATTAACATAGTAAAGATGAAGCAAAATGAAGAATACAAAAATACAAGAAGAGTGCTCCATGTCTGTCTTGAGGATCTATCTAAATCTTTTAGTATTTTTTCCTCTTTGCACAGCTTCCAACTCTCAGGACATGAATAGCATATCTCAGCTTCAGTCTCACCCTGAAGCTTCCCTTAATGCCTAGGATTTCTTCACCTTGGAACATCTATTTGTCTCTGTGTTGTTTTCATAGGGGAACATTACTCTGTCAGACTGGCTTCTCATTGGCAAATTCTTTATGAAACCTCTATTTTGATGAAGGATCCAATCCAACCTACATTCCCTTCCACTTTATCTATTTCTAATTTAAACATCACCCCTGCCTCTTTTTCACCACCACCCTCCTATCCTTTTCAACTTCCTTTTATGTGTTGTTTTCCTCCATTAAACTAAAAGCTCTTTGAGGGCAGGGTTTACCTTTATTTTTGCTTCTATTTGTGTCCCCCAGCACTTAGCACAGGATCTGACACATTGAAAGCACTTCATAAAGTCTCTGATTCCTATACATAGTTCTCCCTCCTCAGCTACCTAGATCTTGAAATATCCCTACCCACAGCTTCTGTTTGCTGTGAAGAATTTGGAGGCACCAGAATGCTACTTTGCAAGCTAAACTGGCTTCTCCCACTTAGAGAGACATGAACATTCAAACGACAGCTCCCTTGGCCTCTAAGAGAAAGGAAAACACCAGGGTAAGCCCTAGAAAATTGATAAATTAGGGGAATATAAGTATTTCTTTTTTGATGCCCCAATCTCATGATATCCCAGGCACCTTGATACCTTGATGGTACTTCTCTTCTGTCCAGTCATAATCCCACTCCCATACCTTTCTCTCTCTGAATACCCTATGTTCCAAAATAATTTCTTAATATTATCTCCTTAATTCTCTCCCCTGATGAAAACTCTCATTAAACTCTGTGTCCAAGGTAAAGCAGTTTATCCACATTAGGATGTGGACCATTGCTTTATGTACTTTCTCCATTGGGGAGGACTTTTCAGTCCTACATATATATGGAGAACGATCTAGGGGTATTGTTCCTTACTTGTTTTACATCTTTTCTGATTTTTTATATTTTCACTCTCACCCTAGTAAAGAGCTTCTACAGAATGGAAAAGATAACATATCTAATTGAAAAAAAGAGGTGAGGAGCTATAATTGGCATGAAGCTTTTTTGGCTCTTTTTTTGTTTGATGTTTTCCTTATTAAAGCTCAAATCTTCCTCTGTGATTTCAATTTGTTCTTCCTGATTACATCCTCTAGAGCAAAGTAGAACAAGTATAATCCTTTTTTATGTGAGAACTCTTTAATCCTTTTTTATGTGAGAACTCTTTAAAAACTTCAAAAAAAACTCAAAGATCTTACTGGATATGTGACTATGATTTTTAATTTCCGTATCTATAAAAATGGGATTATTGTTTGTATTCCCTGCCTTACAGGTTTGTTGCAAAAGAAGGGATTTATAATCTTAATAACTTTTCTGTTGTTAAACTAATTCACAGCATGATGATAATAATAACTAGAATTTATATAGTACTTTAGGCCTTACAAAGCATTTGAAACTACTATCTTATTTGATCCAAACCACAAATCTGGGTGGTAGTGCTATTACAAATCCCATTTTCTAGATGAGGAAAATGAGGTAAACTCAGGTTAAGTGACTCACTCAGAGTTTATAAGAGTTTATAAGAATCTGAAGCAGAATTTAAATCTAGGCCTTCCATGGCAAGTTTGATACTACATTTTTTTTTGTTTTTTTGTTTTTAGGTTTTTGCAAGGCAAATGGGGTTAAGTGGCTTGCCCAAGGCCACACAGGTAGATAAATTATTAAGTGTCTGAGACCAGATTTGAACCCAGGTATTCCTGACTCCAAGGCCGGTGCTTTATCCACTACGCCACCTAGCCACCCCTTAATACTACATTTGAAAGAGTTTATGTAATAGTTAACATTTATAAACCACTCTAAGATATGTAAAGCATTTTATAACTATTATCTCATTTAATCTTCATAAGAACCCTGTCAAATAGATGCTTGTATTCTTCTGATTCCATAGATGAAAAGTTTAGTCTAACAAATTCTGATAGTTTAATGGCCTAGGATTAGAAACTAAAATCTCTGTGATGGGATTTGAATTTATCATCCTGATTCCAAGCCCAGTCATTAAACTCAAGCCATTAAATCATCAGAATTAGAAAAGACTTCAAAGGTTATTAACTTGTACCTGAACAAGGATATTATCCACAACACAGCTTACAAGCAGTAATCTAGCTTTTGGATGAAGAACTGTAATGATGCAGAACTAACTAAATTCTGAGAACAGACCATTCCACTTTTAAACATCTAATTAGTTGGAAGTTCTTCCATATGTTGGTTGTCTCAAATACCTAATATTTATATAGTTTCAAAGCTTACAGAGTGCTTTACAAATATTTCATCTTAGCTTCAGAAAGATTCTGGAAAGTAGATATTATTATCCCTATTACAGATGTGGAAACTGAGGCATAAAGAGGTTAAGTGATTTGAGCTCTGGTCTTCCTGACTCCAGGTCCACCAGTTCATCCATTGTACCATCACCAATCACAAAAATAACATTCCATTTAGCTGAAATAAAAATGTGACTCTTTTCTTCCTCTGAACCCCTAATCATCTTCAAGGTCCAGACTTCTCCAAGAAATTTTCACTACTAGAGTCCTTGTTCATCTCCTGTTCTTTAAACTTCTTCATGAGCATGTACAGTTTGTATAAAATTTAAGAAGGCCTTTCCAGCTATATTCAGACATTTGCAGAGTCTATATAGAAGCAGAGCTGAATTCTTTTTATGAATAATTTTTCGGTCATGTTTGATTCTTCAGTAGCCCATTTGTGCTTTTCTCGACAAATATCCAGGTTTGTCTTTTCCTTTTTTTTAAAGTTCAATTTACAAATGAGGAAATTGAGAAAAATAGGGTGAAGTGACTTGCCCAGGTTTACACAGGTAGTATCTGAGGTCAAATTTGAAGTTCTGAGGATGTATCTTCTTAAATTCAGATGCAGCTCTCTATCCACTACCCCACTAGCTTGGGTTTTTAATGGCAAAAGTAGTAGTATTAGGAAAGAACTCTAGAGACATATTCAATCTTTATGTGAGATGCTTAAGAGAAACTTCTCACCAATAATCCAAAAGCATAATAGTCAGTAACTTCTTAATTATTACGCTCAGAGACTAATGATTTTCTTAGTTTCTGTCCTGAGTTCTGATGTCTGAAAGAAAAACCCTAAATGAATTCTAGTAGTTTGAAAATAGATCCACTCAAGCAAACCAGTGAGTTGTAGGAGGCATATTCAGCAGTTTCCTTCTTGCTTTTCCATACCCCAAGAAACCCTCCTCTCAAAAAACTAGTGTCAGAATCTGAAGTTTGGCTGCCCTCAATGAAGTTTACTTTTTTTTGGTGGGGGGAGGCAGGAAGGTGGATGCAGAAGGCAATTGGGTTAAGCAACTTACCCAGGGTCACACACAATGTCTGAGGTTGGATCTGAACTCAGGTCCTCCTGAATACAAGCCCAGTGCTCAATCCACTACACCACTCAGCTCCCCTTACACCAAACTAAGCTCTGAATGAAGTTTCAAATTCCAGCTCTGCCACTTACACATATGTGACCTTGGGAAAATCAGTTAACCTCAGGGCCTCAGTTTGCTCAGTAAATTAAGGGTGGAATCAAATGGCTTCTAAGTATTCTTCCAGTTGTCACCGATATCTATCTTCTATTGCAGTGAAGATAGGCTGCAAAGTGACAAGGCAAGCCCTATAATAGGGATCACATCAAGGGAAAAAATTGTTTTGTCTTCAGTTGAAAAACTGAATTTTGGAAGAGTGAGGGGCCACCCTCGGTACAAAAGTTGCCCATTTCTCAAAGCTGAAATTGGGTTCTAACACCTTTCCTGGTTTCTGAGTCTCAAGTTTTCAATTCAGACCTCACCTCACTATCTGATAAGATCAAATTCTGGACGAATCTTTGTATTTTTAAAAGCAAGAAGCTGATGGAAAAGCCCACTGACTCCCAAACGCCGCACCACCAAATACCACCACCCCACGGGATGGGGGACTTAGGTTGCTAGAGAATGATGAGTTCCAAAGAGGCTATTCCTGCCTAAAGGAGATAGGTCTCTCTTGGATTTAGAATTTAGAAGCTATGGACAGCTCCCCTGAGAACTAAGCAAGCTGGGAGACAACGGACTGTTGGACTACCTTTCTCCCTTGCTCTGTCCCCTTTCACGCCACCAGTCTAACCCTTTAGCTACTCTATGCCCTGACTTCCTATTCCCAGTTATCCAAGAGGAGTTAGGAGAGGTGGATGAAGCCACAGGCTAGCTGCGGCTTATGTTCCTCTGAAGTCAGAGAGCTGAAAAGAAACCATTCTGGGACCCAGTCCAACTGCAACTCATCCCCAACATTGCTCCCCTTCTATCGCCCTTCCGCCCTCCCCAATTGTGACAAAGAAGACTTCAGCAGGGTTGGGGCGGACTAAATGATGAAGAAGGGGAAAAAAAAATAAAAGCTGCGTTTTTCTTTTCTCCCTCCTGATGTATTCTTAAGGGAACAAAGAAGGGAGTTCGAGTGAGAGGACAGCTCCAGGAGACTGGAGAGATGGAGAAGTAAGAGAGGGGAGGGGGGCTGGCGAAAGGGAATCTGGAAGGAGGGAAAGGGAGGGGGACAAGAGAGAGAAAATAAGACGCCAAGGAAGAGAGCATATTGTCATGCAACAGTGGGTACGGGCGAAGCAAATCAAAGGCGAGCGGGCTCGGGATTGGAAGCAGCTTTAAGTGGGTGACAGCCGCTCGCTATTTAGGCAGAGTCTGTGGCAGCCGAGAAGCGCGCCTCTGCTCCGGCTGCCACAGTCTCGGGAGCCTTGGCCCCCGGCGCTGCGGGCACAGTCACAGTCCCTGCCAACCTCCTCCCTTTCTCCGACTGCCCAGCTGAGGACTTCACCTCTGGCCCACAGCAGGAGCTGCAGCGGCATCTCTCTCCGTCTCCTCCTCGTTCTTCTCTCCTGGCACCTGCAGTCCGCCCATTGATGGGCCATCTGTCAGGATGAACGGCCCCCCGACGCTGACGCCCGGGATGGAGGAAGGAATCCTTGGGTTTGGGACCGACTGGCCCAGGGCCCCCAATGTCAGCCGCTCCCCTGGGAGCAAGGGCGGGGAGGAAGAGGAGGAAAGAGGGGCAGGAGGAGAGGCTGGAATGATCGTTATTCAGTCCATCTACGCCCTGGTGTGCCTGGTGGGGCTGGTGGGTAATGCCTTAGTTATCTTCGTCATTCTACGCTACGCTAAGATGAAGACAGCCACCAATATCTACCTGTTGAATCTGGCCATCGCTGACGAGCTCTTCATGCTCAGCGTGCCCTTTGTGGCCTCCTCTGCCGCCCTCCGCCACTGGCCCTTTGGCTCTGCCCTCTGCAGGACCGTGCTGAGCGTCGACGGCCTCAATATGTTCACCAGTGTCTTCTGCCTGACTGTGCTAAGTGTAGACCGCTATATCGCTGTGGTGCATCCCCTGAGAGCTGCCACCTATCGAAGACCCAGCGTGGCCAAGCTTATCAATGGAGGCGTGTGGCTGGCTTCCCTGTTAGTCACTCTGCCCATTACCATCTTTGCCGACACCAAGCCCACTAGAGGTGGCCAAGCCGTGGCCTGCAACCTGCATTGGCCTCATCCAGCCTGGTCTGCTGTCTTTGTAGTCTACACCTTCCTCTTGGGTTTCCTCCTTCCTGTCCTGGCCATTGGCCTCTGTTATCTGCTTATTGTGGGCAAGATGAGAGCAGTGGCCCTCCGGGCCGGCTGGCAGCAGAGGCGCCGATCAGAGAAGAAGATCACCAGACTGGTGCTCATGGTGGTAGCTGTCTTTGTCCTTTGCTGGATGCCCTTTTATGTGGTTCAGCTTCTGAACCTCTTCGTGCCTAGCCTGGACGCCACTGCCAACCACGTGTCCCTCATCCTCAGCTATGCCAACAGTTGTGCAAATCCCATTCTATATGGCTTTCTTTCAGACAACTTCCGGCGTTCCTTCCAGAGGGTGCTCTGCCTTCGCTGTTGTCTCCTAGATGCTGCTTCCGCCGCGGAGGAAGAACCTTTGGACTACTACGCTACTGCCCTCAAGAGCAAAGGGGGTGGCTGCATGTGCCCAACTCTACCCTGCCAGCAAGAGCCTGTGCACCCAGAACCCTGTGGCAAGCATGGAACCCTTACCAGAACCACCACCTTTTAAAGAGCAAACTCCCACTTCTTAGTCCCACATGTTACCCAGTCCCAAATCCTATAGGGACCATCATCTTCAGAGGCGATTCTCATCATTTCTCACCAAACTATCTCCTCCTCGAATATCCCCTCAAGAATCTTGATCTTCTTCAGGGACCAGTTTTTCCAAGAAGATCATCTCCTTTCCAGGCGGACATTATCTTGCTTGTGTATAGTTCTCCAGGACACCTGCACCCCATCAAGCTAATCCTTTCCTCTCCCCAGAACTACAGTTTGCTAAAGGACCTCTCCTTGGGGTAGGACTCACTCAGTGCATGGACCATGACAATTACCATTCCTGAGCCCTTAGAGTTTGATTTGGGTTTTTGCAATTTTATTGGGGAGGGAGCTGGGAAGGGGGAATGAGGGAGTCCTGTCTGTCATTTGTTTCTCCAGCTTTCCTTTAGAAAAAAAATAGAAAAGACAGTCAGGAGTCAGAAAGGGTCCTGACCCCAGATTCTGTCCTCAAAATAGGAACACTTCCCTTTTCTATAGGTTATTTCTTTCTTGTTGTAATTGAGGTGCAGTGTGAACTGTGTACAGAAAAAAAAAAGCATCCAGTGTCTCAGAACACTCTTTTTGCTTCTTGTTTTTAGATCTGTATTGCCAAGTAATATTTATTTACAGTAGCCTAGGATGCTATCTTGTTCACTTCTAGCCTTGACATATAGTAGCATAATAAGTAATATCTGCATCACATCAAGTCAGTAACAGGTTCTTTGTGAGTAGAACCAAGTTTGAAGATATGAATTGTGGTGCTTAATGTAAGGCACAACATCTGGCCAATAATTAAAAAAAAACAATAGAGAGGATAAAACTTCACCCAGGACTTGTGCTGCCATTTATTTACCAGTGTCCTTTTAGTGTGGGAGTTTGCCATTCTTTTGGGGGGTATACATTTGCAATACTACTAAGAGAGAGTAGCAGTGGGAATGGAAGGGAAAAAAATCAAATAGAAAAAAGCATTGTTTTTAAGAAGAGATGTAAATGTGTAAATGTTTATCCTTTCCTCTTTTTTTTAAGGTCCAATGAACCATTAGAAAAGATGTGCATAATAAACCATGACTCTAGTCTGAGGTCTAAAAATATATAAATTCTTTCCTGCTAGCTAAATGATGACTGGTTCTTACAATGGAAAAAGGACAATTTGTGAGAAGTTTCATTTCTGCTCACTGTCAGATGAAGAGAAGGCATTGTACAATCTCTTTAATAATTGTTCCTTATCTTAGAAATCCTAATAAAACTGTTATTGAGTATGCCTTAATGCCCATGGTGGATGAGGGTGGGATGAGGTCTTTTTAAAGGAAGTAAAGCAACAATTCCATATTCAAAATAATTAAGCAATGAAGGAATGGTGTTATATATATTAGGAGTAGAGTAGAAAATGAGATCTGTTTAGATATAAGATTTAGAGTTGCAAGGAATCTTAGAAATCTTCTTCAATTAACAGAGAAGAAAGCAATTTGAAAGATTAAATCATTTCCCTAAGTTCATACAGTTAATAAGTATTAGGTGAGGATTAGGACCCAGGTCCTATGACTCAAAACTCAGTGGTCTTTCTAGTACTGTCCTTTCTTGGGGATGTATTAATATATTCCAAGATGCTATTTCTTGATTTGTAATTGAGATTTCAAAGGAAATATTGGTCCTCTGAAAGTGGGATTCTACTGTAAAAGATTTGTGCCTTCCAACCTTTTTCTGACATAAACTCAGAAGATGTCAGTGTCTTTGAGGTAGGTGGCAAGTCAGAAGATCTCCATGGGAACAGAGGAGCTCAACTGAGGGTGTTATATGCTTTTCCATGAAGCAATGACAGGACTATTTAATCTGATTCAACAAATATGCATGGGTTCCACTCAGTGAAAAAAGTACTATGTTCAGTACCAAGGACAGACTGATCCCATACACACACACACACACACACACACACACACACACACAGACATACACACATTGCTAGAGTTCCTTCTCTCAAGGTACCAGCATTTCAACTCCCAGGCTACCTCTCAATTATTTCAGTGGAGTGTGAGACAGACAAATCCCTGATTAGCATGGGACAAAGAAAAAGGGATTTTTGCCAGAATTAAGTGTATACTTATCTCTTGACTGTATTTTGCCAACAAATCTCTCCTGATTCTATTGTAGACATTAACCCTTTGAAAATATTAAAATGAGAGTTTTTTAATTCAATATGATTGTTTATATAAAATTTATACCTTTGCTTGGCTTAATTTGTACACATTTCCCCTAAGTCAACTCTCAATTATTGGCAAATCTTTGTGACTTTGAGTCTGTGGACCTCAGTTTTCTCTTCTGTAAAATGAAGATTAATGGATCTCTAAGACCATTTTCAGGTGTTCTAGTTTAAAATTTTATCTGTTTAAAGAAATTATCCATGATATGTCTAACTTTCTTTCATTCCCCTCTTTCCAACCTCACCCCAACCCAACTCACACATACCCTTCTCTACTGTTTACTTAGGTTTCAGAATGCTAAAGGGCAGCCCCCTGCAGAGGGGTGTTAAAAGAAATGCCACATGAACAAGCAAGTTGCCAGATGCCAGACCATTACCCTTCACAAGCTACTGTCTTCCCATATGTTCCTCCCACTCCAATAATCCATATTCTGACATGCTTCATTGTATGACATGTTTAATTTTTGCTAATGAAAAGTTTACTTGAGAATATTTTGTAATAGAATGACAAAGATTTATAATTTCATTAGTGTAATGAACTCCCAGTGGGGAAATTCTGTACACAGATAGGGGAAAACTATTTATCATTTTAAAGAGTTGCCTGGGATAACAGAGAGATTAAGTGATGTGTTTAAACAGTTTAGTATAAATCAAGAGGCCTAGCTTGAATCTAGGTCTTCCTGCTTTTCTCAGTATATCATTCTGTCGATGACACTGATGGTGAAAGTCTTATTGGAGATGGAAGATACCTGAAGTCTTTCTCTAATCCAATCCCTTTATTTTCCTGTTGAGGAGTCTGAGAGCTGGGAGATCCCAACAAGTTCACACAGGTTGGCAGGACAAGTTGGAATTTGGACTCCATTCTCCTAATCCCTAGTTTAATGCTCTTTCCTCCCCTTCCAAAGGCATGTAATCTCAGGAAACTGGAAGTAAGCCTTTGGTATTTATTGACCTCCTGTAGCCATGGCATCACAGGATGAGGCTCTGGGAGGTGTTGTTTAAATGGCAGGCATTTGAAGGGAGTGAAAAGATAAATAGCCTTGGGGTGAAGGGGTTAAGTCATGGCTATGGTTAGAGATTGGAGTAGAATGCTGGGCCCTTGCCCTGGCTTGGGTGGGGACTTTGACTTTAGCTTCATATCACAGAACACTTTCCAGGAGCTCCAATCTCCCATAAGACACAATCTCTGCAATTTTCTTTCTCTGATAAGACATGATCAGGCATGAGCCAAGTATTGACAACACATATCTTCAGCTGCCAAAGACCAGGGTAATGTGCTGCTTCTTTTTGTAAGAAAGAGACTTTGGATTTGATTGAATATAAAATAGAGTACTTATTTTAGGGGGGTATTTTTGTTTTGTTTTTTAGGTTTTTGCAAGGCAAATGGGGTTAAGTGGCTTGCCCAGGGCCACACAGCTAAGTAATTATTAAGTGTCTGAGACCAGATTCGAACCCAGGTACTCCTGACTCCAAGGCTGGTGCTTTATCCACTACACCACCTAGCCACCCCGAGTACTTATTTTTAAAAGAAAAATACTGATTAGCTTTTATAATTAACTCAACGTGAGAGAATAAGAAACAAAGCACTTAAAGATTGTTAACATTTTATTCATTGCTTGTTAGAAATATACATTTAATACTGAACTCCACTCCTCCAATAAATCAAGTGAATCACTCTAAGTGGAATCCTCCCCCCAATTTTGTGGCTGTTTCAAATTTGTGAGGCTTAATAACTCAGAATCAGTTCAAACTTGGACAATGTTTTAGTCATCACTGTTGTGAAGTCCTTTTTGTTTAATTATATTTTAAGTTTTCTGTATCTATCTGTCTCCTCTAAGTGTTTAAACAAAAACACAACTTTCTTAGAACTTCTCTGGGGGTAGAAACACTTTAAGTGTATATATGTACACTCAAAGGGAAGTAGGGGCAGCTGTCAGGTAAATTCCAGGGCTTGGAGTAAGGTAAATCTAATTTCAAATAGTCTCAGAGACTCAATTAACTGTGTGACCTTGGGCAACTCACCTAACCCTATTTGCCTCAGTTTTCTTATCTGGAAAATGAAATGGCAAACTACTGCACCTTTGCCAAATGAGATCACAAAGAGATCACAACTGAACATCTAGGGAGTTACAGAACTCTCTAGTCAAATTAAGATCACTAGTGTCTTCAAATAGTCTTAGTAGTGTAATGGACAGAATTAATGCTGTGATAGCCCATCAGTATTTAAGATTTAAATGCCCTGAATTCAACAAATAATTATGTAACTCTTCTGTGTTTGCATACATAGCAGGCCCGAGGACTTTGTGTCCCCAAAGTAGAGATCGTAGAAAAAGAGTGAGGTAATCATGACTCTTACTTTACCAAGAAGTTCTGAGTGTCAGTCCTTTGGATCCAAAGCCCTACTTCCATTTCTCTGTCTCAAAAGGGTAGCTGGCCCAGCAGCTCAAGGATAAGTTCCTCTGTGTGTGTGTGTGTGTGTGTGTGTGTGTGTGTGTGTGTGTGTGTGTGTGTGTGTCCACACACAAGTGTGTGTGATAATTGTAGACATATGTTTGAAGTGGAACCAATAGATGCCAGAAAAAAATCCATTGCATTCAAACACCATTTTTGGTATATTTTTTCCATTTTGACTTGCATTTGTTTAGAGGAAGATCTGACTTGAATCACAAGTGATAAAGACAGTGTTATCAAATTTAATTTTTAGAGCAGACAAAAATAGGGAGGGCAACTAAAAATGGCAGTCTTCTTTGACTACATCCTCTTTTTAAGTCTCTCTCTATCCCAGTATTTATATTTATCCAACCTCTTTGACTTCCCTCTCATGTATCTTATTTCTCTTCCTTATAACTTCTCACTTTTTTCCCTTTTGTAGCTTTCCTTCTCTTTCCCTTCTCCTCTTCCCTACAGGTGCCCATTAGCATTTCACTGAGAAGGTTTTTCAAATAGGTGCTGGATTCAGTGAGTAAATCTTAATTCTTCCCATTCATTTTAAATTTGTTTTTTGTAACTTGGTAAGTTGAATATTTCATATTACTCTTAATAAAAAGACATACACATTATATTAGATGTGTATATAGATATATATGTATACAGATATACAATATATTATCATGTATTAATTAAGTTGCAATTTACATACAGGAAGTCCATGATTGATTCCCAGCCCCCAACCTCACCCCTGAATCAGTAATCCTCAACAAAAGTAAAAAAGGTATAGATAATATTTGGGTGGCTGTTTGGGGAAATTTGTAGGGGGAAAATACAAAACAGCTGATTAATAAACATTTTTTCACTTTTCTGCTAGCTTTTTAAAAATAATTTTTGATGTAGCTTGAATTACTGTCTTTGTTCTTCTTTTTTATTTTAGATTTTTGCAAGGCAAATGGGGTTAAGTAGCTTGCCCAAGGCCACACAGCTAGGTAATTATTAAGTGTCTGAGGCTGGATTTGATCTCAGGTACCCCTGACTCCAGGGCCAGTGCTCTATCCACTGAGCTACCTAGCTGCCCCATTCTGCTTTCTTAGGAGAGAACTGCTTCTTTCCATCCTTATACTTTTAGAAATTATTCAATTTAAAATCACCATTGCTATTTCATATCCATAGCTTTCACATATATTCTCTATTTTCTGGCTGGTGCACTCCCTGGGTGAATGTCAGAAGGTAAGAGTCTTGTGAGCCGTGATAGTTTTGAGACAGTAAAAATATGCATGAATAAATCAGATTACAGTTTCTAATGGCTACTTATATTCAATTACTTTATAAGAAATGGGATGAAATTGCAACCTTAGAAGAAAAGAAAGCTGGGGAAGCTAGGTGGCACAGTGGACAGAGCAATTGCCTTGGAGACAGGAAGACCTCAGTTCAAATCCAACCTCAGACACTTAGACTTATTTAGCTGTGTGACCTTGGGCAAGTCATTTAACCCCATTTCCTTGTGCAAAAAAAGGAAAAGAAATTCTTACTTTTGTGAAAAATAAATTCTTACTTTTGTGAAAAATAACTTTTCTATTAAAAAAAACTCTCAAATATCAGAAACTCCTTTTGATTTTAAAATAGACTTCCGGGCAGCTTTGTGGTTAAAATTAGAAGCTTAAAGTCAGGCAAGATTTTTGTTCAAATGCAATTCAATTCAACTAATACTTATGAAGCTTCCCTGGTACTGGGCAAGTTGCTGATACAGAATCATCAATGAAACAATGCTTGTCCTCAAGGAGTTTACATTCTGCTAGAGAAATAGAATATCTACATAGATAAATAAACACAAAACTGTATAAATTAAATCAAAATAATTTCAAAAGGAGAAGAGAATATTACTAACTCTAAAGAGATTAGAAAAATCTTCCTTAAGAATTGGTTCCTAAATTTCAGTTTGAAAGAACCTACCAATTCCAAGTCACAAGAGAAAGCTATCACTTAGAAAAGGGCATGATCTTCCAAAATATCTAAGCAAAATCATGAAAAAATGTAATAACATGTACAGGGAAATGGTGAATTGGTCAGTTGAAAGGAATAGAGTCCTTGCAGGAGAGTAAAGTAAAAGAAGACTTAAAATGTAGGTTGAATTGAGCATT
Organism: Macrotis lagotis; assembly: GCF_037893015.1. Taxonomy (NCBI): domain Eukaryota; kingdom Metazoa; phylum Chordata; class Mammalia; order Peramelemorphia; family Peramelidae; genus Macrotis; species Macrotis lagotis. The sequence continues at coordinate 164,632,621 of NC_133658.1, read as the reverse complement.
TTGTATTTAATCTTATAGACAAGGAGGGAAAAATAAAATAACCAGATGCCTCCAAAGTATCTGCAAAAACAAAAAAGATTTTTGAAATGATATGTTATATAATAAAACAAATAACTGCTTACCTCTTGAGTTATGAGGAAGCTGATTCATGGAAATTTAAAGGGGAGCATTTTGACTGAATCTTGATGAAAACTAGGGATTTTGAGGAATGGAGAAAGAGACAGGTCATTCCAACAATAGCCAATGAAGACATGGAGGTAGAAAATAGAGTTCTGTGCATGTGGAAGAGTAAGTAGGTTAGATTGACTAGAATGTAAAGATTGTGAGAGATATTAATATATTAATGGAACCTGAAACACAAATATGTAGTAGTTTGAGAAGCGCTTTCCCTTTAACATGCCAAAGAGAATAGTTTATATTTGCTTCTAGAGGTCCATTATAGAAAGCAACAGTTAAATTTATTTTTAGTTTTTTCCTGAAAAAGGGAATGACATGATCAGATCTGCAAGTTAGGAACATGACTTCGGTGACTCTCTGAATATTATTATCCTCAAAATTAGTCATATCCCATGGCCACAGAGGACTCTCTGAAGATGTCAAATAAAGGATTACAAACAAAAATAATTATACTACCCATATAGTGCTCTAAGGTTTACAAAATGCCTGAGATATATTATTTCATTTGATTTTCATGGAAACCTTTTTGTTGTAAATACTTTAGGCATCCACCATTATATAGATGAGGATAACCATTGGTTCAGAGAAATTATATGATGCCCATGGTAATAACTAACAAATACATATAGAACATAATTACCATAAGTACCCTTGATTGCATGGATATGCAATTAGATCTTAATTTTCTCCCTTGTTGAAGAGACAAAGATAATCACAAATGGAAATAATTCTGAATAACTGACATTTGTTTCAGCAATGTTTGTATTTATATTTATAATTGCTGCTCTCTAGAAAATAAAAATATTCCATTTTTAAAATAACACCACAGAGGAAATCTTTTTTAAGAGGTTAAAAATCATACTTTCCCCCCATCTGCCCTTCTCATGATAACTTTAATCTATTTTTCACATAACGTCTGGGAATAGGCAGCCTCACCTTTTAGAAAAGTATAGGACATTAGATTAAAGCAGAGCTGGCTCCACTCTGTTAGGTTTTTTTTATTTATATTACCATCAATGAATATTTATTGAGTGTCTGCTGTGAGCAAGGCACTAATACAATATATATATTAAGGATACAAGGTAGTAGAAAGCACAAATAATTTTTCTCAAGGAAATTAAATCTATTATATATGGAGGTAAAGATCAAGAACAAAGGAATGAGTATTTATTTACTACATACTATGCTCTAGGTGAGTAGATAGGTGGCCCAGTGGATGGAATACTAGGCTTGGAATTATGAAGATACATCTTCATGAGTTCAAATCTGACCTGACACTTACTAGTTGTGTGACCCTGAGCAAATCACTTAACCCTATTGGCCTCAGTTTCCTCATTTGTAAAATGAACTGGAAAAGGAAATGGCAAACCAATCTAGATTTTTTTGCCAAGAAAACCCCATATGAGGTCATGAAGAATAACACACAACTAAATGATTGAACAACAATTGTTCCAGGTACTGTACTGAGTGTTTTATAAATACCAACTCATTTGATCCTCACATCAATCCTAGGAGATAAGGGATTTTCTTAGCTCCCATTTGCAAATGAAGAAAGCAAGGCAGAGAAAGGTAAAATGATTTGCCCACCATCATATAGCTAGCAAGTATCTGATTCAGATTTGAATTTAGACATTTCTGATTTCAGCCTAAGATTGAAAAACAATGTTTCTGCTTACTTCAACTAAAGTCTTAGTTCTGAATATAATCTAAAATATAATTGAAACAAACTATTAGGGGAAAGTATTAATGAAGAATGAAAATAACCTTTGGTCCAATATTTAAATTATAACAGATAGAGAACTTGCTGCCAAGGGGAATACAGTTCATTAAACTCTACATTTTTATAAAAAAAAATCTATTTTGTGATCTTGTAAGACCAAAGAAATGCTTGGAAATGAGAAGAAATTAGCCACATGTCCCACGTGGAATTATTTTCCAATTTCCAAATTTTGAGAATTGGTGGTTCCCATTTGTTATCTATCATATCCAGTTGCTATGTTGGTATTCTAATAGTTATTATTTAATGTTCAGCAGGATACTTTTTGTTTTCTTTCACAGTTTCCTTTTTCAATTTAGTTAAGATCCAATATTAGAAAACATTATTTAGTTCTCTTCTGAAAGGAAATCAATTAGCTTATATTTGAAATGGTTGATCAAAAAACAACAACAAAAAAAGGAAGACTCTACACAAAACAAAAACATCAGGGAGGGGAGGGATGTTCTAGAAAGAGAAAAGGTAGCTAAGTGGTGCTTTTTTCCCTTTTATTTTAAAGGTATCTAAAATATGTCAAGTGATGTTTTAAAATCTGATCGTAAATTTTATTTTTTAATTCACACCTAAGGAAGGTAGGGGTGGAAAAAAGTAAACCTTATACTAAAGTATTTTATTTCTCCAAAGAAAAGCAAATATATTATTCTAATCCTAGTTACATGCTTTTTAAAAAAAAATCAAGGTAAATTGTAATTTTTTATCCTATCTAATTCATATATATGGGGGCAAATGAGAACTGGTAAATGAGAATTCACAGATATTTTACAGCTACTACTATAGTTCACAGACTCTCCTGCTAACTAGAACAAGTCTTTACTCACTATCTCTTCTGCCTTCTTATTTGTTCTGGGGGGAAGTATTTTTAAAATTAAGCTAACTTTCAAATTAGAGATAATCAGAATATTGAACTTTAAAATAACTGCTTCCTCTGGAAATACTATATTCGCTCATTTATTTTGACCCACAGCTTCAAGTCAACAAGGATTTTTTAAAGAGTCTATAATATGGCAGGCAGTTTGCTCAGCCCTGGGTGGTTGAGACCCTTGTCTTTTTAGAAAGTATGCTTTGCTTTTGACAGACCTCTTAGGGGTTGCTCAGTTTTCCTAAGTAAAATATCTGAAAACTAGATAAGAGCTGTAGAAGAGGTTTGATTTGTGGTTAATTAAAACTGTTTCCTGGTAATAAGTGGGAAAGGGAAAGAAACTTCTAACTTATCCCAATTAATGTAATTACAGAAGATACAAGTCAAAGGAGATGACATGCAAAACAATGTACTATATAAATGCTTATCGTAGTTATTGTTATTATTATTATTATTATTATTATCATCATCATCATCATCCATCAAAAGTGTAAACTATGCTTAAACAAATCCTAAACCAATTTGAGAGGAATTAAGTGAAGATTAATATAATATTTTATATAGAATTTGTATTGATTATATATATATAATTATATATATGTATGAGAAATATACAAGGGATTTCTTGTATTCTCTGAAAGATCAGACCCATTTATGAACCTAAGTATAAACAGCTAGTGGAAATAGAAGTTGAATGAGTGGGCACAGAGGGCATGAGTCACAAGTAGAAATCTTCTTTGTTACTCTCCAAAACTTTTCTATAGTTCTTTTCATATCTGAGCCAAAGTCTACCTTGATAACCCTGCATTCATAGAATTGTTGGTAGCTAAACAGAAATATGGATGAGACATTTGGAGTTGTTTGCTTGTTTGTTTTTAATGATTTGATCTATATGACTGATACTAGTAATACGTAAAAACTCACTGTAGATCTTGGATAACAAAGACAGATTTTTGGCCTGAATCTCAACCTTGATCCCAAATTCAGAACTTAACCTTGTGGTTGTGATTGATTCTATACAAAGTATCTTTTGAAAAACAAGGTCTTGGAAGAACATTTTGCATAAGGTAATATAATCTCTGCCAGGAAAGATGTCATTTATACATTCATATATTTGATCATTTAGCAAATAATTTTGGAAACCCAATGAAATTCTATGTAATTTCTACTCCTAGAAGTGGCCAGAATAACTCTAGATAATACTTTCATTCAGCAGTCTCTTAAAATATTAGGCTTTCAGAAATGTCATTTTCCTTATAAAATAAAATAACTGTCTTAATTTATTAGAGCTTTTTTCCTATCTGGGGGTCACCCTAAGGTTCAGTTCTGATTATCTCACTAACTAACGGTCTGACCTAGGGCAAATCATTTCACCTTTGGTCCTTACAATTTTCTATAAAATGAAAGGTAAATTTATATGATCTCTAAGTTCCATAAAGCCTAAATCCTATGATAACTAGGCTAGAGAAATTACATCACAAGATAGAACTTGGGGAATGATATGAACCTATGAAATATGTTAGTTATCCTTCACTATTTTATATCCAAATCTATTGTCTCTGACTTTTAAAATATTATCCTTAAAGTGCAAATGTCAAAGGTGAAAGTGACATGAAATGAGAAGATAAAAAAATGAAAACAAAAATAAGGGATATGAAAGCAATGATGATAAAAAAAATAAAATACTTTTATTCTAATGAATTTTAAAAGCTTTCATAGTACAATATATTTTTTGTAAAATTTTTAAAAATATATGTATGTTTATATACATTTTATCCATATATATATATATATACATATGAAAATATGTATATACATATAATTCTTGTGAAATGATCTTCATGTAAAGACCCTGGACACTACTTAGGGGCAACCCACATTCAGATCAAGAAATACTCTGGGCCCAATGACTGTTGGTTGTGAAACCTGTCCTGGATTCTCCTTAGTCTTTGAGTTATTACCCATGACTGACTGAATTGTCACTTTAATCAAAAGACCTTTATCATGCTGAGTGGTTGTTATCAAACTTTTTTGATAGCTCAAATCAAACATCCCTGCAGGAGAGGGCAAAATTCTATAATTAGAAATGGAAGAATACACTTTAAAATGATGTCTCTGTCCCTACTTTTACTTAACTTTTGGGGTACTGCATTGGAAAATTCCTTCCACCAACATATACATTATCAATGGCTTAATAAATAAGTCCTAGAGAACTGTTCAGGCTCATAATGGTTAATTATACTCTCCAGGATCATCTCCAGTTAGTATCAGAAGTGAGATTTGAATCTAGGTTTTACCTGAGTCTAGGCCCCACACTCTTCTATGCTAAGCTACCCATCACATTACTAGTCCTTAAAGTCTGCAAACCTTGATGAGAGAAAATAATAACGATAGCATACATGATTATAGAAATAATTCATTTTCAAAGTGCTTTCAAATAAAGCGAGATGTGAAGTGGGCCCTTTAAGAACTATTATCCTTATTTTTCAGAAGATACTACTGAGGCTCAGAGAATGCTGAGACCTCCCTAAAGTTACTCAATCAACAGACATCAGAGTCAGGTCTAGAAGGAAAGGGTTTTGTTTTTTATTGACTCTTTGTTCATTGTTCTTTTTATTAGAGCTGTGGTTCTTGGACATTTTTTGTTCCAGGGCCCAAAAGTCTAGAATCTTGTAGGTATATACAACTGAATAGTTAAGTTCTATAGAATTCAAGGCACATCCAGAGAAATTTACCTATGAGCTATAAAGTAGTTTGGACTGGTAAATGTTTAACAAGGGACTAACTAGAAGGAAGAAAATATGCAGAACACTTTTAAGTTTAATTTGTATTAAAAACATTTTCTCTATCACTTTCTTAAATCTAAGTAATCCACTAAACAATAAATCAAGGCCTGATTTATAGTGTTTGCTGATTTCTGAGGTTTAAGTGCTCCCATTGAAAATGTAACCATCTGCACTTTTTAACAGAGCTGGATCCATCCAGGAAGCCAAATTCTTTGAAAACTATTACCCTACAAGAATGACAACTTAAGTGTTTTTCTCTGATGTACAACCTTTCAATGATCCCTGAGAGGAAAGGGAGGGGAATGCTACCCTGTGTCTGGCAATGACCCAAATCAATCTCATTTTATTTTATATGACATATAATATTATTTTGCTATCACCTTTTTGAATATATCTATATCTATAATACTATATTATATATAATACCTATATTGCTATTGCTAATAGTTTCTTTAGTATAATGCCCTGAAATACTATATTAGCTCAACTGGTATTGCTTTACTTAAAACCTCAGACTGATTTTATCCAGTTCTAAAAATCAGTTGAACATGGCAACATTCAGTCAGTTATTTAGATACTTAAAAAGTATCTGGATAGTTGATTAAGTGTTTCAATTTCCACCTAAAGTTCTTCTGTAATGTCTTTAAGACCTATCAAAACGCTAAGAGTTAGGTCAACTAACTGGCAAAGGGCAGAGGGAGCCCTGGAGAGAAGGCATTTTTATTTTTAAATGCAGATTCTATAAAAAGAATTATTAATAAGCTCTTGGAATTTGATTGAGGTTTTTATTTGAATAGGGGACTCTAGAATGAGGCACTCAAAAAAAGTTCTTTTGACACAATGCATGGCCATTCATCAAATTGATGCCTACTTTTTCCTTAGTTACTATAGCAGAGTTGGCTAAAATTTATTCCAGGGGGTATGGAAAATATTGGTTTTGAAATATATCAGATGTATCCACCATCTAGCTATAATTTCTTATACTCTCTGCCAAATAATCTTTTCACACAGTAATTAAAAATTTATGTGTATATTGCCTTATGATTTAAGAATAACTATAGTCACATGTGCTGCATGCATAGGAAGTGTTGAATTTTTCCTATGTTTTGTGACAGAACAGAGACAGCTTTTTCTTTTTTAGGTTGCAAATTTCCCACTTGGAAAGAATCTTTGAAAGAAAATGAAGATGTTATAACTGTGTTACACCATAGGATGTGTTGCTCACTAAGGCATGCTCTCTTGTGTTCTGTCTTACCATCTGTAAGCAGCACACAAGAAACACATTGAAAATAAAAATAAATAGATTTTTGAAAAACATAAAACAAATAAATGATCCAAGATCATGTTATCAGAAACAGTTGCAAAACTTTTATTTTCTACAAGTGAAATCAGGAGCCAGACTTTTGCCTGTACTCTTTTTTTTATTTCCAATAAATAAATAACTATTTACAAATGTGCCAAGTTTACAAAACAGTAGAGAAAAACTTTACTGTAAAAAAGGTACTTTGCACAACACATTTGCTCTTTTTCAAAAGCTGAAAAACAACTTAATCAAGCTAGCTTAACCGGACCAAAAAACATTCTCCATCCTGGCATAGCAGTCTCAAGTTATGTGTACCTGGTCATTTCTATAAGAAAAAAAAAGCCTAGCATATAAAACTTTCTCACCTTCTTTAAAATAAAGCCCTAGACTTATTATTTCTTCCTTAATGAACCCTGTTTGAGGATTTCCAGAGATTTAGAAGCTGGGTCTACAGAGGAAATTTGAAATGGATAAGTATAGGTCTTCTGGGAGGCTGCCCAATGAAGGCTTTCATTTTTGGTGTTCTAGGCTTTCCCTGACTTCCTCCCCCTCCCCCTCCTTAAAAATTCTTTCTGTCAACAGCAGATGCTAGTAGTTTCTTTGTCAATATTTTTAACCTGTTGACAAAAACTCTTAGCTCTGACTTTCCCTCCACAGAGATATATATATACAATAAAAATGGGTCATTCAGCCCCAACTATCCTGAGCCCAAATCCAGCACTGATCCTCTTCTTCCCTACATTCTCACATCAGTTTTATCATGTTAGAGCAACCCTCTCAACATTTTCACCATCATAGTAAGGCAAAAGGTAAGCTGCAAAGAAAATCAAACAATAATGTCGACTTTCTAATTCAGTCCCACATCAGAATCCTAAAACAAGATAAATGCAGTGAGATTTCAATTTATTTCTGTTCCAACCCAGCAAAGTGACTTATTACCTTGTGCATATTAACTTTACTGGATCTATGCTGTCCATGTCAATCCACTATTTGAGTAACAGTTTAAAAGAATTGGTAAGAAAAAAAATGTCTCTTTTCCCCCTGTGATTATTTATTTATTTTGCCCAAGACTTAGAGCAATAAAAGTAGGGTTCTTATGAAAAGAAGGAAAGGCATCCTGTTTGAAGACTGAATGTGTTGAGGTAAAAGTTATCCCAGCTCTCAGTAGGTGAGGGAGGGTTGGTAAAGACAGGGAATATTTGAATAAATGGGAGTCTTGAGTTCACAGTTGTGAGAGCTACAGATTAGATAAATTCAGAGAAGACTTAAAGTCATGATGAAGGAGATTTTTTTTTGAATATACTAAATGGAACACTCTCTCTTGTTTGAAATCCCCTAGAGAGACCTTTCTTACAAAAAAAGTGAAAGTAAGAAACAGAAAAGGACAGCAGAGTATCTTAGATAACTAAAAAAATAAATATTCTTATCAGCATCAAGAATTCCAAACTCATCCCAATCCAACCAAACATGGCAGATTTGGGGTTATAGACAGTAAGAGTACAGTTCTGAAGCCTGTGAAGGGTGGTCAGAAGTCATTTGTTCATCTATATTAACACCTTACAGTCTTCCCCACTTGATGACCACAAGGTTCATCATGTTATGACTCTTTACCATTTACTCCCTAAACGTGGCTGCCATAAACGCACTGATACCTTTACATCTGGGAAAGAAGTTTCTGGCAATAATGTTTCCCCTAATCTGAAAAAAAAATAGTTAAGGTGCTGTGTGTCGGGGGAGTAATGTGGCAGAGAGAGCAGAAGACTGAGAGTGGGGAGGAAAAGGGAATAAATCGTTATTAATGCCATCCAACTCATCCGTGTCCACTCAGCTCCCCTCAGCTGTGCATTGGGCCTGAAGCTGTCCTTGGGCCCTGGGTCCTGGGCGCTGGAGAGGAGCTTAAGCCAGACCTTTTATAGTTTCTGAGGGACCGACTCCGTGCGCACCTGCTGCAAGACCTCTTCCTTGGCGGGGCCTGCGCATTTGTAATCCAGAGCAGCCCGGGCTGCGCACTGCTTTTTCCTCAGGTGGCAGACAGTGGCAAGGAGCACTGTGACAATGGATAGGATGCTGATGGCGATGCCAATGAGTACGACCGAATGGACTGGCCCTTCCGTGGGTGGGGTCGTGGGGGTGCCTGGAAGCTCTGCGGATGGGGACTCTCCAGAACCATCTTCAGAAACGAGGTTGATGTCTATTAAAATGCACTCCTGGCCTGTGCCGCTGAGCGTGTACTTGGGCCCGCAGATGCATCGGAAGCTGCCCGGCAGGTTGACGCATTCCCCACCTGGGCACTCCCCCGACTCGCATTCATCTATGTCACTGCATATCTGGTTCTCATCTAAAATGTAGCCCTCCGGACACTTGCAGTCCTCTGAATTGTAGGGGTTGCATTTGGCCGGGCATTCGGTGCTGTTGCAGAACAGCATACACCTGTCGGGCTGCTCAGGAACCGGCACGAAGCCCTCTTGGCAGGTACAGCGGTAGGTGCCCCCCTCCAGGGGCACACACCTGTGCTCGCACTTGATCCCGAAGCAGGGATCGAGGACCTCGGTACACTCCCCGTCTAGGAGCTCGAAGCCCGGGTGACACTGGCATTTGAAGGCGCCCTGCGTGTTCACGCACTTCTGCGGGCAAGGATTAGGATTCAGGGCGCAGTCGTCGACGTCTACGCAGCTGTGGCCGTCTTCGGCCAGATAGTATCCCTCGGAACAGAGGCAGGTGTAGCCGTCGGGGGCGTCGGGGCTTTTCTGGCAGTGCTGCTGACAGTGGTCATGGGTGCACGAGACGTCCTCAGGCTGGCAGGAGCGCAGGTCGGCCTTGGAAAGGCTCCCTTGTGAGCAGAAGCACGCGGGGGTGCCGCCAGCCTGGCTGCAACCCTGCCAGCAGCCGCCCTTCTCCACCCGGCAGTCCCAGGGGCCCAAGCTTTCCTGGACCCAGCGCGGGGTCTCCTCCACCATCTTACAAACGAGGTCCAAGCCTAGAGGCTCCACCGAGGCGCGGCTGTCGAGGGGCAACGCCTGGAAGTCAGCTCCCCTCCCCCCGAAAGGGGTGCTGTAGAAGACGTTGACACTGAGACTGGGCTCCAGGGTGAGGGGCTTGCAGGAACCCGGGTAGTTATACTCGCAGAGGAAGCCCTCGATGGCCATGTCACAGGAATGCTCCTCCCAGACCAGTTCCGTGGAGCCCGAGGCAGAATCCCCCGAGACCGCGACACACCGGTGGCCGCAGAGGGCGCCACGGCCGCTGTACCTCCACTTACTATAGCTGGTGCTGTTGTCCCCGGTGACCCAACGGAACCCACGCAGCTGGCCCTCCCGCTCGTGGCTGCAGTCCTGCCCAAGCTGCAGCCCGATCCAGAGGCGGGCATCGCGGGGTGGGACGTCGGGGGCTCCCTGAGCCAGCAGAGAGATGACGTCCGCGGCCACGGAGGAGCGGACCGTCATCAAGTGGCCCCCGAGCTGCTGGCAGGCCTGGTTCGCCCCAGTGAACAGCTCTGGCTTCCAAAAGACGGCATAGCAATCGTCTTCGATGCACTGGCTGCCGGCGGGCTGCGGCCCCTGCCCGGCCGGGAGCCCCGACTCAGCCTGGCTCAGAACGGAGAGGAGCGGGAACAGTAAAGGCAGCATTCTCCCGGGCCGGCGGTCGGGGAGGAAGGAGAGGGGGAGGTGGAGCAGAGACCCACTGCGATTTCTCCCCCCCTCCCGGCTTCTGGTGTCTGGCCCCGAGGTGCCCTGGGCTCGAAAGGGAGAGCTGGCTTCTGGTGGAGACTGTCTCCGCTAGGCAGTGACCAGCCGATCCCAGCCGAGGGGAGTTTCTGTCACGCCTGAAAGTTGATGCCCAAGTTTTTATAAGTGCTCAGCCCTCCCTTGCAATTCGGGAAAGGAAGGAAGTGCCTGGTGGGACGGGCTGATGCTGCATTCTCCGATTATTGTGTTCCCAAAACGCTGCGATCACCTCGCTCTATGAGTAAAGTACAGTCATAGAAACTGCTGAGGGCTGTGGAGGCCAGAGGGTGGATTGGGTGGGGTGGGGTAAGCGGGGCGTGTGGGGGCCAGGGTGGAGGGCAGAGACAAGCAGTACAGAGTCAACAACATAACGGTCTCCATCTCCCAGACAATCAGAGCCCACTCCAAAGGGCAATGCCTGCGGATATTTTCCCGTTAAAAAAAAAAAAGAAACAAAACATACGAGCACTGCTTTTTATTCTTAAGTTGTTGATGAGGTTACTCCACGGCGCATCCAGAATTCCTGAGTGGGGGACTTTAGTGGAGAAAATAGCCTAGCAAATCGACCCCACCCCACCTCAAGGTTGAATGAAGGAATCCTGGGGACTCTGAACAGGGGTGCAAGGCAGAGTGTGATGAAAGAAATTTTCTGTGGTTATAAAAAAAAGAAAGAGAAAGGGATTTAAGTTAATTGCAGTGACTGAGTTTGGGAGGCAATTGCCCAAGGTGGGGAACTTCTGTCACCCTTTGGGGGCATCAATTAGCACCCCAGCTTAAGGAGCTTGTTCCTTTGGGGGGTGAAATTTAAAGAATTTGCTTAATCATCAAGGCTCCAAAAGTTTTAATGACAGCATATATTTCAGTAAAAATTGTTTGCTCCTCTCAGAACTTTGAAGAAAAGATCTTTCACAGCCATTTGCAGTGTCTACGGTAGGCTGCCCACAATGTTGGGGATCCTCAGAAGTATAAGAGAAGGGATCCTTTATCTTGAAGGGTTTATAGTCTGGCCCTGGAATCCAGGAGAGCGGTGTCCGGCTTATAGATTAATCAGACAACGACCATTTCGGTGCCAGCACGGGGTAACCCCCCCCCCCAAAAAAAGCAAACAGATTCCTTGCTCTCAAGGAGCTCACATTCTAATGGGAGAAGAAAATATGCAAGCGTGTCTGTGTGTGTGTGTGTGTGTGTGTGTGTGTGTGTGTGTGTCTGTAGAGAGAGACAGAGAGGTTGATTTACATACACACACGAGTTTCAGAGGATTCAATATTTCGACTGATTGATTGAACCAACCAACAACCAATGACTAGCAGCCACAGGTCAAGTGAATAATGCAGATAAATACGGTGGGGGTGGGGCATGAGGTGACTGATTTGCTGAAAAGCTTTTCACTGAAAGCTTCACGGCAATGATGAACTGACTTGGTTTTCATCCTTCTAACTTTAGCGAACCCACAATTCTTTGCAAGGTATAGGCCTAAACAACAGTAAAAACTAAAAGAGGAAAAAAGTTGCGTAGAGGATATTTTTCTTTGTGGTGACTCCTGCTCTGTGCTAGTCCACTTCGAAGCAACACGAGGGGGCGCTGTTGAACTCTACCAAATGCCCTCAAGGCAAATTGTTGGGGAGGACGCCTTCTCGAGTTTGCACCCCGCCTGGCTCCACAGTTTTGGTGAGCATCCGACCCTGAACAGGGGGAACAGACAGATCTGTGGAAGTCAGTTCTTAGGCTTGCTGTGTAGGCGTTTTGCTATAATCCTACCTCCAGGTCAAGCTGGTGAAGCAATCTTAGAATTTAAATAAAACTTTTAGGCGAAAAGAAGAGCTCCCTCACATGAAAAACGAAAGCAGTGATGCGCAGAGCTTTGGAGGTACAGCTCCTTGACTTTGAGAGGTTTGGGGGTGGAGTTGGGAAGACTGGTCCTTGGAGCCGATTAGAACCTAATTTAGGCACTCATTATGAATCAGGAAGCAGAAATATGAAAGGTGTCCGGGATGGGGAGAAGTGATTTTTGCCTCCCTACAGTCTATTTTAATTCCACCCCCTCCAAAGGTTGATTCACATTCAAAAAATTCAGAGTCCCGGGCAACAAAGCAACGCCTCACCCAGAGCCCTAAAGTGATTTCTTCGTCTCTCAGGTCCCCCAGATTCGAGAAATTTGCATGGACTTCCTAGGAACAGAATGCAGGTCTCCTGTACCTGTTGACTCTTCTGGAGAAACTGCGTGAAACTGTCTATAATCGGCTCCAGTTCCAGGCCACTGCACCCCGAATCTGAGCATAGGTTATGCTAGGGTCCAAGATAGCTAGCATTTAAACAGGAATTTTACATATTTACTTATTGCATCCTCACAACAATTTTGGGAGTAGGTGCTACTATTCCTACCATTTTACAGATAAGGAAATAGGTTGACATGGGCAGAGTCGCACAACTAATAAATATCCGAGGCTGGATTCGGGCACTTCTTCCTTACCCAAGATCCAATACTCTATTCACTGTGCCACCAGTTGCCTCCTAAAGAACTAACAAACGGAGGAGTGGCAAAGTATCGATCTCTAGTCTAATGATCTGCCCAGATGGAGGTGGTGCAGATCTCTGGTAAGTAGGTGCCGATCCCTCTTTTCCTCCCCGCCCCCACCAAATCTCCGAGGTTGGGTAGGGTAAGGAGCAGCATAGTAGGTACTGTGACTCAGAGGGAGTATCCTGGACCACCCCCTCCCCTGACAATGAGGAAAGGTCACCCCTCTCCACCCACAGACTATCGGGAACTGAGCATGCCGTTTGGGAAAGAGACCCCAGGAAGTCATTTCTGGTTTCTGCATTAGCCAGAACCTATATTCCGGCTCAGAGAAAATGGAGAGTGTCAGGAAAGGCGAGGGTAGGATGGAAGTACATTAGTCTGACAGAGCTACAAGTGACCCTTTCTGAAAAGGGGGAGGGCTGTCCAAGGAACAGCCAATCAGGCCAGTAAGCCTTCAGCCTGGGAAGCTGCAGGGAGCTCAGTGAGAACATCACCCTGGGGACAGAGATGAGAATCAAAGACCATTAGAGCTGGTTAGGATCTAGGACAAACTTCTCATTTTATAAAGGATAAAAGCTCATCTGAGAGAGGTGGATTGAATTTGCTTAGGTAGCACAGATGATCAGATGTAAATTAAATCTAGGAACTGGGTCTCTGGACTCCAAGTCACTCTCTGGTTGAATAAAATACTCTTTCTGGTTGAATGAAATGCATCTTCAGGATAAGGGTTTAGGAGTAGTAAGAGCCCTCAGCTGTCACCCAGTCCATTCCTCTTCATTTCATAGATGAGAAAACCGACCAGAGAGAGTAATTAACCTCAGTGAAGTAGTAAAAGATTCTCAGATATTCTGTTTCATTGCCTCTATTCTCTCAACTCTTAAAACATTTTGCACACTATTGCCAGATAAAAGGACTCCCCAGCTAGGTTCCTGTGATGGAAGGAGGGACCATGAACTCAATCTTGCCCTTTCCTACCTCCACACCTTTGCACATTCTATTTCCTTTTTTTGGAGTTTGTGCCTTTTTAGTGGAGTGCAAGTTCCTTGAGACAATTTTTGTCTTTGCATCTCTAGTATTTAGCGTAGTCTGCACTTGTTAAATGTTTCTTGAAGTGAATTGTTGGAATGCTATTGCCCAAATTTCATTTCTTATCATTTTATTTCTCCATACACATCTAGGCCAATGAATCCATATCTCCTCAATGAAACCTCCCTCATTCATTCAATCATTCCTTTTCTGCTTAAAAGTGCTGTGATTTTTTTTTGAACTAGCTATAAGTCTAAGATTCCTAACACATAGCTATGTGACTGTGGACAAATCACTTAAATTTGTTTAATCAAAAATCTAGTTTGGGTAATAAGTGACCCCAACTGATCAATTATAACTGATCTCAAATTCATAAATATTAATGGATGATCTTTGAGAGCTACTACAGTCAGCATGAAATTAAATCTCTTTGAACTTAGCGAGTGAGAGTAACTGCAACTGTGATTTAATTGATCTATGGAATTCCCAGGAGAGGGAACTCCAGTGCTGCTCAGCACCTTATGAAGAGACTTACCTAGAATTCTAAGAGGGTAAAGGATTGCCCAGGATCACATAGCCACTATGCCTCCAAGATGGTACTTGAAACTAGATATACCTGACCTCAACATACTGACTTTTTGAGAGAAATATGCATTGCTTATATGGTGAGATGGAGTCACTTGATAAAGTTATAGATTTTTAAAAGGGTGGATAATGGAGAAGAGATAACAAGGTTATAAATCAATTGCAATAAAGGATAATTTGCTATGATTTGTGAAGCATAAAATTAGCTATACAAAGTTGATGTAATTAGGGGATCAAAACCATTAACCATCTGCCCAATCACCCTTTGAAAAGTAAGAAACCTTCTGTATGGGGTGAGTTGAGGTAGGAGACAGCTCCAAAGAGAATGAGCATTCTGAGTTTAGAAGGGAACCTGCTATGAAAGAACTGCTTGAGAAGAAGCTTTTCCCACCTCTGGGATGAAAGGAATATAACTCTTCTCTAATTTGCATTGTCATGACATCTGCCAACAGAAGCATAATGAAATGGAAAAGTAGGAAAAACTATGCCTTCCAGGGAGAAGACCCAGTAAGCCAAAGAATATCATGAGCTGAAAAAGCTAGCCCTGGCTATTGGGTAGTTGAGCTGCAGTGAGGAGGAGGGTTAAGGAACTCAGCTAAACCACCTTCCTAGTTGAAGATATTGTACTTATGGGCAGCAACTTAAGGACAGCATGAAAAAGGAAAGGGTAGCAGGGCACTGAAGTGCTGGAGAAGCAAGTTTTCTGGTCTAGTTATGTCCTACAAACCTACTCTTCTCTAATAGTCTATGAGTAAGGCTACTCTTCTCATAGATGTTGTGTATATTTATGGTTCAGTGAGTCACAGGATTTATGGAGGAAATGTTTTGTTACAATTGTTCATGATGTATTATCTTACTAAATGTATTTTTATGTAATGTGTCAATTGATTGAGCAGTAGGTGCTTGTGAGCTCTATTTTAGGAATGAAGGCTCACAGAGTATTTTCAACATACTATATAGTTGTTAACCTAGGAACCTAAGAGTAAGATGGAGAGAGGAGCCGGTATTGCTCTAGCAGAAGTGTCCACCATAGAAGAGGTATTTCTTAGGAATCTAGAGGCTATGTATTCATTCTATAGCATAAAAAGTGGTAGACCTCAAGTCAGGAAGAACTGAATTCAGTGCTGTTCTCAAATCTTTTGGTTTTTTTTACAAGGCAATGGGATTAAGTGACTTGTCCAAGGTCACACGGCTAGGTAATTATTAAGTTTCTGAGGTCAAATTTGAACTCAGGACCTCATGACTCCAGGGCCAGTAGTCTATCCACTATACCACTTAGCTGCCCCTCAAATATTTTTTTTAGTTATATGACCATAGGCAAGTTTGTTAACCTCTATCAGTCTCAGTTTTCTGATCTGTAAAATGGGGATAATAATTGTATATAGCTCTCAGAGTTAGTCTAATGATCAAATGAGCTAAATAGGTAATATGTAAAATTCTTTTCAAATCCTTAATTCATTATATAAATGAGAGCTATTGTTAAATATTTGTTGAATGGTATAGATAGTGCCATATATTGTATATTACACATTTATTATATACACATATTATATATTTATACATATATACACACGTGTATGATTATATATATATATATATATATATATATATATATATATATATATATATATATGTGTGTGTGTGTATGCACACTATATCTGTGGTACCTATCCAGTGGGCTTTGTTTTTTTGAAATTCCTGAAGGTAGAATCATAATAACTGTGATAACAATATATGTATTTATGTGTATATATATTTTATTTATCTATCTATATGGAGAGGGAGAGAGAGAGAGAGAGAGAGTTCTAACAGAGTAGGGCTTTTTCAATGTGCTTTACTATATTGACAGAGCAGATAAGAAAGAAGCTCTGATAGTGGCTTTTAACATTTTATAGACCATATGTTAAAAGAGATAATTATTCTGATTATTGTTATTATTAATTATAATGTTGTGGTTCTTCAGTCTGCCTTTTCCTTTTCATCAGAACTGCCCTGGGATAGTGTGAATACACTACAAAATTGCTATTTTAGTAATAATAATAATAATAATAATAATAATAATAATAATAATAATAAGGTGATGAAATATTGCAGAGGTGGGAAGAGAAGTGGAATCATAGCTCAAAAAGAAGAAAACATGAAAAAAAGCAAGATTCTTAGGGTGTTAAATGCAGAAACTTGTTTCTACTAATCAAAATCCTACTGTCAAAGGTAAGAAATATATACTTGACATTTTCCTTTGAAAGGGCTCTTTGACTTCAAAGAATTTGAGTTCTCTGAACGGACACCTGCATCCCTGACTACCAGTGGGTAGCCTCCTCATTCTAACATAATAAATAGATTATTCTGACACTCCTAATATATTTGTACCTAAGGAAACATTGCTTTTTTGAGAAAGAGATTTCATAACACTTGTTTAAGAAGGAAGCTGGAATGAAAGATGAGGTATTGTCAAGAAAGAAGATGGCAACTATTCCATGTTAAGGTAACTTTCTCTGCTTTATCTGATTCTAATCACTTCATAGATTAGAAATGAGAGATTGGGGATAATTTTTAGGAAGATCAGGGGTTTCCTGTATTAGAAGAATGTGGTTGGGAAAGAGCTGGGTTATTTGGACAGCTCCAAGATTTAACAGGGCATCCCTCCCCCTCCATAGTTATATACTTCAGGACAGAAAAGGTTTTGACATTGTGGGATGAGGTGGAGTCAGTAGTAAAGGTGAGGTGAAAAAAAAAAAAAAACAGACGCACACAAACCTCATTCACCCAGGGGCAGAGAGAACCCAAAGGACTTCTTTCGTTTTCTGCAACATGTACAGTGTGTACAAACTGGTGGTTTCCTGAGCACATGACTTCAATGACTTTCCCATAAAATCAGTTATCAGTGGTATTTCCAAGAGACTTGATAAATAGATCACAAGATGACAAGATCATAAATTTATAGATGGATAGTACCTCAGTGCATTTCTAGTCCAAATGCTTCCTTTTACAGATGAAGAAACTGAGGCAAAGGGATGTTAAATGATTAACCCAAGGTCACACAATAAGCATAAGAATCAAGATGTGAGCCAATCTTGAATCCAGAGTCAGAAGTATATTACAATGATTCAGTTGTCTTCTGCCAGGTATTCAACTATATTAAAATCTGCACCTCATACTGATAATTGTATTATTTATATTGAGTAGCCTAGAAACAGTCAGTAGAGCAGTAACAATATGGAAACATCTATTTACATACATGTGTATTTTTATTGAAGTAATTCTGAGGAAACAGTTGATCAATTACACTTTATAGATGCAGAAACTATGATAATGAGAACATTTATAGAATTCTTAGTCTATCATTAAACAATAGAAGCTTATGAACAGTTTGCTCACAGAGGAATATCCATTTCATCAAAACTCACAAATCTTTGGAGTATGCTGTTTTAGGATTAATAAAAATTTTTCTTCAAAAGATTTTCAGGATAAGTTATACAATTATTACTCATTTCATTTTGCAGATGAAAAACTTAAGACTCACTGACTAAATCAAGAGTCTCACAGGTAGTAAGCAGCAAGTAATTGTGCAAGATTGTAGATTTTAAGTTGGAAGGGACTAATTCTGCCCTGTGATTTTATAGATCAAGCTGTGGCCCAGAGCTTAGATGATTTTCTCAAAGATGCACATGTAACTAGGGTAGAACCAAGATGTGAGTACAACAATTTCCCTGATCCAAGTCTCATCTTTTTCCACTGGACCACACTGTCTCCAAGTAGTAGAGCTACTTATTAAATGAATGAATAATTCATGAATTATGAATGAATAAATGGATGACAATGAATAAATGAATAGAACAATCAATAAATAAAAAAGTAGAATGTAAATCTACATCTAATCAAGCTAGAGTTCTTTCCACTATTTCCTGATTCCCTGTGGATGGAGATATAGCATAGTATATATATATATATATATATATATATATATATATATATATATATATATATATATATAATGTATGTAATGAGAGAGAGAGAGAGAGAGAGAGAGAGAGAGAGAGAGAGAGAGAGAGAGAGAGAGAGAGAGAGAGAATTGGGGAAAGGGAGTAGATAGACAAGAGGAATGATTTGAAGGACTTTGGTAATGTAGAATGCATTCTGTTTTCTGCGAAGAATCACATTCTGGGTAATACAGCTGTGGAAAGAAAATAGAGATTTATTAAAAAGAAGTTACAACTGAAAAGAAAGTGATAGGAAAGTTAAGTAGAGATTAAGGAAAGGCCACCTGGATCGTTAATTAATCGTGTGTGTGTGTGTGTGTGTGTGTGTGTGTGTGTGTGTGTGCAGGTCCAGTGCTCTGTTAACTTTAATAACCTAGGTGCTTCTTGAGGTAGAGATCAGGGATCACATCCTTAAAACTCTCTTTCTTGATTGATGATGATCATAAAGGTTCACCTCCAGTGCAAGGGACTTTTTTGGGGGGGAGGGGAAGGAATCTTGTTCAATGGTCAATTAAGACTCTATAAGCATAAAAAACTTTCATCTAAAAACTGGCATCTTTCTGTCTTGACTGGAAATATACTGAGGTTTCATCGGGATTCTTTCACCAAATGTAAAATAGACAAGTGGTAAGAGTCCTACCACATTCTTTTCTTATTATCTTCCCTAGGAAATGTCCTAGGAATCTTTCCACTGAACCTCTGGAAGCAGTCTCTTTAGATTGTGTTTACACCTCCTTTCTTTACTTCACATCTCCTAGGATTATAGAATAAAGGAATTATAGAATGGAATTATAGAATAAAGTATAGAATAAAGGAATCTGATAAACTCATTTATTTTAGGGTCATAGACATAGAATCATAGATTTTAGAGGGAGAAGAAACCTTAGGAACCAAGGAACACAACCTTTAATTTTACAAAGGAAGAAATGGAGGTACAGAGAGGTTAAGTAACTTAACTAGAGTTGTTAGTTTTGGAGTCAGAACGCCCTGTTCTATCTCTACTCATTTACAGGCAGTCTTCACAGAGTAAGAAAGGAGGGAATCAAACATTTATTATTGCCATTTTACATTAAAGGAAACAGAACCAGAGGCAGTCAGGAAGCTTCAAATTCAGCCTCTGGCACTTATTAAGTTGTGTGACTCTAGGCAAGCCACTTAACTTTTGACTGCCTATGAGTCTCTGTTTCCTCAACTGTAAAATGGGGATAATAAATGTTTAATTCCTTCTTTCCTCACTCTGAGAACAACAGACTACCTGTAAATAAAAGATAGAACAGGGCAGTCTGGCTCCAAAACCAATACCTGAGGGACAGCTAGGTGGTTCAGTAGATAGAGCACTGACCCTGGAGTTGGGAATATCTGAGTTCAAATCCAACTTCACACACTCGGGCAAGTCACATCCCCATAGCCTTGTAAACAAAAAAACAAAACAAAACAAAAAAACAACAAACATGTGAAATAACACTTAGGGGAAAATGAAGTCTTTTTCCAGAGCTCTGCTCATAATGATCCTCTGTTAACTCTTTTAAAACAGATGATCATTTGGAATTTGGGGGCAACCCTGGAAGATCCTGTTCAGCTATAGGTAGCAAGCTTTTCTATCTACTCTTTTCCATCTATTACTTGATGTGTTGTTTTTCACACATGGCATGTTCTTTCCAGTATTAAATGTGTGCTCTGTTTTTGATAACTATCAGAGCTAAAAGGGAACATAGAATTGATTTATTCTATTACCCCTCTCTAATTTTTATTCATTTTATTTTTTGAGATTTAGTCACCCTATCTTGCCAGGCTATATAAGTATATCAGACCCTAATAGGTTCAGTCCCAATCCTAATTAGCATGGAATCTTTAATTTGCTTCATTTTTCTGATTTGGACTGATTTGCCTCTCCTTAGATAGCTTGGCAGCCCTCCATTCCTAGAGACTCTTCATATTAGTACTAAACTTTATGCAGATATCCCATATGGTTTAATATTGCAGCACTCCAGTAGTCCTATTCTCAGACTCACCAAGTAGCAGCAATTGCAAATATGAACTACCATACCTGGCCTCTCCTTTTTCATTTTACAGATGTGGAAACAGAGGTCCAGGGAGGTCATTTTGATGGTATTCTAGTTGATACCCCAGTCTCAATTTCCTGACTCCCTCATAGGGCCCCACTAGAATAAAATGAAATAACTACATCACCTGGCCACATCATCCTGTTTAGACTAGCCAGTAAGAAAGGAACATCAAAAGGATGTTGAGCAGGATACTGGGCCACACATGTACTGAGGACCAAAGAGGAAATCTGAACCTAGGGCAGCCCCTGCTTCTAAATCCTTGCTTTTCCCACTGTACCTTGATTCCCCAAATATAAGATGCTGGAGTGTTAATATAAGTAAAAACAATAATTACTTTAGGGACAAGATTTAACCATAGAAAACACAACTATGGTACTATTGCTAACATGAGATGAGTAAAATGCTCTGGTAGAAATACACTAATATAGAGAATATTTGTTAAGGGTTTGAGTTTGAAACAATCAGATTAGTGATAATCAAAAGGCAGTAGTAGGTTGAAAGACAACAAAGGAAGCGATGATATTAAATTCCTCCCACAGTTTTTCTTCATGTATAAAAAAAGAATGAAGTCAAATGAATGGGTACTTGATTTCCTTCTCTGATAAGAGTTTATTTTTTCTTTTTCTCATTTTTTTTAAAGTACATGACTATTATCCCACATTCAATAGATAAATCAAACAAGGATTCTTCTGGGGCCTGAAACCCTCATTTGATAGGAACCTGCTCCTTCAGAGAAGCTTATACTTCATTGATTCTTGGCTGCTTCCACGTATATCTTGCTTAATCCTTACAGCAACCATGTGATGTGAGAAAGTTTTTATCATCTCTTTGTTTCAGGGATAAAGATACTGAAAGACAGAGAAGTTTAATGACTTACCCAGGTCATCTTACTTGTAAGTGACTGACACAGAACTAAGACCAGAACCCAGGTGCTCTGATTTCAAGTTCCTCAGCTTTTTACACTGTATCAGACTTTTTGTCTTAATTTTCAGAGCATTTCAGCTCTAATTTTTCTACTAGATCCTATTTTGATAGAGAACTAATATGAAAACCAACTAACCCATGAAGAATAGAGGGGGAAAGGGAGTGGCACCTCAGAACAAATGGTTCTTTCGGAAATTATATGATGCAATACTTACTTTTATCAGTAGGTGGCAAGTGAGAGGTTACAGAAAGCACAGGAGTTGGGTAGGGCTGGATCAAGTAATGTACCTTTCTTTCTCCAGCTGCTTTTATTTAGATTTCCTGGGTTATCCTGTGCTTTCAACTGTTTTTTTTCCCTCCCTTCTAAGTAACATTTCCATGAAGATTTTAATCTTTCTCTTTATAGCCAAAATGTAATAGACA
The DNA here is from genome assembly GCF_037893015.1 of Macrotis lagotis. Lineage (NCBI taxonomy): Eukaryota > Metazoa > Chordata > Mammalia > Peramelemorphia > Peramelidae > Macrotis > Macrotis lagotis. The sequence continues at coordinate 164,610,475 of NC_133658.1, read as the reverse complement.
GGTATTTGAAATTAATCTCCTTAAGCTGATAAGACTTTCTCTTCTTAAAACCCTTTTCACAAACAGAAAAAGTTCAACACTTGGGATTTGAGAAATTTAAAGTGAAAGTTGTAAATCTGACAAATATTTCCTGAGGAATTGGTTTTATGAGTGCATTGTGTACTTCTCAGGAGACTTAAAAGGAAACACTTGCAAGAATTATAAAAAAAGTTGGGGCCATCTAGTAAAATTAGATTGATTTTATATTTAGCCGTTAAAAAGTTCATTCCCCCAAAAAAGATAAAGATGCACCTTAGGTATCTAGTTGAGAAATTTACCAAGGATAAAATACATCTATTAAATTATATGGCTCACCTACTCTAGAAGTTTCAGTGGCTCCCTATTACCTTTAGAATAGGATAACGCCAGGCAAGTGAATGGTGCAGTGGATAGAGCACTAGCCTTAGAATCAGGAGGACCCAAGTTCAAATTCAGTTTCAGACACTTAATACTCACCTAGTTATGTGATCTTGGGCAAGTCACTTAACCCCGTAATGTCTTGCAAAAATCAAACAAACAAAAGGATAGGATAACTTTCTCTGCACTTTACAACTTGGTTCCAGTCTATCATAAAATATTACTCCTTTTTATGCTCTCTAGCCAAACTGGCCCATTTTCTATTTCTTGTATAACTATCACATTTCATCTCCCAATTCCTTATATACAGACAGACCACTTCCCATTCCTGAAATGCTTTTCTTTTTCAATTTAACATCTTAGAACCTCTGGAACCCTTACAATTTAACTCAAATGTCACCTCTTGTTACTCTGTCTTTTCTTTTTCTTTTTCTTTTTTTTAGGTTTTTGCAAGGCAAACAGGGTTAAGTGGCTTGCCCAAAGCCACACAGCTAGGTAATTAAGTGTCTGAGACCGGATTTGAACCCAGATACTCCTGAATCCAGGGCCAGTGCTTTATCCACTATGCCACCTAGCTGCCCCTGTACTCTGTCTTTTCAATCAATTATTAGTATCCTACCTCACAAATTATATTCTGTGTATGTGTATGACTGTGTCTGCATCTGTGTATGTGTTGTGTGTGTGCATATATGTATATATTTATGTATATATGTGTGTGTATATACTTTTGGATTCATACACACAATCAGTGGTTCACGTTACCAGACCCAGTCCTCAAATACTTCAAGAAGCTTCTTCTCCATTCCTTCCTGATCTAGCTACTCTATTAGAGTTATATTCAAATCACCAGAGCAAATACTGGTCTTGCCTAATGGATGCAAATTTACTTTTAAAACACAATCTCCCCTTTTCATCACAGATCATGAGTAGGTGATTTTTGTGATAGACAAATTAAGAATATCTATTCATAAGTATAAAATTTCCCTGTTAGAAAAAGGAACCTTCCTTACTGGAATATGAAAGTTATTTTAGGTGAGTTCTTAGGAGGGAATAGGTAACCCAGTAAAAAACAAGGAGAAACAGTGTGGCATCACAGGCAGAAAAATGGCCTTGGACTTAGGAAAATCTGGGTTTAAGTCTTGTCACTGAAATACATTAAATATTAATTATATAATATGTTATATGTTATGTGTTATACATATTACCTCACCATTATGCCATAGCACTTATCAGCAGTTATGACATTAGAAAAAATGTCATGTGATCCTTTGGAAACAAAATATTTTATCAGGTACAAGTGTTTTGGAGGTTAAAGAGGCAGCTTATTTAAGAAAGGGTTAAAAGAAGAATTAAAGGAACAAATAATAGATCATTTGGCTCCTGTAGATCTGGCTGGATCATACAAGTCCAAATATACATTTCTAGATGTGCTGCCTTCCCCTTTTAGCCTATGGGCTCCTCGAAAGCAGAGGCTGGTTTGTTTTTCTGTTTGTATCTTCAGTGCTTGGCACAATGCTTTGTATCAACTGTTCAATAAAAGCTTCATTCCTTCATTTAACTCAGTGATTGGATGGATTTGCTAATTTGATATTTTTTAACCCAAAATAAAAGTTATACCTGTTGCATTTCATTATCTTGGCTCCAGACTGTCAAGGTTAATTTTATCTAGTAGATTAGCATCCTTCCAACTTTATGTCATTTATAAAGCTGATAAGCATATCACCTCTGTGTTTATCCAAGACATTAAAAAATACCTTCCTCCAGGCTGGCATCAACATTAAACAGGATACAATCTTTCACCTACTTCTATACTTTTCTAAATATGTTTTCAAATAAGTCAAACTTTAGAAAGTATTTACTATGAACCTTAAATTTCTTCTGGTGAAAGTTAAAAATCTTGAAATCTGAAATTACTGACAGTCTTCCTTTTTCTAATTAATGCCAGAAGTAAATTTTTCAAGCTTAGACTTTTCTTTGTATTGATAAAACTGCAGAATGTGAAATCTAAAGAAATGAGCATATACCTCTAACTCTAAGGCAACATGCATTTTATATGTAGACTTTTTGAGAAGACAGGCAAGACTTGGGTATGGTGAGCAAGTATGGAGGGATTATTATGCTGCATACTCTCATGCTGATCACATCATGATTCTAATGGAGTCCTGGAGATTTGCATATGTATAATTATGCTAATACTTCATATTATGCTGGATTAGCAATTAGATCTTATAGTTTTTAAAGTAGTTTTAAATTTAATTAAAAAAATGAATTTGAATTTAAATTTAAAGTGGTTTCAAATTTTTTTCTTTAATTTATTTACACATTACTAAAATATTCTTGTTTAAGAGTAAACAGGGGATGGCTTAGCACCGGTCCTAGAGTCAGGAGTACCTGAATTCAAATCTGGCCTCAGACACCTAATAATTACCTAGTTGTGTGTCCTTGGGCAAGCTACTCAACCCCATTGCCTTGCAAAAAAAAAAAAAAAGACTAAACATAATACACCTCCCCCACAAAAACATAAAACCTCATGAGAAATAAAGTAAAAGAAAGAGGAAACAATGTGTTTCAGTCTGTGTTCGATACCATCAACTCTGTCTTGGATGGATCACTTTCTATAAGTTCATTATAGTAGTTACTTTCATATTTTCCCACAGTTGTTGCTGATAGTAATTCCCTCTATCTATTACTACCCACTATCATCTTTTATGGTTTCTCTCTCCTTTCACTCTGTCCCTGTTCAAAAATATACTGTGGGGCAGCTAAGTGGTGCAGCAGACAGAGCACTGGCCCTGGGGTCAAGAGGCCCCAAGCCCACATCCCACCTCAGAGACCTAGCAACCACCTGGCCCCTTGGTCTTGGACAGACTATGCAATTCCAGCACCTTGCAAAAAAAGTGAAAAAAAAAAAAAAGAAAATGTGTTATATCTGACTATTCTCTCCTGTGATCTACCCTTTCCTCTATCACCCACATCCCTCCCTCCCCCGTCCCCCTCCTCTCCTTTTTCTTCTGGATGTCTATACCTTATTGAGTGTGTATGCTTTTTCCGCTCTGAACTATTTCCGATGAAAATGAAGGCTCCCACATTCCCCCTCACCTTCCCTCCTTCCATATTATTGCAAAAGCTACATGAAATATCTTTTATATGAATTGTCTTAGCCTATTCTACTTCTCCTTTCTCTTACTCCAAGTACATTTCCCTTTCACACATTGACTCCATTTTAGCCATATATTATATCTTCAAATTCATCTCTCTCTTGTGCTTCATCTATCAAAGGTCCTTCTACCTACTCTATTAAATGAGAAGGTTCATATGAGTATTATCAGTACCATCTTTCTATACAGAAATACATGCAATTCATCATCATGAAGTCCCTCATAATTTATCCTTCTCATCCATTCTCTATGCTTCACCTGAGTCCTGTTCTTGAAGGTCAAACTTTCTGCTCAACTCTGGTCTTTTCAACAGGAACATTTGAAATTCCCCTGTTTCATTATAAGTCCATCTTTTCCCTTGGAAGAGGATGTCTAATTTTGCTGGGTAGTTAATTCTCAGTTGCTTTCCAAGCTCTTTTGTCTTTCGGAATATTATATTCCAAACCCTACAAGCCCTTAAAGTAGTTGCTGCTAAGTCCTGTGTGATCCTGACTGCAGTAGTTGCTGCTAAGTCCTGTGTGATCCTGACTGCAGCTGCACGATATTTGAATTGTGTCCTTCTGGCTGCTTGTACTGTTTTCACTTTGACTTGGGAGTTCTGAAACTTGATTATAATATTCTTGGGGACTATTTTTTTGGATCTCTTTCCCAGGAAGATTGGTGGATATTCTCAATTTCTATTTTGTCCTCTGCTTCTAGGATATAAGGCAATTTTCCTGTAGAAATGCTTTAAAAATGAGGTCAAGGATCTTTTCCTGATCATGTCTTTCAGGTACCACAATAATTTTTAAATTATCTTTTCTGGGTCTCTTTTCCAGATCAGTTGGGTTTTTTCAATGAGATATTTCACATTTTCTTCTAATTTTTCATTCTTTTGGTGTTGAAATATTGTGTCTTGATTTCCTTTTTTTTAAAATGTTAATACTGTTTACATAGTTTGGAAAAGATTTTGGCATTCTAGACATGAAAAAATCAACAAATTGTTGCAAGGATTAGCCACTGAATGTATTTTAACTTCCATTGCTGTATTGTACCATTAGTTTCTTTTTTGTTTGTTTTTGTTTGTTTTTTAATTTATTTTTATTAAAGATATTATTTGAGTTTTACAAAACCCCCCAATCTTACTTTCCTCCCCCCAAACCCCCACAGAAAGCAATCTGTCAGTCTTTACTTTGTTTCCATGTTGTATCTTGATCCAAATTGGGTGTGATGAGAAAGAAATCATATCCTTAAAGAAGAGGCAAGAATTATAAGAGGTAACAAGATCAGACAATAAGATAACTGCTTTTTTTCTAAATTAAAGGGAATAGTCCTTCAACTTTGTTCAAACTCCATAGCATCTTATCTGGATACAGATAGCACTCTCCTTTGCAGATAGCCCAAAATTGTTCCCAATTTTGCACTGATGGAATGAGTGAGTCCTTCAAGGTTGATCATCACTCCCATGCTGCTGTTAGGGTATACAGTGTTTTTCTAGTTTTGCTCATCTCTGTCAGCATCAGTTCATGCAAATCCCTCCAGACTTCCCTGAAATCCCATCCCTCCTGGTTTCTAATAGAACAATAGTGTTCCATGACATACATATACCACAGTTTGCTAAGCCATTCCCCAATTGAAGGACATTTACTTGATTTCCAATTCTTTGCCACCACAAACAGGGCTGCTATAAATATTTTTGTACAAGTAATGTTTTTACCCTTTTTCATCATCTCTTAAGGATATAGACCCAGTAGTGGTATTGCTGGGTCAAAGGGTATGCACATTTTTGTTGCCCTTTGGACATAGTTCCAAATAGCTCTACAGAAGGGTTGGATGAGTTCACAGCTCCCCCAACAGTGTAATAGTGTCCCAGATTTCCCACAATCCTTCCAACAATGATCATTATCCTTTCTGGTCATATCGGCCAATCTGAGAGGTGTGAGGTGGTACCTCAGAGAAGCTTTAATTTGCATTTCTCTAATAATTAATGATTTAGGGCATTTTTTCATATGGCTATGGATTGCTTTGATCTCCTCTGTAAATTGCCTTTGCATATCCTTTGACCATTTGTCAATTGGGTAATGGCTTTTTGTTTTAAAAATATGACTCAGTTCTCTGTATATTTTAGAAATGAGTCCTTTGTCAGAATCATTAGTTATAAAGATTGTTTCCCAATTTACTACATTTCTTTTTATCTTGGTTACATTGGCTTCATCTGTGTAAAAGCCTTTTAATTTCATGTAATTGAAAACATCTAATTGGTTTTTGGTGCTGTTCTCCAACTCTTCCTTAGTCATAAACTGCTCCCCTTTCCATAGATTTGACAGGTAAACTACTCCTTGATCTTCTCATTTGCTTACATTATTATTTTTTATGTCTAAGTCCTGTTACCATTTGGATCTTATCTTGGTAAAGGGTGGGAGGTGTTGGTCTAATCTAAGTTTCTTCCATACTAACTTCCAATTATCCCAGCAGTTTTTATCAAAGAGGGAGTTTTTATCCCAATGGCTGGACTCTTTGGGTTTATCAAACAGCAGCTTAAAATAATCATGTCCTGTTTTTACACCTAGTCTATTCCACTGGTCCACCACTCTATTTCTTAGCCAGTACCAAACAGTTTTGATGACTGATGCTTTATAATATAATTTCAGATCAGGTAGGGCTAAGCCACCTTCTTTTGCACTTTTTTTTCATTAATCTCCTGACAATTTGTGACTTTTTATTTCTCCATATGAATTTACTTACAATTTTTTTCTAACTTATTAAAGTAATTTTTTGGAATTTTGATCAGTAGGGCACTAAACAAATAGTTTAGTTTGGGTAGAATTGTCATTTTTATTATATTAGCTCTACCTATCCATGAGCAGTTGATATTTGCCCAGTTATGTAAATCTTATTTAATTCATGTGAGAAGTGTTTTATAATTGTTTTCAAAAAGATTCTGAGTCTGTCTTGGCAAATAGACTCCCAAGTATTTTATATTGTCTAAGGTTACTTTGAATGGGATTTCTCTTTCTAGCTCTTCCTGCTGTATCTTGCTAGACATATATAGAAAAGTTGAGGATTTATGAGGGTTTATTTTATAACCTACAACTTTGCTAAAATTGCTAATTGTTTCCAGTAGTTTTTTGGATGATTTCTTGGGATTCTCTAGGTAGACCATCATGTCATCTGCAAAGAGTGAGAGTTTTGTCTCTTCCTTCCCAATTCTAATTCTTTTAATTTGTTTTTCTTCTCTAATTGCTGATGCTAACATTTCTAATACAATATTGAATAGCAGTGGTGATAAGGGGCACCCTTGTTTCACCCCTGATCTTATTGGGAATGCCTCTAGCCTCTCCCCATTGAATATAATGCTTGTTGATGGTTTCAGATAGATACTACTAATTATTTTAAGGAACAGTCCATTTATTCCTACACTCTCTAGTGTTTTTATAGGAATGGCTGCTGTATTTTGTCAAAAGCTTTTTCAGCATTTATTGATATGATCATATGATTTCTGATAGGTTTGTTGTTGATATGATTGAGTATACTAACAGTTTTCCTAATATTGAATCAACCCTGCATTGCTGGAATAAACCCTACTTGATGATAATATATTATCCTAGTGATAACTTGTTGTAATAGTTTTGCTAAGATTTTATTTAAGATTTTTGCATCTAGGGGTGGCTAGGTGGCATAGTGGATGAAACACCGGCCTTGGAGTCAGGAGTACCTGGGTTCAAATCTAGTGTCAGACACTTAATAATTACCTAGCTGTGTGGCCTTTGCCAAGCCACTTAACCCCATTTGCCTTGCAAAAAACCTAAAAAAATAAAATAAAAAAAGATTTTTGCATCTATATTCATCAGGGAAATAGGTCTATAATTTTTTTCTCTTTTTAACTCTTCCTGGTTTAGGTAACAGCACCATATTGGTTTCATAGAAAGAGTTAGGCAGAGTTCCATCTTTCCCTATTTTTCCAAAGAGTTTATATAGAATTGGAACCAATTGTTCCTTAAATGTTTGGTTGAATTCAGTTGTGAATCCATCAAGCCCTGGACATTTTTTTCTTAGGGAGTTCAATGATGGCTTATTGAATTTCTTTTTCTGAGATAGGGTTGTTTAGGTATTTAATCTCTTCTTCATTTAACCTGGGCAACTTATATTTTTGTAAATATTCGTCCATTTCACTTAGATTATCAAATTTATTGGCATAGAGTTGGGCAAAATAATTTCAAATTATTACTTTAATTTTCTCTTCATTGGTAGTGAGTTCACCTTTTTCATTTATGCTGCTAGCAATTTGGTTTTCTTCTTTCTTTTTTTAAATCAAATTGACCAGAGGTTTATCAATTTTATTGTTTTTTTCATAATACCAACTTTTGGTTTTGTTTATTAATTCAATAGTTTGTTTTGCTTTCGATTTTATTAATTTCTCCTTTAATTTTTAGAATTTCTAATTTGGTATTTAATTGGGGATTTTTGATTTGTTCTTTCTCTAATTTTTTTAGTTGCATGTTTAGTTCATTGATTTCCTTTTTCTCCAATTTATTCATGTAAGCATTTAGAGCTATAATATATCCCCTGAGAGTCACTTTGAATGAATCCCATAAGTTTTGGTATGTTGTTTCATTATTATCATTATCTAGGATACAATGGTCAATTCTTTCTATAATTTGTTTTTCGGTTCACTCATTTTCTAAAATGAGGTTATTCAGTTTCCAATTTGTTCTGGGTCCATATCTCCTTGGCCCAATATTGTATATGACTTTTATTGCATTGTGATCTGAGAAAGATGTATTCACTATTTCTGCCTTTCTTTAGTTGATCATTAGGTTTTTATGTCCTAGTCCATGGTCAGTTTTTGTATAAATTCCATGTACACCCGCCCCCTTCCAGCTATAAAGAGAGAGTTTAAGTTTACCATCTGGGATTTCTAACCAATAACCATAATTATCACACAAAAGTTTGCAATTGTTTTAAATGCTTTGTTACAGCAACAGCAAAGTGTACAGAGAGAGGGGAAACATTAAATATCCTTTTCATTTTTAAAATGTTTGGAAATATGTACAACTTTGATACAGTTTCAAGGTGCTCATAAGAACTATGTTCACATTACATAAACCAGGTAAAATATCTAGAGCACCCATACTCCAATTTTAAAAAAGTTAAATCTGCAAATGCAGTAGATACTGTATCAATAAGAGTGGTTTAATGTTTCCCCAATTCTATTATATTTAAGGCAAATACAGTTTTATTCATCATCATCTTCATCTTCTTCTTCTTCCTCTTCTTCCTCTTCTTCTTCCTCCTCCTCCACCTTTTTCTGAGAAGCTTTAGCTGTTTCCTTTGTACTATCAAACTTTCCTTTGGATTTATAATCTGCGACATCCTTTTCATATTTTTCCTTCAGTTTTGCTGCCTTACTGTTGTATGGCTGCTTTTCACTATCATTCAGATTATTCCACATCTCACCAAGTTTTTTTTGCTACATCCCCAATGGATATTCCAGGGTTTGTAGATTTTATTTTGGGATGAAATTCTGAACAGAATAGGAAGAAGCCATATGGGGGTCATTTAGGAGCATTAGGATCCTTTTATTCCTCCCCTCCTTTATCTGGTCCATAATCCTTCATTTCCTTGTCATAAAGCAACTTATCAGCCTTAGCCATATCATCAAACTTGGAATTTTCTTTTCCAGACATGCTCTTCCATCTTTCTGAGCAGTTCTTTGAAAATTCTGCAAAGTTGACAGGAACTTCAGGATTATTTTTTTATGTTCCTCACAGCATGTTTGTACAAATGTTCCTTACAGCATGTTTGTACAAAGAAGGCATAAGCAGACATTTTGCCTTTTGGTTTCTTTGGGTCACCTTTAGCCATCTTTAGTGTAACTGTATTGTTTGCTGTATCTGTGTCTTGATTTCTCACAAAGTTATCAGCTTCCTTTAGCTCCATTCTACATCTGAAGTATTTGTTTTCTTCAGAGAGCTTTCTTAACTCCATTTCCATCTGGCCAATTCTGCTTTTTGAAGCATTCTTCTTGTCAATAACTTTTTGTTTTTTATCCATTTGACCTAACCCGGTTTTTAACATGTTATATTTATCAACATTTTTTTGGATCTCCTTGACTAAGCTGCTGACTTCATTTTCATGTTTTTCCTGCATCTCTCTCATTTCTTTTCCCATTTTTTTCTTCTATCTCCCTAATTGATTATCAAATCTTTTTTGAGCTCTCTCATAGCCTGAGTCCAACGTCTATATTTCTTGGAGTCTTTAGAGGCAGAAGCTTGGACTTTCTCTTCTTCAGATTGAGTATTTTGTTCCTCCATGGGACCAAAGTAATTGTCTATGGTTAGGTTCATTTTTTTTCCTGTTTACTGATTTCCCCATCCTATGCCTGGTTTTGAGGTGCTTCATGAGCTTTTGAGTTTCATTGGGACACCCCCACACACAAGGAACTCAGTGTGTGAGGCTCTGACTGGTCTGTGAACTCACCCCTCTGCTCCAGAAGCTGTGAGGGGGGGAGGGTCCCTGCTCTGTGGGGGAACTACACTGTGACCAGGGTCTGAATACAGTCACAGCCCCAGAGTCCTGTTCCAGGAACAGAGGACAGATCTTGGCAGTCTCCCTCCACTCCCTTACCTTCCTTGGGCTGAGCACTGAGGGCACAGCTGCCTAGAAGCCTGCTTCTGTTTTCTCAGATCTGGGATGCACTGAGTGCTGGGATGCACTGAGTGCTGGGGTGTGCTGAGGGCCTGGGTAGAACAGAATGCCGGCAGCTCTGAGGGCCTGAATTTTGCATTTGCTGTGGCAGAGGTCTCCCTGGGAATCTTCCAAGTTGTGTTTGGTGCTCCCGGGGTGTAGGTCAGTAACCTGCTTCTGCTGCCTCCAGGAACCAGCACTCCCAGCCACCCTGAGGTTGTTCCTGGGAGGCTGAAGGTCCTTCGCTCTGGTGATGTGCCACTCCTCCTATCCCATGGAATAGAGCTTCCCACTATTTTCCAGGTTACCTTGGGCTGGAGAATTGCCTCATTAGATCTTTCTGTGGGTTCTGTCATTCATAAATTTAGTTAGAGCCATAATTTTAAAGTTTTGAAATATTTTATAGAGAACTCCTAAGAGAAGCTCTTTTCCTGCCACCACCTTGGCTCCACTCTTAAAATATTTCTTAAGAGTAAATGTCTGTTTTAAAAACCATTTTTATTACATTTCTATACAGACAACTTTTAGCAGAAAAGAAACAAAGACTATATATATACATATATATATATATATATATATATATTAATGGAAACAGAAGTAAAGGATGATTACCCTGTAAGATGAAAATAAATTTTAAATTTAATATTGCTAATGAGTAAAACATTAATTGTTGTTATTCAGTTGTTCACTTGTGTCTGACTTTTCCTTACCCCATGGATGATAGCATATCATTCTTTTAACTGGTTCTATTTCCCAATGTCCATTCAAGCTCATGATTGTTGCTACCATGAAAACATCTATCCCATCCTCTGCCATCCCCCTTTATTTTTGTCTTCAATCCTTCCCAAAATCAATTTCTTTTCTGGTGAGTCCTTCCTTCTCATAATGTGATCAAAGTATTTAAGCTTCAGCTTTTAGAATTTGACTTTTTAGTAATTAATTTGATCTCTTTGTTGTCCAAACAACCTTCAGAATTCTTCCCTAGTAGCACAATTTGAAAGTATTGATTCTGCTCTGCTCAACTTTTCTTAAAATTCAACTTTCAAGGTCATACATTGCACCTCAAAAAATGATAATTTTGACTGTATAGACCTTTGTTGGCAAGACGATGGCCTTGCCTTTTAGTATGCAATCCATACTAAGATGTAGTTTTCTTATCAATAAGTAAGGACCTTTTAAATTCATTACTGTAGGCACCATCTGCTGTGACCTTTGAGCCCAAGATTATAAAATCTGGTACTGCTTCCATTTATTCTCTTATTTCTCAGGAATTGATGGGAGTTGCCAAGGTCTTAACTACTTTTTTTCTGCTGTTAAGCTTCAAGCCAGCTTTTATACTCTTCTCTGTTACTCTCATTAAGAGGCTTTTTAATTCTTCTTTGCTTTCTGCCATCAGAGTGGCATCACCTACATATGTAAGATTGTTTATATTTCTCCTGAGAAGCTTAATTCTAGCTTTTGATTCATCCAGCTTGGCATTTTGCATGATGTACTCTGCATATAACTTAAATAAATAAGGTGACAGCATTCAGGCTTGTCATACTCTTTTTCCATTCTTAAACTGGCCAATTTGTTTAATTTTCTATTCAAACTGCTGCTTCTTGAATTCCATACAGGCTCCTCAGGAGACAAGTAAGATGATCTGGTACTTCCATCTCTTCAAGGAATTGTCATATTTTGTTGCATTACACACAGTTAAAAGTCTTAGTGTAGGCAGTGTAGTAGGAATAGATGTTTTTCCTAGAACTCTATTGCTTTCTCTATATTACAGTTTACATTGGTAATTTGATCTATAGTTCCTCTGCATCTTTGAAAAAAAAAGCCTATTCTTCTGTTATTTCTTGGTTGACATATTGACTGAAGTCTAGCTTACTTGGTTTTAAGTAAAGCCCTGTTGGTATATGAAATTAATACAATTATTCAATAATTTGAACATTCTTTGACACTGTCATTCTTTAGAATTGGGATATAAAGGTGATCTTTTCCAACTCAGTGGCCACTATTGAGTTTTCCAAATTTGCAGGCATAAAAATAATAAAGATTATTAAATCTTTGATAACATCATCTTTCAGGATTTTAAATAATCTACAGGTGAGTTACATATATACCATGGGCAATCTCAGAAGAAATCTCCTTCATAATCAATAAAATGATGAAAAAAGCAATACTGGAATAGAAAATTAATAATAACTGAATGATATCTTGTCAAATAAGGCAAACCATTCAAAATCACAGTGATGTTAAAGGGGCCAAAGTTGATCAGTTCTACGAAGACCTACAACATCTTCTAGAAATAACACCCTCCACCAAATATCACATTCATCACATAAAATTGGAATGTCAAAGTATGAAATCAAAATATAATTGGGACAACAGGCGTATTTGACCTTAGTATGAAAAATGAAGCAGTGCAGAGAACATTTAGAGTATTTGTCAATATAATTCTCTAGTTATAGTAAACACTCTTTTTCAATACCTCAAAAGGTAACTCCTTATATGAACAAAGTCAGATTGATTACAGGATCTGTTGCTGAGCAAAGGGAGCAAAGCCAAGAGAACAATGTACACATTAACAATAATATCTGGCCACTTTCTCTCTCTAAGCTAGAAACAGGTTCTCCTGGCCTATGCTCTGGGAGCAATATGGTCCTGACTTCAGGTGGCCAAATTTATGTTGATCTAAGCTTCTCTTTTTATCTCTACTGAAATTCTGGCTATTTTCTTTTTTTTCTTTCCTCTTAGTTCTTTACAAAATTGTTTTTTAGGCTAAATTCTTTTTCTAGGTCTATGTTGTTTCTGTGAACTGTTTGTAGTTTGCAAACCTGCGAAATAAAAATCCTCAGTTTTCCAACATAAAAAAATAATAATATTGTGAGATGATCAAACTTCATGGAAGCAGCTCCTCTCAGCAGTTCAGAGAGCTAGGACAATTGTATTAGACCAGGTTATGGACAATGTTCTATCCCCATACAAGGGGAGGAAAACCAAACCAAACCAAAACAGACAAACAAAACAAATAAATACCCTTCAGAATCTGATGAACACTTTTTTTTTTTGCAAGGCAAATGGTTTTAAGTGGCTTGCCCAGGGCCACACAGCTAGGTAATTATTAAGTATCTGAGACTAGATTTGAACCCAGGTACTCCTAATTCCAAGGCCAGTGCTTTATCCATTACGCCACCTAGCTGCCCCTGATGAACACTTTATTAAAAATATCTCTTTCCCTTAATTCTAATTCCTCATACCTAAATGACTAATCTGTAAATATGTTTATCACAAATATGTATGAACAATGTTAACTTGACTGTTCACTGCTGAGGGGATGGGGGGATGTTGGAAGGGAGGGTGGAAGGAAATTTTGTAGCTTAAAAATATTCATATGTATATGGATGAATGTTGAAAAAATTTTCATAACATGTATTTATAAAAATAAAATATCAATTAAAAAACTTGCTGACCTCAAAAAAAATCAAATTGATTACTTTGCAGTTGGGGAAGCTCTATATATACTATCAGTGGAAACAAGACCTGGAGTGACTATGGCTCAGAGTTTATTACTGTAAAATCCAGACTTGGGTTGTAGAAAATAGAGGAAACAACTAGGACCATACAGGTTTAACCTAAATAACTTCCCCTATTAATATGAAATGGAAGTAATGAATAGAGATTTACAATACTGTGCAGGAGACAATAACAAAAACATCCCAAGGAAAAAGAAGTGCAAGAAAGGATAATGACTATCTGATGAGGTTTTTCCAAATAACTGAGCAAAGAAGAAAGGCAGAAGGAAAAAGAGAAGGATGTATTCAACTGAATAAAGAATCCCAGTGAATAGCAAAGAGAGATAAGATTTTCTTAAATGAACAATACAAAGAAATAGAAGAAAGATTAGAATAGGAAATGCAATAACTTTTCCAAGAAAATTATAGCTATCAATGGAGTGATTCATACAAAAATGGGCATGATGAAAGGCAAAAAATGCTAAGTATTAAACAAAATAGAACATATTAAGAAGATAATAAACTGAAGAACTACACGAGAAGGATCTTTACACCACCATTAACCACAGTGATGTAGTTATTAACTTAGAACCAGATATCCCGAAGAATGAAGTCAAGTGGGCTTTGGGAAACATTGTTAGCAATAACGTTAGTGGAGGAATTTCAGCTAAGCTATTTAAAATCCTAAAAACCTTAGTTACCTCTCCTATGAAAGGAAATGATTTGACTTAATGGTCTTTATGATTAATTTTGTTATTAACATTATTTGGTTCCAAAATAACATTTAATACTTATTATGGAAGCTTTAACATTTTGAATATGGATAAGCTTCTGTTTTAAATCCAATTCCTTATTGTAAATATAACTCAGATATGGATGATATCAGAATTATAATGACTATGTTGTTGTGGAGGATTATAATGAGCACAAAGAACAAAATAAATAATTCAAAATTAATTATTTTTACACAGAGACTAAAGAAGTAAATAAATCAAAGTTGCAAAAGACGTCTAAAAGAAGAATAATGTGAAAAATAAGTTATGTCATCTATAGAGTCACAAAAAGCTGAATGTAATGAAAACTTAATTGGAATGAATAAGAAACATAAAATTAGCACCATTAAATTAATTAGTAGTAATCGGGTGAAGGGAAGTGACTTAAATTCTTGCAAAACTGGAATGCTAGAGTCTGATGAAATTCATATTGAATGGTTGAAAGCCAACAGGTGGGGAGGAAGGGCAACAACCATTATTATGTACTATTGAACAACAGCAACCATGACTAGTCTCAAGAATACAACCTCTGGAGGGACATAGTAGGAAAACCTGGGTTCAAAATCTATCTCTGATCATCACTCTAACCAGGCATGATGCTAAGCCTAATTATTTCATTTGACCCTCACAACGATGTCAGGTCAGTGCTATTTTTACCTGCATTTTACAGTTAAAGAAACTGAGGCATAGATTAAGTGACTTGCTCATGGTTATATAGTAGTAACTATCTGAGTCCAGATGTAGATTTATATCTTCCTGACTCCAGACTTGGGACACACTATAACACATAGAAATATGAATTACTAGCAAGAGACTTTATAGTTTCTTCTCAAACATACACCTGATTCTATCTTAGAGATATATTACTTTCTTTCTAAGAAATGAGAATACCAGTGATCTCTTAAACCACAGGCTAGATATATGTTAATGAATTTTTAAAAAAAAATATTTTCAGCTTGTATAAACACCCATAATATATTGAACTAAACAACAGAAAGGCTGGCCTGCAAAACACAAGGGATGTAAATGGAACAATCAATCAGTATTAAGTATATGTTATATTTTAGGCACTTGGTATACTAAGGAAAAGAAAAAACACAAGACCAAGCTTCAAGGATCTCATATTTTTTTATGATGATGGGAAAATTTTTATTGGTTGCATAATTATTGAGCAATTTCCCATAATTGTATGACATATATGCTGCTTTGATTCACACAATCTATGATGCAATTCCATAGTCATGTTTTATTCATTTGCTGAAAATATATAAATTATACCCAAGTCTAAAAAGAATATGAGTATTTGATGTCCATGTGGAAAACTGCCTTTTAATTTATAGCATGCCATCAACACAATAATGTTAAGAATAAGTTTCAAAAAGATGCAGTCTTTCAGGAGAATAAACTAAAGCCATTGTGTTTTTTTCCTCTAGTCTTAGATGTTGTCATCTAAACAGAATTAAATATGACTTCTAGATAAAAGAAAAATTTGTGCCAGAATATTTAACTATGTTAAATGGATGACATCAAGCCATAAGGCCTTGTTTAAAAAATGGCACCTTCATTTCATGGGATCTTTCTAAGATGATATCAAAATATCATTTGAATTTCATTTATGTAAAATCCTGAGTGTTGTTTTGTTAGAAAATGAAAACTTTGGGGCAGCTAAGTGGTACAGTGGATAGAGCACTGTTCCTGAGGTCAGGAGGTCCTGAGTTCAAACTGGACCTCAGACATTTAATAATTACCTAGCTATGTGACCTTGGGCAAGTTACTTGACCCCATCGCCTTGCAAAATAAATTTTAAAATTTTAAAAAAAGAAAATGAAAGCTTTGAGCAGAAAATTCAAAGGACATATTGAACCAACTGAGAGAGGTGATACCTATCCATATTTTGATCTCCTTTAGGAAAAACATCAAGAACAAAGATTTCAAGAAGTCTGAAGCAGAATATATCGGGAATTATAGACATCCTTATACCAAAGTTAAATGGGAGAAACATTTAGAAACATTAACATCATTATAATATCAATCAATGTTCATCATCAACAATGTAAAATAACATATAATAATACATTAAAGGATAGCTTATATATAAGCTTATATATAAAAATGTTTCCCCTAGACTAACAAATTTAGTGAGTGGATAGGTAAAATTCTAGTTCAGTATTAAATCTCTGAAGAGGGCAGAGTGACCAGCCTCATGGCCCCTATCTCCCATTACTGTCTAGGCAGGAATCAAAGTTACCCTTGGAGAAGTGTGGAGGAAGGAGACTCAAGAAATTTCTATCCATGCCTTCCCGTGAGACACCTCTACCCATGTGGACACACAAAATTTCCATGGACAACATATACAGACATATAACATATGTGTATGTCAGGAACTTAGTAGGCACAATGAATTTTTGTTGACTGATTAATGTCTCTTCTTCCTTAATCTGTATCTCAAGATGATGCCCAGTGTCATGATAAAACTTAGCTTCCCATGAAGGATACACAGTAAAGTAAAGTCATATGTATGGAAATATCATTTTTTGCATAAATTATAATGAAGATTTAGTCCCAGTTCATCCTTTCATACTGAAAAGTTTATGCCAGTGGAGTAGCAAAGGTAATATAGATACATTGGTACAAACCCATCCATTCCTACTACTGTAAATATATTTATCATATTGACAGGAAATACTGTATAATTCAGTGGTAAGAGTGCTTAAGTCAAATATTAAGAAGAATTGAGTTCAAGTCTGTCCTTGATACAATAAGAGTGACCATAGATAAGTTATTATACTTTTCTGTGGCTCAAGATCCTCGACTGTAAAATGGAAATAATAGCATCTGTATTACTTACCTTACAGGGCTGTTGTGAAGCTGATCAAGAGACAATAATATATATATATATATATGTATATATATATATATATATATTTAGCTTTATGCATTTATATGTGTGTATTGCCCATGGAGGTTATAAGTGTGTCCACATGGGAAGATATGATTCATAGAAAGGCATAAATTATTTCTTGAATCTCCCTTATCTACTTATTATCCAAGGGAGGCTTTGATTCCTCCTAGAGGAGAGAAGGATTTTGGCAAGCCTATGAGGTTAACTACTCTGCTCTCCTCTTAGATAGGATACTGAACTATAATTTATTCCATTAAATTTGTTAGTCTAAGGGAAATATTTATATGTACAATTCTACTCCTTATTTCTATTTCTATTTCATTAATCAGTCTATCTCAACCTAAATATACACTAGATGAAAAGAAAAAAAGAAACAAACATATAAAGAAATGGGAAAAAATCAAAGAAACAAAGAGGAAGGAAAGGAGGGAGCAAAAAAGAGCAAAAGAGAGAAAGGAAGGAGGAGAGAGAGAGAGAGAGAGAGAGAAGAGGGTGAGGGGAGAAAGACCCAAGTATAGAAAATGATCCTTCATGATTGGTCTAGACCATGTATAAGTTAGCTAAGACTTATCTAAATACAGAGGCCAATTTAAGAAATAAGTTTTAATTTAAAAAATAGAACCCTGAACAATATTGAAAGGAATTAAAAACAAGTAAGTTAAAAAGAACTAAACTAATGGAAAACTCATTATTTTTCTTAACTCACTTATAGTTATAAATATGTTTGTTTGGCTTATTCTGGATTCAGCCTAAATGTTTTAACCTAATTATTTTTATACTCACAATATTTTAGCTTAGAATTTTTAAAAATTAACTTCATAATCCAGTTTCTCTCTCTGTACTGATTCTGATCCCATTTTCAGAGAGCTTTATTTTTGTATTATCCCAGTTAGAGTAATGAATCCTATTGTTGAACTAAGGTGCTTGTTTTAAACAGATATATCATTAGAAAGACAACAATAAAAATGCTTAATCAAGCACAGTTTCCACATGGTGAAACATTTAAGGGAACTTGACTAGAATTATATAACTGGTCTTGTTTTCCAACTTATATCCATGAAATGCTAGTTTAAGGTCCTGTTGATGAGACATGTGTTTCTAACGGGCATTTGACAGCAATTATATCAATATTGTGCTTCCTTTATCAAATACTGTGTATTAGAACATTCTTTGGAAATCCCTTAGTTTCTATCTCCCAGCTACTTGGGTCAGAGGTAATGACACAGAAGATGTCAATTCGGAACTCTTTGTACCCTTGCCCTACTACTACAGATGTCTGGATGTCACAGATACCTTTCAGGACCTTGGATGGTGACTGAACTGCAAGAGCAGTAGTGGTGATGATATGATATTTGTTTTCATTCTCAAAGAAGGCTATGACATTAAGGGAGGAGATACCATGACAAACACATGAATTGGATTTGAGGGAAGGGGTGCTATGCTAAGTCACCAATATCACTTTCTCCTCTAGAACCAACTGGGTCCAGTGACCAGATATGAATCAGGACAACTGGCGGTGGCCCTGATGTGGAGCAATCAGGGTTAAGTGACTTGCCCAAGGTCAAACAGCTAGTAAGTATCAAGTGTCAAACTCCCATCCTCCTGACTCCTAGGCCAGTGCTGTATCTATTGAACCACCTAGTTACAGGAACTTCTGGGAGAACGGGTGCTGAATGGGAGATCCAGCACTAAGAATAGAAAGATTTAAAGGTATTATACTGAAGTGGATAAGGTAAAATACCTAGGCTGAAGTTTCCCTCTAGGCTGATGTGGACCAATCATTTTTCTTTTATGTTTTTAAATTTCCTCAACTATAAAAAAGAAGGTTGGACTCAGTGGACTCTAAGTTTCCTTCCAACTTTATATCTATAAACCTACTTAGCCCCTGTTAGCTCTTAGGCTCTTTATCTCAGCTCCCACTCTCAAAAATGAGTTTTGAGTTCCTGACCATAGCTTTCCAAGATGATATTTTCTTTTAAAGTTTCTAGGGGTACCCTTGAGAGTTTAGGGGTGATTTTCTAATGATATCAGACCAAGATCGCTCCAATGTTCTTTCTCTCCCAAGATTATTGGTTGAGAACCATTCAGTCAATCAGCCATAAGTAGTTTTTAGAAAGGATTATTTACTAATGTAACTCTTGGGTTAAAGTCCAATTTATGGGACTCTTTTTTTGTTCTCTGGTAGATATTTGTGATACTAATAATTTTTTGAAAAATAATATTTGATGTTATAGTTATAATTATAAGAGTCCAATATGAAGTCATTTAAGCTAAGTTGTCCTTATGCCAATAAAATAAACAATAACAGTTTTGAATTTTTCCACAATTCTGACCTATTTAAACCTTGTGTCAACCCCTTAATGATCCAGGCTTCTGATTGTATAAAATTCCTGGCTACTCCTTTTCTGAAGCCTCTGCTAGCCACTTCAAATCCTACCAATTTCTGGTTCCAATAAAGAATCCCTCCCCGCCAATCCTGGTATAGATAAGTAACTCTGGGAATTTTTCTACCACATCTGGAACTCATTAGAAAAACCTCTTCCCACATATGGCATCAGCTATCTATTCTCAACAAGTTTTAGGGTATAAAACTTTTTTGTTTGAATCTCAGTTTTGAATTTGTTCTTTTCCCAATACAACTCCCTCCTTTCAAGCTAGGTGAATTTCTTACATTTGCAGGGCTTAACTTCTATCTGTATGTACTGTCATATAAGGTACAAGAGAATATGCCTTTTTAAATTGCTTGCTGTTACATATAATAATAAAGTTTATGTTTGCTCTAGCTTCCCAAGTACCAATTTCCTGTGAATCCCCAAACTCAGTTTTTTTGCTTTAACCCATGCAGTGAGTACAAATAAAGCAATATTGGTTATTCAATGCTACATTCCCCCATAGCTGTAGGAATGAGAATTGAAATCAGGAGTTCTCCTTACCTTGAAGCTGAAGACAAAAGTTAGAAAAACCTAGGATCTCTCTGGGGTTACCCAAATATTTCATTTTAAAAGTAGTATAAAATACCTCCTTTCCCTTCAAAACTCCGTGAAATATTTTTGCTACAAGTAGATATAGAGTAAAAAAGAGAAATAAGATCAGGTTTAGATATCTCAGGTAGCAAATAAAAGGTAATTAACAGCTACTGTTTGCTGAAGTCCTGTTCTCTCATTTTACAGAGTATTCAAGAAATTCCCCTTAAGCAAAATAAATCTCTATTTATTTATCATTGTTTCCCAAGTTAATCCAGTTATTAGTTTGTATTTAGGTGAACTATGGAAAGATGGGAGATCCAAAAATCTTCATATTCAAAAATCACATACACACAAAATATATTTACAACTTAGAAAGTTTTCCTCTGGTCAGAGTGGGTGGTGAGGAAAGAGAGCCAAAGTCTAGGCCTTCCTTTAACACAGGTTGTTCCTCCTCAAGGGTATGCTGGAAAGCCACAATCATTCCAATTTCTGAACTCCATTACTTCTCCATTGCACGATAATTTATAGCTGATCTCTGAATTGAAGCCAAATTTCCTCAGCTTATCTTATCACTCACTTTAAGTGGGATGAAATTGAATAAATTAATCACTCTATCCTTACACTTATAATAGCATTCCTAAGATTTTATGTGCAGCATGCTTCATTTAGACTATGTATGGTTTCGGTAAATTTCCTTTTTAAAAAAAAAGTATATCACACAGAGGAAGTTTAAAAAGCACTTGTTTTGTGTGTGTGTGTGTGTGTGTGTGTGAACACTAGAACATTCTCTGAACACTTCTTTGTGTTTGATTCTCTCAGGTCCTTATATCAGAGGTAATAGCACAGAATGGGCTTAGTGTAGGCATTTTCATCTCTATACATAGTGTACTTTGAATCAAAGACCCTCCCAGACCTCCAAGAGTTACAACTTTTGCCTGTATAGTGGATTGTCCTATTTGGGAGAATGATTGAGTGATGATTTATTAAACAAAGCATAACTGTGTGGAAGGTTCATAGAATTATAATGTGAATCTGAAAAGAACTAGAGATGAACTAGATTATGGAACCAACAACCACATTTCACAGATGAGAAAACTGAGACAGAGAGATTTACTCAATCTCCCAAGGACTGCCAGACTATGAGTGACAGGGCTGGGATTTGAAATGAGATCTCATGACACCAAATGCAATGCTCTCTAAAGTGCCCTACAGGACTATATAGAAACCAAAATGTTCAGATTTAGAAGGAAACATTTTTTCTGGGGTCCATTATTCACCCATTTAAATTCTCAGTCTTTCCCCTATATTCCTCAGCTCAATACATTGGAAATTATAAAAATCTTTTGATGTTTCAGCAAATTCCAATATGAGTAATAATTCTATATATCTGTTTTTCAGTCAGTTATAGAATAGAAAAGCCAACATCCCTAGACCTTGAAAGATAATAGCTACCTCCCACCTAGAGTACAGAGCACATACCACTTCTGCTTTTAATTGTCAAGAAATTGAATGGAAGACAGGGAAGTATCTGGTCCAGTAAAATCCTTGAATAAACAAAGATAACAAGTATTTCAAAAATCAAATTGGAAACCAAGGACAGGCCACCTAAGTATTATTTTACTTTTAGAATTCCAAAGAAACTCACTATTGGTGACCTTATTCTTAGACTCTCAAGAAAAATGGATGGCCAAGAGCCTCTTCCTAATTTTGCAAGAAGTGACGCCCAAGGTTTTGAAGCCCAGATGACTAAGGAAGATTAGAAAAAGGTAGATTTTAGCAGCATCAGGTGGATAGTACCAATTTCAAAGCATTCAGAGATGAAACCAGAAAAATACTTGGAGTTAAGTCTAAATCAAAGGAACTTTAAAATATGCTACAGTAGTGACAGACAGTAGTGGGCAGCTAGGTGACACAGTAAATAGAGTGTTAGGCCTGGAGTCAGGAAGATCTGAACTAAAATTCATCCATAAATGCTTACTATCTCTGTGACTGTAGGCAAGTCATTTAACCCTGTTTGTCTCAGTTTCCTCATCTGTAAAATGAACTTGAGAAGGGGATGGCAAACTTCCCAGTATCTTTACCATGAAAATCCCATCTGGGGTCCGGAAGAGTCAAACTCAAATGAGCAACAACAGTTAACAACTTACAATTTCTTGTTATCCCTTTGACAGTAGTTTAGCCTTATGTCATTTTCAAGTCTTTCACCATTTATAGGATCTGAGAGTGAACTAGCAAACAAGAAATATTATCCAAAGATGCTTTTGAGATTGGAATTCAACAGGATCTTAAAACAATCCCTTTAAAAGATGTTTTCTGTTTCTCAGAAAGTGGCTTCTGCCCCTTGCAATTTAGTCACAATATCTTTTTTATTAGGCTTTTGCAAGGCAAATGGGATTAAGTGGCTTGCTCAAGGCCATACAGCTAGGTAATTATTAAGTGTCTGTGACTGGATTTGAACTTAGGTACTCCTGACTCTAAGGCCTATGCTTTATCCACTGCACCACCTAGCCACCCCTAGTCACAATATCTTGATGAAGAGAAGATATTATTCAAAACGAGTCAGCTCCATGGCTCCAGTAACCATTTTAGTGGTTCTAGGCACTCCACAAATCACTCTCTCCAGAGCAGCAAGAAATGACTTGGTTTTGGCAATTATCTTAGCAGAGAATGAAAAGACAGGTTATTCATTCCCAATGTTATCTCAATTGAGAATGAGGAAAACAGGTGATAGTTGTGAAATCGTGGTCTAAGATGGATCCAGTGGATTTGTAATTGATCATATGCCAAGCTCACTAGTTCTGTGGAAATTGTGTCATGTTCTTTCCCTTTTTTCTACTCCACTCTAGGTGGACAGCTAGGTGGTTCAGTGGATAGAACAGTGGCCTTGGAGTCAGGAGGATAGAAGTTTGAATCTGGGCTTAGACACTTGACTTACTAGCTGTATGACCTTGGGCAATTCACTTAATCCTGACAGCCTTGGATGTGAGGCCATATCCAGTTGTCCTGATTCATATCTGTTCACTGGATCCAGATGGCTCTGGAGGAGAAAGTGAGGTTAGTGACTCAGCACACAGCACCCCCTCACTCAAATCCAATTCATGTGCTTATCATGGCATCACCTCCCTGATATCATGGTCTTCTTCCAGAATAAAGGGCAAACATCATTATTATCAATCCACTCTAATTCTGATGGAAAAAAACTTCAAAGTAAGCCCTGTTACTCTTTTGAAAACTCTCTATCTAGGAGGTTCAGAAGATTCCTATTCCCAGACCTAAATTTGTAAAGAAATAGTGCTGAAGGGA
Organism: Macrotis lagotis; assembly: GCF_037893015.1. NCBI lineage: Eukaryota > Metazoa > Chordata > Mammalia > Peramelemorphia > Peramelidae > Macrotis > Macrotis lagotis. The sequence goes on along the minus strand of NC_133658.1, from coordinate 164,586,811 downwards.
AGGACTCAACATGGTTTCTACAACTGCTCCACTTCTCTGCCAGAGGTGCACAATTCTCAATACCTTTCCCTAATGGAAGTATAGAAAATATTTCTTCTTAGTTCATCAGAATGTAGAATTGAATATTTCAAAAGGAACTTTTGCTTGAAAATTAAGAAAAAAGAAAACAAATAAGAAAGTACATAAAAGGATAAATTCATAAAACATCTTTTTTCATTCCATTTTAGATCCAAGATCTTTAAAATTTTCGCATTCAAAGCCTAATCCATTTCTTAATATTTTTTTGGATTCAATAGCAATTTGTGAAGGACTATTCTATCCACAGATCTACTATTTTCACTTAGATCAGGATCTAGTCTTGAAAGTTTTCTTTTGACGTTGATAGAAGATGCCATTTTCTGTCGGAATCAGACTAGTTTGCTTTACTGCTTTAGTGACCAACCTCCATATTTCTTACTTTATTCAAAGTTCATATCCAGTCTTTGGACTACCTATAATATTTCTGTTCCCTGTTTCAGAGATGTTTATGATTCTTTATCACTTACCAATTGCAGATATCTCTAGTCCAGTAAATGACCTGAGTTCAGTTTATTACTTCATAGCTATCTTTCCCCACTGCAGTCCATCATTTAGGTCCATCATCATTGCTACAGTGTTATATCAAAAATACCTTATGCCTAGATAAAAACAACAATTTACATCAAGGAAAAGAGAAAGGGGAATCATTCTCTTTGTATAAAAATAATCCTGAGAAAAGTACTGAGAACTTTTTTAACTTCAAATTTGGAAAAAAAGGAAAACTTGCTATCTTAAAAACTTCCTTGGTCAATAGTAAATATTGTTTAAAATAAGCTAGCTATATAATTTTGGGTAATCCATTGAATCTCTTTCTGCTTCAACTTCTTTATCTATAAAAGAAGCTAGAAATAATAACCTCTACTATCCTTTTCCAGCCCTAAATATATGACTCTAAATTTTATGGAAAATGTTTTTGATCACATGATATATAGCAAAACCGAAAGGTATATCATTATACTCCACAATGCAAAAAAAAATCATTGATCAGATGTTCCCTCTTAACAAAACTTTAATGATTGCCCTCTTGTTTCTGTTCCTGTTTTCCAGACTTTAAAACCACTTCCCAGATTCTATTTCATTCTGGAATTTCCCTCAACAACTGTATTTTCCTTGCTTTAGAATACTCAATTACCTTTGCAACCTTCTTACTCTAGAACGTCTTTTCACTAGACTGACTCCTTTCTCCCAGAATTGAGTTTCTTCTGACATCTCCATTTTGTGAAGGGACACAGGTCAGTCAAACTTCATTTCCCTTAAAACTTTTCTCCTGATTTCTGGACTTTAAAATTCTGCCCCTTCATGAGTAATTTCATTTTCCCTATCTCTACACTCCTTATTTTTAAGTTCTCTTTTGGAATTTAGAATTTAGAATTAAGTTCTCTATTAGAATTTAAGATCCTTAAGATGAAGATTGACTTTCTTTCTACTTACATTTTCATCCCCAAATCTTAGCATAGTCTGACATATAGAAAGTAAATAATGTATGTTGCTGTGCCTTTCTTGCCTGATTTTACTCCCACCCTACCCTCATATTGCTTCAAAACAGTCATTTAGATATTTTGGCTCCATCTTAATATAATAGCAGATATCAATGTTTCAAGACAACTTTATGTAGACAATTTTGTTATGGAAAAGAGACATTTACCTTATTCATGTAGCCAAAACTTTCCCTACTGACACCACCAAACACAGCAGTAGTCACTAAGATTCCCTCAGAATTCACTTGAGGTTCTCCTAGGAGTACTATATCCTTAGTTAAGAAATATTTTCCCAGTAAGAACTGATCAACCAGTGGTCAATTTAACCTCTTATTCCAACTCAGACAATGACGGCAAAATTGATGAGTTAGTAACGCACCATTACCTCATCCTTACAGCTTTTGTGACCCATTATGGCTCTATCCTGAGTTGATTTCCACCTCATTAGTATTTTTGGCTTATAAAGTTTCTCATAAAAATAAGTTCCATATGTAACCTACCCACTCTGCAAAGATTTCCTATTAGATGACCTACAACAGCTCTCTTCAAACTTTAAGGAAAGTCCCTAAATTCTAGTAAAGCACTATTATTAAATAACATTTTCTATATGCCCACTAGGTCTTGGCAGCAAATAAAAACTAATATGAAAAAATGTAGTTTCTGCCCATGGGGACTTATACTAAAAGACAAAGAAAATATAAATACAGAATAGCCTTATAGGAAAAAATATTTTATTCTCTATGAAGGTAAAAGGGGAATATTTTGTTCTCAGAACCAGGGTGAAGCGAGAAGAGCATCCTGTGAATGGAAATGAAACTCAAAAGTGGGGAGATTTCTACTGAAAAAAAGAAACTCAAAGGCCAGCAACAGTAGTGTGTCTCTAATTTTAAGGGCAAAGTAGGGCTTCATTCCTCTAACTTGCAAAGGAATAGCAAAAGCAAGAATTCCAGATCAAAGAAGAGCCTACAATTGAAAAGAATTGCTGTTAAGGGGCGAATCCAGTAGCATTCTCCTGCTTAGACTAAAACTCAGGAAGTTTCATACATCAGACCAAGAGGGGCAACAATCAGAATTTGCCCTGGATCAAACCACTTTAGGAACACTAAAAGTTTGTATGTCCCCAGCATGTTCTCAAGATGCTGGACTAATACAATTCTTAATACTCCAAGAAAGTAGAAGGACCAGTCCAGATCTTTCCCCCAGACATGCAGAGAGCCCAACTCTAATATCAATTCTGAAGTCAAGGAGTAGCCTGAAAGAATTTCCAAACAGATGGAGCACCAGCCCTGGAGTCAGGAGGACCTGAGTTAAATTCAAATTCAGACATCTAGTAATTGCCCATCTGTGTGACCTTGGGCAAGTCACTTAATCCCATTGCCTTAAATAAATAATTTTTTTTAAAAAGACTCTGCAAACAAAAAAGCACTTTAACTTAATTGTTAGGGGAAGGCTGCTCAAGAAATAAATACTGAAGAGAATGATTTCAAAACATTTGTAAGTACCATATTTCCCCATGTTTAAGAAAGCACCATTTTTTGAAAAATTTGGAGTCTAAACATTGGGAGTATCTTATACAGGGGTTATAGATTTTTTTCCTTGCATTTCTTGCTTTTTTGATTTTTTTTGCTCATTGTTGTAGGTATTTTTACTTACATTTCCCACTTTTTTCCCACTTGTCTTTGTGCTCATCATTTCATTTTTGTTACCAGTATATTGGGTTATTGGGGGGTTTTTGGCCCAGAAATGGCTCAAAAAAGATTTTTGTCTGTTGCTGAATTCAAGTAATCCAATTTGCAAAAGTGAATGGGAATCAAGCTGCTGAATGTCAGTTTGATCCTCCTCCTATTGAGAAAACAATCTGAGACTGGCTACAGGAAGAAGAAATCCTACTGAAGAGAGCTCAGCAGAAGGTGATAAAAGACAAATCAGTCAAATGGCCTGATTTAGAAAGGGAATTGAAGAGATGGATTGAAGGGCAAAGGGCCATTGGAATTCCTGTGTCCACAAAGATGGTTCAACATGAGACAAGAAGAATTGCTGAAGAGAAAGAAGTGACTGATTTCAAAGGAGGTCATTGGTGCTTCAGGTTCATGAAGCGAAATGGACTAAGCATGCATCCACACACAAGAGTTACCCAGGGAGGACTTGTGGTCAACCACAGATCAGAGCACAGGCAGCAGATTAGTCAGAGCCTCTCTTATTACAGTGATTCATCATCAAACACAGAGGAGGATGGGAATTTTGATGGTAATGAGGAGCTGTATGAATTTTATGATGAATAAAATCAGTTCAGTAACTTTATGTAATACATTTTTTCCAAATTTGGGGGCTCAAAATTAAGGTTTGTTTTATACATGGGGAAATATGGTATTATCTTGGAGGAAAACACAGTTTGGACATGAACTCAACTGAAATTGCTAGAAGACATGAAGCAAGAGTTTAAATATTTTTTATTTTTGGAAAGAGAAAGTTTCAAGGAAATTGGAAAAGAAATGGGAGTGATGGAAGTAGAATTGCAAAGAGAGTTAACAGCTTGTCACAAGAGCTAAATAACAACAAAACAATCACATCCAAACAACAAACACTCTGAAAATTAAAATGAATCAAATAGAAGTCAATGACTTCATGAAGCAAAAAAGAAGAATTAAAACAAAATCAAGAAGAAGAAGAAGAAGAAGAAGAAGAAGAAAGGAGAAGAAAGAACTAGAAGAAGGTAGAGGAGAGGTAGGAGGGGGGAGGAGAAAATGTAAGGTATTACAAATGAAAAACAAATGATCTGGAAGAGACCAAGAAGAGAAAATTTATGAACCATTAGACTATCTGAATGCCATGATTACAAAATAGATCATATATAAAGAAATCTAGTCACTTTTGGGATGAGATATGAGTTTATGCCTCTCTGACTCCAAGTTTAGAGTGGGCTATTGTAGCCAAAAAAAATTAAAAACAACACAAGGTTATCCAAGATAATTAAGATTAAAAACAATGGTTTTAACCTAAATGAATCAACAATAGATGATAAAAAAGACAATTAAATAATAAAAAACAAGATAAAACAAAAAATAAAATAATTAAATATGAACTTAACCTTTCTACTTTGAAATCCAGTTGCGATTTTCAATGTAATCATGTTTGAAATCCCAATAACTTTCCTCCTAACTTAAAGATTCAGGAATGGTTTGCCTATGCAAACTATCATCATATTTTCATTAAATAGATCTTGTCCTATACATGGTTCTGTGTCCTTGAGGGGAGTTATTTCACACAATGTCACTGTGTTCAATTTTTCCCTTAAGTAAAACTTTTGTAGGACTTATTCATAAAAATTTTATAAGATGTAATAATTTTTAGGTAGCTTTAAAAGATCACCTCAGCCCTTAGTCTAAAAATACCACTGAAATTTCCTATCTTAAACTTTTCTGTTGATAGTAGACATATGAGCCAAGAAATAAGGGGAGAATGTAACAGGCAGAAGGATGAATTTGGGGTCCAGAAGACCTAAGTTCAAATCTTATCTCTGATTTAGTATTATTGGGAGCAAATCACATCACTTAATTTCTCTGATCCTCTATCTCTTCAGTGACTCAAATAGACACTCAAATAGATACAATAACTATCTTATCTACCTTAAAGATTCATTTGAAGATCAAATGAGAATGTATGTGAAAGGGGTTTTTTTTGCAAATTTTAAGGGGTTAAATAGGTACTTATTGTTGCTTTTGTTCTAATAATAAAATAATAATTGAACTAGTATAATAATAAATTCTTATTGTTATACTATTGCTGTTGTTGTGACTGTTATTAACTTCAGTCATGATATTAAATGATGTGATCATTCAGAACTAGTGAAGGCAGATGAGGGACTCACTGTTCAGATCCCGAAATAATTTGACACTTCTTCCTGGGTGGTCCAATTCCTGGGTATTCCCAAGGCTGTTTGGCTTGTTATTTAATGAAATCTTTAGTGGTCTCTTTCAAATTCTGCTCTACCAGCAATTAAGTTTATTCGTATAAGAACAGCACAACAAAACCACTGCAATCAAAAGGCAAAAATAATCTTACTTTAGGCAAATCATCTTTTAGATACTACTAAACCCTGAAATAGAAATCATAAAACCCTATTCTTAATTCTTAAATATATTCAAAAGGAGATAGTTCTTAGATTATAAGAAAGATTTATGTATAAATACAACTTTACATATAAGTAGAAAACATTTGTAAGAATAATTATACTGGTCATAGAACAAGAAAGGAAAAAAATCTTAAGATTAAGACTAGTCTTCTCTTAGGGAGATTTCATCTAACTCAGACATCTGATGCCTAAGTGAAAGAAAAGAACATTTTACCTGATCTGTCTCCCCTTGGTAGAATGCCTTTTAATAAGGATGTCAGTTAGAGTGTCATGATTGAAAAAGAATGTTTTTTCTTCCACGCCTACCAACCAACATTTAAAAGAAATGTACCTTAAGGACCTGTGAGTCAAACTATACAGTAGAATGTCAATAAATGTGGGTTATGCTTTGATATTTCAAAAAATTGAATTTTATTAGTGTGGTCTCTCCCTCCACATGGCAACAGTTGCATGGCTAGAGAATTCATCTTTCTGAAATTGCTCTAGGTTTATCCTTGGATGCCCTTATTAGAAGCCTTTCCATCTTGAGCTCTGGGATATAGCCTCCGGGGTCATCTCCATGTCAAAATGAGAATGTTAGGGGGGAAGTCTGCCAAAAGGGATTTACACACACAAGCACACACACACACACACACACACACACACACACACACACACACACGCACACACACTACTGAGATTTCATAGCAAATAACCTATTCAGAAACCAGTTTTGCTTTCATGCAAAATGCACAAATACACATGGGAAGTTCAAAGTAATCCAAATATACTGAAGTTATTTTGATACATAAAACTCATACTGTATAGATTTTAAAAGATTCATGATTCTGAAATTGGAAGGTTTTTTCCTTTCTGAGAATTAGCTACCCAAATTAATCCTAAACCTGATTTAACTACATTTTCCCTTTGGGCACATTTCTATTTCCCATCAAAAAGAAAAATGAAAATGGAATAACATGAGATTGAAAAAAATAGACTATGTGAGATGATTTCATTCCTCTTTGCAAAGGTCTTTTACTTTCTTTCATGTCCTTCTCTGAAGCATCATCATGACAAGGAGGCAACTCTGAATTTTTAGAGTTAAGGTGAAAATAAAAGTTCTGGTGATCTCCTCTAATTATATTCTGTATGTTTATTGCCTAATAAGCTTAAGAGAGTCCCTAACCTGGTTCCTCACACATTGTAAAGTATTTAATAAATGTCTGCTAATTGTTTGAATGAGGAACACATCATCAGGCAGTCATATTGATAGATATTTTGACTAAAGCAAATCTGAAAGAACATTTATTAAGTTATTGAGGAATTATCATATTGATCAGTGGTAAGATTCTCAATACTGATGGAATCATGGTTATTGGAATATCAAAGAATGCTGGAGTCCAACTTTCATAAATAATTTTTATTTTATTTGCCCCAACCCCCATATTGATAAAGCAAGAAACATACACATTAGCTGAGCTCTAGGAAAAAAGCAATAAAAATTAAGGAAAAAATATATGCTTTAGTCTGCATTTGGAGTCCATTATTTCCCAATGTGGAGGAGGATACCATTTTTCATCATGAGTCTTTTGGAATTCTGCTGAGTCATTCTACTAATCAGTTTACTGAGACTTTTATAATTTTTTAAAAAATTAAATATTCTTGGTTCCATGTACTATGTTCCCCTAATTCTACTCACTTCACTTTGTATCATTTCATATGTCTTCCTATGTTTTTCTGAAACAATTATCTTCATCATTTCTCATAGCACAATATATTCCATCATAATCTTACATCATAACTTGATTTGACATTCCCAGCTTATAGAAATTCCATTACTTTTCAATTTTTGCCACCACAAAAAGAGCTTCTATAATTTTTTTACATATAGGTCTTTTTTCTTCTTCTTTGATCTTTATGGGTTAGAATCCAATTTTTTTTGAATGAATTAACTATAAAAATACAAGAGGATATAAACATCTAACCTTGTATTCATGCCTTTGATTCACTATCTTCCTGACTCCTTTAAGATAGTATTCCTTCAGTCTCTCCCCTTTTGATAAATATTTTTTAACCTCTCCTTATACATGGAGTCCTTTTCTGCTGTCTTCAAGAATGACCTTATCTCCTCTATACTTTAAAAAAATCACTTGATCCTATTATCTTAAGCTCCCATCTTATATGTCCCCTCCTTTTCAATAGTCAAACTCCTAGAACAAGCTGTTTAATGCTTGTTACATCTATTTTTTCCACCTTACTCTCAACTTCTCAGCTCCTCTCAATCTGGCTTCTAGGCTCATCTTAATTTCCCCAACATAACTAGTGTTCTCTTATTTGTCAAATTCAATGACTTTATTTTTAAACCTTATTCTTTTTTGCTTCTTTAAACCATTTTATACTGTTATGCCAGTATGTGGTATATATGGTATATATACAGTAAATGGCCATTTCTTCCTCCTGAATTCTCTCTTCTCTTTAGATTTTCAGGATATTATTGTCATGATTATCTTCCAACTTGTTTATATAGTCCTCAATCTCTTTTGCTAATTAATTTTCCTTATTCTACACTCTATGCATGTATATCCATGTTCTGTCCTAATCTCTCCACTCTTTTCCTTCTCCTTTTCCTTCTCCTTTCAACTGTGTATTTATGATACATGTATACATGTATATATATATATATATGTATATATAAATGTATTTATGTATCTAATTCAAATCTTTCATCCTAACTCTGGAACAGTACTAATAGACATTACCAGCTGTCTACTGCATACCTCCAATTGCATCTCAGATAGAAATTTTGAACATTATGGGTCCAAAACATAACACGATATCCCCTCTTTCCCTCATCCCAATCTCTTTGCTCTTATTTCTGTATTTTTCCTCAAAGTTGCCACCATCATTTTAATCATATAAGTTTACAACTTTGAAGGAATTTTTGACTGTTCCTTTTCCTTCATGTTCCTTTCCAAACCTAATCCATTCTTCCATACTTTCAAAATATGTCTCAACCTTTTCTCTTGGTTCACTCAGGTCCCATCTTGTTTCAAATGTTTATCACTTCTTTTGTGGTCAGTTTTATTAGCCCACTAATTAGTGTCTTTGTTTTCAGCCTTCCCCCTTTTCCATTTGTATTCCATACAATTGTCCGATTGATGCTCTTAAAGCGGAGGTCTGACAAAGTCACTCACCTGCACAAGAAGTATCAATGTGAGAGCTACATTGACAACTAAAGTGGATTTCAATCATATAGGTCAAATGAGTGGATCACTGAGCAATTTTATGAGGACAAACTTCAATGATCAAGCTGTTTGATGTCCAGAGGTTGTCAGAATGAGTATAATGCAGCTAAGGCTTTTTTCCGTGACTCTAAGATATGAAGCAGTTTCTCTCTGTCTCTCTCTCTCTCTCTCTCTCCCTGTATATATATATATATATATATATATATATATATATACATATATATATATATATATATTCATCATACCTTTTTTAATACTTTTTGTTATACCTTTCTTATAGCATTCCATTTCAAGACCTGATCCCTGCCTCTATTATAGAAACCCTATCTTCCTTAAAAGCCTTACTCAAGTGCCATCTTCTTTAGGAAGCTAATTGTGATTCCTGATGTTGTTTCCTCTGTAAGTTATTTTATACAAGTTTTTATTTGACTTTTTATGATTATATCCCTTTCTCCCCCCCAAAAAAGTAAATTATATAAGTTCCTTAAGAATAGAGAATATTTCATTTCTGTCATCAGATCCCTAGCACCTAAAGTAGAGTCTGGTACTTAGTAGCCATTTAATGCTTGTGGAAGGAATTTTTAAAAAAATAGTGTTTCATCATCTTAAATGTAACAAAATTACCCTCTCCTTATAGAGAAATTACCCTTAGTCCTGACCCTTGCAACTGTCATCCAAAGAAGAAATTCCTGTGAAGAAGGGATTCACTGATGACCAAATGCCATTTACAGGCTGGTAGGCTTAAAACCCCTAGAAACAGCAGTGCCACCTAGCAAGACCATGGACTCCTATATCCAGCATTTCTCCTCTAGTCATGATCCAGGACATTAACCCTTGTACAGATTCAATTTGGTAACTATCTCAATAGGTGCTGTAACAGCCCACATTTCCTCAATGGCTACAGAGATTAAAAAGTCAGAAAACAAAGTCCAACCACCAAAATTCTTCAAAGATCAAGTGATTCAATAGTTGGTTTCATTAATATAAATGACACTAAGAAAATCTATTACATTTGCTACTATAAGGACCATTGGACTTTTTAAATCAGATTTGTAGCTGAAATAAATAAATAGAAAATTACATATACACATTTTAAATTTATATGTGTGTATGTGTGTGGGTGTTGTCTCTCCTATTTGAATGTGATTCCAGGAGAACAAAGACTATTATCTGTTTCTATTTGCTCAACATAGTTGTTTGTCCATAATGACAGTTTAGAAAAGGCCTTCTCATCAAATTATTCATTCATTTTAAACTCAAAAATCCAGTATTCTCTTATCTTAGAACTAAAAAAGTTTTAAAAGAGAATAAACATTTTGTAAAGTACCTGCTATGGTCCCACACTTTACAACTATCATCTCATTTGATTCTCACAACCACCCTGGGAGATATAAATGCTTTTATTTACTTCCATTTTACAGTTGAGAAAACTGAAGCAGATTTGCCTGGAATCCACATAGCTAGTTAGTATCTATAGCTGAATTTGAACTTAGGTCTTCCTAACTCTAGGTCTGACTCTTTATCCACTGCCTCACATAAATTCCCTTTTTAAAAATAGAAAGGAAGCACACTTAAGGAACTATATATTGTTTGCAACATAATTAGCAAATAGACTCTCCTCTGAGGTTGGTGAAACATTTAAGGGACAGACTGACATTTGTTTTTAAGATGTCAGCACTAAAAATTGTGCCTTACCCTTTACAACGTGGAACTGTATTTTGTTTTCATTTGACTGACTTGCCTATCATTGATTCACTTGTTCTATCTGGTCTGATTACATCTGAATTGTAAATGTGAAGCTAACAAGAATCTTAGAATCTTATTGGGTCTACATACTGAGGATATGCCAATATGAGAGCTACATTGACAACTAAAGTAGATCTCAATCATACTTGGCTATACATATCGGTCAAAAGAGTGGATCACTGAGTAGTTTTATGAGGACAGACTTCAATGACCAAGTTGTTTGATGTCCAGAGGCTGAGTCAAAATGAGTATAATTCAGCTAAGGCTTTACCATGGCTCTAACATCTGGAGTTCCCTTAATCTCCCTTAGAATATACTTCTCTACCCATAATTGGAGCACTGACTGCCCAATGACCATGTCCCACAACTGACCTCTCCCATCCCCCTACTCTTAACTCCCTGGGATTCTGTGGTCTTCACAACTCTGAAACTCTCTCAAACTGCCCAGCAGCTTACTCTTCATGAGCCTCATGTTCTGAGGATCTGGATCATACTATTTGTACACCTGGGATTATGGTGGAATTGTAGGGGAAAGCAATTGATGTCAACAACAGATGACCTCTAGATCCCATATTAAACTTATTGAGAATCAGCAAGGAGGTCATCATGGAAGGAAGGAAGTACTAGAAGTCCACACCCTTCCTCCCATTCCATCTCCTTATAGCAAACTCAGCCCACTTTCTCCTCTGATCCCAATTCTTACATTTTCTCCTTTTCCATCTTGCCCAATGGAGTCTTCCTGGCTGATTAAACTCTCTTCTTTCCTAGAGGTTTTTTCATTTTCCTTTTTCTTGAAGCTATTCCAACTTTTAACACTCTCCCCATGATGATCTTTTCTCTCATGCTCACCTGTACATAAGACCAAGAGGAGGAGTTGATGTATTATTTGATTTCTCCAACCACTTTCAATCTTTCACTATGCCCCAGGTGACAGAGTAGATAGAATATCAGGATCTAGAGTTAGGAAAACCTGAGTTCAAATCTGTTCTCAGATATTTAGACCTTAAGAAGGGAACTTCACCTCTGTCTCAGTTTCTCATCTACAGAATGGGAATAATAATGCACGGTTGTTATGAGGATTTAATGCAATTATAATGGTAAAACTTAGCACAGTCCCTCTCATATAGTAAGTACTATATAAATGCTAGCTATTATTATTGTTATTACTTCTTTATTTTATCCTATTCAGATTATTGTTACTGGTACAGATGTACTTTGTAGTTACTCTCACTTCTCCCCAATAAATTCATTATTTCACTCATCTTCTCAATATCTGCCTTGTTTGAACACCCTGGCCTCTCTTTCTTGATCACTTCATGATTTCTTTCCCCAGGGTACATCAACCATGCTTCAGAATTGTCATTTTATAATTTCTCCTCCATTGCCCTATGGGTCTACTTATAATTGCCCAGAGATATCATTACATCTACATTTGTGTCTTGACAGACTCTTTAGCCTGGCATTCAAAGTCCTTCACAGTCCAACTGCAAGATATTTAATACTGACAAGCCATTATCTCAATTATCCCCCAACTCATCTTTTGAGACTCTTATCCAAGTCTTTCTCAAATGTCCTACATTGAGTATCACCCAACATGTTGAAAGACTGACATCATGTGGATCCCAAGGGATCAGATGCGCTTTTCATTGATTTACCATTTCTTTCAACCTCAATGTCTTCATTTGCAAAACAATAAATAGTTTGTGGTTTCTCAAAGTTCCTTGCAACTCTAATCCTATCATTCCATAATCAGGATTAAATAAGAATTTTCAGGTCATTCCTTGGTATAGTATGAAATGATGATGATGATGATTATAATTATTTACTCTCATGTCAATTTCAGTTTTGTAAAACAATATTTCTAGGACTCATTTCTTGCTAGTGCCTTCCCTATGAGATTACTGCCTAAACTTCCTTTAAATATCTTACATGTCCATGTGATATCCCCCATTAGAATGAACATTTCTAGAAGGCAGGGACTTTTTTTTGCCTTTCTTTATACCCTCACTTCTTAGTATAGTGCCTGCACATAGTAAGTAATACAATGCTTTGTTTATGTGTTAACGCTTTGAAGTTACTGTGGGCATTCAAACAGCCTAACAATTAGAACTATTTAAAAATGGAATAGATTGTCTTGAGAGACAGTAGTATACCCTTTGCTTGATCACTTCAAAAAGATTAGAAATTGTTGGTTGGATATGTTGTAGAAGGCATTTTTTTTTCATTTTTCAAGTATTAGTTCTCTCTTATTATATAGTATATACACACATATGGAAGTTGATGAATTATACATATATATATGAAGAGAATATATTGCATTTCTGTGTAACTGTCTAATAATAGATTTATCTATCTTCCTCAAAAAGTTGTTGTTGTGAGAGTTAAATGAAATAATATCTGTAAATGACAGCATATTCTGAAACACTGCCTGATAAATCAAGAAAATGCTTGATTTTTAAAACTTTCTCTTGTTTCTCTCTATGTACTTATATAATCTCTCTCTATATATGTATATATATATAATGACCACAGACATATGTATATGCATGTGAATATGCACACACATGTGTGTATGTATCTGGATGCATATCCTGGTAGCAGAGGTTAAATACCTTGTCTGTGCCACAGAATCAGTGTCAGATGAGACTCAAATTCAGGGCTTCCCTCTCATACTCTAAATGCTGTATTGTGCCCTGCTTTGATAACCTATGAGCTTATTTTAAATGGGAGAATGGCATTAAAATTTTATAGTTAGTAACATCCTTGATACCTAAGGGAAACAGCACCAAATGGCTTCATATACTAAAAGTTTAAAAAAGAATTAATGGTAGTCATTGTAAACCAGCTTAGGGTCAAGTTTCCAAAGCAAAATAAAAAGGGGAACTAGAATAAAATTTTTTCTTGGGCTTTGATTGCTATAAAGAAGATTTCTAGATTTAATTACCTCAAACATTATCAAACCTTTGCAGAACTTGTGATAAAACTGCTTATGTGAGGTCATTAGTAAAATCTTTCTAGTTTGAACCAATTCAGTCTGAATTATAATATATTTTTAAAAAATATAATTTTACTGTCATGAGGCACAGAAATTGGTGTCTGCTATATATTAATGACAACATTATGTAAAAATTCCTTAAAATACAAAACATTTGGGTTTAGTGGATTTAGAATAGTTGGGATAAGGTTAGTTGGACCTAGAATAAGGAATTTTTCAGTTCGAATCCTTCTGTAGGTACTTGGTAACTGAGTGACCTAGGGCAAGTCATTGTACCATTCTCAGCTTGATTGATGTTAAAATTACCTTGAAACTTTAAAAGAAACTATATAAATATACAAATTTCAGTTATTTTTGCAGTTATTTTGTATTATTATTGTATTGTTATTATCATAATTTATTATAATAATTATAATTTGCATATAGGTATATGCAAATGATATTGTTTGTCAAGGGAGCTGCTCTTTTTGAAGTTTTTTAAAATTCTAAGTAGGTCAAATATTTCCCCTATAATCTTCTATAACATCATTGCTCAGAAAATTCTATTTTCATAGAAAATACAAAGATAAACCAAATCAATCTAACTCCAACTTATTACTCATTCTCCATTAGTGAGGTCCAAATCTGTCATGTTTTACTGGTCTTGGAAAGTCTATAAACTTCATTTTACAGAAAGTTACCATATTTTAATATTGATAAGCTGTACTTAGTTTAAATGGCAAGGTTATCTAGAATCAGATGGAGTTCCTGACAGCCTCCATGAAATTGTTCTGTACAGCCAACCTCCCCTGAGAAATGAAAAGTCATATTTTCATGATAGGCCATAATTTGGCTGCTGAGACTGATTCTATTTCAAACTTGGCAACTGCATTCTCTGCCCAGAAGCTTTTCCAAAGTTGTTTTTAATTATAAAGCTTAATGAAACGTGGAGGACTGTTATTATATAGTCAGAGAAAAGTTGTTCTCTCCTAATAGAGACTAAAAGGTTCTTCATCCAGGGAAGGTTTAACTTGGCCATCAATATAAAGAATGAGGACAATTTGAAAATGTAGAAATTAAAAGGCCTCCAAATTTTGTTCAAACTAATGAACAAAATTCCCATTGTCCCATATTGATATGCCTTTCCTCATTCACGTCTGTCACAGAGGATGATAATCAATCAATCAATAAACATTTATCAAGCACCTGGATTTGTCAAGTACAATAATCAGCCTCAATCAGAAGAAAATAGACATCATATATTTCAGACTAATAAATTTTGTCCCCTTTTAGCAGCTATGATAAAATTTGTGAGGAAGAAAATCAAGATGAGACTTTCAAGATGATTGTTGGATTTCAGATATCTCTATTATCTCTGTACCCTGTTACCATGACTACTCAAGAGTAGGTTGACTGTATATAAAATAAATATCATTTTCAGAACTGAAATGTTACTCATAATATGAGGCACAAGATATTCTCTAAAGTCTGCATTGTATCTGAGTAACATTTGAGGATGGTTTGTGTATGCATGTATACATACATGTATAAGGCATAAATAAGATAATCATAAAAAACAATTGTCTAATATAGACACTACTGCATTGTGTCTGTGTGTGTGGAAAACTCCCTCTACCAAAATGTCTGTACCTATCCTACGATGTATATTAGACCATTACTTAGGAAACTGAGGTTCTCAGTGACTTACCCAGAGATGAACAATCAACATGTGTTTGATACAGGATTCAAACTCAGGTTTTCTTGACTGATGTTGGCTTTATGATCTAGGGATTAAAAGACCTAGAGAAAGGTCTCTGAATTTTTATTAAGTCTTCTGCAGATAATTTATATAAAGATACAGCAAAGAATTACTCAGAATGAGAAGGCAGTATATTTTTTTTAATCTTTACTGATGTAAGAACAGAATGATGGAGGACTAGATCTAGACCCAGAAGACCTTGGTCCTTCCTACTTTAGGAATTGCAGAATAAAAGAACAAACTTGGGTGATCTTGGATGGAGTTAAAACTAGAGCAGGGTGACCAAGGTATCATCTGGGGTACCAAATTTAAAAGATGACATTATTTGTTGCCTTTTTGCTGTTGTTCAGTTTATTCAGTCCTATTCAACTCTTCATGACTCCACTTGGGTTTTCTTGGCCAAAGATACTGTAGTGGTTTGCCATTTCCTTCAATGGTTCATTTTAGAGATAAGGAATCTAAGGCAAGCAGGATTGAGAGACTCTCCAGGATCACACAGCTACAGTCTGAGCCTGGATTTGAGTCTTCCTGACTCAATGCCTGGTGCTCTATCCACTGCATTATCTGGACAGAATTTAGTATCAATTTTTGTCCCTGGTGTTTGTTTGCTGATCCAGATCTATCGTTCACATTATAGTATGAATGATCTTAAGGATGATCAGTACCCACTGATGTAAATTAGCAACTTATGCAACTTCTCTGGGTCTCAGTTTCTTGATTTATAAAATAAAGGGGATAAAACAGATGAACCTTTTAACTCTAAAGTTCCCATAGACATCAGTTTATGGGCCCATCAATGTATCTATATTTGAAAGGAAAACAGATGAATCTTGCTTTGGGCAGTTGATGTTCCTGAAAACTTGCTTATAGATAAATTGTTGTGAAGTGAATCACATTTTAATTACATAAGGAAGATCACTATTTAAAGAAAATTACCACTAAATTGTGATATTTTTTCCTTCTCATTCCACGGTTCCCACCCATATTAATCTCAGTTCATCTGTTTGTTAATTTGGGAAGTACTCCTCTAGATTGAAAGTGTGAAAATGGAAGGTTATTGATGTGTTTCCTCATTTACTTGTCTGTACATATGTATGTTTTCTGAAAAATCTCACCTATGTCCTTGTTAGAAGTAAAGTTGAAAATATGCTTTTCTGAGAGTGAAAAATACTGCCTAACTACATATTACCTAACACAAAATCATTTTCAAGTGTATACAACTCCCTCTGGCCTTCTCCTAATTATTATCATAAGAAGAACACAATTTTCTGTCCTTCCCTTATGCTATGAGGTAGCTGATCTGGACCTGGAGTCAAGAAGATGTCAGTTAAATCTTAGCCTCAGACAGTATGTAATTCTGACAAAGTCACTTCACCCTGTCTCTGCCAGTTTTTCAAGTATAGAATGGGAGTAATAATACCTCTGGGATAATATCTCCTAGAATTGTTGTGAGGTTTAAAGGAAATAATATTTATAAAGTGCTTAAAATAGTGTCTGACACATAGTAGGCACTCAATAAATAGTTGTTCCTTTCCTTCCTTCCCCTTTATGTTCCAGATAATATGGCAAGAAACATAAAAAAAAATCTCCATTCCAATCAGAGAGTCAATGTGACATAATAAATAGAGTGCTGTCCTTGGTAGACAGATTTCAATTCAAAGACTGCATCTCAGACTAGTTGTGTCACCCTGGGCAAGTCACTAAGCAATTATGAACCTCAGTTTTCTCATATGCAAAATGGAGACCAAAATATTGGGAGTGGCTGCCATGCAGTGTTGTTAAAAGGCTAAAATGAGAAAATATACAGTTTGTTCCAAAACTCACAGGGCAAGTTTAAAGTTATAGCAAATTAAATGTGTCTAACCAAGATTTTTGGGACACCCTGTATAAAATGTGTTTTATATATCTATATCTATATCTATCTGTCTATGTATCTATTATCTATTTATCTTTTATTATTATGATAGCAATCATACACATACTTTGTCATATCTTCCTTTGACTCTCCTAGTCAGAAAGACTCAGAACTTATGGAATGAATGAAAAAATATGTGTGATCTTGGATACAGTTAAAGCATATAACTAAGGCTATAGGGATGATCAGGACTTTGCTCCAGGATACCAAATTTAGAGGATGCTTATAACATTTGCAATCCTTTAGTGGTAGAGAAATAAAAGAATTTGGTGCCCCCCTTTCTTTTTCCTTTAACCTAAATCTGATTTTCACTGTAGAGTAGAAATTCTGGGGTTGTATATAATGACATAGATTAGAAACTTGCCCATATCTTACGCAGAGTGTTGGAGAGTTTTAAAGCAGTAACGAGAACTTAAGGGACTAGCCCATTGGGGCGGCTAGTTGGCACAGTGGATAGAGTACTGGCCCTGGAGTTAGGAGTACCTGAGTTCAAATCTGGCCTCAGACACTTAACAATTACATTACCTAGCTGTCTGACCTTGGACAAGCCACTTAACCCCATTGCCTTGCCAAAAAAAAAAACCTAAAAAAAGGGACTAGTCCATCTACAAAAAGACTGTAAACTCATAGCTCTCTAGTTCAAGATCATTTGCTATTTCCAAATGTATATTTCCTCTCTTTGCAAGCTAACTAGTTAACAAGAATAATTAGTGAACATGGTAAACAACCACATAACATGAGCTCCTCTGCATCCTTGAGTCTTATCTTCAATCCCAAGTTATTCCTTTCCTGTTGCTTTTTCCACACATGATTTGTGGCATTGGTCCCAGGCCAGCAACAAATTCCTAGTTACAGCTCTAAGTTTATATAACTACATAACAATAAGATCTTGGATTTGGCACATCAGGTCTGCATTTGATTTTCAGTGTAATTCTGACTATGATTTTGCTTTTTAAAAAAATAGTTTATTGATATCTCTTATTTTTACATCATCTGCATTTTGCAATGTAATTTTCCTCCCACTCCCTACTCCTCTTTTTGTTTAATTGGGAAAAACCAATTCAGTAAAACTAAGCAACATGCAGACTTTTTCTATGTATAATCTATAATACTCCAAACCTGTAATCAATTGATCTCTGAATGGAAGTGAAGAAGGTAACTTCTCATATCTTTTCCTTTGAATTGAACTTATGTCTGATCACTTTGAAGTATTCAGTTTAACATTTTTATGGTTCTTGTTGCCATTTGCATTATTATTATGGTCATCATATAGATGGTTTTCATGGTGTTTTTTTTCACTTTCTATTGATTTAATCAAATCATCCCAAACTTATCTGTATTCATCAATTGTTCCAACATAGTCATATTGTATTTAATTATGTACCACAACTTGATTGGTCAAGCTCCAATTGAAAGACATTTATTTAGTTTCCAACTATTTCTACTAAAAAATGTACTGTTATTAATGTTTTGATGCATATAGATTTTTTTCTTTTTAACATTGACTTCCTTGGTGTATATGACTAATGACAGAATATCTAAGTCCAAAGGTATGGGCATTGAACTTTCTTTGAATAATTCTATATTGCTTACCAAAATAATAAGATAAATATGTAGCTTCACACACAATGTGTTAGTGTGTTCATCTTTCTAGAACTCATTCAGTAATGGCTACTGCTATTTTTTACAATCATTCTAATTTTCTGCATGTGAGGTGGAATCACAGAGTTGTTTTGATTGGTAGTACTCTTATCATTAGTGATTTGAAGTGTTTTTTAAATCATTTGTTTCAAACTATTGTTTGAGATTCTTTTGGAAACTACTAGTTCTTATTCATTGACTAATATACCAGGGAATGCTTTTGATTTTATATATTTCTATTAAATAATATTAAACCTAGTATTTACATAATGTTTTAAATATTATCTCATTGTTATCCTTATGAGAACTTTAGGAAGTAATTGTTGTTATTATTCCCATTTTAAAGATGAGGAAACTGAAGAAGACAGAAGTTAAATGGCTCGCTCTAAGTCGTGCAACTATTATGTATCTGAGTCTGATTTTAAACATAGGTCCAATCTTTTATCCACTTCATCCAGCTACTTATATATCTTGGATATTAAACTCTCATCAGAGATATTTGTTTCAAAGAATTCCTAGGCACATTATTTTATCCTAGGCACATTATTTTTATTTGTAGAAAAGCTTTGTAATTTTGTGAAATTGAAATTTATATATTGTATGTCTGTAATCACACTTATCTTTTGTTTAATTAATATTTTGTTTCATAGCCATGTCTGTGGAAGGTGTCTGATCTAGTTCTCTTCAATTTTTTAAATTATATGCCCTTTAATATCAAGACCATGTATCCATTTTGAATTTATTATGGCATATGGGACAAGATGCTAGTCTAAATCTAATTTATGTTAGATTGCTGTCCAGTTTTCCTATATATTCTTGTCAATTGTGATGGTCAGTTTAGGGTTTATTATATATAGCAGTAGTGAGTTCAGCTATTTCTGATATTTCTTTTTTTATTCTATTGCCTTGATCCATTTCAGTAATTTGTTATTTTTTGTAATATTGACATGGCTCAGTCACAAGCACTGAATATTTCTCCAATTATGTAAATTATTTAGTTCTTTAAAGACCCTCTTAAAATTGTATCCATACAGGTATTGAGTGTACTTTGGTAGACTGACTTCCAGATGTTTTTTGAATTTTGTAGATCTGGTGAACATGACTTCTCCTTTTATTATTCTCATCTGTATTTGTTATTGCTATATATAAATTCTATTGACTTAAGGGGATTTATTTGGTTTCCTGTTTCTTTGTTGAAGCTATCAATTCTTTCAATTAGTTTATTATCTGATTCCCTAAGATTTTTTAATTATACTATCATGATATATGATGATGACTTTTCTCCTCTCGATTAATTTCCTTAACCATAAAATAAGGATCAGGATATTGAATTAATTTATGGAATTGGTGCAAATCAGTTCAGAAGTGCTTAGGTCTTTTAATTTTTTTTTAGAAATATGAATTATAAGCGGTACCCTAAGTAAAAGGCAGAGGTATAGGATGTTGTTCAGGAATGGCAGCTTCGGAACCAAGTTTATCATACCATATGAAATGACTATCAATGTTTTGGGGTTTTAACATAAATTATAACTTTGCATTGAATTCCAATAGTCTTTTCAAATATATTAAATCAAGTCCACAACACATTTATTTTCAATTTTATTAGTCTATATTGGCAACAGAAGGCATGGTCAACTTTATATTTGCAATTATAAGAAAAAAGGCTGATTATTAAAAGTTAAAAAAGATGATATATGCTTTCACTGGATTAGTATTGTCTCTGTTGAATTGCACATGATTCAAGTAGTTTTTGTCCCAACTAGTAAAGTATTTATGCATAGATTTCCCCTTTACACAGAAAATAGACCCTGCATTGTATAGCTAAGCATGTCCAAATATACATTAAAAAAAAATCTTTAGTTTAATTATTACCATTCTCAATGATTTCAGATAGAACTGAATCAAGATATTTTGTGTCTTTCATTCAAGATTAAGTCAAAATGGCACAAAAATCATTTTAAAGAGATAATGAGCAGTAAAATCTGTTGAGGTAAGTGAAGGAAATCCTTCCCACCTGGCAGATAAGATTAACAAAGCTATAAAGGATTACTATTCCCTATATACAACAGAGACCAAAATAAAATTTATTACAGAAGAAAAATCTTTCAAGAGATGACAAAAGTCAGGAATCTTGTGTGAAAAAATGGCTACCTTATCCTCAAGTGGATACTAAGTGTTCTTATTATTACTAAATTGACAGATACCAACTGAAATAAATTGTAAAAGATTTCTACATTTCAACAATTTGACTTGTGACCAGAAGGAAGAGTGCTTACAAAGCTTATCTCTTTTTTTTCTCAAATTCCTAGGTTGAAGGCACCATTTCTTTCATTGTAAAAAGTGAAGGAAATAGGTACAGTCTGTTAAAAAGCATTTACAGCTACTAGACAGTAGTGCTTTCCTGTTTTTTTCATTATACAATGGAAAACCAAAGAAGGAAAAAATACAAAGGGGTTTTCCTACATGAGCTAAAGGGACCATAGTGTTTCTTTGGGATTACACTGATGTTTTCATTCAATTTCAGTCTCTGAGTTATTATTATGAAATATCCATGTGCAGGTAAGTGCTGAGACCATAAGTACCTAAATGTAATACCCATATTCCTTTTTGAAAGCTCTTACAATAAAGCATTGAGGTTTCTTACAAATAAGATGGTATTAAATGAAGGGAGAAGGTACTTCAATAGCACATTTTCATTAAGGGGAAAATTGTGAATACTAGTCCAACAAATGGTCAACATAAGAGCTCAATTTGTGAAAGGTACTGGGATAAGCACTGAGGATACAAAAATGAATATTATTTAAATTCCTGCTCTCCAAAGCTTTACTATGTACTCATAATGAAAGGACATAACCTCTATTTGCACAGATACTTTATTTTTGTTCAAAAGTAAACATTTTATGTTTAATTAAACAGAAATCTATGTTAAAATTATAATTATTTACAATCTTCCCCTTCTTTTTTTATATATCAGAGAATCATGGAATCCTGGGGCTAGAATTAATCTTAGATCCCTGCCTGAAATCAGAATTACTTAAATCATCCACTTAATGCAGTTTGGAATAAAATAGACACACACACATGCATCGCGCAATATATAAAATCATAGATTTAAGAGAGATGACTGATAAACTGAAGTCAGGAACCAAATATGGTTCCCTTTTGCCTTTAAATCATTTTGCTGAATTAGGTGTCTATTCTAGTAACAATTTTGTATCTCTAGACCCCTCCCTTCTACTTCCAGGATCATCAGTCTTAGAAGACACAAGTATCTGACCTTAGTATACTCACTATGACTTAGTAAGATTACAAAATGTGTTAGTTATATAGAGTAGAAATAATTTTAGAGTTTGATAGAACTGAAAAATTTTGTTCACTATGGCCTGTCCGCTAATTTTTCATGATTGGGTCACAGTTAATGACACACTGAAGGCACCTAATCTGTTTCTTCAATTGAAATCACTTTGATATCAATATAGATCAATGACTATATAAAATTCTGAAATGTTTGTTCAAATCCAGTTAATGTCTCACAGTGTTTCCCTTCCCTATTTCACTGCTTTCCTACTCAAATGCAGATTTTTATGAAATCACAAAAATGGGTAAAGAAATGAGAAGAGGAGAAACTGCATCTATTTAGGTTCAAAACATAATTTTAATAATTCTGTTGCTTGATTTCTTCTAGCCCTGGGGTTGTTAATCCAATTTATTTTTTAGTGATAGAACATTCATGATGTTAGTTAATTGTTAAATAATCGAAGTGAAGCATAATGAATATGGTCTTTGAGGTAGTCTATTCTCCCCCTTTAACTCTACCAGACTAATAGAGATGGATTTACCCACCCTCATAGAAACCTTTGGAAGACTTCTATCTATATATTTGGATTAAATTAGCCTCTGACCTGAAGATCAGAAAATGGGTGGCCTGATATAATTTTCCATATTTTACAAAAATGAATTTAATATAATTCTCAATAACAACTGAGTACATAATTCATTACAGTAAATTCAAAAACCTTCTAGGAGCTTAATCAAAGCTCTTAATTTGATAAGACTCTCAATAAAAAACCTTTCATTGTATAATGAATGTCATTATTTCCAAATTATAACATCAAGATTTTGAAATGCCCCACAGGTACAGTTATTGAATTGGATGTTCATTCTAACATGACTACAGAATCTATTTTAGTGCTTTCAATAGTTGAATTATCAAACTATTAATTTTGCATTCAAATGACTAAAATCTTTCTTACCAAGGTCAGTTTGTGCTAAGTGGCTGTAGCAACTGTCAAATGCAGCTTGACAATAAAATATTGGCAAAAACCTGGAAGGATTGGACTGACCCAAACCAAAATGAATAGAAATCTCAGTGGCCTACAAACCAAACCATCTTAAATTATCTTTGGAAGCACAACATAAAATTAATCTTCCTTTCTCATCCTCTCCCTTGGTTTTCCTTCTCGAAAAATAAAAGCTAGAAATTTCCATCAATATTATAATAAATTATAAGTAATTTTACTCTTCAGGTCCTTTATTTGACTTATGGACTACCCATGGATTACTGCAACTCTTCATGACCTTTAAAATTAGTGATCTTGTGTAAAATATGAAGGGATGTTAAAACATATTATGCCTAGAAATAGGAAAATAATTTTGAAATGTCTTAAGAGAGTGTCAATTTCTCAATTCCTTCTCCTAAGGCAACAAGATGTCCCCAAGCAACACATTATATCTCTGTCAAATGCTCAAATAACTCCTAATAATTAGGAGTCTAATCTAATATCCAAAGCAGACAAGCATTAAGAAGCAAAATTCTGAACATTTTGGTGCAATATGGAGGAAAACCTTTTCAACTGGTACATTTTAAAATATCAGGTTTATAAATTACATCTGCTTTGAAATAGTTATCCTATATAAGTTTTCTTTTCAGGTAATGTTTTTCATAAACAATTCTTTCATTGTATCAGAATATCTGTCATTACAGCTGATAAAACTAAGGTAGTAAAAGAATAAAATGTAGCAAAAATTTATATAGGAAACCCTACAATACCATTAGATTATCCGGAACCTCCACCCTAATCTTCTACCTGATTTCATTCTTCATTATTGTTCAACACTTCCTGACTACAATATTCACCACAAATTATAATTAATATGCTCTATTTTTATAGCTAATCTCAAATACTTACAATTTACCCTTATACATGCTATCATTTATACTGCCTTATGGAATTGAACAAGGTTAAATGAAATTATAAAATCAAGCTAGGTATGTGTATATATATATATATATATATATATATATATATATATATATATATATACCTAGATATATTCCATTGGCTATAAAGAAGTGGCAGAAAGTTGATGGAGAAAAAAGCCACCTGCTAAGAAAGGAAGGCAAGATTTAGGTTTTTATTTGTTTGTTTTTCTTTATCTCCCTAGTTTTTCCCCATACCTTTGATCTATTTTTAATTATGTTTTTCATTAGTGGTAAACAGAAATCTTGCTATTAGGTTTTTCAATTGTATTATGATTTCCTAACAGAAAGAGAAAGAGAGAGAGAAAGAGAAAAAGAGGGAGAAAGAGAAGAGAAGAGAGAGGGGAGAGAGAGAGAGAGAGAGAGAGAGAGAGAGAGAGAGAGAGAGAGAGAGAGAGAGAGAGTTCATTTTACTCTCCATCAACTAGAACCAACATTTCTTCCATTCACTTTTGAGAAAATTCCCTGGGAATCTATCTCATTTCCCAAAATGAATTCTTATCCCAGCCATGAAGTTGACAGCATCCACTCACCTACCCCAAGTGCACACAGATGTATACACATTATGCAAATTCAGTTGAATTTCAATAACCAAAACAGCCCCAAGCTCAAAGGAGGGGAAAAATATGAAAAGAATGTTCTTCTCCCAGGTGAATCATTTATCTGGGCAACTACAGTCAAGGCTTAATCAAAAAGGAGTGGTTCTTTAGATCCCTTTGACAGGATATTCAAGGAATCCTGATATTTTATCCCTTTTGCCAAGCCACATTCACTGATATTTGTGTTCTCAGCCTTAATTAATCCTGTAACTGAACACTGTAATTAAGTTCAAATCTAATAAATCTTGCTGCCACATGACTTCAGTGTTTTCTGAAGACAATGGGACAGTATCTGACATGGTAGATGCTTAGCCAGATCTGGCTATTTCCCAGAGGCATTGCTTAATTGGATCTTTTTTTTATTTTTCTTTCTTTAGACTTTTAGGGAAACATTTAAAAAATTATAGCACCTTTAATTCACCTAAAATAACTTGTGCTATTTTCCCCAAAACATAGGTTTCTGAATCACATTAAAATCAACAACTTAGGAAGGAGAAATCCTGACTTCTAAAGACTTAGCTACTAAGAGAATTCCTTTCATGTGTACCCATCTAAGTGAGTTTCTTCAATATCCAACCCATGAATATAAAGTTCAGAAAGAAAACGCAGGCAGTATCAGTTAAATGCCCTCTTCATTACCAACTATCTGACCTATTTCTTTTGTTATAAAAAGAATTCATGGTTTTCATCCAACTGATTTTTTTTCTAATAGACTACTGAAAAGAACAGCTTCAAAATAGAATTCCTTTAATATAAAATTTCTCCTAGTCCATCCAGTGTCCTTTTCCCTCTTCACATGAGAAACATAGCAAAGTGCTGTTTGAAAAAAAAATCATTTAATCCCAAATAGAACATAAAATGGACAATGGACAACCATTGCTGATATTCATGAAACATTTATGCAACAACATAGTATCCAGTTTCCCACAAACCCTATCCCTGGTTTTAAAGATACTATGTATGTTGCTCACTCATAAGAAATAGATGTTAAGTTCAAATCATCTGCTTTGAAGAGAATTGACACGCAAAAAGAATGCCCCCAGAGCACAGATTTACTATTGTTTGCTTTGATTCTAGTTCCAAACTTGAAAATCATGTTGATATATGATGCATGTGTATATATTCATATATATACACATTTGTGTATATATATATGCTTATATACATATATATACCTGACTATATATTATTTTAAATTGTCATTTAATGTCAATGATGACAATAGAATAAAAATATAGATTGTCTTGCAAATGTTCTCATTGTCCATAATCCATGAGTATAGGTATTGAAGTCCATTCTTATTATGTATGCATACATATACCCAAAGAGCTATGTATATACATTCATATATTCTTTACATGTATGCACATATATCAAAATATCCATAATACCCTAGCAGTTTATTTTAAAACACTGTTCTGATGAATTGTTCATTGATTGTGGTAACTTTGTCTCCTGACTTCACAACTTCATAATAAGAACCTCCCCCCCCCACCGCCTCCCGCCTTCCCTTTGCTGGCTTCCTTTGCCTCCATCTCCTCCCTACAGGTTGCCAGGCTTTACCTGTGCTTATTTTCTATTGCCCTGTTCTCAGATTGCTCAGGGACCCAGGAGTAGCTGTCAGCTGCATTCTGAGGGATCTTCTTTGTCCTTTTTGCTTTCTTCTTTCGATAGAACACTAACCCCAGGACCATAGCCAGAAGAAGCAAGGTGACTGCTACTGTCCCCAAGATATAAAACAGGAGCAATTTCTGACCATCAGTGTCACCATCCCTCCCATTTGCCAAGGATTCTCCTTTCTGAGATCCTTCATCAGTGGAGATCATTGTGAAGTTGTCTCTGGAAATCAGCTCGATTCTTGGTTTCCTACTGAATGTAGGGTCCTGTGTGATAGGAGGATTAGTCTCTTGGGAAGGTCCTCCCATTGTAGTTGCCACATTGTAGGGAGAACTAGCTCCTGAGGTGGCCTCAGGTCTCTTGGTTGTGTCCAAGACTGAGGGAGAAGAACTACTGTTCTCTTTTAATTTCTCCTTTTCCTCTTCCTCATTCTCCATTTCTTTCTTCTTGTCCACGTCCTTCTCATCTTTCTCCTGGTGACCGTCACCTGGAATACCTGTTCTGGTGTGGTTGACAACACAGGAGACACCATCGGGTCCTACATTCCATCCTGGATTGCAGTCACAGAAATAGGAACCTGGTACGTTACGGCAGGGGCCTTTACAGGGGTCTTCCCCCTCCTCACATTCATTCACATCCTGGCACTGGGTCCCATTTTCCCCAGTAACCTTGTAGCCAGTTTTGCAGCCGCATTGAAAGGAGCCTACAGTATTGGTGCAAATCTGTGAACAGGGGGAGGGGTTTCTAGCACACTCATCCACATCCCAGCATTCCAGTCCTTGATAGCCTTGGGGCTCATAACCTGAGTGACAGGTGCAGTAGAAGCTCCCTGCAGTGTTGACACAGGTGTGGGCACATGGGAATATACTGCACTCATCCACATCATCACAGTCCAGTCGGTTTGGAGTGGGTTTGAAGCCCGGAGGACACTGACACTCGTGGTGCTGACCATGGCCTCCCCCGGGCCTGCACTTGGCCTTTCCCCTGCATGGGTTGGGATGACAAGGGTCTCGAGGGATGCAGGACACCAGGTCGTCTAGAAGACGAAACCCAGGCCGGCAGCCACAGAGAAAGGAGCCATCACCCCCCTCCAAGCACTCCTGCTGGCAGCCGCCATTGTTGAAGGCGCAGCCATGATTCGGGGAGGTGCAGAAAGGTCCTGGGGTGCCCCAGTCAAACAGGTTGGGGCTTCGTTCTTTGCACACGAGGTAGTGGCTTCTTTTTTCACCTCCATCCTCACAGTTCACATTAGCTGCTGAGGCAAAAGGCACAGCAGCCAGGGAGGTGCTAGTGGCCCCAAAGGGCGTTGTGTAAGTCACCTCCCCTGGCCCCCCAAGAGCTACAGGGTGGCACATACCTTTGAAACTGAACTTGCACACATAGCCCTCGATGTTCCTGCCCGGTGAACCATGTGAACCACATAGACCTTCCGACCACTTGGGGACTGAGTGGGCAGCAGCTAGAGAGGATGATGAGAGCTCCACCAGGAGGGAGGCGCAGCGCTTGGAGATGCAGGTGCTCATGGGCTCCTTATACCAGTTGGAGTAGGTCGTGTTGCCTGCACCTCCCACCCAGCTGAAGCCCTTCAGTGGGTGACTGGGGTCCATGCACTTGCTCTTATCGCGTTGAAGGCCGATCCAGAATTTGATAGCACGGCCCGGGGCCTCCTTGTCAGGCAGCTGGGCCAGGGCTTCTTGGATATGCTGGGCCTCTTCTTCACTCTTCACTGTGGCCAGGTTCCCCCCGTTGGTGCTGCAGGCAAGCTGGGCCTCGGCGGCGCTGAGCTTGCCCCAGTGGGCCGTGTAGCAAGCAGTCCCGGCACACACAGCCGCCGCCTCCCCCTCCTCCTCTTCCTCGATGGCCCTGGCCCAGGACCCAGGGCTGGACAGCATCTGGCTGAGCAGCAGTAGGATCAGTGGGACCAAGGCGCTCCCCATCTTGCCTCCCAGCTTTCTCTCAGCAAGAAACGAGGGTCAGACCGGCGGCTGCTGCCTCTGCTCCCACTTCTGGAGCTCCTATCTCAGTCCCCAGCTGGAGAGATGGGATCTAAAAAGGGGCAGACTCATCCACTCTGAACACAAAGGAGAACCAAAAGGCAGCTGGTGTTTCACGTCCCCTTGACCCAAGGCGCATCCTGTGGCTGTTGTGTTTCTTATTTCTCACCGGAGACGGGGGCTTCCTGTAGAGAGCAGTTGTATGACTCCTGCTGCCTTCATGACTTTGTTGTTCCCGAGTGGAGCTACTCACTCAGCCTCTCTTTGTCCCTAGCTAAGTCCTGTGGCAAAGCTTCACTGAAGGGGGGGGGGGGGGTTGTAACCCAGAGATACTGTATACTTTATTTTGGCTTCATTTTCTTTCCCATCTGCATGAGGAAACTGGACTGGCATGCTGCTATCTGAATAGGGCTTTTTTTGGGTAAAGAACTTAGAATTCATGCTCATTGGAGGGACTTCTATTAACCCATAATAGTATTTAAAAAACAGCCTTTTGATTCACAAACGACCACTGCACCCCAGTAGGAAGAGAGGGGTTGGGATGAGGGGAAAAGAAATTGCCCTGAGATCTTGGGACCTAATGACACGAATAATCTGATTTCAACCTTTTCGGGAAAGAACAAAACATTTCTTTTACATATCTCATGTTCTCAATTAACATTGAAAATTTTATCATTCATTCCCTCCAGGAACTTTAAATAGAGAAACAAATCTCTAAATAGGAATTGGGCCGTGGGAATGTCTGAATTCCAAACACTGTCCCAAGCCGTTTATGGATCTTAAACTAAATTGGATTACGTAGGCAGTATGCAAAGCTGTCAGAATCCAGTTTATTAAGTCTAGAGGAAACAGGTTGTTTGACAAACAAACATGTTGGCAAGGGGAAAAAAAGTCTCTTGGGCTTGATCTTCTTTGGGCTTAAAACTTATGACTTCAACTCAGATGTCAAAACTTTGTGGTCAATTTAGGATCTTGTAGACAAAAGATAGGGCAGCTGCTACAAGAATTCCCCCACAAACATACACTCACACCCTAAATGCTGAAGCTGGATTTCAACCCCAAGTCGGTCTGGCAGGAAAAGCAAAGATTCAGTTTTGCCTTAGTATCCATAAACAATCATGTATATATGTGATGCTACCAATATTCCTGCAAACTCAGTATGAAGCATCCCTGTCAGAATCAGTCAGTTCTGGTCTATAGAAAACCAAGATCAATAAGACCACATGAAACAACATGAAAGAAAGAGAGAAAGAGAAGAAACAAAGAAACAAAAAGAAAAAGAAATGAGACAGAGAGGGAGAGAGAGAGAGAGAGAGAGAGAGAGAGAGAGAGAGAGAGAGATAGAGAAAGGAAGAAAAGAAAATAATTTTAAAAGAAAATAAATTTATATGTATAAATTTACAAATGACAGTATGAAAAGGGAGAAATAAACCCTACATTTCCTAGATCCTCACTCAAACATTCAAATATTGTTCTCTCTAATATTATTCTTGCTTGAAAAGAAGAATGCCATGTTAATCCCAATAGTTAAGCAATGATGAAGAGCCTTAATTCTGATTTAGCTTACTCAATGATGCAGGGTGCCCCAAAAGTTTTAATACAGTTTTAAGTTTTAATAGCTTAGAAGTGCACAAAAACTGTGCAAAGAGTTTGCATAACGAAAGTCACCATAATCTCTGCTGTATACTTCAATAGTGCACTTTAGGAGTTCTGACTTAGCAAACTACTTGATATTAATTTTGAATCAGGTCTTCTTTAATGGCAGGCTTCTATAGTCAGGTATTAGCTATGATCTTTTTATCCAAGGATCTTAATCTCTACTTATCAGAATGAAATCTAACAGGAAGGAAGAAGAGAGACTAAAAACAATGAGCAAGCTAGACAAGTAATAATTCATTTCATTTATTTTCTCATTCAACAAATATCAAATGAATGACACTGTACATAATTTTAGTAGGAGATGGGAAGTGCAACTTTTTGATCTTCATCTTGAAAGGGAATAGGGAATTCTCATGTCTCATGTTATATAGCAGATCAACAGATAGAAACTTGTTTGCCAAGCTGACTCCAGTGCTGAAAAATATTATGTAATACTCCTGTTCTATTTTATCCCTTCCCAACTCCCATATATTTTCTGACTTTTGCTTCTTTCCATACAAATCTTGGCAACCTCTACTGAATCCACCTTTGACCTCCTGGACTAGGAAAATTGCTGCATAGTAGCTACCTGAATTCTCCTACTTCCTGTGCTGACATTTCATACCCCTCTAGCTCAGGAATGTATCATAAAGGAAGTAGAAAAGATCTTTAAAGAGCAAGAAGGAACATGTTTGAAGATCTTTGGAGTGGAGAGGGAAAAGAGACAGGTAATCATCCAGTATAATATGGTTCAATTGTTAAAATTGAATTTTGGATAAAATTCAATTTTATTTTATGGGCTAAGTGAACGCTCTGAGCTGCTTCTGGACATTACTACTTACCAAGAAGGGGTCATTGTGATCTTTAGTTGTAAGTTTTGATTATTCAGAGAGATTATTCAATATGAATCATTCAGGTCTTTAAATAGAGAGCCAATGTAATTTCCTGGACTTGGGAGTACAAATATACGCTGTCTCTTACCACTTATTGTGTGACCTGAAGCAAATTACTTTAGAGCCTCAGTTTATTGACTACTCAAGAAATAATTTATTAAATAGTTATCATTTATTAAACATTGTACAAAAAAATTAGGAATTCAGTGCTTCTGCCTTCTTAGAAGAGTTGTGAAGGGAAAAAAATGAAATAACCCATGTAAGGTATTTTGTAACCAAACATCCTCTAAATGCTAGTCCTTATTATTGCTACATTTAGCTCATGCTCCCTTCTGTTTTCTAACTTTTCAACATAATCATACTTGCTAGTTCTGATTCCGAGGAATAGAGCATAAGAAGATGAAGATAAAACTTAGACTTCATCTATAGAATTGTAACAGACAAAATGATTGAAAAATATGCTTTTCCTTGTCCAGCCTTAGTATTCATTACATATAAGGCCTATTGTTCTTTTCTTGAGACAGTCTATTATTGAAAACTAAAGGCTCCCCATTTCAGCTCCTCCCCAGTCTGGCAATGTTTCTGGGCAAGAAAAGGTTCCTTTTCACCAAAGGGAAAAGGATGTTTATTAAACTGTTTCTGGTCATGCTAACTGATTTTTCAATAGCTTTAACTTTATTTCTTTGAGATTTTATTATCCATATAAATACTTCTTATATGATTGAGTTCAATAGTTATAAATTATTTGAGTATATTTTAATTATAAATTTTAATTATTTATTTATAAATTACTAATATATTCAGAAATTATTATATTAAGTATATATTTATAATAATGGAGATTTAGACAAAATATTTATTATGAAGGTATATGTACACATATACATTTATGTGCGTGTGTGTGTGTGTGTGTGTGTGTGTGTGTGTGTGTGTGCGCAAGGGTGTGTCTATATAGGGAATTCCTGGGTATTCAGGTAGGTATTGACTAGCATAAATAAAGAGAAATGCAAATGACAATGCGAGGGATCTGTCAGCACCAGAAATTCAACAAGTAACAAGGGAGGATGGATATTTTCATGGGCTCTCATTTTAAACATGAAACTCTCAGTTGTTGTCTCTGTAGATCAAGTGCAAGCTCTTAAATCTTTTTTAAAATCATTGATATGGGCATTGTTCATAAATAGTAAGGTTTTTTTTACTAGCTCAAAAAAGTTGCCAAGATAATTTTACTATATTTGGACAGCATTATAAAATTAAAATAAAATGATCTAATTACTATGAAAAGTTCCAAGACCCAATTTTGAATAAAGGTAGATGTTATCAATTGAACATCAATTCAAAAGAAATAATTTAACTCAAATGGATAGAACCTTTTTTTCTTTTTAATTTTATTGCTATCTTTCATTCATCTAGCACCTGCATATCTAAATGTATAGGTTACATTCCCAGTCTCCAAAGCAGATGTAGTAGAAAGAGTACTGGACAGAAAGTCAGAAAACCTGGATTCTAATCTCACCTCTTTTACTTATGAAGTGTATGACCTGGGACAAGCCATTTAGTCCCTTTGAGACTCAATTTTTTTCATATTTTAAATGAGGTAATTGAATTAGATGACCTTCTAATTCTAAACTCCTTTGATTATAGGAGGAAATATGTAGGCTATTTTAAGTTAAGATCACAATAAATGTCAAGAGAGAGAGAGAGGAAATAAAAGTAAAACAATGTTCTATTGCATGAAAATACTGCATATCCACATCTGTGTAATTAAGGACAGAACAACACTGTCTATGTAAGAAGAATAGAAGGAACTGCTTCTCCTGAAAAGGAAGTCAACAACCGAGTCAGAGCCATGAGCTGTGTTCATCGTTACCATTGGCTTTCTCCAATCAACAGACCTGCATCTTAAACACAATCTAACAATATCAGGAGTGGAATTTCTAGCTTTTTCTTGCTGCTTTGACATTGAAGTCCTGCTTAATTTTTTTCTGAGAATGTCTATACTCTGCAGTCCATAAGATAGGCTGTCATCTCTTGGAAAGATTTAACTAATTAAACTGGCATTATATATGATACAGAGACTTGGATAGTGGCCATGGTCTCATTTTTTGACCTCTATGGTTACACATTATCAGAGTTAGGTCAGTCATGAAGGTCAGTGACCTTCTATGTGGACTAGTATGCAAGGCTGGCCTATAAAATCTTGCCTTCCCACTATTACATTGTTGGTGGAGCTGTTAACTCATCTAAACTTTCTGGAGAGCAATTTGGAACTACGCCCCAAGGGCAACAAAACTGTGCATACCCTTTGATCCAGCAATACCACTACTGGGTCTACCCGATGAAGAGATGATGAAAAAGGGTAAAAAGATCATTTGTACAAAAATATTCATAGCAGCCCTGTTTGGGGTGGCAAAGAATTGGAAATTAAGTGAATGTCCTTCAATTGGGGAATGGCTTAGCACACTGTGGTATATGTATGTCATGGAACACTATTCTATTAGAAACCAGGAGGAATGGGAATTCAGGGAAGTCTGGAGGGATTTGCATGAACTGATGCTGAGTGAGATGAGCAGAACCAGAAAAACAATGTATGCCCTAGCAGCCTCATGGGAGAGATTATCAAACTTGATGGACTTGCTCATTCCATCAGTGCAACGATCAGGGACAATTTGGGGCTGTCTGTGATGGGGAATACCATCTGTATCCAGAGAAAGAACTGTGGAGCTTGAACAAAAACCAAGGACTATTACCTTTAATTTAGGGGGAAAAACTGATATCTTATTGTCTGATCTTGCTATCTATTGTTTCTTCTTTAAGGATATGATTTCTCTCTCTTGACATTCAACTTGGATCAATGTATGCCATGGAAACAATGTAAAGACTAGCAAATTGCCTTCTTTGGGGGGGGTGGGATGGGGAGAGGGAAGTAAGATTAGGGGAAAATTATAAAACTCAAAATAAATAAATAAATAAAATCTTTATAATTCATAAAAAAGTCTTGCCTTCCCAATGCAGCCATAGCCATTATCTGCAGAAAATACCCAAAATAGTGTCCCTGTTCCGTGGCAGAGTAAAATGAACATTTTGTTTCAAATTAAAAAAATCTGGACATAGCATCTCTAGATCTAAAACTGAATGGGACCTTAAGGATCATGTAATCCAACCACCTTATTTTATTATTGAGGCAATTATGGTCCAGATATGTCAAATGTTTCTTCAGAGAAACACAGGTAGGTTTGAGGACCCAATGGTCCCCAATTACCTCCTTATGTGAGGGCAAATCACATCATCGTTCTCTGTCTCAGTTTCTTAAATTATAAAAAGGGAATAAATAAGGTTAGCTCTCTCTTCCTCACAGGGTTGTTGTTGTAAGCATGAAATAAGGCACAAAATAGAAAGGAAAAGTGCTCCAAATTGAGTATGTTCAACACTTTCAAGACCACTCATTGATTGTAGTCTAATTCACAATTTCTGGACCAAGTAAAAGGATGCCTTACAATCCAATAATCATCATTTAGAAACATTTTTGGAGGAGGTGAGGGAATACAATTCAAGCAGGTAGATATTTTGGAAACAAAAAATATGTGTTTTTTTTAAGAAAATACATTTAGTTTCTTGAAGGGGTCTCAATCAGAGTAATCTCCTAATTCCACAGATGAAGAAACAAAAGTGCAGAGAGGTTCAATACCTTTCCTAAAGGTGGTAGAATTAGGAACGATGAGGGCTATAATCTCAACATCATTTTTCTGATTTCAAAGTCTGCCACTTTGATGTAACAGAATTGAGAGCATTACAGAAATGAGATAGTTATTAGATTATTCCAGTAGCTCTTCAATTAATTTCCCAGTCTCTAGACTCTTCCCATCTCAAACCTCTCCAATCCATGCTCAACTAAACTGGTAAAATGATGTTGCTTAAGCAAGGATTTGACCATGATACTCCCATGCCCAACAAATTCAAAACGTTCACTATTACTTTTAGGATCAAATACTCCTCAAATTTGGTGTTCAAAAATCCTTTACAACTTTACTCCATTCTACCCTTCCAGATTTACTATCCATTACTCCTCTTCCCATACTTTTTTGGTGTAGCCCAGTCTTCTCTCACTTATCTTCACTCATAACACAATATCTGCTGTCTCCATGCTTTTGTACAGACTATCTGTCTCTTGTCCTTTGAATATACTTCCTTCTTAGGATCTTATCAGTAGTCACCTCTTAGTGTCTCTAGTTTCCTTGAAAGTTTATGGCAATTTGAGGCATTTCCTGGTAATTCCAACAGCTTCTATTTCCCTTCCCTTATTTTTCCTGCCCTTGGAAAAATAAAATTACCTTGTATTTATTTTGTATTTTTTTATATATTTACACATCTCCCCAACAGAATGTAAATTCCTCAAAGATGGAATCTATGTAATTATTATCTTTGCGTTCTCAGCCCTTGGCACAGTGACTGACAGTAGGTCTAATTGTCTGTTGATTTATTACAAATCACTTGGTGTATATAGTTACAACCTTGGTATTCCAATTTCATAGAAGGTCTGTGGTCTTGAGAGTCTGGTTAGGAATATTACAATCCATGCTAAAGTAGAGAAGAGAATCAGTGCCTCTGAATTCCAAAAAGAAGGGCCACACTTTCTTACATGTGGCCTATGCTCCCACTGAAAATAAATAAAATGGAATTACTGAGAGTGACATTCCAGAACCCAATAGGGATTAAGATCTTTGGGCAAGATTCCCGAAGACAGTTTCAGGGCAACACTAATAATTCTAGAATAAGCTATATAGACTTTGGACTATTTGCAAAGTAGATGCAACCCTAGTTAAAAAAGTTTCAAATCAAAAGAGGCTAAGAGAAATGGGACTTTTTAAAATAAGAGATCACAGATCATGAGGGAGAAATAATTGAATCAATTAAAGTTTAAGTCTATGCAGTCTAATGTTTCTATGAAACACACACACAGACACACACAGACACACACTCACACAAACACACACACACACACACACACACACACATACACACACGCACACACTTTGCAAATCTGAACCAAAAAGAAAAATTTTTGGCTAGGCGATCTCTCCAAATTTTTCTGATTGATTTTTTCCATCTCTGGATGTTATACTAATTTTAAGAAGAAAATAGACCAAGTTTTATTTAAATAAACATGAGGGGAAAAAATCTGAGAGGGAGTTTGAAATCTGTAAATAAAAAAAATAATGTCAGTATCTCAAAAACTGGATCTTTATGCAAGGTAAAAAGGGGAATAAACATTTGTATAGCTCCTACTATGCAACATGTCACTAGAGAAGGAAATGGCAAATCATTTTAGTATCCTTGCCAAGAAAACTCCATGGACAGAATGGTTCAAGGGCTCATGAAGTGTCAGACTTAACTGAATGACAACAACAATGAATATGACAAGCATTGTGTTAAGCACCTTACAAATAGTATTTCATTTAAACCTCATAGCAATCTTGTGAGTTAGTATTGATTTTAACCTCATTTATAGTTGAGGAAACTAGGTTGTGACTTGCTTTAGGTCACAAGGTTAGTAAATGTCTGAGGCTGGATATGAAATGAAATCTTCCCTGGCAGTCCCAGGCTTCTATCTTTGTGCCACTCATCTCCCTAAATATCTTGGCACCATGCTCTGGTAGCAGTTTGGTTATTTTAAAAGATTAGTTTAAGTGACTGCATAATTCCTTCAGTATTAAATGGGAAGATACCAGAAGAAATGTGACCCTAGAGAGGTCTATAAAATGCTTTCCTCACAAATCCAGTGAGGTAAGCAATGCAAGTCTTAGTGTCCCCATTTTACACATGAGGAAACTGAGTCACAGAGAAGTTAGGTAACTTGCTCAGAGTTATACAGCTTATTCATGTAGGAGCCAGTATTTGAACTTAGGTGTCCCCTGTTTTCAGGTCAAATGACTTTTCTACTATACATTCACCTTTATAAAATCAGAAATATTTGCATCCTGGGATTATTCCTTCCTATTAGTGAATGCAGCTCAATCCAGGCCTTCAGTACCATCCTTGGCTATGTCCTTCAAAAAGGGTCAACCCAATGCTGGGAGCAGAACTTTAAACATTGCATGGCTATCAGTAGACCATGTGGATTGCCAATGGTCATCTACTATTTGTGTTATATGACTGGTGCATAATTTATTCTGGTCATATAGTCCTCACATGACATTATTTACCACTACTTCTGGTAAACTTTCACTAACACCACTTTTCAGCTTATTCATCTAACAACACTAGCAAAAATACACAAGACATGAAGAGAGGAGAAAAAGACATAAAAAACCAAGGAATTATCTTTTATAACAAACTTTTTAAAACAAACTATGAATAATATAACTATGTTTTTGGTTTTATATACAATCTTTTGAAAGTTTTTGCAAATTCAAATGTTTGTTTTTGTCATTGTTCACTCAGTATCAAATAAAAAGGGAAAATGAAAGAGGTTAAAATTCACATCACTAGCTAAATAATGAACATTTCAATTGTTTTACTAAACATCTTTTTTTTAATCTTGTAGATTTCTATTTCAGTAGCAACACAAACATGGAGGAGAAAAATAAGATTTCTTATTACTCCTTACTCATCCCACATGTGAAGGTTAATTCCTCCAAGGCAAGGTTGAGAGTTTGCAATCAATAATCAGAAACAGATGTTTAAGCTTACACTAAATCTATAATAGTAGAAATTTTCAGTGACCCAGTTCAATTAATTGATTATTTCAATCATATGATTGGCATGAGACTAGGGTATGTACAGCATAACCTCCCACTTAATAGACCCTTACACAGCACCCAAGTTTCAAGTCTCTTTCCATTTTAATCCATCCTCCACAGTCACTAAAGTGATTTTCCTTAAGTGACAGTCTGTCTATGTCTCCCCTACTCATTTAATTCCAGTGGCTTCCTTTTACTTCTAGGTTTAAACAGATATGTTATTTGGAATCTGGCCTCACCCTGCTTCTTTTTTAGCCTTATTATACATTATTCTTCCTCCTCTTACCCTACATTCCCAACAAATTGGCATTTTTGCTGTTCCTCACCAGACATGTCTTCCACTTCCATATCTTTTCACTGGCTGTTCCTCATGCCTACTGTCCCTTCCCTTCCCACATCTGCTTCTTGAAATCCTGCTTTGTTTTGAGATTCAGCTCACGTGTCACAATAATATTTAAGAGTTTTCCTGGTCTTCAAGAAGCTTTCCATGGGTACGAGTGAGTATATGTAGGATGTTCTTGTCAAATTATTTAATATATACACTGCACTATGTGGAGCATACAAAAGGAAGACAAAGGAGAAACCTGGCTCTCAAGGAATTCTCAAACTAACACAGGAGATAACATGTTAACAAATGTGCACCAACAGGACACATATATAATGAATTAGAAACAGTAAAGGGAAGGTTCTAGAATTGAGAGTAATCAAGAACGACACTATAGAAATTGGAATTTTAGTTGGGAATTTGGGCTGATCAGGGAAACCAGGAACTAGAGAGGAAGAGGAAGAGAACTCTAGATAAGGTGGAGAGTCAGTGAAAATATCTAGAATTAGGAAACGAAAGATCTTGTACAAGAAATGGAAAGGAGGCCACTGTCACTGGAATCTAGAGTATGGGGTCAGGATTGGGGAGAGATGGTTTTTTTCCTGATATGTATTATATATGTGCATATTTTTGTTTACATTCCCCCATATATACATATATATATGCATGATATATATATATATATATCCCTCTGATCCCAACTTCTTTGCTGCAAACATGTACTTTTTCTTCCCTCTTTATCCTCCTTGTATACAACTATAATTGTGCATGGGTCAGCTAGATGGCACAGTGGATAGAGTGCTCGTCCTGGAGTCAGGAGGACCCAACTTCAAATGTTCCTTCAGATATTTATTAGCTGTACATAATAGTACTCTTGGCAAAGATACTGGAGTATTTGGAGTATAAAGGAGTATATTTCCTTCTCAAACTCATTTTATAAATGAGGAATTGAGGAAAACAGAGGTTAAATGACTTGCCCATGGTCAAATAGCTAGTATGTGTCTAAGGACAGATTCAAACTCAGATCTTTCTGACTCTAGACCTAGAGCTCTATCCACTGAGCATCTAAATTCCTAGTCCATTGCTAAGTATTTTTAATTAATATGAACATAGATTTAGAACTGAGAGGGACCTTAGAAATAAAATTTACATCCTTTAATTCACAGATAAGGCAATGAGACTCAGAGTAGAGAAATGACCTGCCCAAGATAGCATAGCTACCAATAGGCAGAGCTTGTGTTTGAAAGTAGTACCCTGACTTCATATTCAATGTTCTTTTCCCATTTTCATGTCATACCACAGTGAATGAATAGAAACCTTCTTTCCTCCTTAATATTTTTTATCTGTTGGTCCTACTTCTTCTTTTGATGAGATCAAGATACTCTTCCATATCAGTATATTCCACTTCAAAATGACATCAAAGTACCAAAAATAAAAGGTTTATTGGGATAAATTGAACCTCTGGATCAATGAACTAGAAGATGGTCAAAAAAGGTCATTTTATAGAAGAGGAAACTCAGGGCCAAGGAATTTAAGTGACTTGTAATTATCAGAGGTTACAATGGAACCAAAATTCCAAAAGTAGATTCCAAAAGTATTGCTCATTCCATGATATCATTAATTGCCAGGCTTTCAGGAAGGACTGAAGGAGATTCTGAAATTTCTTTCTTTCACCGAATAGGGAATTCTCCCCCAAACTATACAGTGAATCATTCATTGAAGAGAGCCCTTTCCCAGTACAGCACCTTGAGTCTTTTAACCATCAGCCTAGTCTGACTTGGGTTTTTGAAATGGTGGCCTACACTCCCCATCTACATCTGAGTTTCACTTTAATTGTGGATTTTATCTTTCTAGACATCCAGACATCCAGATATGATCGAGGCCTGCAGAGTCTTTCAAAAAAGAAAATCCTATCCTATCCCTGCTCTACTCCCAAGTGCTGAAGCACTAGATATTGTCTGGATTTTATCCTGAAACTATGAATCATTCATTGGTTGCCCCACCTTTCCCTAGTTGTAAGTCACTTGACTGAGCTCTCCTTCTAGGATTTTCTTGAAATGGAATAGAAAGATTGAAATAGTTATTGGGCATCCTAGGAGAGCTAAAATCATGATTTTCTGAGTAATGATCATTTGAGTAATAAAAGTAACCCTAAAGATCTGAGTTCAAATTTTACCTATCATATACTAACTGTATGAGTCAGGGCAAGTAAGTCATAGAACCCTTCAGTGTTCTAGGAAAAACTTTAAGGTTATAGGTAAAGGGAGAATTTGTAAAAATCTATATTGGTATAAGGAGTTTTCTAATCTCAGAGTTCCTTCTATTTATGAAAACTCACTTTTCTTTCTATTTTAATTCAATATAGAAAAAGTTTAAACAAATTTGCCTTATTTTCTTTGGTATGTGAACACCAATTTTTTATATAATATCTATATCCTAGACAATGTGATTTGAGGATCTGCTTATAATTTATTACTACTCCCAATCTGACAGGTCTCATTTATCCCTTAATTTCCTTATGCTATTTTATTGGAATATGTGCTGAACTTAAAGATAAGAGAGACCTGAATTCTGATCCCATGTGACTCTGAATAAGTCTCTCAAATCTCTGGGCATGAAGAATAATAATTTTTATAACACTTATCTTATTGAACTATTAGGAAGAAAGTGTTTTGTAAAACTTGAAGCACTAGGAATGTTAATTATTATTAAATAATTTTATTATCTTAAAATGGAAAATTTCCTTAGGACATGCCAGAGGCTTTCCTGAAGCCCTGCAGGGCAGGAGCAAGGATTCACTTTATATAATTTTCAAAACTAGGTTTTCACTTTCAGTTCTGACCTGGCAAACTTTCCAAGGCTTCAATTTTCTTGATCATGAAATGGAAGCATATAACAACAGCAATAATAGAAATCAAAACAATGGGGATAGAAAGGCAATTCTTCTTTATGAAAAATGGAAAAAATAGAAACAATAGGCTAAAAATATAAAGAAGAATAAGTTTTCCAATATTATAAGCAAACTAGAAGATAAAGGAGTGATTTACCTGTCAGATCTATGGAAAGGGAAGTAGTTTATGATCAAGGAAGAGATGGAGAACATCATTAAAAACAAACTAGATAATTTGGATTACATTAAATTAAAAAGCTTTTGCACAGACAAAACCACTCTAACCAAGATCAAAAGAAATGTAGTAAATTGGGAAACAATTTTTGCAACTAGTATTTCTGATAAAGGACTCATTTCTAAAATATACAGAAAACTGAGTCAAATTTTCCAAAAAAAAAGCCATTCCTCAATTGACAAATGGTCAAAGGATATGCAAAGGCAATTTACAGCTGAGGAAATCAAAGCAATCCATAGTCATATGAAAAAATGCTCCAAATCATTACTTATTAGAGAAATTCAAATTAAAACATCTCTGAAATACCACGTTACACCTCTCAGATTGGCCAATATGCAAAGGGCAACAAAAATGTGCATACCCTTTGATCCAGCAATGCCACTACTGGCTTGATACCCTAAAGAGATTATGAAAAAGGGTAAAAATACCACTTGTACAAAAATATTTATAACAGCCTTACTTGTAGTGGCAAAGAATTGGAAATTAAGTGAATGTCCTTCAATTGCGGAATGTCTTAACAAACTGTGGTATATGTATATCATCGAACACTATTGTTCTGTTAGAAGCCAGGAGGGATGGGAATTCAGGAAAGCCTGGAGGGATTTGCATGAACTGATGCTGAGTGAGATGAGCAGAACCAGAAAAACACTGTACACCCTAACAGCAACATGGAATCGATGATCAACCTTGATGGATTTGCTCATTCCATCAGTGCAACAATCAGAGACAATTTTGGGCTGTCTGCAATGGAGAATACTGTCTGTATCCAGAGAAAGAATTATGGACTTTGAACAAAGACCAAAGACTATTACCTTCATATTAGAAAAATAAAACATTATCTTATTGTATAATTTTCCCATCTCATACTTTATTTTTCTTCCTTAAGGATATGATTTCTTTGTCATCACATTCAACTGAGATCAATGTATACCATGCAAACAATGTAATGACTAACAGAATGCCTACTATGGGGGGTAGGGGAGGGGAACAAGAATGGGGAAAATTGTAAAACTCAAAATAAAATCTTTCTAAAAAAAGAATAATAAGTTTTCATAAATTTTAAACAATTAGAATTGTCCAACAACAGAATATACTACCAATTGCGATAATGCTTTCCCTGTCACTAAACTATTCAGTGAGAATAATGACAATGCATTAAATGACCTCTGTATATTCTTCTTTTATAGGTTGGCACTTAGAAACTACACAATTCTCTGAAGCCATCTCCATGGAAAAGACACTGAGACAATATATTGCTCTCATTGGCTTTCCAAATACCAATGATGGGAAACCAGGACCCTGAAAGTGATAATGTCTCTAAAGATAGAGAAAGGAGATGCTTGGAAATGGTTGGACATAAATATGCAAGGTGTTAGCTTCTGGACTGCTGATGGGAGGATGCCACATCATTAGTCTCTGGCAGAACTGACCCACAGGAAGCTTCTTCAAGAGTTGAGCTATTCGTGTGAGAAAGGACAGGGATTCTTGATAATAAATGGGGGATATCACTCTATGAAATAGCCGATATTTATTCATTGCTCAGGTTGCTCACATTTTAACTTGCATTACTCTTCAGAGTGCCATCTTTTTCCCATGGGAAAGAGGTGGGTGATAGAGAGGGGTGTGGCATGAACTTTGACCAGCTCGGGTTCAAACACGCAGGCCTCACTTGAGGCATCAAAACCCTGAAATAGGTGAGACTCACCTAGATTCATGATAAAACATGAA
Source organism: Macrotis lagotis (assembly GCF_037893015.1). Taxonomy (NCBI): domain Eukaryota; kingdom Metazoa; phylum Chordata; class Mammalia; order Peramelemorphia; family Peramelidae; genus Macrotis; species Macrotis lagotis. The sequence continues at coordinate 164,543,945 of NC_133658.1, read as the reverse complement.
TTTTTCACCCTACCCCCATTCATCCTAGAGCTTGTCTTTCAGGGTTATTGACTGCAAAGCCTTAGGGTTTTCATCATTTGGTCTGAGTAATGAAATATAGGCAACATTTATTTTGCTTTCTTCTTGTTTCTTAAAGAAACAGTAACTTTAATTGACCCATATTCTGTCTTTCTGCTAAAAATCAATAATGAGTAAAATCTTCTCTAGCTCCAAGTTCTTCTGTTAGGAAAAAAAAATGGTGGAATCTTAAAAACCTCTGTCAGTGATGAGCTTGTGGAAGGCAAGAAATGAGAGTAGTAGCATAAAGGCCATGTTTATGATTCAAGTCTAGATAGTGTCAAACAATAATTGTAAGTAACTCAATTATCAAAAAACAAACAAGACAAAGAGATGTCTTAGTCCAAAATAAGACCGTGGAATCTACTCTGCTGGAGAAGATATGTGTTGGGCGAGGGAGAGTCATGAATCAAATAATTGCAAGATGCCAGATAAACTTAGTTAGCCCTGCTTCTTAATATCAGTCTGAATATTTGATATAACATAGAGTAGGGAGGAAGAAAAGAGGTGTCAGTTTGGGATGTGAGCTAGTTAGACTTTCAAAGTTTAGTAAGAGGCATTTTATTGCAAATTCTGACATCAGAAGCATCTGACATTCAAATGCAAATTTTAAAATTAGAACCTGTTAAACTTGATTTTTACATTTTTCAACAACCCAATCAAAGTATTTTTTAAGAATCCATGATGTTTCCAGCACTCACTGAGCCAAATCACTGTATCGACTGTTTTATTTTTGATATATTTCTCCTACTGAATTTTAGTTTTCAGTTTAGTTCACTTGGTCCTCTTTATATCTAATCACTTCCCTTTCTCAAAAACATTTCTTTGTTTACTTAGACTAGATGATTCACATGGGTGCCTGGGGCACATTGTATTTCTACTACCCACTTCACCAGCTTTCATTTCTTACTTTCTGGTCAAGGGTTCCTGAACCTGACAGCCAGAATAAATGTTAAAAGGATATTCAACAGTGGTGTCACCACTCAAAACTCTCCCACTCTCACTCCTCTTCTTCTTCAGTTTTTTTGCAACAATTTCAAATGTGATTCCTGAGATGCTACAGCAAATGCTTTTGAAAGATTTAAAGGAGAATTTTGATGTCAGAGCAAAAGAGAAGTTTGAACACCAAGAAGATGGAAGTTAAAAGGAATCTAGGAGAGAAAAATGGTCTCAGTTAATAAAAGGGAAAGAAAGGGCAGTCTGAAAACTCTAGCCTGAATGGATCCATACTTCACCTTTAGCACTTTAATTTTTTTTTTATTTCGTTTAGCAACATCTCTGTTAGTTGAGAGGGGAACAAAAACCATTTTTTTCTTTTTCTTTTTCGAAACAGGAGCTAAAATAGGGAAATACAGTATCATCCATACCCACAAATGTTGGTGAAAAGAAAATAGGGAGAAGAGATTTTTTTATGCCAGGGATGCAAGGGTGAAATGGGAAGAAAAGAATAAAAAAACAGCATGAAGAGATAGAATGAAGACGAGTTCTGGACTCATATGAGCTAAATTCCTATCCTTCTCTGTACTTAATAATTATGTGATCTTAAATCAATTTCCCCGGGGAAGGGCTAGGAGAGGAGTAAAGGGGGGGGGGGAACAAAATCCTAAATTGATTTCTTCATCTCTTAAATAAAAATATTCTACCACATGACATCTATGGTCTATTACCCTTCTAAATTCTTAAATCTCATAGAACCCTCCTGTTTCATGAATTTAAAACTTAAAGAATCTCCTGTTTTCTTGTCTGACATGAAAGCTAGAAGCAATAAAACAGGAAAGAGGAGTAGGTGCAAGAGGGAAATAGATAAACAATTGGATTTCAAATTGGAAAGTACCTTAAAGGTCCTATAAATATTCCTTTTATTTTATAAAGAAGGCATTGAAACCCAGGGAAATTAAGCAGCTTGACCAAGAATATAAAAGAATAAGAAAGGTAGAATTTGGTTCCACATATTTTTATGTGTGTGTATATATACACAAACTATAGATTTACATTAATAGACATTCACATTCATACATGCATATGTAATATATATATATATACATGGATATATATACACATATCTATTAGTTTTTTATAAATTTCAAATTTTAATCCTTATCAGGAATAAACAAATTGTTGTAGGATGTTTCCTCACCCCAGCCCAGTTTAAGGGCTTCTCTTCTTATCCTAGGGGCATTGATTTTGTTTGTACAGAAGCTTTTCATTTTCATGTAATCAAAGTTATCTAGTTTATATTTTGTATGATATTCATTTTCATATTTATCATTCTTTCTTTGGTTAAAAATGTAACTTCTATGCATTGCTCAGAAAGGTGTATGATATGAGTGCCTTCTAATTTTTTTAAGCATGACCTTTAATATAAAGGTCATATCTATTTAGAATGGTAATTAAAGGGAATAAGTATTTATTAAGCACCTACTACCACATACTTCGGTAGGTGATTTACAAATATCTCATTAGATCTAATGACAACTTTTTGAGGAAGATGTTATTATGATCTGCATCTTACAGTTGGGAAAACTGAGGTCTATAGATGTTAAGTGACTTGCCCAGGGTCATATAGCTAGTAAATGTGTGAGGTCAGAGTTGGATTCAGGTATTTCTGATTCCAAGTCCAGTATTCTGGCACTACTGTAAATATACACTGTGAAATGTGGTATAAAATGTTTATCAAAACCTCATTTCTGAAAGACTACCTTCCAGTCCTCCTAATAGTTTTTTTATCAAATAAGAAATCCTTTCTTAAGTAATTTTCTTTTTTGGTTTTTCAAACACTGGATTTTTGAAGTTCATTATTTCTGATTCCCTCTTGTCCACATTGGTCCATTGATTTGCCTCTTTATTTCTTAATCAGTATTGGATGGTTTTAATGATGACTGTTGCTTTAAAATATAGTTTGATGTCTAGAATTATTATTCCCTCTTTGTCCCTATATCTTCTCCCTATTTTCTTTAATGGGGTATATGGGATGTTCAGAGAGGACTAGCACTTCTGGTGAGAGGGCTTACTGAAACCCTTTCAGGGTTGCTTATCCACCTTTGGTGTCTACCAGTCATCCAACTCTCATCTGTGGCTCCAAGAAGCTGTAATATATGCAATGGCCATACCCCAGTAAAACTGTCTCATCAGATGGTATAAACCAGGTTGAGGGTAGGTCTCAAAGCCCATTGGTGAGTTAGGGAGATGTCTAGCACAAGCATGCACAAACTTTTCCCTAGTAGAATGGGAATGTGAGAACAATTATTCCAATGACCAAGAAGTGGGCTAAAGCAGGTGCTGTGGAGTGTTTGGTCAGACCTTGAAGTAACCAAGGTCATCCACATCATCCTGATTGCCAGTCATCATGACCGGACTTTTTATCTTGCCACTGGACTTCAATGATTCTGAAAGAACAAGTAAAGTGGAAGATGTGTGCAATTCTGCCTCATTGCTCATGATGTCATTAGTTTGCTTCAAAAAGAAGCATGAACAATTTCCTCTAATATTCTCAGTCTCTTTTCCCTGAATGTTTTGGAATTATTTTTATTGAATTCCATAAAGTATCCTTTTAATAATTTGATTGATATAGAAATAAAAGTGCAAATTAATTTTTAGTTATGCTCCTTACACTGAGTTTGGTTTTAGATAGATTGAATAATAGTAAAAAGGGTCTTTCTCTGACAACTTTTAATTGAGTTTTTATAATGATAAATGAGAAGTACACTTTATTAAAGGCTTTTAAAATATGTATTTTATATGTATTTTTATAAACATGTAGATTTTCTGAATGAGCTTTGTTATTTTTATTGAGTTCTACAAAGTATCCTTTTTGATAATTTGATTGATATAGCAATAAAAGTGGAAATTTATCTTTGTACTATTGTTCTTTTCTTTACACAGAGTTTTGTTTTAAATAGATTTTGAACCATCCTTGAATCCCTGGCATAAATAAAACTTGATTATGATGAATGATTTCTGGAATCAATCACTGTAGTGTTGGTGGAATTTTGTTTAAAAATTTTAAGTCGATATTCATTAGTTATCTTGCTCTACCATTCTCCTTTTGTGTTTTTTCCCCCCTTCCCTGGTTTAAGTATCAGTACTGTACCCAATATGCAAGTCGGAGATCAAACTGCAAAATTTAAAGGAGAGTTTATTAGGCCGGGGACTGCATGGAGGGTACCCAAATCATGCAGCACTGAGTGCTCAGAGGACAGGGTTTTTATAGTATTTTGAAGGAGGCATCATGAACAAGCAGGTTACAGAAAACAAGCTTGCGGTTAGAGATATTCCTTATCACATCCTTGTACACTGGCTAGTATATATATATATATATATATATATATATATATATATATATATATATATATATATATATATATATATATCCTTGTCAGACCTTTGCACACACAAGTGTGGCATAGTCAGGGGGTTCAAAGATAGCAGAACTAGAGAAGAGATCAAAGTTTTCATAGTGTCTAGAATACTGGTAAGTCATGTATCCTGGCACCCTGGGACTGAGGTCCAGTAGAGTTTACTATCTCATGGTTCCAGCTGTATCAGGGCGGGGGGGCAAGGGTGAGTTTGAGCATAACATTAGGACAGTATTTGTCTCATAAAAGAAGCTGGTAAGATGTTTTTCTTTTATATAGTATTGGTACTACTGATTTTTAAAAGTTTAATAGAATTTTCCAGTAAATCCAAAGTTTCTTTTCTTTGATAATTACTTTACAACTAGTTCTATTTTCTTTTCTAATACTGAATTATTTAATATCTCTATTTGGTATTCTGTTGGTTTGGGTGTTTTAAATTATTGAAGATGTCTCTCCATATTCTTTATGTTCTCTATTTTGGTAGCATAAAACTATAGATATTTGATTCTGATATTTCCTTTTTATGCTTCTTTTGGTGTGATTCCAATGTGTTCATTTACTATTTTGTTAATTTTGTTTCCTGACCTATTTTTAATCAGATTGGTTAAAGGTTTATGGATTTTATTCATGCTTTTTAAAAAACATGTTTTAAAAGAAACAACCTCTAGTTTTATAATTACTATGGTTTTCTTTTGAATTTCACTTAATTTTTCCTCTAATTCTAATATTTCCTTTATTGTGCTTACTGTAACTTTATTTTCTATTGGTTTTCTAATTTTAAAAAATGCATATACAATTAATCATTTTTCTATCTTGAATTGTTATAGAAATAGGATTTTTTTTCATTGAGGATTGATTTAGCTACATGTCAGAAATGTAAAGATGTTTTTATCATTTTTCACAAAATTATTGTTTCAATGATTTGTTCTTTGATAAATTTATTATTTAGATTTCTTTTCTAAGTCTCCTCTGATCTATGTCTTTAGTTTTCGGTCTCTGAATTTTTTACTATTTTTGCATTATATTTACACAAAGGATATATTTACTATTTCTACATTTTTACATTTCTTTGAAATATATTTAACTATAAATACATGACCAATTTTTGTAAAAGTTCCATGTAGAGATAGGAATATTGATATATGTATACATATATCATATATTTGTGATATATGTGATATATACATATATGTATACATAAATCAAATTTTCCAGAAAATAAGATCAGGTCTTATATTAAGTTGTACTCCAAAAGACATATTATGACTTATTTTCAGAGAAGGTCTGGAGATAGGCAGTCAGTTCTGAGGGAATCATTATTTAAACTATTCTTCTCTTTGTAAAGAAGGTCTTCATGTCTTTAGCATGGTGGCTGCTGGCTGAATCCCAGACTAGCAGAACTCCTTGGTTACCTTTCAAAACAAGTGGCAGCATGAATTCGACCCACTTCTTTATAACTGTGGGCACAAGGTTTTTTTCATTTTCAAGAACATAAATGTCTGAAACACATTCAATCATATTTTTCTTGCCCTTAGTGATGATTAGAGGTGGGGCTTACCTTCCATTCATATGTAATCAAGTGCCCATTTTATTCCCGTGTTGTCCATTTGGTCATTTGGCAATAAGTTTCGAGTCCATGTGTTTATATAAGTGTTTATTTCTCACCCAAAGGTACCCATTTGGTTATTTACAAATAATTAATTATAATTCATGTTATCATTTAAGTATTAATGTCAATAATATTCTTCATTTATATTTAACTATATATTAATTTTGTTATTTTATGATTCAGTACTTCACTCATGTGTTACAGAGGATGTACTAAATGTGTCAGCTAGACTGATGATCTTAACTTATTTTGGGGGTAGGGCTTATTTTGCAGGCATCCTTAAAAGTCATGCTAGGGCTTATTTTATATATGCCCTTTAGTAGTACCATTTATACGATACCATGCCTTTTAACTTTAGTTTCTCCAGAAATTCTGTTTTCTCTTTTGTTTATTCTTCTGTTAACACATCCAAACTTGAGAGTCTCTTTGAAATCTTGTGGTATTACTGTCTATGTCTTCTTGTAGATCAGTCAGTCTTTCTTAATTTTGATTTCTCATCTGAAAAATGAAAATAAAGAAGTAGAAATTTTAAAATGTGAATGTGGATGTATTTCACTGGGTTGTCATAAGGAATAAATAATGTTTGTTCTTCATTCTCAATGAAGTCCATGACATCAGGGAGGTAATTGGATTTAAGTGAGGAGATACTATGTTAAGTCACCAACTCACTTTCTCCTCCAGAGCCATCTGGCTCCAATGACCAGATATGAATCAGGATGACTGGCAATGGTCCCAGATGGGAAGAAATCAGGGTTAAGTGACTTGCCCAAAGTCATACAACTAGGAAGTGACAAGTGCCTGAGGGCAGATTTGAACTCAGTGCCTCCTGACTGCATGGTTGGCACTCTACCTACTGTGCCTTCTAAGGAAACATGAGATATAATAAAACAGCATAGCCTGTGCCACCTGATGACCCTGCTCAGGACCCTGAACCCAGGAAGCCCCAGGGATAGCAATGCTTCCAGTCCAGGGTCTTGAAGCAGCTAGATTACCAAGTAGAAAGAGTACTGGGCCTGGAGTGAAGAAGACCTGAATTCATGTAATTACTATATGACCCTTGGCAAGTCACTTCACCTCTATATTAGTATCCTTAACTGTAAAATGGGGATGATAGTAAAAACTAACTCCCAGAATCATTTTGAGGATCAAATAATATCTAAAGGTATTATCAAATAATATCTAAGGGTTTAACATAGGGCCTGGAACATAGTAGATGCTAAATGAATGCTTATTACCTCCCCAGACCCAAAAGTCATCCATCTGGAAAACAGCCTTTGTGAAGGTGGAATCTTGCAATTACTCCTACTAATGACTCCTAAAAGTTCTTGCCACGAAAATCATTGACACTATTAAGTGGTTAACATTGAAAGCTAAGATGATACTTTTCACTGGAAGCTTTACACCTGTACACAAAGGCCTATTTCCATATGATTTGCAGATGAAAACTTCTACATGGCCTCCTCTATTAGAATGTAATTTCCTTTTCCTATTTGTATTGCCAGCTAAACTTGATGCTTTATGTAGAGTAAGTGCTTAATAAATGTGTTCTTCCTTCAATCATTAAACTATTTATCACGAAAAGCTATTTGCATACTTAAAATCATTATAGAAATGTCAGATATTAATGTCAAATTTGAAAACCAACAAGATTCCCAGTTTGACCAGCACAGAAATTGTGTGAAAGGATAAAATATTATGGTAAAGGTTCTTTCCTAAACCTTAAAGCACTATAGGATAATAGGAGCAAAGGAAAATGCAACTCATTCATAACAGCAATGGTAAAAGTTATATTTATAACATTCAAAAGGAATTATGTTTTAACATAAGTATGGTGCATATCCAGAAAACCCTAGAGGTAACATTTGTAAGCAGTGGTGGCTACAGTGGTTAATGATAACTGAAGAAAAGATCATTGGAGTTGGAGTTGTGGGTGCTAATACACACATTACCATATTGCCATATTCTTCAAGCAGCATCTGGGCCTATGCAATTGTCCTAGTCTTCCCTTGCTATTCACAATCTTTGTTGTTGTTTTTTTTTTATCATAGCAAAATATTGACCCTGGAAGTCCAGGGAGTGCTCTCTCTCTCTCTCTCTCTCTCTCTCTCTTTCTCTCTCTCTGTCTCTCTCTCCCTCCTTCCCTCTCCTCCTCCTCTTCCTCCTTCTTCTTTGTCTTCTTCCTCTTCTCTTCTCTTCTCTTTTCTTCTCTTCTCTTCTCTTCTCTTCTCTTCTCTTCTCTTCTCTTCTCTTCTCTTCTCTTCTCTTCTCTTCTTTCTCTCTCTCTCTCTCTCTCTCTCTCTCTCTCTCTCTCTCTCTCTCTCTCTCTCTCTCTCTCTCTCTCTCCTCTTTAGGTCCCTAGCACAATCCCTAATACATAATAGATATTTAATAAATACTTCTTAACTTTTTGCAAATTACACCCATTGTGTCACTCTGACATCTCATAGAAAATAAGTTCACTTCGTTGTTGTTCAGTTGGGCCTGATTGTATTTTTTCCATGGATTTTTGTCAAGAGAATTTTCTTGGCAAATATAATTAAATGGTTTCATATTTTCTGCTGTAGTATGTCTCCATCTTAGAGGTAAGAAAATGAGGCCAAAAAATGGTTATTTTACCACCCAGAATCACGTAACTAGCAAATGTCTAAGGTAAGATTTGAACTCAGGATTTCCTGACTCCAGCCCTGGTGCTTTATTCACTGTATCATGTAGCTACTCTACTATCCCTCATCAATTACCTCATTAACTCTCATCAATTATAAGTTTTTATTAAAACTAATTTTTTATAAGCATCAGGCTTTATGAGAGAAGTTATTTGTTTCTGGTAAATTAGCAGTCAACAATATAGAAAAGTGAATAGTATCATTTTAAGTACCAAATATTATTAATGGCAACAGGGTTATTCAATGCAACTGTGGGAATGAAGTCTTTTTCAATATGAATAATATAAAAACGGAAAGGTCAATTATATCCCATCATTCCCCAATGGTTGAATGACTCCCTTACTTCCCTTTTTTTGCCACCACAATAATATGGTTAAAATATTTTTGTCCTTTTGTTCTTTGGGATATAGGCCTAAAAAATATAGTTGTCAAAAGACAGAGGCAGTTTAGTGACTTATGATTCCAAAATGCTTTTCAGACTGCTTGGAAATTAATGCCAAATGGGGGAAAAGGTCAAATGAGAAGATCTTGAATGTTTAAATTCACTTTGTTTCCCATAAGATGGCAGAAGTAAGAGGCACCAAATAGAGCACTATACTTGGAGTCAGGAAGACCTAAGTACAAATCTGTTCTTAGACTCTCATTATAAACAAGTCAATTAACCTCTGCCTGACTCTATTTCCTGGCCTGTAAAATGGAGACAATAATAAGACTTAGAATCCCAAGGTTTATGATCATTTGCCAAGTAGGTGGCTCAGTGGATGAGGTGTTAGACTTAATAGCTTCATGACTCTGGGCAAGACATTTAACTTTTCTGGCTGCCTCAGTTTCCCTGTATGTAAAATGAAGTCAATAATAGCACTTACTTCAGAGGGTTATTGTGAAGAACAAATGAGATAATTCATATATATATATACATATATATGTATATATATATATATGACACTTTACAGATTTCAAAGTATTATCTAAATCCTAGTTTTGATTATTATGAATTCTTGTTCGAGCATGTTTTAGACTCTAAAGCCATAAGTTCCCTTTTGATTTTTGAAATTCTGAGTGTGTTATTTGATTAGTTTTTCCTTTGAGTGCTTAGTCACTGTGCTATTAGGCAAACATGTTTGTTACTGGAATTGTTTTGTCCTATGTGATATCTATAACTCTGATGTGGTCTTCTGGTTTGAGTCACTTGTCCATACCTCTTTTCAGTTCTTGTTCTTTATGAGATTGTGATTGCTGCTCTGACTTTTGCAGTTCCATCTGAAGAATACTAAGTTGTATTCCAATATTATTTTTTAATGTGTATAAAGTGAACCCCAAAATGGCAACTTGGAATAAGGGATGATAAAACAGAGGAGAGACTCTGTCTCTTTCTGAAGTCTTAATTTCCCTACTGGAAAATGGGGGTGATAATAGATACCCTTTCCATCCTTCCCAAGAGCCCTTCTAAGCTTTTAAATGTTAAATTCCTTCCTGTGAAATATTCTAGAAGTACAAGGGAGCAATTGAAATGAGAGCAGCCTAGTGGCGAGGATACACTGCTCAGAGTTATCTCCAACTTGTCCAATGACTTCATGGAGTGTAGGCCCTCATTCATTTTTCCTGAGCTATCCCAGGTTATGACTTGTGACATTGAAGGGACTCTTCTGTCCACACAGCAGTTTCATTTCCTTAGAGACACAAATACTCAAAAATGTTAGCCCTATCACTCCCTTATTTTTCCAGTCAAGGATAGGATACCTTTCCCTGAAATTATCATTCTATTTAAGATTTAATTTAAAAAAGACACCAGGGATTTTCTGACAGAATCACACTCTCCAAGAATAGCAGAGCAAGACAAGTTTTTGAAATCATCTAATCTAAGAGGTCACAACTTTTTTTTCAGTCCCTTTACCTCTCAATAAAACTTCCCCTTCCTCCTATCTACTATGAAAGGAAATAAATTCTAAAGTTGATCTTGCATATATACATATTTTTTTAAAAAATATTACAATGAAATTAAAGCCTTGAGGGTATAATTAAGGAAGAAATTATTTTTCCCATTCCTTTGGGAATTCTCATGCACCATATTGAAAGTTCCCTAATTTAGCCCAACTTCCTCACTTTATTAGTGAAAAAATTGAAGTGTAGGGTGGAGGAAGTGACTAGAACTAATTGACTGCTCTGGATCCCAAGTTCCCCATATTCACAGGTCACCTATAATATGAGAGACAGAATTGAATAGCGCATAAAGATCTGACCAGGAAACCAGGAAGACCTGGGTTTGTTCTTGCCTCTGACTAATCCTGACCATGTGTTGCTGTTCAATCAAGTTCCACTATTTGTGACCCTTTGGGGGTGTTCTTGCAAAGATACCAGAGGTACTTGCCATTTCCTTATCCGTCTCATTTAACAGATAAAGAAACGGAGGCAAACAGCATTAAGTGATTTGCCCAGGGTCACATAAAAGTGTCTGAGGTCAGATTTGAATTTACAATGATGAGTCTTCCCAACCTTCAGACACTGCACAACTTTGCTTCCTGTCCTGACTTGTGATCCTAGACTTCTTGCTATCTCTTACACTACAACTTGCATAGAAAGTGGCAACTGTAATGATGGTAGAAGGAGTTTACCAGTGAAATCACAGATTTCATCCCCATCCCACAGTATAACATATAAAGCTACGGCATATGGCCCCACCCTTCCCTTATGGAATTCACATGTTTAGAAAGTCAAATGAACAAATGAACATGTATTGATTTACCGGGATGTTATCTCCTTGGCAATTATTTCTGTGGAATGCAATAGAAAGAATGATGGAAAGATGAAATGTAGTCCCCGAAATGGAGCCTTGCTGAAGAGAGCTGGGAAGCCTGAGGTCCCTGAGAAGCTAAGAAGTGTGTGGGGGGGGGGGCTGAGGGGGGGGACTGGAGAGGATTTTCTTAAAGAAAAAAACAGATATTCAGGGTGGTCTTGTCAAAGAGCAATGCACAATTCCAAATAAATTCTGAAACTTGATCCAAGCAGACATTTGAGAGATTTTTAATGCTGATACAAAAAAATAAATTATGGAAATAGATCTTATTTCTTATTCTTGTCATCTAGCTGAGGGAGTATTTCCCTAACATTAGGTTCTTGTCCATTATTGAAGAAGACCAAAATGACATTGCTATGTTTGAGACAAATTACAGTGTCTGACTGAAGCTAATCAGAACAATACCAGCTCAGAAATAATCCATGTGAACCCCTGGGGTGGGTACTCTAAACTTACAGATGGCACATTTCTTTTGAATTGCTTCAGTTCTGCCCTTCTCATAGAGTGTAACCCCCTCACTGATGAGGGCACATCATGCTGGACGGTCCTGTGCCAATGTCTCCTATGCTGTACAATCTATTGTAAAGTTCTTTAATGAGACCTTCAGGGTGTCTCGGTATCACTTCTTCTGACCCCCTTGGGAGTGCTTGCCCTGTATGAGTTCTCCATAAATTAGTTTTTTTTTTGGCAAGAATACATCTGACATTCTAAAATCGTGTCCAGTCTATGGTAGTTGCTCTCTCTGGAGTAATGTTGGAATGCTAAGCAGTTTAGCTCAAGAAAGGAGGACCTCAGTGTATAGTACCTTCTCCTGCCCAGCTTTGGTCCATTCTGGATAGGAGTTACTGTCAGGGGCCTCTTTACTTTCTAGAGACAAGTATATCCTCATAATTGCTAGGATCAATTAGTGGCTTTTAATGAAGTGAGAGTGGAGATGGGACATAAAGGAATCATTATCCTTTGGTTTTCTAATGGTAGCCCTTGTTCTTGGGTTTTCAGGGCATAACTTCCCTGAAACTACCTCAAGGAAGTGATTTGTTGTAAATGGATGGAATATTGGTCTTAGAATCAAAGAACCTCAGCTGTAATCCTTGCTTTTCCCAATTCTTGCTGTTGTAGTCTTGATTTCACATCATTGCTTTGACCCTCACCTTGCTCATCTGCCAGATCAGGCTAGTGTACATGCCCCAGCTACCAAGGAGATCATTTTATATATCTAAATATTCCATATAATCCTGAGACACTGAAGCTCACTGGTCTCACCCAGAAACCCAGAAAAAAGCAACTGGAACAACTGAGATTATTACCTCCTCCCCTCTGAGTCAGGTTGGAAACTTCATAGTTATCTTTCATTCTTCCCTTTTCCTTTGCTTCCTGCATCCAATCGGTTGTTGAGTCATAATGATTCTCATAATTGGCCCCTTCTCTAAAGAGAGGGGTACATAAAGCAGTGAATTAAACATTGGAGTCAGGAAGACCTGAGTTCAAATCCAGTTTCATATTCTTTCTTGTTGTGTGGCTATGGCAAATCAATTATCTGCCTCAGTTTCTTCATCAATAAAATAGGGATAATAATAATAATAACTATCCCCCAAGATAACTGAGGATCAAATGAGATTATATGTATAAAGGGTTTTGCAAACTGTAATGTATTATATGAATGTTAGCTATATCTCCAATCTTTGTGCTGAATAGAAAGGGTGCCATTCTATCAGAAAATGTCTCCTTCCTGCTTTTAAGCTTTTCCTGGCAGAGGAGAATCACCATTTCATTTATCACATTTTTCAAGGTTTGCTTTCTTTCCTTGGGGAGAGAGAAGTAACACCATTCCTTCAGCTCCAAACACTTGTTCCTTCTTAGCTGCCTACAATCCTGAGAGAAGTGACCCTGATCCTGAACCCTTATGGATAATAATAATATATCTAAATTCATTCCTCAATAAGTACCAAACTCTACCCTGATCATATCTTCCCCCTTGTCAATGATCCTGAAGCCTGCTAGGTCATCATTCAAACCCCATTTCCCAGTCCCTTTCCCTTTTTCCCTTTCCCCTCAAACCACCATCCCCTTAATGTCTCAATCTAAAGCTGCCCCCTCTTTCTACTTAAGCTCTATTTTTGGTATGTTTTTGAGAATGCCATAAGAACCACATTTCCTTTCATCTTAAATCTTTACCTTTTCCACTCCTTTCATCTTTGGCTCTCTTTGGATAGCACAGACTCCCTGGCTTTTCTTTTTTAGCTCTTTACCTTATAGCCTTGTAGTCAATGTCAGAGTGAAAAGGTGGCTGGAATAATATTTCTAGCAGTGTCACTTAGTAACTTCTCTGTCTTTGAAGGTCATACGATTAATCATATCTGCCACTCATCAAAATTCTATTGACCTCTAGGACACTTCTCTTCCTCAATGAGATCAGAACCTGAGTCACAGTCTCTCTGTGTCTCTCTGTGTCTCTCCATGTCTCTCCATGTCTCTGTCTCTCTGTCTCTCTGTCTCTCTGTCTCTCTGTCTCTCTCTCTCTCTCCCAATTTCTGCCTTATTCATAGGAGATTTCAACGTTTGCATACTGACAAACACCCTAACCTCACTGTTCTTAGCTTACTGGATTCCCTTGATCTGTCCTTCCACCCTATCTCAGCCATACATAAAGATTGTTTCTATGCTGGATATTGCCTATCACTCACAAATGTGCTACTTCCATATTTATGAACACTGAATTTCCTTTATCTGATTATAATCTGTTGTCATCTCTCTCTGTCTCTCTCTGACTTGGCAATTCTAACCCTATTCTTCTACACTGAAACTTCAGATTCTTAGTTCTTTCCTAGATATTACCCCACAATAGCTGTGCTCTCTGCCTTTCCTCCCCTTGTCCCCTTGGTCAAAGGGATACCTCTACATTTTCCTTTTTACCGGAGTCCCTATCCTCTTGTCTCAAACTTCAGCCTTGTATCATACCTTCAGTTCCTCATATATGCTGCTGAACAAAGCAAGTGGAAATCATGAAATCATGCCAACTGGGTCTACTACAAATGTATGTTACAGAGTTTCAATGGACCATCATTGTTGCTAGGTATTCCTTTTACACCTCCTTAACTAGTTGGCTGTCCCACTCGCTACAACATTAAATAAATTCTAAGCATACAGCAGGTAGCAAACAGCAAGGTCATGATGCTATTTTCTTCATTCAATGTCTTTCCCCTATTGATTATTTCCAATCTATAGTGTATATAACTTATTTCTGCATGTTTGAATTTTGTCTCCCCATCAGATTACGAGCTCCTTGAGAGTAGAGACAATATTTTCTTTTCTTTCTTTATATCCCAGCACTCAGATGCTTAAAAAATATCTATTGACTGACTACCTGATTGATTGGCTTGAACCAACTCACAAGTTTATTGATGTTTTCTGACTTCTTAGTAGGTCTTTTCTCTCAGATTATTTAACTGCGCACCTATTATCTGTAAAATGATTTTGTATTCTTTTGTCTTTGTACTTTCAGTTTCTAACTCAGTACTTGGTGTATAGATAACAGGTGATTAGCAAATATGTTGTTATTCTTGCTGAACTAGATCAAGCCCAAAACTCCACAGCTTTCCTTGAGGACAAATTTCACCTTTACCAGGGATGAGGAAGAAAATTCTCTTCCAAAATTGTTTTACTTCCTTACTGAATTAATAACCTCATAAGTAATTTAAAACCCTGAAGCTCATTTGTAAGCCCTACACTCTAATATTCCTTCCTATAAATTATTGCCACTATGGTAAGATTTCCTGACTTCTTCAGGGCTCCACTCCCTTAAGTCTAAATGAGATACAAAATAAGAACTGATTCCCAAGGGAACAATTAGGTCATATATAAAAAAATCTCTAAGGAATCCCAGGGTATGAAAGTGAATTGGCTATTGGAAAGTTGCAGACTAGCTTTAAATTCTTTGAATTTAAATTGTCTCTGATTCCTGGTTGCTAATCTGACAAAGAACATGGCTTCATCTTGGACAGGAAAAGCTACCACCATATAACTTGCCTTCTCCCATCACATGACAGAATGACCATTTCCCAGCTGTGGCCTTCTCCCATCTTCAGGAAGCAAGGAATATCCTTTATAGTATGAAGAGAAGAGCTATTGTCCAACAGCTAACTTCCTTCTGGCCCTCCTAGTCCATAGAATCCAGATTCCACCATTTAAGTATCATGTAGGAAAACCCAGGCTAGGCAGATTTCTCTCAATAGGATCTATACTCCTTCTTGGGAAAGCTTACAATTTTTGGCAAAGTCACAGCCTATATCCTTAAACAGCTGTGAGTCATCAAAAGGAATTCCAGCACTAGGCTTCCACCTCACCTTCCTTCCTTTGTCACTCCTTCTGCAAGAGACATTTCTGCAAGAGACCTTTCTGTCATCAGAGAGATGCTACCTCTTTTCTACTCCTGCCCTACCAAGGTCAGCTCCTGATACCCAGAGGGCCAACAGCCCTTGCATTAGGTGCTGCTTACATACACCAAACTTTTATTATCTCCAATTAATTTCATTAAGCTTTAAAGAAGAGAGAAAGATGTGTCTTCCCTTAGTAATCAGTATAGGCTGGGTCGATAGAGTAGATAGACCATCAGCCCTAGAGTCAGGAGGACTTGAGTTAAAATCTGTCCTCAGACACTTGACACATTAACTAGGTGACCTTGGGCAAGTCACTTAATTCTGATTGCTTCAAATCCAATGCCATCCACAGTCATCCTGATTCATATCTGGCAACATATGATTCTGGAGGAGAATGTGAGGCTGTGACTTAGTCCAGCACCCCCTCATTCAAATCCAATTCACTTGCTTGTTATTACATCTAAACCTAAGATTCCAATTTATCTAGATAATTCTGGATTTCCTCTACAAAACTAATTTCCACTAAGATATTAATACATATAAGGTATTTATACTGAAGGGATCTGTCTTTTAAAAGAAGACTTCAGGACTGGCTAGGTGGAGCTGTGGATAGAGCACTGGCCCTGGAGTCAGGATGACCTGAGTTCAAATTCGACCTCAGACACTTAATAATTACCTAGCTGTGTGGTCTTGGGCAAGCCACTTAACCCCATTTGCCTTGCAAAAACCTAAAAAAGAAGAAGACTTCAGGTAGACAACAATGCTAAAATCAAAGGAATGGATATCTAAATTTAGGCTAAAGTTTTTAACAAGGAGCTTTTTGACATCTCTCATCTCACCATAGAGGCCTCTGTTCAGCACTGCCTGTATTTAAGGTATTTAAAAAATAATTTTCTATTTCTACTTTAGACACTTGCCAGGTGTTCCTGTGGATATTTTTCCCTAAACAGAGTTTATTGATGTATTGCCCTCCCTATGTTATTTTAGCTAGTGTTTTTTTTTATTTTTTGTTCTTTTCTTAAATGAGCTGCTCTTTTTTTCCTCCTTAAACTTCCTTCCAGGCATTTTGAGTCATTTCCCAAGGCCTTTAGCAATTTTAGTTAAGGAACTTGGTACAAGCAGTGATTTTGTCATTTCTGGTGTTTGTCTCCCTGGAGGATTTATAGATGGATATCAGCGTGAGCTAAGTAGAAAGCCAGCAAAGGAGTTGGAGGCTGGAAACACTGATACTGGCTTTTGCAGTAAGGCTAAACATTTGCCAGTCAATTTGATAAAAATATTTAACCCTTGGGTTTTACAGGACAGTGATTTAGAATTGGAAGAGAATCATAGAATATTAAAGTTAGAAGAAACTTCAGTCCCTTCTAGTGCAACCAAGACCAAATGAAGCAGTCCTTCAGAAAACAAACAAGTATGAAGACCTCTAAAGAGGGGGAACTCATCACCCCCTAAGGAAGTCCATAGCAACTTTGTATGAATTTTTTCATTAAAACTAAATTTGTTCCTTCTTCTAGATCTGAGGACAGCTAGGTGGTGCAGTGGATAGAGCACTGGCCTTGGATTCAGGAGGACAGGAATTTGAATCTGGCCTCAGACACTTATCACTTACTAGCTGGATGACCTTGGGCAACTCACTTAACTCTGATTGCCTCACATCCAGGTCAACTTTAGTTGTCTTGATCCATATCTGGCCACTGGACCCAGATGTCTCTGGAGGAGAGAGAAAGGCTGGTGACTTAGCATAGCACTCCCTTACTCAAATCCAATTCATGTGCTTGTCATGACATCACCTCCCGGATGTCATGGTTTTCTTTGAGAAAGAAGGACAGAGGGCAGCTAGGTGGCACAATGGATAGACCACCAAACCTGGAGTCAGGAGGATCTAAGTTCAAATCCAATCTCAGACACTTAATAATTATCTAGCTATCTGACCTTAAGCAAGTCACTTTACCCCACTGCCTTGCAAAAACAAACCAAAAAGAAAATGAAAGATAAACATCATCATTATTATTATCTTCTAGATCTGATTTCAGGAGCCCAACAAAACAAATTATCTTTACATGATAGCCCTTTAGTTACTTCTCCAGGTTACATAATTTCAGTATTTTCACTCATATTTCATTAAGTATTTTGGTGTTCATTTATGACATCTGCCTGGGTGACTGATATAGTTGGTTTCCCTCATCTGTAAAATAAAGAGTTGGTTGAAAAATTTAACTCTAGGGTCCCATCCAGTTCAGAATCCTTATAGTTAGTTCTTTGATTTTAGGTTCTCCAAGAGGAGAATATACAAAAAAGGAGAGGAATGGAATTATAAGAGAGATAGATGCTCAAGACGCCAAGATATGTTGATGTTGTTTACTTCACAAATTTAAGTGAGAATAGTCCTCACTAGTCTCATAACCAATTCAATTAAATTCAACCAAAAATTAAGCAAGCTCCACCCAGTAGATTATGAAATCCTTGAGGGAATAAACTGTCTCCTTTTCTTTTTGTTTAGCCTGGCACATAGTAGAAATTTTCATGATGTCTTTTGAAGGACATCAAAACTAAGCAGAACTATAGTCATCCAAGAACACAAAGAGAGAAAAGGATTTTCCTTCTTAATTAAGGATTAGTTTTCTTCCTTATGGAGAATCTGAGTCCAATAATTAATATTTCATACACATATACATTAAATATAA
Organism: Macrotis lagotis; assembly: GCF_037893015.1. Taxonomy (NCBI): domain Eukaryota; kingdom Metazoa; phylum Chordata; class Mammalia; order Peramelemorphia; family Peramelidae; genus Macrotis; species Macrotis lagotis. The sequence goes on along the minus strand of NC_133658.1, from coordinate 164,525,407 downwards.
TATATACATATTATATTATATATATATGTATTATGTATATCCCTCAAAGCAGAGAAAACATCAAATTTATCTGGAGTCATACTTGAACACAAGATAGGTGTTATGGTGGGAAGAAGCTTAATAGGGAGGAACAAAAGAAAGCTCCTCTGAGGCAAGGACCTTAGGAATCTCCTCTCTTGTTGTTTTCTCAATGGCATGTTTCAGAAACTCCTCTCCCCTAGGGGGAAATCTAAATTACAAAATAAAAAAGTATGTAATAGGAGCAGAGCTAGGAAACTATAGTTCAATGTCATGATTTTCTTTGAGAAAGCGGGGTAGGGGTCAGAGAGAAGGAGTAAATAGTGATCTTCTTCAGTCAAGCATTTCATATCATCCTTCCCTCCAATTACTAGATATTAGATATTGGATATTGTCTCCCACTAAATCCCACTAGAAGTCCTCCCCAGAAACAAATAAGTATGATCAAGTAAAATGAATCTCTATAATGCCTATGTCTGAAAATATACACATCACATAATATATTTCTAATAGATTCCTTCTCTAAAAGAATCTTATTTTAAGATGAAGAAACACAAGATCCAAAGCAGGAAAGAGGCAGGATGTGTCCAAAGTCACAGAGTTACATAGGCTTAACTAGAAGGATGTATATACCTTTTTCATAACTTGCCATCAATTCTCCCCTTCCTTCTTCTTCTCCTTGCTTTTCTCACTTTAAGGAAGGCTCCTTTTTTAGCACATCTAGTCATGCATATGCATGCATGTATACACAAGTAGTAAGTAAAAGAGATGATTATTCAAATCAACTTAAAATAATTTTTGATCAATTAACAAAAATTAATTTTACTCCCTTTCATTCCTTCATTATTGAAAATGAAAATATGCAAAACAAATTCAAATAATGACTTATGTCCCCAAAGTATTTATGGTTCATTTTGCATTCTGAATCTTTCATCTCTATACTGAGGTGAGTAACAAATTTGATCTTTCATTCTTTGGAGTATTGGGTGGTCATTGCATTGTTAGTTTGTCAGTCTTTCAATGTTCTTAACAGCTATATCAAACTGCTTTTCATTTTAGGAAGGGGAGAGAAGACAAAGAGGGAATAAATTTGAAATTCAAAATTTTGTAAAATTGTATGCTAAAATTTGTCTTTATTTATAATTGGAAAGAATAAAATGCATTAAAAAGGAAATAGAATATGTCTTTGTATCCCTAGAACCTTGCAGAGAGTGCCTGATACATGGAAAGCTCTTACTACATTCTTGTTTACTTTTTTAAAAAAGGTGTTAGCATTGTTGTTATTGTATGAATTTTTCTAGTTCTGTTCACTTTATTTGGACACATTCCAGGATATTCTCCTGTCTTTTGTCCTACCAGGCATTCCATATCTAAGCATCCTTTCTACCTAAGCCCTGCCAGGATCCAGTAACCTCATTGCCTTGTTTCTCCTATTGTTCATTCACTCTCCTTAGTTGTTTCTCTTAATTAGTTCACCTTCTCCCTCCCATCACTCATCTTGTTAGGGCTCAAATAAATAAAACTAACAAAATAGATTTTTTTTTTATTTGCTGTTTCCTGACCGTGTCATTAATCATTGAAGCTGACCTAAGTACCAGAATTTTCTGGAACTCATTGCCACACCCAGGGATAGTGCAAAAGAGTTAGAGGAATTAGTTTTGCATGAGCTCACTTTGATGGGATATTTCCATAAGGCACTTGGCCAGAACAGAGTTCTTCTGATCTCAGCGCTTGGGCACTGTGGCCACATGGGTGATTTTTCCTTTTTTGCAGGGGCTAACTTTGCTTCTATTACTTGACTATTCTTTTTCTCCCTCTTCCAGCAGCCTACAAAAGGCTATGCCTGCTTTCCAGATGCCATTCAAAGGACCTAATAATGACTTGCTAATTTTGTCTTCTTCCTCACATATCTTGGAGTACTCCCAGACCCGTTGCCTATGATAGGTCTCAGGCCTTCTCAGTTAACACTGCTGACAGAAAGACTTGAAGAGGAATAAAGGTGAGGTGAAGAAATATACTTACTGAAGGAAACAGTTGACCTCCCAAAGTCCTAGGGATAGTGTGAAATGGAGAGGAGAATTATAGAGTACTAACTACTTTTCCTCCTTACCAGGAAGCAATAATAATAATAATAATAATAACTTATTTTGTGAATTGTTTTCAAGGCATTTACTTCATATTAAATTAATTCACAATAACCTTTTGAGTTGGATCCTTACAGGTATTACTATTTTTATTCTATAGATGAGGAAATTAAGGACCAAGAAAAAAGACTATAGTGACATGCCTATGGTTACATATATAGCAAATATCAAAGGCAGGATTCAAAGAAAGACCTTCCTGGACCAAGACTTGTACTCTTTCTGCTCATTACATATATACACACACACACACATATATATATATATATGTGTGTGTGTGTGTGTGTGTGTGTGTGTATGTATATATTTATATATGCATGTATTTAACTATATATTTTAAATATTAATATTTATTTTAAGATACCTATATCTACCTGTCTCTCTCTCTCTCTACATATATAAATATAGATCTAGGTATAGATATATGAGACAAACAGCCAAATAGAGACAGAATCAGAGAAACTGAGAGAGAGAGAGACAGAGAGAAGAGGGAAGAGAGACAAAGATATTGGGTTTCTTTTAAACTAAAGAGTCTCCTTAATGTAAGAGACTCAAGAACTCTTAGGATCAGAGCTAGAGCTGGGAGAGTATTCAGAGATCACCCAGTCAACTCTCTCATTTTCCAGATGAAAGAAAGACCTCTGGGGTCAGCTGGGTTGTGCAGTGGATAAAGCACTGGTCCTGGAGTCAGGAGGATCTGAGTTCATATTCAGCCTCAGACATTTGATGCTTACTAGCTGTGTGACTTATTCCCATTGCCCCACAAAATCAAACAAAAAAGAACGAAAGAGAGAGAGGCCTCCAGAAGTTGTTATTCATATTTACCCATAGCAATATACATCAGAAGTGAGATTGGAATAAAGGTCCTGTAACCACAGCTAAAGAAGGACAATAAGCAAACAATTTTCCAGCCTCAAAATGGAAACTACTCTTAGACCAATTGAAATGGATTTATAGAACAAAGAACTAGTCACTAGTCTAATGGCCGTGTCATATTCTCTTCGTTTTCTATGTTAGAGATGAGTCACACACGATGAGAAGGAAAGAGTACATCATTACCTGTGCCATCTCAAGGTAGACCCAAATCAATGAATAACAACTGCAGTGATATTGTCAGTGCAACTTAAGGCAGCAGTTTCCTCCTTTGTAGAATTTAAGGACACAAATAAGCTGGTTGCATTGGAAGATTTTTATGACAATAGCACTATTATCCATTTCCAAATCTAGACAGAAAATATGACTCTGGTTCAAGGTTCTATTGCATATTTACTATGTAATCTCAGGGATTAGTCTTCTTCTGGGCTTTTGCTTGCTCATTTCTATCATGAAGTTAATGGGTCACTTCCAGAACTGTTAGACATCAGTCCTTATTCTTTTCTTGAGTCCTTTTGTAATTCCTACCTAGATGATGAATATTCTGGTTCCTAATTGTCAAATCCTATTTTGTATTCTCTATATTATTTGGTATTTGCCTGTTTTGCTTCATTTTTTTTTAGGTTTTTGCAAGGCAAATGGGATTAAGTGGCTTGCCCAAGGCTACACACCTAGGTAATTATTAAGTGTCTGTGTCTGAGATCGGATTTGAACTCAGGGACTCCTGACTCTAGGCTTGGTGCTCTATCCACTCACCACCTAGCTACCCCTGCTTCAGTTTTGTAACCCAGTGCATACCATATTTCCATTTCTTTCTATTTCCAGAGTTTTATCATCCCTGCTTCTATTTTTCTCACTTCTGAAATTTCCATCTATTCTACCTCCTCTAAGAATGTATGGTATCAGGTCCTATAAAACATCACTTCATGCAATGGAGAACTCCAGATTAAACCATCCTTAGATCTAACTCTGGGCAAGAGCAGACCAAATAGGACATGTCTTACCTCAGGGCCTAGTATAAGAGAATCAAAGGGAAATTGGAAAATGGATCATTATGAGCTGAGGCAGCTTGTTCAATGGAGAGAGAGTGCTAGATTTGAAATCAAAGGATCAGATTTAAATTCTAGCTTGGTTGCTTACTTCCTGTAAAATATTGGACAAATCTGAATAGAAAATGATCCAGAATAGGAAATTATGATCAGACCAGTGACTTGTTTGCTCTTATAAATCCATTTCAATTGGTCTAATGATATCTCCAATTTTGTCCTAGAAAGTTATTTGTTCATTATTCTTCTAGCTCTCATCATAGGACCTTCATTTAAATTTTGCCCTTGATATTCATTACTATCTCCAGAGACTTTTTTCATTTGGAAAGAAAGAGTTGAACTGAATGGCTTCTGAGGAAATGGGAATAAGGGAAAAATGAGTTCAAATCTTATGTCAGTCACTTATTAGCTTTATGACCCTGGACAACTCTATTAACATCTGTCTGCCTCAGTTTCCTCAAGTATAAAATGGGGATAATAGTAACATCTACCTCCCAATTAAATGATATGATATTTATAAAGGATCAAATGATATGATATTTTTAAAGTTCTTAGCAGTGTTTGGCACATAATATATGATTAATAAGTGCTTATTTTCTCCTCTCTTATCTTCTTGGGCCTCAATATCTACATTGTACTATAAAATAAGAGGACTTCGGTATCAGCTAACTCTCATTATATGTGTAAAGTCTTAGTAATATTTTAGATTATTAAATTTTAATATGTACATATGTATATATATGTAGTCTCTCTATATATATATTTAGACTGAATGAAACAGTAGTGTTTAAGGAACTTTCTTCAACACAAGGGTCCGAAGATCCTCCCATCTTTATCCTTTTGACAAGAGATCAGCTTCTTGATCCTTGACTTCTTTTAATATATGCATTTATATTATACAGTTGTTTCAAGAATTAAAAAATGAAATTCTAAATATTTAATTTAATAATGAGTTTAATAATACAGTTGTTATTTAAGCATAATATTTAAGTTTGGGTTTTTTTTAGGTTTTTGCAAGGCAAATGGGGTTAAGTGGCTTGCCTAAGGCCACACAGCTAGGTAATTATTAAGTGTCTGAGACCAGATTTGAACCCAGGTACTCCTGACTCCAAGGCTGCTGCTTTATCCACTACACCACCTAGGTGCCCCCATATTTAAGTTTTAATAGCTTAAAACACTAAAACTTTGGTGTGCCCTATAAATGCTAGACCATGATATATATATATATATATATATATATATATATATATATATATATATATATATATATATATTTGTGGGTAATTCTAAGAATTCTAAATTCTGGACAGATCACAGATCTGTGTCTGGTAATTTCTTTGTAAGCTGTATAAGTATCCTTAGCTCATTGCTCTTGGCTGTCTTATAGATGTGCTGGGAGAGAAAACTCTCAGCTGTTTTATGGATGAGAGAAAACTTAGAGATGCCAACAAGAATAACTAATGGGAGCTAAGAGATGTTATGCTTGGGGAAACCTAGAACATGGATTAGGATCTTCAAGTCCCTCCAAGATGAGGAGTATCAATTCATTTTCTATAAAAGGAGGCACTGAGAAGAAAACCCTGGTAGTGTTGAAATCTCAGAAACTGAAGCCTGAGGGCTTAAAGTAGTGATAGAGATTCTGAATTCATAGAATTTTGGAGCTTGAATGGAAATTTTATATCATCAAGAACGATTTAACCAATTTTTTAACCTTCAGTTTGCATTATAGGAACACTGTTGGCAGTATATGCAGTGAATCATGTTTCTCAAGTTTCTTCTTTTGTGTGACATGATGACATATACACTGCAAATTATAGGATAGTAATTAGTCTAAGAGATCATCTAGTAAAGCAGATTAGTTTTACAGATGTGAAAAAATAGACCAAAAACACATTCAAAGTCACAAAAATAACAAGTAGGATTTGAACCCAGGTCTTTTCATTCCAAAAACATCCAGGCTCTTTTCATGGTTCCAGACTGCTTTCATAATTAGTTCATGTAATTCCAAGGGACCTATTGGTGTGAAGGTATTTAGAGCAATCATGAAACTGAAGGAAATCATATATGCTTAATTTCAGAAGTGCTTTAGTGAGTATATATGTACTCAATATTGGCAAGATCGGAGTTAGCTATGGAAAATAAGAAAATGAACTAAAATAAGACGACTAAACAAAGTGGCAGTCATTTTTCTGAGGAAAGAAGAAATGATTAAACAGCAAACGATTAAACCAGAAATGACAATGTTAACAAACCCAGAGTCTAAGATATAAGCCAGGACTTTGGAGCCAAAGCAGTAGTAGTAATCCCAGAAGCAGTATATTAGAACAATCCCAAAGACTCAATGAAAAAATAGTGATTAAGGAAATTTCTTCAATGCAAGGGAGAATAATTCCTGCCACTTTGATCCTTTGAGGACCTTTATTGGCAGAGCCAATAAAGTAGACAAAAATCAAACCATGCATTTTTACAGATAAGGAAACAATTCCAGAAAAGTTCAATTTTTATCGAAAGTCTGGCTGTCTGTAGATGTCAGAGTCCAAATATTCTGATTCACAATTCTGCGTGCTTTCTATTATCATATTTCAAAATCAGGGATTTTTATAGCCTAGGGCAAGGTATTTAACATCTCTGAACCTCAGTTTTCTCAACTGTAAAATGGGAAGAATAGCTATAGCAGGTACAACACAGAGTTCTGAGTTTCATATGAGATGACATGTGCTTTACAAACCTTTCAGCACTAAATAAATATTATTGTCAGTTTCTAATAATATTTCTACTATATTTTTATTTCTCAATAGAATTGAAACTATGCCCTTAAATAAGGGAGTGAATTTGAAGATACTCTTAGGCTTATAATTCTAGAACTTAAAGGGATCTGACAGACCTAGAGTCACTTATTTCACATGGAACCGGAAAGTTTAAGTAGTCCAATGCCATTCAAATAACTACTTCTAAGGTAGAATTTGAACCCAAGTCCTCTTATTCCGGAGGCAGTTATTTCCACTCTATCAAATTCACTCCTACAAAAAAAATGCCAAAGTCATAAACTGAAACAACGACTGATAAGACCCAGAGCACATGATAAATAAATAGGAACATAAGATCATCTAATCTCCCTCTACCTTTTTTTCCTTTTCCCCCATATTCTCATTGACAACTTTGGTTTTTAAATCATCTTCCTTTATGAATATATTTGTCTTCCCACCTCTTTTCAGGGAATCACTTCTTATACCAAAGAACAAGAAAGAGAAAATTAATAAGCAGCAAAATCAACTAATACACTAACTAGGTCTAACAATAGATATACCATTCTATACCCACAGTACCTTACAAAGTTCCCTTTGACAAAGATGGGAACATTCCTTTGCTTTATGTAAAGGATCATCACTTCAAAATTGATCAAGAAGCAATCACATGAGCCCTAAGACAATTTGAATAAGTACATCTGTTATACTGAATTTCATTCATTTTGCCAGTCAAGACACAATCTAGGACAAGGAGCCCCTGATTACTTTCTTGTTTCTAAAAAGCTTTGAGGTCATAAATCATTGAAAGGGTGATGAGTAAAGTCCTGCCAAGCCAGCTGCTATCTTCTCTCCAGTAGAAATAATGACAATTATCACTATTTATAATAGACTTTAACATTTGCAAAGAATTTTATAAATACTATCTTGGTTTCACATCAAGGCAGCTCTGAGGTAAAAACTGAAACATTGAGCAGTCAAGTGATATGATTAGGGTCACAGTACATAGAATTTCAAGAGGAAGGGAAGTATTTGGAATTACAATAATTCTTCCCCCTTCCTTGTTTCCATCTCCCAACTTCTCAATGTTTTAAATCATTTGTGAAAAAAGTAAGAAAGTTGAATTGAAGTAAAAATTTGCTTTGGAAAAGTTAGACAAATGTAGATTTTTAAGCTTCTATTGGCCTAAACTGTGCCAAGAGTGCGCCTTTCCCCCCATATTCCATAAATAAATTATGTGGAGATCAACTTAATCAGAATCTTCTCCAACTGGATATTAGGGAGAGGATGTTTTGATTAAGAAAACTTATCAAACTAGGATCCTGACTAGAAACAAAGCTCAATTATGTTTTAATGTGCTATGTTTAAACAACTGCTAATTCACTCTTTCCCACACACACACCCAAATGCCAACCTTGCTTCCCCCATCTAGGCTAACACTGAACATATCTATATGGACATCATTCATGTCGTATCTGTCCTTCATCTCAGTGTCAAAACTTTTCTTTGTGCAAAAGAGAGGAGCAGATATGGGTTTCTCATTTCTCTTATGTAAACCTCTGAAGTCTGCCTTTGATCTTCTTTGTTTAGTCAATTAGTTTAGCTTTATCCTTAACACATTCTGAAAAACTCAGGAAGACAGTAGAACAGGTTACAATATGAAGGGGGTGACTGGTCTTTTAATTATACATAAGTACAACTAAGGTAAAGTGCTCGTTTTCCTAGAGTTCAGAAATTTAGAGGTTAATAAAAATTATGATAATAAGAACACAAAACTTTTACATAATTTATATAATATTTTAAATGCTTTTCATATGCGAATTAATTTAATCCTTACAACTCTGTGAGTTTAGCATTATTATTTTCCTCTAGATAATCATTCAAAGTCTACAGCAGAGTGCAAATCTAAAGGGCTAGTCAAATGTACCTCAAATGCCAATCATATTTAACTTATTTTATGAAGAACTTGCTGGAGGCAAGGAAAAGTGATACAAAGACATGCTCAAGGTCTCTCTGAAGAAGCTTAAAATTTACTCTTAAGATATGGGAGACATTGGCATAGGACCACCCAGCTTATCATATCTCCATCAAAGAAGGTCTTGTGCTTTATATGCAAAGAAGAATTGAAGTAGCACAAAGAAAACATGAGGTTAGATACTCAAATCTAGATATATCTCCATTCCAAATTTGCAAATTTGGTCCTATTTATGGTAGGGCTTTCCAAGCTTCTACTGTAGTTGCACAGTTACAGTCAGTCACACCATTCCTTGATCCCATCATTGTGATGTCATTGATCCTCTTCTGGTAGGAAAGATGAATAACAGCAGTTTTTCTTTTTTTATAGATGAGCAAACTGAGGCACAGAGATTATTTGGTGACTTGCTGGAGACTACACAGCTAGTGAGGTTTTGAAATAAGATTTGAACTTAGGTCTTTTTAATTCTAAATCTAAGCTCTCATCTCTATCCCCACTTTGGGTAGAATGATTTCATTTTGTTTTATGGTCTCTGTTCTCCTATTTCCTTAGCTGAATACATCTATCAATTTGATTTTAAAGTCCTTTTTCATTTAACTTTCCTTTGGTTGCATTCAGGGATGCTAATAACAAATTAGAACTTAGTCATCATTGTCCATTATTTAAATATTCAGGCCTACACAGATTCTGGCTTGCATAGGACTTTCTACTGTTGTACAAGATCCCTCTTTGGGGCCATCCCATTTCCTCTGTGCTTGCACAAGCTTTGGGGTGTTGCGCAATATTTGGTGACTGTCACCAGGGAAACCCTGATGCACAGTTAATCAGTTGTATGGTTGCACAGAAATTGAAAAACTTCAATTTGTTCCACAGTGAGTATGCCTCATGTACTTGTCATAAATGACAAGCAAAGGGTCAGAGCCAGTACTAGAATCCAGGTTTTCCAGCTCCAAATCTTCCCACTGTTCCATACTACTTTTAGTGTGGTAAAGTTTTAAAAAAAAACAATCAAGGGGTGGCTAGGTGGCACAGTGGATAGAGCACCAGCCCTGGAGTCAGGAGTACCTGAGTTCAAATCCGACCTCAGACACTTAATAATTACCTAGCTATGTGACCTTAGGAAAGCCACTTAACCCCATTGCCTTGTAAAAACCTAAAAAAAAAACCCAATCAACTAATAAAAAAAAACCACTACAAAACTCTGGGGCGGGATTGGTTAAAAAAGGATAGTTTCTGCCCTCAAAGAGGGCATTCTAAACAGAGAGAATTGATATATTAGAGTAGTAATGCCTAGGAAAGCTATTTTGGTTTAGAAAGTCATCACTTAGGGGATTCAATTGATATATACTTTTAGGTGCAATGACATTATTGATTTGTTTTTTTTTCCAGAGCTTGAAAAGGGAAGTCAGAAGTAGCTGTGCCAGTACTATAGGGTAGATGGTGAGAAGATGACTGGGATGTAGACTGAAATGTATTGGAGTCCACCTACATATAGTTATCTGTAACAAGAAATCACCAAGGTGGAAAGGGAAATGGAAAACAAGAATTCAAAAGCTGAAAGGATTAAGTCTTCCAGGTCATGATCTCTGGTCCTAAAGGATATATATATCAGGTGTTTGTGGTGATGGGGTGGGATGGAGATTGGATCTGTGGTCTATTTATACTATGAACCAACCATCTGGTCTATCTAGTCCTGGCAAACATGGAGATATGTTAGAGTAAAACTTCTTTACAACACAGAGGCAGATCAACTACATACAGTGGGCAAAGTGTAAGGTTGGAGTCAAAAAATCTTGATTATAATTCCTACTTTATACACTTAGAAATTGGGATTTTAGTCTAGATTTTCTCATTTTTAATTGTAGATAATAAAGGAACCTACTTCTCATAATGTTGGGAAAATCAAATGAGCAGATATTCAAAGTATTTTGAAAACTTTAATATGTTCTATATATGCCATCATCATCATCATCATCATTGACTAGTACACAATCTTTTTTTAATTGATATTTCATTTTTTTCCAAATATACATTATAAAAGTTTTTCAACTTTTATTCATATGCATATGTATATTTTTAAGTTACAAAATTTCCTTCCACCCTCCCTTCCTATCCCCCTCTTCTCAGGAGTGAAGAGTCAGGTTAATATTGTACATGCACATTTGTGTTGAATATGTTTACAGATTAGTCATTTTTGGTATGAGGAATTAGGATTAACGGAAGTAAATTAGCATAAATATATGATAGATAAATTTTTAATGAATGTAGCATTCATCAGATTCTGAAGGGTTTTTTTGTTTTGTTTTATTTTATTTTGTTTTGTTTTGTTTTTCTTCCTTTGGATGGGGATAGCATTGTCCATAGCCAGTCTAATAGTTCCTAGCTCTCTGAACTGCTGAAAGGAGCTGCTTCCACCAAGGCTAATCATCTCACAATGTTGTTGCTAATGTGTACAATGTTCCCTTGGTTTTGCTCCCTTCACTCAGTATCAGATGCTGTAATTCATTCCATGCTTCTTTAGTCTAGCCATAGAACAATAGTATTCTATAATATTCATATACAATAACTTGTTTAACCATTCCCCAATTGATGGGCATTCTCTCAATTTCCAATTCTTTGCCACTACAAAAAAAGAGCTGCTATGAATATTTTTGGAACATGTGGGACTTTTCCCATTTTTTACTATTTCTTCTGGATATAGGTCTAGTATTGGAATTGCTGGGTCAAAGGGTATAAACAGTTTTATTGCTTTTCGAGGATAGTTGTATATTGCTCTCCAGAATGGTTGGATCAATTCACAACTCTACCAGCAATATATTAATGTCCCAATCCTCCCACAATCTCTTCATCATTGATCATTTTCCCTTTTTGTTGTCTTAGCCAATCTAATAGGTATGAAGTGATACCTCATAATTATTTTAATTTGCATTTCACTAACCAATAATGATTTGGAGCATTTCTTTCATATGATTACATATAGCTTTAATTTCTTCATTTGAAAACTGTCTATTGATATCCTTTGACCATTTATGAATTAGGGAATCTGGTACACAATCTTTTTTAGCATAGTGGGAAGAGTATTCTTGTGAGAAGAGGTTACAACCATCAGGTACTTACACCTGATGGTTGTAAGCAAAGCCTTACCATAATACATCACCATTTCCAAACAGTGAGGTTTTCAACATGCAAATAATCATGTACATATAAGCCATGACAGGTTAAATTGGAGGCAATCTCAGAGGGAAGTTCAGTTATTTTTCTGTCATATTTGACTCTTCATGACCCCATTTAAGGTTTTCTTGGTAAAGATACTAGTATGGCTGGCCATTTCCTTCTCCATCTCATTTACAGATGAGGAAACTGAGATAGGCAGGGTTAAGTTATTTTTTCAGGGTCATGACACTAATAAGTGTCTGAGACCAAATTTGAACTCAAGAAGAGAAATCTTCCTAACTTCAGACCCCTATCCATAGCACCATTTAGTTGTCCAGGAAGTTTCCCTTCAAACGGTAGGCATTAACTTTAAAGAGGATCAGGAAAAACTTCTCTAAGAAGGTATTTGAATAAATCCTGACCTTTGAAACTATTTTGCACATCTTCCTGTGGTTATGATTTCATAACTGAATCTAAAAGTCTTTTTCTTATGAAGCTGTTGCCCACAAAACCAACTGTCTGTTAAAAAATGAGCAAGTATCTCTCACGCTTCCTAAAGATGTTGACTTTGATATTATACAAGTCTGCATGATGTAGTAGAACATTGAGTTTAGATCAGTAGATTTGGTTCAAATCTTTCTCTTCTTTCTTAGACAAGTGACTTTACCTCAGTTTCCTTATTTATAAAATGAAGTGTTTGTATAAGATGACCACTGAGATTCCTTATGACCTTTGATGGTTTTGACTGATGACTATATGGACAAGTGTGCTTTCTTTACTAAACCTATGCCCTATCCCACACTAGATGTTTCCTAAGAATGACGATACCAAGGACTCCAGTCTAGTCCCCTACCATTTATCAGCTGTCATCCCTTTACCCTCTCCATGAAAGACCAGAAAGAGTAGGTCTTTTAGGATAGCCTTTATAATGGAATGCTTTGTGTATAGTAGGTTGTTGCACTAACCTGTAAGAAATTATATAGGAAAGGACAACCTTAATGCTAAATAGTTACTCTAATGGCATAGAATTCAAACTATAAGAGAAATTTCTAGGGACAAGGAAACCTTTGCAAGCAGTCTTCTCAAATCATTACGAGTTAATAGCATCTACTCTGTCAATCTGTTATGCTCACCCTTCTTAGATGAGGGTGGAGGTTTGGGGTAGGGGGTACCAGAGGTCCAAGACTTTAACTTTCTTCATTTTAGTTCTTCTTTCATTTTATTTTCTGAATCTACAGAATTATAAAATATGACTATAAAGTATATTCAGTATAATTTGCGACCTGTTGGATGAACTCCTTCATTGACCCTGACTTAACTGCTACAATTTCAGCTTGAAAGGTATTTAATAATGAGTAACATTATCTAATGGCCTAATCCATTGTTGGCCACTCCATTTGGGAGTACCTCTACCTTACAGTAATCTAAACTCAGGGGGAATCCCTTTGTTTTGCTGTTTTATTGCTATATGCTCTAGTTAGGTTTTCTTTCACCTCTAAAACCTGAATTCCTCCCTTCCCCTCCCTACCCACCCAGTAAGTCAATGAATCAATAAATATTTATTAAATACTTCCTAAGTACCATAATAATAACAATAATAATAATAGGAATAGGAATAATAATGATGGTTGTCCTTTATTCTCAATGAAGACTATGACATCAGGGTGGTGATGCCATGACAAACACATGAATTGGATTTGAATGAAGGAGTGCTGTTCTAAATCACCAGTCTCACTTTCTCCTCCAGTGTCATCTGGGTCCAGTGGCCAGATAGGAATCAGGACAACTGGAGATGGTTGTGGATACAAGACAATTAGGATTAAGTGACTTGCTCAAAGGCACACAACTACTAAATATCTGAGGCTGGATTTGAACTCCCATCCTCCTGACTCCAAGACCAGTGTTCTATCCACTGCACCATCTAGCTGCCCTTTCCTAAGTACCAAACACTGTGCTGAACCCCAGGGATATAAATAGAATCAAAAAGTCTCTGCCTTTGAGAAACTCAGGATCTAATGGAGGAGACAGCAAGCAAACAACTATAGATCAACAATCTAATATCAACAATCAGATAAATAAGAATTACAATAAAATTGCAAATTACAAATTCAGAATTGCAAAAAGAAAAGTGAGATGTTTAAAGTATAGAGTCATTTCCACTCCACATGTTCATATGGACTATTTATCCCCTATCTTAATATAGCTATTTGGGTTCTTATTGGTCTGATCAGCCAGTCAGAAACAGACCCCAAAATAGTGATGTCATTTTGATTCTCTTTGAGAGCAGAGATAAATAGGAAATAATGATATTTGTCTTTCATCCTCCAAGAAAACCATGACATCAAGGAGGTGATGCCATGACAAGCAAATGAATTGGATTTGAGTGAGGGTACTATCTAAGTCACTAGTCTCACTTTCTCTCCTCCAGGGTCATCTGGGTTCAGTGTACAGATATGGGTCAGGATGACTGGAGACAACAGTGGATGTGAGGCAATCATGATTAAGTGACTTGCCCAAGGTCACAACAGCTAGTTTGACATAAGTCTGAGGTCACATTTGAACTCAGGTCCTCCTTGACTCCAGGGCTGATTCTCAGTAGTTGATACAGTAAAAAAGGGAAATAAGAGAAAGGAAGAGTTAGAATTAAGAAAGATTAGAAAAGACTTTTAGAAGGTTGTTGGCTAGGACTTGAAGGAACACAATATGTAGAGATGAGGTTAGAGGCCCCCATGGATGGGGTCATTTAGTGGAAATGCTCAGAGTTAGTAGATGAGTATATTATTTGACACTCAATCTTTCTACCCCTTCATTAGTCTTGATGGTCCTTATTTTCCCTCTCCTCTTCATGGCAGCAGGACCTTTTCCTACAAACTACATCTTATCCATAAATTTTTAGAGAGATCACAGAGATCATCTAATCCAAGGATCCTTAACCTTGTACCCCTCTGGCAGTTTGGCAAAGCCTAATGATCTCTCAACAGAATATTTTTTTAAATATAGAAAATAAAATGCATAGGATTACAAAGGATACCAATTATTTTGAAATTTCATTATTAAGATATAAAAAGTTTCAAATTAACAGTTTCTTAAATCTACCCATGATTGCCTTGGGATGCCAGGGAGAGTCCAGCTCCCTCATTTTACATTTTAGCTTTCAGCACTTCTGCATAATTCTTCAATATTTATTATCTACTAGGTACAAGGCACTATAATAGGAACTGGGTGTGCAAAGATAAAATAAGAGAGTTCCTGCCTTCAAAAATGTCTAATCAAAAGCTCCAATGTTCAGGGCTAGAATTGTATAAGGATTACAGGAAGTCCTTCCCAAAGTCACTAACTCTTTTGTTACATTGTGAAAATTCTTCCATTGTAACTTCATTCCCTGAACTGAAATGGACCAAATTCCTTAGTAAGACAATAAGAAACCTCAGCAACCATTTTTGTCATCTCAGTCAGAAAGGCAAAACCATTGATCTATGGAAAGGAAGTTATTAACTGTTGATAGCAGCCCTGATGCTGGCCAAAGCTGCTCTTTGCTTCTGAGACTTTTATCCTATATCTGTCCTTCCCTTTTTAAATCAAACTTCGACGGAAAAAAGTTATCTACCCCAGTTGATTTTTTCCCAGCTATCACTCAATTCAAAACTCCTTTCACTTCAAACTATATAGCCCCCTAGTTCACAGAAACTATTCTCATCAAAATCAACAGCAAGTTTTTTTTATGTTTTTGCAAGGCAAATGGGGTTAAGTGGCTTGCCCAAGGCCACATAGCTAGGTAATTATAAAGTGTCTGAGGCCAGATTTGAACTCAGGGACTCCTGACTCCAGGGCCAGTGCTCTATTCACTCTTCCACCTAGCCACCCCAACAGCAATTTTTAATGTCAAACCCTAATGCCTTTTCTCAGTACTCATCTTTTCTTATTTCTTATTTCTCTTCAGAACTAGACACAGTTGACCATATCCTTTATCTTTCTATATTCTCTCCACATCTCTAAGGGATACTTTGGGGTCCTCTCTTCTTCTTTCTCCATCTATTCCCTTATGGCATAAGTTTTTTTATTTTCAAATATCCCTGTGTAGATAATTCCTCATATGTAGGTTTCTACATATCTAGCTCCCTTTTTCTCTCTGGAACTCCTATTCTACATATCTAACTGGTACTGGACACATTTACTCGAATATCACATGAGTATATCAAATACAGCATGTCTAAAAAAAAGAATGCATTAATGCTTTCTGTATACCCACCCTTCATCATAATTTTCAGACTTTTATTGAGCAACACCATTTCTCCAGGCATCCAAGTTCATAGGAGACACCCCACAATGCTTTGCTCTCTCTTCATCTCCTTTATGCACCCAATAACACACCAGGTCTTATCAGGTCCACTTTGTCATAATTTCTTGCATCTGTTCCTTTCTCTTACCATACATAAGTACTTTCATTCAGGCATTCAGGCATTTATCCCCTTTTACCTTGATCATTGCAATGACCTCTCATTTGATCTGTCTCATCTTTGTACATTTTCACAGTCTCATATGTGTAGAATGATTTTTTTAGCATCTACCTTTTAGACATCTTTCCAAGGCTCAATTCAAACATTCTAATTCTCTTACTTGTTTAGCCTTCCCACCCTCAGGAAGATGTTTTATGTTCATTTAGTATGTGGTCTGTATATAGTAATCTGTGATCATTATGTATTCTTGTCTTTCTGTCCATTAGAAGGCAAACTTATGAAGAACAAGAACTCATTTGTATATGCTTTATCCTCATCATCTAGTATAGTGCCTGGCACATAATAGAATCTTAATATAGTTGTTTAATTGAGCAATAAAATGAGAGTGAGTTCAGACTTCCAGACTGGTGTTCCTGACTGGACCTTCTTCTACAGAGCTGGAATCAAGAGGTGGGGAAAGACTTTAGTGTGTTAGAATAGTACATCTCTGATAAATATGGATATACATGTCAATCTTGTTCTCTTTATGTTTCCAAGTTGTGTGTATGTGACCCTCAGAGAATTTTATATTATGCATTATGGCTCATCCACTTAGATAACCAGACTGGGCAATGCAGAAGAAATTCAAAAGGAAATCTTTTCAAACCACAGGTTAAGATTAACTAGGATCAAAGCTGTTGAAAGTGTTAAGTCATAATAGACACTTGAAATGGCAATGAGTGATAGAATGGATGGATAGATGGATGAATAAATGAATGAATGAATGGAAATAAATAATGAAATAAATGGAAAAAAAATATTTGCTAAGTATGTACCTTGTGAGAAGTACTGTGCTGCATTTGGAGAAAAGTGAGAAAGAGTAACAGAAACAGAAAGAGACCAAGATAGAGACAGAGTGATAAGAAGAGATTTAGAGAGACAGAGATAGAGAAAAGAGACAGGGATAGATAGAGGAGGGAGAGAGATAGATAGATAGAGAGAGAGAGAGAGAAGAGAGAGAGAGACTTCATTTAAGGAGTATACATTCTAATTGAGGAAGATATTTTATATATATATATATATATATATATATATATATATATATATATATAGGAATGGTGTCCAGGGAAGGATATTTCATATTTCAGTCTGAGGAGTCATGGGCATGTGATTGCATTCATAAAGCCATCAAATGATCAAATGACAAACCTTTCAAGAAGGAAAAGTAGCATTAATTTGATAACTGCTCTCAGAGCAAGAAGTGGGAAGTAAGCTAAGTTATGTCCTTAACAACTCTTTCTGAGAATTATCTTATATTCTGCTATGTACTTGGGTCAGTATTTCTGAGTCCTGGCAGTCAGAGTTTTTTGGACAATTAAAATGTATATTATTATATAACATTTGTTCATCAGATAGTTTAATGAAAATTAATATTGATTGGGAAATAGGAAGAGGAGGTATGTTTCAAGAGAAGGGATGCCACTGAAAGGGAGAAATTGCATATAAAGTAAAGGATGAGGGTACTAAAGGATAAATCTGTTTTCAGAGAGCTGCTTTTAGTAAAATTGATATATGAGTCAAAAAAATTCCAGTCACTCTTTGACTCCACCCAGCAATCCTGTTTTACAAATGTGAGAACCCTGGAGTTGAGATTTGAAGTTGGAGAGTTTCTGCAGAAGTCATGTCTTGCAGATATGTCTAATAATTGAAGTGTTTAACTAGTATCTTAACTGGGTATGGGTGAGGAAGAATTATAATGACCAAAAACGTGTTATTTCTTGATATTCTGCAAATTGTTTCATTTCACAATGGTATAATCACATACCATGATTATGAAAGCAAAGTATGATCTACTTAAGATCATAGTCCTTCAAACTTGGCAATGTAATTTTTAAAGGAATTAAAAGGCCAAATTACTTTTTAATTCTTATTTTCTTATACTTTCTCTTTCTTTTTTCCCCTTTTCTTAATTAGAGAGCTCTTCCCTAAATATGGTCTTATTTTAGCACCTTAATAAATAGAAGGCAGCTATCAGGTAATTTGTAGAAACTAGTTCTTCAGAATTAGGAAGACCTATTTGACTCCTGCCCCTGATTCATGCTGGTTTTGTGACTTTAAACAATTCTTTTTTACCTTCTCTACACTACAGGCATTTCTCTAAGAACAAAACTTGCAGAGAAGATACTTCTATCATTTGAGGGAGTTTTCTCATCTAGGAAAACTCTATTTCCTACAATTCATGATAAATATTTTCTTAGAATATGGTGGGAATGGGGTGGCTAGGTGGTGTAGTGGATAAAGCACTGGCCCTGGAGTCAGGAGTCCCTGGGTTCAAATCCGGTCTCAGACACTTAATAATTACCTAGCTGTGTGGCCTTGGCCAAGCCACTTAACCCCATTTGCCTTGCAAAAGAAAACATAAAAAAAACACCCCAAAACTTATTTGGGGCGGCTAGGTGGCGTAGTGGATAAAGCACCAGCCTTGGAGTCAGGAGTACCGGGGTTCAAATCTGGTCTCAGACACTTAATAATTACCTAGCTTTGTGGCCGTGGGCAAGCCACTTAACCCCATTTGCCTTGCAAAAACCTAAAAAAAGAATATGGTGGAGCTCTTTGCTTATTTATGTAAAGAATATTTCATATTATGTAAATTAATTCACTTTTCTTATTTCATGGGATAGAAACTAATTAAGAAATCATAGGCTTCTTGGTAGAGTGAAAAAATCCCTGGACTTGGGATCAGACAGAGCTGGGTTCTAACTCCTCCCATCACCATCAGCATTTACAGTTGGAAGAAAAGTTAAAGATTATCTAGTAATAGGATCATAAATTTAGATCTAAAAGTGATATAAGAGATTCTTAAGACTAATCTAATTTTATAAACTGAGGAAACTGAGATTACAAATAGATTAAGAGCCTAGGCCAGTATCTCATATCTGCATCTGTGTATGTGTGTTTGTGTGTATGTGTGTGTGTGTGTGTGTGTTTGTGTGTTTGTGCATATGGGTATGTGTGTATCTAAGGTGAGATTTGAATTCAGGTCCTCCTGACTCTTGTGATCAGTTCTCTAGCTAGTATGTCATATTAACACACTGGTCCAATTGTTATATTTAACATATGAAGCAATTGTGGCCCAAGGAGATTAAGAATATCATGAATTTGATAATGAAATTTATTTGCAAAATGAAAGAAATCGTGTTGTAAACAGCTGTTTTTTCAATCTAGAAGACTTGGTTCCAAATTCCACTACTGGAATATATTGACTGTGTAACCCTGGGAAACTCACTTAACCTCTCAGTGCTCTAAATACCTTCTTTGAGTCTAGGAACATTCTAAGATAGGTAATAGCAGACGTGAAATAGTAGGAGTGTCCACATGTTAGAGTTTCCTAAACCAATGAAATCATAGATTGAGTCTCCATCTCTTATTTGTGATATTTTATCCTAGCTCTATTGTCCATTATGAACATTCAGAAACTAAGAAAAGGAGATCATGAAAAGGGTAGGTGTAAATTAAAAATATAGTCAAAATAAATAGGCAGACACAAATAAAGGATAAATCAATGAATGAATGAACAAAGAAACAAAAAATAAATAAATTAGCAGATAAATAAATTTAAAAAGCACTGGCCTTGGAATCAGAAAACCTGGATTCGAGTTCTGATTCCATTACTTATTAGCTATTTGATCTTGGGCAAGTCACATCGTATTTCTGATTCTCAATTTCTCCCTGTTTAAAATAGACAAACAAAAAAACAATTGTCTAAAATGATCTATCCTTCCAGTAAAAATAGATTCTATAATAAGGTGTGTCAAAGCAACTTTTGAAGTACTCATGATTATACCATGGTTCTATCTCTTTCTTAAGCATCCCTTACAAACAGAATATTAGATTTCTTCTCCCATTCCCCCAAAAAGAAAATCTCTATTTTAAATGGAAATTATTGGAAACAAGCTTTGCTTTACAGAAATTTGCTCTAAAGCCAACTTTCCTTAAAAAATAAAGTAGGAATTCATTATATTGAATAATTGCTCTAGTGTGAAGCCAAACAACGATTTTGAAAAATGATCTTTCTTTTTCTGGATTCTAAATAATTTATTCTAAATAAATAATCCTTTACTTAATTGATTTACTGTTTATAACAGTCTGAGGAATAACCATACCATATCAGTAATTTTCATTTTGGAACACATCTATCTAACTTTTCTTGGATTAATAGGATTTTTTGAATCACTGTTAATAATAGGTTTGGTTTATAAGCTGAGTACTGACTCTTAGTCCTAATAGATTGTTAGTACCCAATAAATATTAACTATTGGTAATAGTTATTACCCAAGGGGAATAGAGGGGGAAAGCATTATATCAAAAGCACAGGTCAAGGGGGATGAGAGGATAACTGGGAAATAATGAAGATAATGTGATTTAGTGAAAATGAGCTTCAACCCATCACAGCTTCAATTGCCTGGTCCTTAGTATCTAACTGCCTTAACCACTGAATATTTCAATTTGGTCCCTAGCTTGAATAGCTCAAACAGACCATAGTGATTATTGAGGTTTAACTGCATCATTTTATGCACAAGGAAACTGAAGGTGAGAAAAGACAATGCAAGAGATAAAAGACCTAACTTGATTAAGCACTGAGAAGCAGCATGACATATTAGAAAAATACTGGATTTGGATTATTATAAGGGTTGCAAACCCAGGTCTATTCTTTATTACTTTATGACCTGTATGACCTTGGGCAAATCTGTCAGTCAACAGCATTTATCTGACACATACTTAGAGAATTCATGGTGATGATCCTGTGACAAAACTTCCCTAAGGATATACAGATAATTAGCAGCAGACATGGGAATGAGACCATTGTGATCTAACTCCAAATCTAATATTCTTCTACTGTGTTGTTGTTCTTCTTCCTAGCTGTTGATCAAGTCAGAAATTTTATCTTTCCTTATCACTTATTATTATTATTATTATTACTATTATTATTATTTTTTCTGTTCATGGGTTCAGTCAGTTCTTGTATCAATACAACTATATGACTAATTCTCAATTTCCCTTTGTTCCCCTTTTCTTACTAAGAGCAGCAATTTCAATGATTTCTTAATGTTCATTGCAATCACTATGATACTGTGTTTGAAAGGACTTTTCCTAGCTTCATCTCATTGGCCTCTCTGAGAAATAATTCCCTTCTCTGGTCTCAGTATTTTCATTTATAAAATGGGTATCCAAGGGACCCTCCCAGTTCTAAATCCTATTCTGCAATCCTTACAGCATGACCAACATTGTACTATGTCTCACTAGAGTATTTTAAAACATAATAAACAGTTCATATCCCTAAGGAATTTACATCTAGTAAAGTAGTAAAGCACAAATTGTAAGTTGAGATAGAATTTACATAAGGGAGATATAATTGTTATTTTTTAAAAAGCATCAAAAAACTTTGTTGAACTAGAAAGTAATTTGGTAATCATTTTTCATCACTTGAATAAACACAGAGCCACCAATCCTTCCAAAGGAAGGTCCCTTCAAAAATGGAGGACCACAAAATCTTGACATCTGCTCTGCTGCTGAACTCTATTGACTGTTTCCTCCAATTAGAATGTAAGCTCTCCAAGAGCAGTCTCTCCTTTTTTTAGTATAACTTGCATTTATTTAATCTAGTGTTTAGCATATAAAGGTATTTAACAAATATTTTTAAATGTCTTACACATGAGAAAATGGAAGCCCAGAGAGGTTTTGACTTACTGAAGATCATATATCTAGTGGCAGAACAGAAGCAAAAAAACTCAGGTTTCTGCCTCCCAGGAAAGTGTTCTTTTTTGCCAATGAAAAAAAGACTCACCAAGGAGAGCTTATTCTGTTCTTTTAAGGAAGGCTAGCATACTGTTGCAACAAATACTCTTAATCTTTCCATTTTGTAGTATAAATTTGGATTGATAGCATTTCTTAAATACCTCTTTCCAAGTAGCTAGCCGAGTAATCCTCAGATGAATGACCACCTATAGAAATGGATGGTAGAACTGGCTCTAATGGGCAAGATGACCTCCGAACAAAGGTGAAGAGAAAGCCAATGTGTTGGGCGTAAACAGGAATGGAGAGGGAGAGTGAGACAATCCTTGGCATTTGATTATAATTACATGAGCAATCTGGCAAGAGTTCAGGAGTCCCAGCCTTTCTGAATAGCAAAAATACACTGTGATGTACATACTAGGATTAGAATTAATCTTCATATTTCACTAACAAATGCTTAAATTTTTTTTTAAAAATGTCAAGAATTCTTTCAGTGTTCAAGACTGGATGAATTTAGCATTGCTATAGGTACATTGTTGCTCTTCAGACTGTTGCCCTCTTTGTACTAATGGCATTTTTATTATTGGTCCAGAAAGTAGGCATCCCCCTACCTAGTGTTACTGAACTGAACTCTTATCAGATTCTTTTACCATTCAGTCCCCATTTGTAAAGTATCAAGATATTGTAGTTCTGGCTTGCTCACTGGGATCTAAGGAAAGTACCATCCTAGGACCTCTTTGTTATTTCAGTTCAGTTCAATAAATGAAATCATCAAGAATTTCTTTAATATGGAAGACACCAAAATAAGGCTTGGGGGGACAATTTTTTTAAAGACTAAATGGGGGCAACTCAGTGGTGCAGTGGATAGAGCACTGGCACCAGAATCAGGAAAACTTGAATCCAAATCTGGCCTCAGACACTTGGTACTTACTAGCTGTGTGGTCTTGGGCAAGTCACTTAACCCCACTATCTTGCCAAAAAAAAAAAAGACTAAATGAAAACCTGTCTTTCTCTCAAGAAACTGACATTCTCCATGAAGTGTTTACCCTGGAGATACTTCCTAATTTCCCAACTGATCTACAATGCCTAAAAGTTGAAGGCTGCTATTTCTATTTAACTGTCTGAGGGACCAGGAGAATTATAATTGAATTTCATTTCCAATACAGTCAGGGTAGCTAGATGACTCAGAAGTTGAATGTTGGACTTGGATTCAGAAAGATCTAAGTTCAAATCTGACCTCAGACATTTATCAGCTGTGTGAGCCTGGGCAAGTTACTTAACTGGGCTGCTTCAGTTTCTGCATCTGTAAAATGGAGATAATAAAAATAATAACATCTGTCCAGGTGTTGTAAGAACAAAATAAATAATGTTAGTAAAATTTTTTGCATATTTCAAAGCATCATAAATGCTAGTTATTAATATGTGATATCAAGCAAATCTCTTAATCTTTTTGAGTATGTTTCTTCATCCAAACAATAGAGACACTGAAAATAATTGAATTAATTTATCTGACAGGGGTGTTGATTGCCAGAATTTAACTTCATCTCTATATGTCCTATGTAACAGAGCAAATGAGACCTAAACCAAGAAGGCTTTGCTATTTATGATGTGATAGGTTCCATGCTCTGATTACTCTGCATCATATGTATTGAATGCAGCAGAACATAATTGGATTCTCCAATAAATCTTCATCAAACATTTAGTTAGAGATACTAAAAACATAGTTTATGAACAAACTGTCTGTGGAAACCATAACAATTCACCTCACTTCTCTGGGCCCTCAGATTCCTAATCAATGAAATGATGGATTTGAACTAGTCTTTATCTGGTTCTTTAACATCTCACTTCTAATATTTGAGTATTCTATAGTTTGGAAAAGAATCTATTGGTTAAAATTAAATTTTCATCAAGCACATCAGTGTTATAATATACTCAGTCCTATGTTGATAATAATAAAAAAGTTAAATAATAGCATTAGTCCCTTGGGGCTGTAACTTTTGAAATCATTCCAGGCTGCTCAGCCCACAGAATTGACTGCAGGTGGATAGTCAGACTCCAGCCAAGGCAATACTGTGGGAGGAAAGGGGTGGGATTAAGAGATTTTCAGCTGACCTGAAAAGTCATGAAATAATTAGAACACAGAAGTTTGCAAGTATCAATTTCTAGTCATTGTTGAATGTAAACTCTTCATCAACCATATTGTTATTAGGAGCTGCAACTCAAACTGAGGTTGGCCATAAAAATCTATCCAATAGTAGCTTCCAATTGTATAGCTATTCAAGCATTATAAGATATGCTTTAGGGGTCAGTGTACAAGAGAAGAAAGTAGGATCTAATATCTAAAACTATAGGCACCAATTTCCTCTGAGATAAAGAAATTTCCAATACCTTCATTTCCATCTATCAGTTCCCAACTAAAGTCTCACCTTCTGCCAGATACTTTGCTGATTATTTCCATTGCTTGTTTGTACATAGCTGGTTGCATGTTGTCTTCCTCCTTGGATTGTGAACTCCTTAAGAGTATGGACTCTTTTTCCCTTTCTTTGAATTGCCAGTACTTAGCACTAGACCTAGGACATTTTTGATGTTGGAATTTATCATTAGTCACATCTGACACTTCATGACCCCATTTGAAACTTTCTTGGCAAAGATTCTAGAGTAGTTTGGAATTCCTTTTCCAAATCAATTCATAGATAAGGAAATTGGAGCAAACAAAATTCAGTGGCATAGCTAGTAAATGTCTGAGAGCAGATTAGAACTCAGGTCCTTCTGGATCCAGAAATGGCATTCTTCACTGTGACACCTAATTGCACATAGTAGACTTATAATAAAGGCTTTTTGGTTGTCTTAATTCCACTTGAAATTCTTCAAAAATATGGACTGGGAGGAAAAATATGGGACAAGATGGGACAAGATTTGGTGGTGGTGGGGAAGTAAAACCATTATCACTGGATTAAAAATAAGCAAGCACAGATTCCAGTGCCAGCTCTTCCCCTGATTTACTGCTTCATTTCCTTAACTTTTCTGGGTTTTAGTGTTCTCATCTATAAAATTGGAAAGATCTCCATGATCTGATCTGATCTATTTATAAAATCCCTCAGAGGAAAAAAATGAAACCGATTTCTTTAGGTAGCCACATATGGAACATATCCATGTGACATATGAAATATAAAAAACTATGTTCAGTTTTGTCATCTCACTAACCATTCAGCAATCTTCCCTTTCCTACCATCCTCAACACACACACACACACACACACACACACACACACACACACTCACAACACACCCCCTATCCCTTTGCCACTGGCTGGCACCATATATACTGCAATAATATAAAGCCCAGGTGAAGATTAGATCTTTTACCATGCAGCACAATATAGGATGGGAGTTTCTAGTTGCTTGTTTACTTTAGGCTCTCAAGTGACCTACCTCCACCCCTACCCTTCTTCTTTCCATTTCAATTTGAGGAAGGACAGACCAGTGATTAGAAAATACAGGAAAGGGCCAAAAAATGTTGAGGTCAGTTGACACTGACTGTAAACAGGTGGGAGTATATTCTGGTTGTGATCCAGAGAGCCCTAAGTTTTTCATGTTAAATGCCAGTTACCCTGAAAGCCAAAGCAATTACAAATTGTAGAGAAGAAGCAATTGTTTTGATGTCTATTTGAGCCTCTTAGTCAATGCACCAGATGCTGTGGGGGGAGGGCTGCCTCATTCTGAGCTTGAGGTCAGACAAGATTGCTCCGTGGATTTTTTTTTTCAAATGCAGGTATGCCTCACATTAAACAACAGCTATACCTTAGAGGGGTCTTCTAGGACTTCCTCAAATATAGCAAAACTTTGCATTAAACTTTTTTAACAGGACCTGGGAGTTTTTTATATAGGAAATTCTCATTGAGGACCTCCAATGCAGTATGACACATCTTAATACTCTTAGAAATTTGCTTGAGAGTTTGTGTGCCCCAATTAGGATTACATAGTTAGCATATGTCTTGGGTAAGCCCTTAAATTCAGATCTTCCTGTTTGTGAAGCCATGGCTTTTTTATAAAATGCCAAACAAAAATAGAAACAATTTTTTTTGTTCTTCAAACACAGTTTTGTATCCTTAAGAATTGTTGGTCAATTTTCCTTAAAAATACTTCTTATGTTGCCATATTTCTAAAATACAATTTCTAAAAGAAATTGTATTTTAGAAATATGGCAACATACTTTCCATTTCTCATAGAAACTCTGAGTCAAGAGAACCTAGTTCAGAGATAAAGGAGACATAACTCAGCAGAGTTACAAGTAATTCTCTGAAAAGTTTCCACCTCTGTGACCTTGACAAATGGTCAACCAAACTCCATTTGAAGATGCTTGGTGATAGCAGAGCAAATATATTCACTGATGCAACCCATTCCATCTTTGGATGAGTGCCATCAACTGTAAAATGATAAGCTTTTGCTAGATGTTCCCTACAATCTTTTCCAGCTTTAGATTCAGGGTTCAACATTTGTCTATGGTTTCATGGGAAGGTACCTTAATAGATATGCTGAAGGGGCAGAGAAAAATCAGATTATACAATTAAGTACAACTGCTGGTTCTCATCATTCAAGTTCAAAGAAGACCAAAATAATATTGCTATGTTGGGATCAAGGTCCAACTGGTGGCTGATTTGTCCAATATGAGTTTGAAAGACTCTATCATAGATTGGCCACAAATAGTTTGTTTGGTCATTTGTGATGGAAATGTCCCTCGATTTGTGTATCTCACATTTCTTCCAGCACCTTCTCTGATGCAGCACACCATGTTGGATAGTACTGTATCAGTCTCCCGTGTCTTACAAACAAAACAAAAGTTCTTCAGACAGATTTGGAGAGTATCCTTGTACTGCTTCTTCTGACTTCTTCTGACCTCTTCTGACCACACAAAGCACTTGCCTTGTGTTAGTTCTCTGGAAAATAGTCTTTTAGGAAACATATGTTTATATGTTATTTTGCCAGGTAATCTTCAGAATCTTCCTAAGACAATGAAAATAGAACAATTCGTTTCTTGGCATAATGCTGGTAGATTGTTCAGGTTTCACAGGCATAGAACAATGAGGTCAGCACAATGACTCTATAGACCTTAAATTTGGTAGGCAGCCTAATAATTCTCTCCCACACTTTCCTTTGGAGTCTCCCAAATGCTGAAATAGCTCAGGTAATGTATATGTCAACTTCATCATCTATATGGACATTCCCAAAATGTAGACTTCCAAATAAGTGAACAGAACTACAACATTCAAAATTTCTCCATTTGCTATAATCAATAGTTTCGTATTGAAAGGACTTTAGATGTCATCTAATTTGAAAATCTGATTTGACTTGGAAGAGAGCATGAGTCATCAAATCAAACCCCTTTTATCATATTTTTTTACTGTCTTTTAAAAAACTATTCTTTGTAGAGTTAAACACTAAACAGAATAAACATTTCCATTCTCAAAAAAAGAAAGAAAAAGAAAATTATATGTAAAATTGTTTCTCTATTATGCAGAACACATTTTTCTTTTAGATATAATAAACTTAATATATAACTTTCAAAGCTATCCTGCTTATCTGTATTTCCTTCTGGCCTTATTTTTGTCTTCTATTAATTTAAAAAATACTTCAATGACTCTCCTTGTTTTATTTTTGCAATACTAACATTACCTCCACACACACCCTAAACCCTCCCCAATTGAAGAAGAAAAACAAATAGACATAGTCAAGCAAAACAAAGCTCAAAAATACCTGTAAAATTTTGCACTGTGAGTCAATCAGCTTTCTGTTAGGAAGAGAGGAGTATGCTTCATCATTGATGCTCAGAAATTACAGTGGATAATTTCATTGATGAGACATTTTAAATTCTTTAGATTGTGGGCTTTTCTTTAACAATACTGTTGCTATTTTTTATAAATTGCTTTCCCTATTTAAGTCATTCCTCATGAGTTCAGAAGACTCTGCCCAGGTTTCTCTGAAACCTCACTTTTCTTCACTTCTTATATTAAAAATTCATGTTCCATAATTACAAGGTAAACATATGCCATGATTTTTTGTCATTTATTAATTTAAAGACACCTCTCAGTTTCTATTTCTTGGGCATAAATTAAAAAGGCATGCCATAAATTTTCTTGTATATGAAGAATTTTTTCCTCTCTTATCTTTGTGGTATAGGTCTAAAAGTTGCATTACTGGATCAGAGGATATGCACAAATGGCATAGTTTTTTTAGGGCATAGTTTCAAATTGCTTTTGAGAACTGGCCACTTCACAGTTCCACTAATAGTGCATTAGTGTTCTTGCTTTTCCTTTTTTGTCATATTTGCCAATCTATTAAGTGTGAGGTAGAAACTTGAAGTCATTTTAACTCATATTTCTCAAATTGCTAGTCACCTAAAACATTTTTATATGACTGTCAATCATTTGCATTTTTTCCTTTGGAAGATCTTTTTCATGTCCTTTGGCCAATTTAGTTTTGAAGAATATATTTAAGATTTTTATCAATATAATATATATTAAAATATCTATATATATTGATATTTTTATCAGTAAAACTTGCTTCAAAATTTTTTCTGGATTTTTATCATTTACCTTTTAACTTTAAATGCATTAATTTTCTTTGTGTAAAATGTTTATAATTTTTCATAATCAAAATCTTTTATTTGATCTTCTGTGATATTCTCAGTTATCTAGGCATATATGCTTTTTGTATTCATAGTTGTGAAATGTATTTCTTTAATCCTTTAATTCCTCTAGAAGATGAACTTTTATATGTAAATTACAATTCTGGTATATAGTATTTGATGCTAGTCCATAACTTCTGTCATACTTTTCCAGGATTTTCTGAAGTTTTTTTCAAATCATGTATTCTTACTATAGTAGCTGTGATATTTGGGTTTATTAAAGAGTCACTTTGCTTGCTTCTGTATATATATATATATATATATATATATATATATATATATATATATATATTAGAGTTTTTTTAGGTTTTTGCAAGGCAAATGGGGTTAAGTGGCTTGCCCAAGGACACACAGCTAGGTAATTATTAAGTGTCTGAGGCCAGATTTTTCAGGTACTCCTGACTCCAGGGCCAGTGCTTTATCCACTATGCCACCTAGCTGCCCCTCAATTTTATAAAATAGTTTATGGGTCTGTTGTTATTTGTCCATTGTTCTTGAAGAACAGCCAAAATGTTGGAATAAAGATAGGGACTCTCTTCAAAGGTCTCCAAATACCTTTTAAATAATGACTCTAAAGTTAAATTCTAGAGTGACAGATTTCACAAAAAGATAAAGTAAAACCATTTTCCAGTCCAAGACAAGTTCGAAGTTGGCAGGAAAGGGATACTGCATGTGAGTGAGTGAAGAATGCAGTCCAGTGTAGACCACAGCAGATCAGACCTGGCCCCAGGAAACCAGGAGCAGGTCTCAGGTATCAGTGACAACAGTGACAGTTTACTGACCTCTCAGGTCACAAATGCTAACGACAACTTAGAAGGTCAGCAGGAAGAACCTGTCTCACCTGGATGAGAATGGAGTACAGTCAAATACAGATCATGCTAATATAGACCAGCCACAGCAAACCAGAAGTAGACCTTAGGAACCATTTTCTTCAGTGAATTTTTGTGCTTCTTTTTTCCATTTGACTTATTTTTCTTTTTTAAAACATTCTCCTCATTGTTTTTTGTACCCCTTTTACAATTTATCTTAGTCTGTTTTTTTAAAGATATTTAGTAGTATCTTTTGTGTCTCCTTTACCAGGTTGCTGACTCATTTTTCATGATTTCTTGTATCACTCTCATTTCTCTTCCCAGTGGTGTAGCTACTTCTGAAGCTATCAAACCAAAAGACTGTAAGGCAGTCCAATAACTGGTCAAAAGGAGATTAAAAGGGATCTCTTGGCTAGCACTGGGACAAAATTTTGCTTTGCCCATACTCAGATCTCAGGCACAATCCTGGGGGAGAATCCCAGGAAAAAAGAGGAGCACTACCACACAGAGATTGTAGTCCCTATGGAGCAGAAACCCTTCTTACTATTCCAGGAGAGAAAAGAGTGCTTGTGGTCAGTCACAAATCAGAGCAGAAGCCACCAAGCAGTCAACATATCTCTCCTTGGATCATTATATCAATGCAAGAACTGAAAGCTTATAAATCCCTGAAAACCTGAAGTACCTGTCAAAACCTTAAAGCTTGGGATAGTATGCCCTTCACCATGGAAGCCCTACTTTAAGAAAGAGTTAAAATTCAAGTAATAGACTAGAAATGAGCAAACAAAAGAAAAAATTCTGACCATAAAAAGGCACTCTGGTGGCAAGGAAGATAAAAACACACAAAGGATAATAAAATCCAAATTCTAATACTCAAAGACTCCAAGAAAAAAATCAATTGGTCTTGGGTTGTAGAAGAACTCAAAAAGTATTCTGAAATTCAAGAAAGAGAGGCAAAGGAAAAACTGGGAAGAGAATAAGAGTTATACAAGAAAATCATCAAAAATGAATCAACAACCTGGTAAAGGAGACAGAAAAGATACTACTAAACATCTTAAAAAACAGAGCAGGCCAAATGATAAAAATGGTACCAAAAAATCAATGAGGAGAAGAATGCTTTAAAAAGCAAAATAAACCAAATGGGAAAAGAAGCACAAAAATTCGCTGAAAGAAAAACTCCTTAAAAAGTAGAATTGGCAGGAAGTGGTAGAGTCAACATGGCAGAATGGATGCAGGAATTCCCAGAAGCTCTTCCCTAGATCATTTCAAATGCCTCAAAAGTACAACTATAAGCAAAATGTAGAGTGGTAGAACCCACAGAAAGACTGACTGAAACAATTTTCTGGTCCAAGACAATTTGGAAGATCTTCCGTAAGGGTCTGTTCCACTGGGTCCAAGTTGGAAAGGGCCACAGTCATGCTGCAACAGAGCAAACCAGATCCAGCCTTCTAGGAACAGCCTGCAGGGTGCCTGGGTTCCTGGGGGTGCCTGGGTCCTTCTCAGCAGGACAGTTTCCAGAACTCTCAGCCTTCATATTGCCAAGGACAAATTGAAAGGTCAGCAGGAAAGCTCTGCCACACCAAAGTGAGCCTGCAGCCCAGTGTAGCTCAGGCCTCAGTGCAGCCCTCAGCACAGCCTGGACCAGGAACCAGAAACAGGCTTTCATAGCCATCCAGCAGCTGCTTCCAGAGTGTGAAGCCCACAGATGGTAAGGGGGTTGGGGTAGACTGTGGAGGTCTCTCCACCATCCCTGGAATAGGACTCTGGTGCTTTATCCATATTCAGACCCTGGTCACAGTCTGGACCCTGATGCTGCTATAGTGGATCAGGGACCCTACTCACAGTCCCAGGGCAGATGGGAGTGCTTCTGGCCACACCCAGACTAGAGAAGAGGCTAGGAGAGCAGTGGAGCCTCTCATAACACCTTGAAGGAATTAATGCCCCTGAGAGGGGTGTCCCCAACACACTCAAGAGCTTAGGGAGTGCATTAAAATTAGGTCACATGTTGGAGAAATGAGCAAACAACAGAAGAAAAAGATCCTACCATAGATAATTACATAGATAATTACTCAAAAGATGACAAAGTCAAAGCCCCTTCCTCCAAGAAAAATGGTAATTGGTCTCAGGCTATGGAAGAATTAAAAAAAGATTTTGAAAAATCAATTAAGGGAGGTAGAGGAAAATTTAGGAAAAGAAATGAGGGTGATGAAGGAAAATCTTGAAAACCAAGTCAGCAGCTTGGTGAAGGAGATACAAAAAAATATCAAAGAAAATAACATGTTAAAAACCTATTTAGGTCAAATGGAAAAAGCAGACCAAAAGGTCAGTGTGGAGAAAACTACCTTAAAAGGCAAAATTGTCCAGATGGAAAAGTAAATAAAAAAGCCCTCTGAAGAAAATAACTCCTTCAAATGTTGAATGGATCTAAAGGAAGCTGGTGACTTTGTGAGAAATCAATACACAATAAAACAATAAAACAAATAAATAAATAAAACAAAAAAATAAATACAATAAAACAAAACCAAAAGAATAAAACATTAGAAGAAAATGTGAACTATTTCAGTGGAAAAACAACTGACCTGGAGAAATGGATCCAGAAGAGACAACTTAAAAATTACTGAGCTACTTGAAAGTTATGACCAGGAAAAGAGTATAGACTTCACTTTTAAAGACAATTCTTCGGGAAAATTGCCCTGATATCCTAGAAGTAGAGGGTAAAATGGAAATTGAGGGAATCTACTGATCACCTCCTGAAAGAGATCCCCCCAAAATAACCTACCAGGAATATTATAGTCAAATTCCAGAACTCCCAAGTCAAAGAGAAAATATTACAAACAATCAGAAAAAAAAATTCAAATACAACAAGGATTACACAAAATTTAGCAGCAGCTACATTGATAGTTTGTAGGGCTTGGAATATGATATTCTGGAAGGTAAAGGAGCTTGGATTACAACTGAAAATCAATTACCCAGCAAAACTGACCCTTTCAGGGGAAAAGATGAACATTCAGTAAAATAGGGGGTTTTCAAACTTTCCTGTTGAAATTGAAGAGAGCTGAACAGAAAGTTTGATCTTAAAGGACAGGAATTGGGTGAAGCAGAGAGAGGGTGGATGGGAAGGGCAAATTATGAGGGACTTAATGATGTTGAACTGCTTGTATTCCTGCATGAGAAGATGATACTGATAAGTCATATAAGTGTTCTCATTTATTACAGAAGTTAGAAGGAGCATATTTAGACAAGGCACAGGAGAAAGCTGAATATGAAAGTATAATAATTATAAAGATGGAGTCAATAGCTGAGAAAAGAATTTACTGGGAAAAAAGGGAAAGGGGAGGTAGAAGGGGATAAGATATTTCACAAAAAAGGTTAAGAAATAGCTTTTGCAATGGAGTGGAAGGGGGGGGGAGGTGAGGGGGAATGAATGAGCTTTCATTTTCATTGGAAGTGGCTCAGAGAGGAAATAACATACACGCTCAATTGGGTATAGAAATCCATATTGCCCTAGAGGAAAACAGAGAAGAAAAATATGGGAGAAAGAGGACAGGAGGAAAGGAAGGAGAGTGTGGGTGATAGAAGAGAGGAAAGATAGTGAGAGAGGATAGTCAAATACAACACATATTTGAGGAGGTACAGGGTGATAGGAGAGAGAGAATAAAATAAATGGGGCTAGGGAGGAATAGAAAGAAGGTAAATATAATTAGGAATATGGGGATAAATATTGAAGTAAGTCTCTGATGGACTTATGATAAAGAATGTGATCCATCCCAGAGACAAGGTTGATGGTATCTGAACAAAGATTGAAGTACACTTTTTTTCATTTTTCTCACTTTATTTTTCTTGAGGTTCCTCTATTTTTGTGAGGGGAAGGGGATTATGTTTTTTAACCACAAGTCTATTGTAGTAATGTGAAAATAAATAAATAAACTTTTAAAAAGGTAGAATTGGCCAAATGGAAAAGGAATTACAAAAGCTCACTGATGAAAATAATTCATTAAAAGTTAGAATTGAGCTAATGGAAGTTAATGAGCGTATGAGAAATCAAGAAACAATAAAACAAAACCAAAAGAATAATAAAAATAGAAGGAAATGTGAATTAGGCCATTGAAAAAAAAGCTCCCCTGGAAAATAGAGGTAATTTTAAAATTAAGCCATAATCAAAGAAAAAAGAGATTAGATATCATCTTTCAAGAAATTTTCAAGGAAAACTTCCTGAAATTCTAGAAACAAAAGGTAAAATAGAAATTGAAAAATCTACAAATTTCCTCCTGAGTTTCCACATTTAAAACTCTAAGGAATGTTATAGCCAAATTCTAGGGCTACCAAATCCAGGGGAAATATTGCAAGAAGCCAGAATGAAAAAAAAAACACTTTCAAGTAGCATGGAGGCACAGGATAACATGAGATTTAGCAGCTTCTACAATTAAAGGATAGGAGGGCTTGGAACATAACATTCTGGAGGGCAAAGGATCTAGGACTGCAACCACAAAGCACTGATCCAGTAAAACTGAGTATTATCATTTGGGAGGGAAATGCATATTCAAAGAAACAGAGGACTTTTGAAAATTCCTGATAAAAAGACAAGAGTTAAATACAAAATTTGACTTTAAAATACAAAACTCAAGAGAAACATAGTAAGGTAAATAGGAAAGGAAAAATCATAAAGAACTTAAGTTTGAACTGTTTACAATACTACATAAGAAGATGATACTTGTAACTCATAAAAACATTCTCGTTAGGGCAGTTAGAAGAAGCATATATAGACAAAGGACATAGATATGAGTTGAATATGAAGGAATGATATCTAAAAAAATAAAATTAAGGGGTGAGAGAGAAATATACTGGGAGAAAGGGAAAGAGAGAAGTAGAATAGGGTTATTTATCTCACATAAAAGAAGCAAGAAAAAGCTTACTCTTTTCAGATTTGGATCAAAGAGGGAAATAATATGCACACTCAATTGGGTATAGAAATCTATCTTGCCCTATAGGAAAGCAATAGTTGGGGAAGAGGATAAAAGGAGGTGATAGTCAAAAGCAAAACACTTTTGAGGAAGGAGAAGGTGAAAGGAGAGAGAGAATGGAGAGAGGAACAGGGTTGAAAGGGATGGAGGGAAATATAAAATTGTGAAAAAACTGAAGAAAGTTTCTTGGAAAAGGCCTCATTTCTCAAACATATAGAGAATTGAGTCCATTTAAAAAATAAGAGCCATTCCCTTTTTGCTAAATGATCAAAAGATTAAGATAAAATAATCAGTCATCCATAGTGGTATTAAAAATGCTTTAAGTCACTATTGATTGAAGAATACAAGTTGAAACAGTTTTGAGGTACTATCTCATAGTTGCTAGATTCACTAATAAGATAGATAAGGAAATTAACAAATGTTAGAGGGGATTTGGAAAATATTGAGACAATGCATTGTTGGTAGAGTTGTGAACTGATTCTGATATTTTACGGATCAATTTGTAATTATTACATGAGCTAATGCAAAGTGAAATGGATTGTATAGAAAGTAGTAGCAATATTATGTTATATAGCTATACAAGGATACAAGACAACTCCCCAAAGAAAGAACTGGTGGTGTCTGAATACAGATTGAAGCATACTTTTTTTTGCTTTATTTTTCTTGAGTTTTTTAATCTATATTTTCTTTCATAACATGACTATCATGGAAATATTTTGCCTGACTACACATGTACAATCTCTAATCTGTATCTAATTACTTGGCTTCTCAATGAGTGGAGGGAACAATGAGAATTTAGATTTTCATTTCAAAATGAATGTCAAAAATTACATTTACATATATGACAGGGTAAAAAATAAAATACCAAACAAAAAATTTGTAAAAGTATACTATAGTTGAGTTCTGATACCACTAGACTTTCTTATCACTTTTTTCCCCCATTGTTTTCTTATAGGTTCTTGAACGTTTGTTCCTCAGACTGAATTTTCCTGTTTCCTAGGTCTATGAAGTATTCCTTTGGTAGTTTGATTGCTATGACATTGAACAAGTGAATTAATTTCAATTGTATTATCCTATTCCTTATGTTTGTGTAGCCCAAACCTGAGGAATTAACATCTTTCTAATTATTTAAACATGTCTTTATATAAAGAATATTTTATAATTGAATTCATGAAGTTCCTGTGTGTACTTTGGTAGTTGGATTTTGTATTCCTGTTTCTGATCCAAATGTTTTTTTCCAGTAATTCACTTTCAGTCCTTAATATATTTTTGCTCTCATGAGCAAAATTGCCTATTTATTTTGGGGAATTCAATCTGCCAAATGTCCTATTGTCCATTGCTGTAGTTACGCCCTGTGGTTATTTTAAATATAATTTCTCTTTCTATTTCTACCATATAAGCACACTTTTGTTATCCTGACCTAGAATTAATCTGTCCTTAGGTATCAGAAAATTCTTTTCAAAAGTTATATATTCCACAATTGAGACCAATATAGAAAAATGTTATATATAATAATACAGGGATAAACTATATCAAACAGTAGCCTGCCATTTTAAGAAGTGGGGAATTTTAAGACTATCATTTTAAGAAGGAATCATATTTGCAACTCAAAATCTTGTAAAAATGATTGCAAAAATTTTCACAATATGTAATTCTGGGGAAAGTAAAATACTATTTTTAAAAAGGTGATAGGATATGGAAGATGCCCTGTTATTTCCATGCTAATTTAAATTCTAGGAAAATAACATTGTGTTTTATTTATCTGTATATCTTCCTCAATGTTTGGTATAGTAAACTGCACAAAATAAGTGATTACTGAATATTGTTGAAGGAATGATGATGTGAACTCCGAATAATGGTGAGATCTCTTTAAATATGCTACAGTCTTCCAACAGTACCTCCTCTTAGAAACTAAGTGACTTAACCATTCTGAATAATATTGTGATTTCAGCTGACACCAAGTTGACTTCTTTTTGTTTAGAATGTGGTGAGGTAATTTATACTTTTCTCTTTTTCCATTCAGTTTTAGTCAGAATAGATTTATAGCAATGTCACTTGATTTGACTAAGAATATGACCTTTCTGTTATCAAAGAACAGTAACATTTTGATTCAAAAATTGACTTATCCTTTGAAAATAAAAAAGGAACCTATTTGAAAAAGATTCAGTATTCCCTTTGTAATCTGGAATATAACATGGTATCAAATCTTTACTGTGGTATTTTATCAAGGAGAAATTGGGCAAAGAGCACATGACCGAACTATGTTGAAGTAGTCAGTGGTACTAAATAATCTTGAGAAGCCTTTCTATGAGTCCCTCTCTCTTCTCTCTTCTGGTCTGGAAAAAGTAAAAAGTTTTTTATTTGTTTCTCTTGCTGGTTTCTTTCCTTTTCCTTATAGAGAACAGAGCAGCAAAAAATACTGAAGGTCTCCTTTAGGAGGGGGCAGTTTTCTTGAGAAGAAAGAAAGTCTCCTAACCTTGGTGAGCAAATGTACAATTTCTCTTTACCATTCTACTTTAAGGAATGTCTGTGTGCCTTGAAATTGTAGGAATGCTTTTCAAAATTATATTCACTATTTATAGATGCAATTTTGATTATTTTGTATACTTTTTTAAGGACCTAGATGTTTTTTCTATAATCCATTGCTAGTCCTTTTTACATTTCTGCTCTCATGAGCAAAATGGCTTTTTTATTTTTGGGGTGCAATTTGCCAAGTGTCCTATTGTACTTTGTTAAAAATATTTCCGTCTGAGGATCACTGCTCTTCAATGGATTTGGTGCTTAGTATATTTTTGGTAGAGGAAAAATAGGCATTCTCTAATAATTTCAAATACTAGTTTCACATCAGTAATCAAAGTGCTCCTAAAATTGGGGGCCTGCATACCAGACCAAAAACAGTAGGGAGCCTAGGAAAGTTTGAAATTACTGGCATTCATTTTCCATAAGGACAAAAACTGAGCCTCTCTCATCTAAACTCATCCCCTATTTTGACCACAAGAAGTTATGATCCAGAGTAGACTTTAAGACAAATAAACTATAACTCTAGAGACCGAAGAAAGCTTGTTAATCATGAGTGTCATATTATTTATCAAAATACATTTGAGATTTTAAAATGAATTGTCTTTTACAAATATATTCTATTTGGAGGTTTCCAGTAACCATCTCAAAGTCCATTTCACATCTGTAAAAGAAAATGACGTGAAATCAAAGTTTGAATCTGATGGAAGCACAGAATTAGGATCCTGATCACTAGGGGAACTAAAACTCCTGTTTCCAACATGTCCCATTTATAGAACACAAGGGCTGATGACGCACAATCCAAAATAATGATCATTCCATACATTCTGACCACCTGCTGGGTGAAAATCAGATCCATTCAAAGTCCTGGGAGCTGGCCATGGGAAAGTTGGGTTTCGCTAAACAAATATAATTTTTATTATGTATTTCAATAACTTGGATGGACCTGCTCAGAGTTGTAGACTCAACTATTAGTAATTCCTGTGTAGTCAGTGGTGGTTTTAGATTATAGCACAGTTGATTATCACAAGACAAACTCAGTCCTCTTTTCTCTCCGGGTCAATATTGTTATGCTTGTCAGTAGCCTCTTTGCAATAATCTCTATAATAAAAAATACAGGCCTAGAAGACCCTCAGGGGAGAAAAACAAAAGATGGATTTAATTTTCAAGTGTCAGACAAAAAATTTTTTAACAATCATGACAACTGTGTTTAAAAAGTTCTGTGGCAAAAAAGCAAAGAAAAATACAATGCCTCAAGTATGTCTTCTAAAATAAAAAATTCTTGAGAAAAGTTCAAACAGGACACTTTTTCAACATACCTGCATTTTTCTGCATGGAAATAGAGTATCACCTTTTATATCTGAATGGCTCAAGTCTGAAGCCAATCTAAATAAATGGAAAAAACAGTCATGAGAGCCAATTCATATCATGGTCTCAAGAGCTGTCACTTTAATTCACCAAGAATATATTAAGTTCCTCTTATGTGCCAGTTGTTTTGGAATGACCTAAGGATTTACAAGCAGAAAAGTAAATATAATTTTTTACATTTTACTTGTTAACATAGGGAAGTTTCAGAGAGGATGTCTTAGCACAGCACATACACAAATAATTCAATGTGAAATCATTTTTTGGGAGGCTTAGACAAAAAAAGACAGACTAAAAGGAGACATAGAAACAACAGAAACAGAGAGAGAGAGAGAGAGAGATGGAGAAACAGCAAAAAGTGAGTCAAGAAAGGTTTGTTATGTATTAACTAATGTCATTGAATTAAACCTCGAAGGGAATCTAAGAGCCAGGACAAGATGGCAGAACATTTTGGCCATGAGGAATAGCCAGTACAAACTTAGGGAATAACGAAACGGAATATCCTATTTGAGGCACATTTGACTAGACTTCAGAGCTTGTGAAAGGGAATATACCATATAAGGCTAGAAAGGTAGATTGGCCCTAGGCTGTGGAGGGCTTAAAGTGCCCCTCCTCCCCGAGGTCTTCTGACCCTAAAATATCCTTCCACCATGCCAGCACATTTTTTCAAATGTTGAGGTTCTACTGGGGCAGGTCCTCAGTTGGTGGATGAACCCACCCTTGCCATGGTTCATTTTTCTCCTAATTGTGCTTCTGAATCTCTAGATTTCATCACCTTACCTCTGGTGGTGAAGGGAGGTGGTGGTACCTTTGCTCTACTTCTAAAACTTGTCCCCTCACCCAATGCTTCAGTTCCCTTCTAAATGCCTTCTATCATTAAGATGTCAGATCCTTGAGGTCAAGGATTATCTTTCTTTTTGCTTCTGTATGTATGTCTTGCCTTTAACACAGTTTAAGGGCTTAATAAATGATTTTTTGAGATTATATTTGATGCTAGAAGGGAAGATAAATCAGGGGAGCCTACTGAGTAGAGGAAAACATGGTCATGTTTATAATTTAGGAATATTGACTTGGTTACTAATAAGAGGATGGATTGGAGAAGGGAGAAACTTGGATCAAGGAAATAAGTAAGGAATCAGATGTTACATTTATCCAGGTGAGAAGGAATGAGACTCAACTAGATTAATGGCTATACAAACAGAGAAGAGTATGAAGGAAAAAGATGATATAAGGGGAAAACTGGCAATTGATTGAATGATGGGGACAACATAAGAATTATGGATGACTCTGAGATTATGAATTTGAGTGACTAGAAGTAGAGTGATTTTTAAGTGTCTGAGGGAGAAAAATGAAAAACTCGGAAGGATGAGTTTTCAGATTACGAGCTAGAACAAGGATAGTATCCATCCCCCAGAGAACTGAAAACCATAAGCTAGATACCCTTTAGTTCCTTGGTGCTAACATCAGAATGTTACCAAATACAGCAGAGGGCTATTTATCCTGTTTCCTTACAGGAAAATCATAAATACTGAACAATTTTTTTGAATTAAAAATACTTTCAAAATATTTTTAAAAGGAATAGATGAATTATAGTTATGTAGTATTATAGTTTATTCTCAAGTACCTGTGCTAAGAGGACAATCTCAAACCTATGCCTTGTTTTCCAAGTTGCATATTACTCTTCTAATACTGCTTAATAAACACCTATACCATAGTTTACTTCTTATCACTTTTATTAATTTATTCATTCATTGTTTTATTTATTTAATTTTCCTCACATGATCCTAAAATAATCATGTAGACATCACTTGCCTAGCATTTATAACATTTTAAAGTTTGCTAAGTGCTTTACAAATATTATCTCACAACAAACCTTATCAAATAGATGTTATTATTAAACTCATTCAAAATATGAGGAAAGATTAACAGAGATTAAGTGACTTGTCTAAGGTCACCTAACTAGCAAGTGTCTTCAGTAGAACCCAAACTCATCTTACTGATTCTAAGTCCTATTCTTATCTGCTTTGCCACTTAGTTTGCCACTAATATCTAATAATGGCAACTAAGTGAATAGGGTGCTAGACTTGGAGTCAGGAGGGCTCATCTTCCTGACTTCAAATCTGACCTTAAATATTTACTAACTATATGAATCTGGCCAAGTTAACCTTGTTTTCCTCAGTTTCCTCACTTGCTAAATGAGTTAAAGAAGGATATGGCAAAGCAATCTAGTATCTTTACAAAAAAAAAATCAAGATCACAAAGAGTTAGACATCACTGAAAATTACAATGTGTAATAATATATCAACCTATTCTGTGACGATTTCATCTTCTTTTTTAATGCAGTTGAACTTATATGCCAGTGCCTGTAGTATTTCTAGGTTCTTCTGACATCTGACACTAAAATGACTTAAGGAAAAAGAAATGACTCAAAAGGAGTGGACATCATTGACATTATAAGGACTGATTCCTGCAAACACTTTTATTATTTTTCCATGCCTTATCCCACAGTCACCTTGGCAGCATGATCTTGTATTTGTGACTCACAGGAAACACTGAACACACAAGAATATCTACAAACATGCATGAAAATAACTCTAGGAACATTTGAACTCTTTAGGTACATTGCTTTTCTACAATAAGATCTTTCCTGCCTATCTTATCTCTCCTTCCTCTAATACTATAAAGTTCCACAAAATAAAGGACTACTTTTCACTAAAAAATCAATTCTATTTGATTT
Source organism: Macrotis lagotis (assembly GCF_037893015.1). Taxonomy (NCBI): domain Eukaryota; kingdom Metazoa; phylum Chordata; class Mammalia; order Peramelemorphia; family Peramelidae; genus Macrotis; species Macrotis lagotis. The sequence continues at coordinate 164,484,158 of NC_133658.1, read as the reverse complement.
AAAGTCATCAGTATCAAGATGATCAATTGATCATCAAGAATTGACTTTCCACAAATTAATAATTTCTAGATTTCTAATAATTAATAATTAGCTCCATTTATTCCCTCCTAAGACCTAGAGCATCAAACCTGGAGTAATAAATGTATCAGAGCAGGATGTGGCATATTCATTTTCTGGATTTCAGTCACAGGTCTTAGACTCTAAGCTGCCACTACACAGGTCCCTTGGTCATCTCCTAACTGCTATCTACAGACAGGTGCTCAAAGGATGAAAACTAATGTTTCTACTTCATATGAGAAAGGGAATGTAAGGAAAACAAGTTTGTTGCATAAAAACTATGTGACCATAGTAGATGACAAAAGAAAATAAAATGGAGATTACTTAAAAATGTAGATTATCTCCACTTCAACTTCCCTATAATTCTAGAATAATTGCAAGCATGTGCAAAAGTGAACATTTTGACATCATTCTGTTCTAGATATCACTGAATTTCTGAAAACTCAGCTAAGTATTTTACTTTATTCTGATTCTTAGAGAAGTAATTTGGTGTTATAGAATGTTCAGGGATCTATTTTGTTCAAGGGATATTTGAAATAAAGAATCTGGGGCTCAGAGAGATTAATGATTTCCTAAAAGATACATAAGTGACAGAGAAACTATTTAAAGCCAGGTTGATTAATTCTAAATACAGTATACTTTCCATGGTACCATCCTACTCCTGGTCAAAAACAGGTATTGGCATATTCCTTCTTGGTTACCTTAGAAATGTGCTTCAGTCTCTCTGGGCATCATTTGTCTCATCTATAAGGACTAGACAATCTTCAAAGGCTCTCCAGCTCAAAAAAATTCTCACATCATATAATTTTAATTCAAATCTAGTATACCTCTCACTTCCATTTTACAAATTTGGACTCTTGAACCCAAAGAAAGTAAATAGCTTGCCCGGTACAAGTTAATTCTATTCAATAAGCATTTAGTTGTCTGGAGAACTGACTTTTGTATCAGAGTCATTTTGGGTTGAAATCATGCTTTGGACACATAATGATTTCATGATCCTGCACAAGCTTTCTGGGTCTTAGATTTCTCCTCTGATAAATCTCCAAATCACCTAAAGAGAATTTGAGGAGCAAGAGGGCACTGATACAATTAATTTTATATTTTCCTTTACCAGGTAGCTTCACCATTCCAGAACACTGGATATGGAAGTGGAAACTGATTCCACTTTCTACTAGAGAGATCTTGGACAAATCGACCCCTCCTTGTCTCAGCTTTTATTTGCTCATCTAAAAAATGAGGGAGTTGAGTGAGTGATGTCCAAGTTGTTTTCCAGATGTCATTGTTATTATCCCTTGATTTCTTTTTCGTAAATAAGGTAAAGTCTCAGACAGGTTATTTCTCAGTCATTCTTCCTGAATAAAATTTCATCATTGCTCATCTATTAATGCCAAATAGCCTCCCAAAATTGACGTTCTCACATTATAAGCTTATCTAAGGGAAAACTTGCACCCTTAGTGAGGAAACTGGTAAGAAAAATGGGACAGCTCAGAAACCAAAGCTTTCAATCTCACTTGAAGGGAAAAATTGTTGATAGAACACCAAACAAATATAAAAATAGGGAGAGTCTGATTTAAAAGTCCCATGAGAACCTCAAATCAGAAACCAAATAGCTTGAAGCAATTCAGGTATAATTTATATTAGTTACCTTAAAAATAGCAGTGACCTAGGGAGTTAGAATTGTCTTGATGATTTTTTATATATTCTGTCTCTAGAATGTGCTCCCTCCTCATATCTGCTTTTTTTACAATCTTAAATTCTTTTAAGGTTCAATTCATGTGCCATCTTTTTAATTCTCTTATTGCTGGTGATCTCTTTTGTCTCTACAAAATATAGATAGATAGACTGATAGATGATAGCTGATAGATAGATAGATAGAAGATGAAGAGGTGGAAATGGATAGATATAGTTATCTATCTACACATATAAATATAATATTAGACATGTTTGGTTTGTTCACATATACCATAAACCCATACACTTAGAACAGATTATAAGCTTCCAAAGGCCAAGCACTGCTTTTTGTTTGTGCTTTTCTTTGTCTTTAAATTTATAGTCTCTAATGCAGGATCATGTCCATAATTTTTGATTCTTAAATATTGAATGTATTTCATTGTATTGGCCTTGTATTTTTGATGGAAGACAAAAAGAAAGTTTCTTATCAACTTCCCAAAGTGTTAAATGTATAGCAAGCAATTAATAAATGTATATTTACTGATGATAGAATTTCAGAATTTCAAAGAATCTCTGAGACAATTCTGGTCCAAAATGAAAAAGAATCCTTAATATACCATACTTAATGATAATTTGGATTATACCTATGATGACCAAGTGAACCAGACTGTCAAGGCTTATCTGTTCATCTGAACTATTCTTAAAAACTACCTACTACAACGGCTGAATTATTAGAATGCTGATTTGAATAGGCAAAGAGAGCTGTAGCTCTTGGGAGCCGGCCCTTTAAAGCTAACTTACCCAGGAATGTTTAAAAAATTTTTTGGTTCTAGCAACACAAGTATTAAATAGCTATGCTGTAATTTGAGCAAAGCTTTGTTTCTCAGGGCACTTTCTTCTATCATTAACTCCTTTTTCAAGCAGAAAGAGATGTGTCCAATAAAACCAATTCACAAACCTTGTACTGAAACCAGTGTAATTAGATCTTAGCTTCTCCCCCCAACTCTCCCCCCCCCCAGGTCCTTTATAGAAAGGAAAAAATATTAATTTTCATTCATGACTATGGTGATACCTAATTCTCATGAGGAAGTAGTATAATGTGTCCATGGTCATTTAGCTTGACTTCTTTTAGATTCCATTTTTTTCATAAAGTGGGCATGATAATTCTTAATCATCTACTATTCCATCAGATACTTATATTGCTTTTTATTCTTAATTAGCTATGTATACCATATGTCCAACTACAGTGTAAACTCCTTTAAGGCAAGGGCTGTCATACTTCTTTTTCTTTCTAGTGCCCAATCCTATGCTAGGATCTTAATGCTTATTGTTTGTTTTTGTTCTTGATTGTCAGTGATGATGGTGGTGGTAGTGAAGATGATGATGATGATTTCAAACAAACCTATAAAATATAGATTCTTTCTTTAAGGAGTTTGCAATCTAGATGGAGAACACAATAACACATTCAATATTTAATAAGTAGTATTTTTTTACTTTATTTCAATTTTTTGTAAACAGCATTTCATTTTTTTCTAATTACAAATTTAGATAGTTTTTGGCATTCATTTGTATAAGATTTTGAGTTCCAAATTTTTCTTCCTTCCTTCTCTGCCCCCCCTTAAGACAGAAAACAATATGATAATGCATATGTGTGTGTGTAAAATCACATTAAACATATTTCTATATCAGTCATTCTATGACAGAAGGAATAAGACCAAAGGGAAAAATAAAAACAAAAAATACCATAAAATGATATGCTTTGATCTGTTTTGAGACTTCATTTTTCTTTCTCAGAATGTAGATAGCATTTTCCATTCTGAATCTATTGAAACTCTCTTGGATAATTGTATTGGTTGGTTGGTTCTTGTCCTTCATTATCAAAGAAGACCAAAATGGCATCACTATGTTAGAGACAAATTACAATATAACTGATTAGACTAATATGATTTCAGAATGTATTATCACGAATTGGGCACAAATAGTCCATGTGAACACCTAGGGTTGGCCTTCTAAACTTACTTCTCTCTTGTTTCCTTTGTGCTGCATGCTGGGCAGTCCTGTGCCAGTGTCATGCTGTATAATCAATTCTAAAGTTCTTCAATGAGACCTTCAGGGTGTCCCTATATCACTTCTGATTCCCTGTGTGAGTTCTCCATAAAATAGTCTTTATATCAAGTGCAGATTTGGCTTTCAATCAATGCTGCCAGCTCATCAGAGTAGTGCTCTCTGTAATAGAGCTTGAATGCTTGGCAGTTTACCTCGAGAAAGAGTAGATGAGAAAGACATGGAGTACCATAGTACATAGGGTCATTAAGAGTCAGACATAACTACACAAAAACAACACCGAGTACCAATTGGGTTATACAAAGAACATTTGTTCCAAAGACTCAGAGAATGGAAAGATCATTGTGGTTTGGATAGAACATAGAAGCCTCATGGAAGTACAATTTCATCGAGACTTTAAAAGAAAATGTAGGGTTTGGCTAAGCAGAGGGAAGTGAAGTTGACATGCCAGACTTGCAGATGACATGAAGCAGAAGGAGGAAATGTCATGAAAGTTATGGAAGGTCCCCTTATTTGACTGCTATGGAGGATCTAGAAAGGGTAGTAGTGAGTGATGAATTTGGAAGAGTAGGTCAGTACCAAATTATAGGTAATCTCTAAATTTAATTTATAAGGATTTATTGAAAAGTACCCACTATGTACAAAGCACTGTCTGTGTAAGGCATATGAACAAAGCAGAAAAACTAAAGAATTTTGACTTGATCTTGTAAGAAATAGGGAGCTATTGGAGATTCATGAATATGGAAATGATCTAATCAAGGAAGGGTTTCAGAAAGATTAATCTAGCACTGTTGTTCCAGATGGATTAAAAAGGGGAGAAAGTGAACAAAAGGAGAGAAGTCTTTTGGTCCATGAGTGGAATAGGAAGAACATACATTAAGAGTTAACACTTCTTATTCTTTTGTATTCCCTGAAACCATTTCAAGGATCCCTGAAATTTTCTAGCCTCTCATACCACAAAAATGCCTTCAAAATCTCTCCTATAATAGTATTGGCATTGGTATATTACTTAGGAAATAATAAGTGCTTATTTCATTGTTTTTTCACTGGGTAAAGGATAAAAGTTATATTTCTGTAGAGGCAGGGACTAAATGTGTGATTTCATTAGTGTAAGGAAATCCCAGCTACAGAAATTGTATCTATTAATGCAGGTTTACATTTTATGATCCTAGAAAGTTGCCTAGAATATGAAGAGATTGAGTGATTTGTCCAGCAGCATCCCAGAGCCAGTATATGTCAGAGGCAGAACCTGAACCCAGGTCTTCCTAGTTCCAAGATTAACTCTCTCCATCCACTAGATTATGCTGTCTCTCTATATCTGCATTACATAAAAATGTCAACTGTATAAAACAACCTTTAAAACCATTCAGTTACTTCCAGACCTCTCAGTAGGTCAATAGGGAAGTAATTTTCAAATCTTAAGATTTGAATCTTCTCTTGAAAGAAGCATCTTGCTACAACAAATACAAAGTTGAATTTGGAGTTGGGAAGTCCTAGGATAGATTTTTGGTGTTATTATTATTCCTATTCTTTATATATGAAGACACTGAGTCTGAGAGGTTAAATGGTTTACACAGGGTCCCACAGCCAGTATCTGAGTCAGGATTTGAACTGAGGATTCCTGACTCTTAAGTGTTAGGCTCTATCCACTAAGCCACCTAGCTGCCTCATGTAGCATGTAAGCTAAGCCTTAAAGAAAACATGGAATGATAAAAAAGGAAGCAAAACACTACTGTGGAGAACTAAATGAAACAGAAATGAAATGGAGCAATCCAGGAAGCCTTCATGGAAAAGGTAAAAGATTTCATATTGGATTCTAGTTCTGTCACTTGTACATGTCTTCTTAGAAATGCTGCATGCCAGATGATAAATTACCCCAAAGCCAAGGGATAATAATCTCAGGAAAATAAAAAGCAGACTTCTCTGTGTTTGGTTATTTGATTTTTATTCTGGGAACAAGAGTTGGAAAATTGCTCTTCAGTTGATCATCATTCTGCAATGTTAAAGACAAACCTTTTTTTTCAAGGAAAACTGAGTTATAGATAGTATTTAATAAGATGAATGGAAGTAATAAAGCAGCTTATAAGAAAAAAGCTTGTGGGTTTTAACAATCTGGAATTATTTTCATGTTGAATAATAGATATGTTTTCATTTATGGGAGGAAGAGAGAGGCACTGCTTGCTTTTTTGTTGTTATTGATATTTAAAAATAATAATTTAAAATATAGTTACTTAGGTAGACAGTAAAGAACTAAAGTGTATATTAAGGTGGGGTGAGAAGGGTGGGGAAGTTAGTAGAAGCAAAGTATCCAAAATTTTTGAGCAGAAGTTTATAATTTTTGAGTAGTAAATTTCCCTGAACACATGGATTTTCCTCATTCTTCTACACAGCATTCGTTTCTATAATTATGAGCTGACTATCTTCCATAGTTACTAAGTTCATTGGGAAAGTATGACTGAGAAAAATGTGCAATTCTAATGTACTTATTATTTATCCCTTTGCTTTTATATATAAGTACAGGTGATAATATTATTTCATTTTTTCTAATTGTTGAATAAATGTATAAGATATGAAAGTTATAATTATTGTGAATGACTGGTCTTATAAATAGAAATGCATTGTTGGGAGTTCAAGACATAAAGTGGTATGTAGAAGGAATATAGTTCTTTTCAGCAAGGTTAAACTTAGAACCCTGAAATAATATATGTGGTGGGGCTTCTTAGCTCAATATACCATTTTAAGAATTGGTTAAAATAAGCTTAGAGAATAAAGAGATGTCCATTTGGTCTGAGGGTGGTGAGGCACATTGAAGCAGTAAATAACATACACACACATATATGTTATCTTCTCTAAGTTCCTTGAAGTCAGAAGGTTTTTTTTTTCATTCAAATATTTATTCAGATCCAAATCATGGCATAGTATCTGACATAATAAATACTTCATAAAGTTAAATGATATGTCCAAGATCACACAATCACTATGTAGCAGAAACAATAAATGAACCAAGATCTTCATAAATGCTTTCTAATTAAGTGTTTTTTCAATTAACTTCACCAAACATTTGTTAACCCTTTATTTTGAAAACACTGCCCTATACCCATGATGTAATCAATGATGAAATTAAAAAATGGTATCTATCCTCATATTATCCTGAAGAAAGCAGTTTGTTGGTATGGTTGAATAGATTGCTCTTCTGGAATCTGGAAGACCTAACTTCAAATCCAACCTCAGTTCAGACACATATACTAGATAGATGGTAAGACACTGAGAAAATGACTTATCCTTTGACTACCTCAGTTTCTTCTAAATAAAATGGAGATTATTATAGTAGTATCTCTGACCCAGAGTTGTTGCAAAGATCAACTGAAATATTCTTAAAGTGTTCAAAACAGTGTCTGTTTACATAATGGGCACTTAATAAATATGGGTTTCCTTCCTTCTTACTTCAAGGAACTTGCCATCTAATTCATGGATGGATACCAAGAATGAGATGATGAAATAATCCCATAGTTAATATAAAATAGCAGGTCTGCAAGATAAGATAAAATACTTATACTACTAATAATTTACATTAAGTTAGGGCTTTAAGGTTTACCTAAACATAAAAGACAAGGCTAGAAAAATAGATTAACATGCCAAAGTTGGGCTTTGTTCCAAAACATAGTGTTGGTTTAAAAAACAGGATCATTTAAAGGTTGATGAGAAAAGAAAATGAAGTGTTTACAACTATTTGTTCATGCACACAGTTATATATTCACTCATACACTTGGCATTTTATCCATAATGGAGAGCCCATGAGTGTGTTCAATACCCCTAATTTTCTAGTTCTTTAATAAAATGGTGTTTATTTAAGAGTTTAGTTGATTTTGGAAAGATCTCCCCAAATTATTTTAAGTGCCAGAGTTGCTTATTCCTCATTTTTAATGGTTTTGTGACTTTGAAACAACTTGGAGTATGTGTTTACACACAGTCCAATAAACTTTCTTAATGAATGCATGCATTGCTCTTCACAAGGGTATTAGGAGGTCTCCTTTTGTATCTCTGCCAATCCTGTTTATTTTTCATTGCTGGAGTAAAGATATCTGGATTAACATCCAAAGTGTATTGAATTTTCTATGTGACACTGGATACCTCTTTCTACTCCCATTACTTCATTTGTAAAATGAGTATTTTAATACACCCCACCCACTATGACAGTGGAGCAAAAAAATTAGATAATGCATGGAACACATACTTTATGTACTTAAAAGAACCTTATAAATGCCAGTTATTATTCCTAATTCCTGTTCTGACACTTACTGGTTCTGTGAAGAGAGTTGAGTTATTTCAGTTTTGGTTTCTCCATTCTGTATAAAGAGAACTAGAGTACCAATGATTATCTAATGAGTTATTTTGGAAAAAATGCTTTTCAACATGAAAGGCTACAAAAAAATAGGAAATTATTATAACAATTATACTTGCTCATCATGTTTCAGCTTTTTTTTTAAATGATTAGAGTTATCCTGGGAATGATAGTATACCTGTGGTTCTCTGCTGTTTTTAGAAGAAAATGTAGCTTTTAACTTTCCTGTGTTTCAACCTTCAAAAATGTAATGCAATTGTCTTTATCCTATTCATAACTTACACAACGTTTTTCTTTTTTTGTGATCATGTTTACATGCATACACACACACACACACACACACACACACATATTTTGCCTGGGTTGGAAATAGGGCCTGGATCAGTGATTTCATAGAGACAGAGAAGTCTCAAATATAAGTCAAATGAAGAGGCATTTATCAATTGCCAATTAACAAACATTTTTAAGTGCTGAAAATACCAAGGAATTGCAAGATAGAGTATCTTATTCAGGAACCAATTAGAAGGCTAAAGACACCAAATCATGGATTATGTGAAGAAGAGAAAATTCTAAGAAGACTGGAAAAATAAGAGGGAACAAGTTACAAAAGTTTCTAAAGGCCAACTAGGATTTTTTTATTTGTTCTTGTTTGTAATAAGGGCATTATAATATTTATTGAAGAGATATTGGGAGGAAGAGGTGTATGACATGGTTCCACCTAAATGTGAAGATCACTTTGATAACTGAGTTGGGGACAGACTGAAGTGGAAAAATTCTTGAGATAAGAAGAGTGACCAGAAATAAGGTTATTGCAAGAGCCCCAGGTGAGGAAACATCCTCTACAAGTCTTCAAGAGTTGCCTAGGGCTATAAAAAAGTTAAATTACATGTCCAAGATCACACAATCACTATGTAGCAGAAGCAATAAATGAACCAAGATCTTCCTGATTTTGTGGGCAGTTCTCTCTACTGTCTCTTTTATTTGAGTTAAGATGGAGGAAATGAATTGTTATATTCAGTTTATGTTTAAATCAGTTCATTTGAACTCCATAGGGATCTTTGCCCCAGAGTGAGAACTAGACTATATTCATATGTGCCTTTCATCTGCTAATTTGTTTCATTATGGCTACTTTCCTGTTCACTTTTTGGTTTCTCACATGAAGCCCCAGGGAAATGATGTTGCTACATTTCTTCCTATCTTTTCTATTTGAAGTAAAGAGAAATTATGTTAATGGGTCCATTTGTGACTTTTGCTGAAACCACACCAATGCCTTTGTGGTCAGACTGAATTCTGAAGGAAAGTAGAAATCTTGTAAACGTTACCATTCATTGTTTGTGTTGGGACTTCAGGCATGACTTCTAGATGTTGGATCAAGATCTCATAGGCAGGCTCAGCCTTCCAACAAGAGCCATGGTGAGTAATATTAGAATGTAAACATTTTAGCTTCCCTTTGACTTTCAATGCATTTTTTCCAATGAGTTCCCTCGCTGTAACTGCACATTGCTATTCACAAAGCTAAGTCATATAACACAGGAACATTAAGACAATGGTCCCAAAGCATGGGGTTTGAGTGATTGGAAATCAGATCTGTATTAATTCTAAGTGATGGTTTGAAAGCATCTTCTATTCTGGAAGGCATTTTTTAATTCTGACCAATGCCAGAGACCCAACAGGATTATTCTTTTTTTTTCTTTTTTTCTTTTTTGATTTTGCAAGGCAATGGGGTCAAGTGGATTGCCCAAGGCCACACAGCTAGGTAATAATTGTCTGAAGTCAGATTTGAACTCAGGTACTCCTGACTCCAAGGCCAGTGCTCTATCTACTGTGCCACCTAGCCACCCCCAACAGGATTATTCTTAAGAAAAATTTAACCTAGGTGAAGATTTATTGCAACATTCCCCAATTTTTAGGTATTTCTTTTTTACTTTTGTTTTCTTTTATCTTTTGGGAGTTCATGTTCTCACATAGGATACTGAATAAGGGGTACTCCATAATGTTAAGACTTTTTAATTAACTAATTAATACTAAAGTACAAATGACTGATATCAGTTATGTTTCTCCTGCCAGAGATACTCAAGTTTTCATAGATTAGAAATCATTGTCCTAACATTAAGAAAAGTGTAAGAAGGGAAGGGAAGAAATGTTCGATACTAGTTATAGAATTATATACCCCATTCTACCCTATGTTTATTTCTTCAACAGGTTTTTTTACTTTCAAAATATTCTGCAAATATCATTTCAAGCAAGAAGGACAGCCAGTGAGAATGCTTAGGGCTGGGAGAAGGAAAAAGTATTGTGTCTGACAAACTGGAGGAAGCCAAGGTCATGATCTCAGAGTGAGTGTCTGTGTGTGTGTGTGTGTGTGTGTGTGTGTGTGTGTGTGTGTGTGTGTGTGTGTGTGTGTGTCTGTGTGTGTGTGTGTGTGTGTGTCTGTGTGTGTGTCTGTGTGTGTGTATGGGGAGGGGGAGACCTAAACAAATCAGAAAGGATTGGAAAAGGAAGAGCTTGGAGGTAAATGGATCAATGAGGAGGATCTCTCAGTCAACCCAGGGCAAGGTGATGAGGTCCTGAATAAGACTAGTAGTGCTAAGAATAGAGATTAAGATATAGGGAACATTTTGTGGATATAGTCTCAACAGGGCTTGGTAACTGACTGGACAGTGGGGTTGAGGTTGAGTAAAGACTTGAGAATAGTTCCCAGGTTGTAATATATGGTTGGACAGGAGAGATTAAATAGAAGAAGGTTCTGTCATGTTTCTTTTAGCTTATACCTCAAAAATATAAACTGAAATTTTATTAGAAGGGCAGAACCTTCCTCCACCTAGTCATCAGACTAATGGAAAAAAAAATCTCATTACTGCTTTCCATGGTTTGGTAACTTTAAGTAGACTTTGGTTATGATATACAAATGTGACCTAGTGCCTTAGTTGGTTCCCAAACACAGAACACCTTTTCAGGGTGTAGAGTCCTATGAAAGTCCTATTCAAGTGAAATGGAAGTGGCCTGAGTTACACAAGGTTATGTTATTGGATCACAAGTTCTGACAGAGAGTTCCAAAATGGAAAAAGTGGGAGGTCTAAGATTGTTATCTGAAGAACAAGACATCATAAATTTGGAGGAAGTCTATCATCAAAAAATTGGTTACCAAATGATTTTTAAGGTTTTTTTTGTTGGTCATAGTAAACCATGGAACTATTTATTAAGGTTTGGTAGAATTGTGATCTGTGAATGTGGTATGTTGAAATCATGGATTTTTGCTGTATTAAAGAAGGATAAAGTCATGAGTTAAGACATGTCAAACAGTCTGTGTCCTGACTTCTGTTCTAACTTACTGGCAAATAAAGAGTTCAGTGAATTGCAGAATAGATATGGAGTCAATACCTGAGGTAAAATCTTACCTCAGATACTTACTGTGTGACTGCACAAATCACTTAACCATTTTCAACCTCTATCCTCATCTAGAAAATGGGGGAAGCTAGGAGATGCAGTGCACAGAGCACTGCTCTTAGAGTCAGGAGAACTGGAGTTCGAATCCGACCTCAGATACTTGATACTCACTAGTGACTTGGGCAAGTCACTTAACCCTGATAGTCTCACATCCAGGATCAACTACAGTTGTCCTGATTTATATCTGGTCTCTGGATTCAGATGGCTCTGGAGAAGAAAATGAGGTTGGTGGTTTAGCACAGCATCCCCCTCACTCAAATCCAATTCAAGTGCTTGTCATGGTATCACCTCCCTGATGTCATGGTCTTCTTGGAAAATGAAGGACAAACATTATCATTATTATTATCTAGAAAATAGGAATAATAATGGTACCTACCTCCTAAGGCTATGAGGATCAAATGAGATAACTACTATTTGGGAGATTTTTAAACTTGGACCCTTCTGGCAGTCTGGTAAAAACCTACAAATCCCTTCTCAGAATAATGCTGTGTACGTAGGATTACAAGGTAAGTCACTTATATATGGAAACGGAATGAGGGATGTGATCTAAGAAATATATGAACACAAAAGACAATGGACTTATCAAATAACAAAAGCAAGACATAAACTGGACAGCCTATATTATCTTTTGATATTTTCATAATATCAAGAAAATGTGAGGAAGAAAGTCCACTGTCCTTGGGATAAGTCTCCATTTTAGTTCTTCAGTACCTACAATGCTCCATGAAGAATTTGCTAACTTGAATAGAAAAATCAATGAAATGTCCAAAAAACCCCAGCAGAAATAAAAACCTAGTCAAAAAAGCATAAAAATATAAACAATGATAATGTAATTCTTCCCAATTATCTTTCCTCCTCTAATCATCTCTCACACTGCAGCCACCTGAATAGTCCTTTCAAAGCGTGTTCATCATGCAGCTCCTATGCTCAGAATACTGCAGTGGTCCACTCTTTCCTTATCTATACCCTATTCATCTTCTCTGATGACTTTAGCCCATTTCTAAATCTGTCTCATTTCTAACTCCCTTAGCCTTTATTGTTTTCATCCCCCAGGTTAGCCGTATTGTGTAGCATATAATGCTGTCTTTTCCACCCAGATCGATTTTTACATTTTTTGAACTTTGGATTTATACATTTTGTATCAAATTCACTTTCAAGTATATTCCCCTTCTAGTCCCTAATATGAGAATTATCTCTTCACTGCAATAAAAACAAAAGAGAATGAGAAATGCAGAAAGACAGATAGAAAAAATAACAGTTTGACCAAATGTACTAAAATGTCTTTCTAGTCTGACAGTGATTCCTCCCACTTATGTCCATTTCTTCTACAGAGACAAATTTGGTCTTATAAAGCTGTTTCCCTCTTTTTTATCTATATAACTCATCTTGATTATATCATAAATTCCTTGAGGAGAAAGATTGATTCTTCTATATCTTTTGTACACAAATAATACACAAATAAACTGAATACAAGTTTTCCACAGAGAAGATACTCAAATTATTTTGAATGAACTATATCCCCTTCCTTTCTTTAGGTGACTTCAAAATTTGTCTTCATTAGACTTGATAATGTTATTGAGCTGGCATGGTTAATTGTTCACAGTCTCAGAGAGAAAAGGGAACCTTTCAAAAGTTTTCCCAGAGATCACTGGCTGACATAGACAACTTTGTGGTGTTGTAAGACAACCTTTTCTCTACATTTTCAGTTATATAGCTTCAGTTTTGAAGTTTTCATTGAATGGGAAGGATTCAACTATACAGAGATAGGAAGATGAGCAGCACTATAGGAATAGATTAGAGATCATTTTATTCAGCCCCTTAATTTTACTGATAGGGTAAGTCCCAGATAAGTGTAGATATAAAACTTTCCCCTCCTTTTGATCTAAGACCTTACTTTTTAGGGTTCCTTGCCCCTTCTACTATATCCATATCTATTTCTATGTTTATGTCTATTGAAATGTTTCTTTTCTTTCCTTTAGGACTCTATCTAGCAATGCTGCTAGCTCCAGTAAGAACTTCCAGTGGACTCCTTTGAAGTCTCCCTGAATTTTATTGAATTGTAAATTGGGCCAGGGCAGCTAGGTGACACAGTGGATAGAGCACTGGACCTGGGTTCAGATCTGATCTCAGACACTTAATAATTGCCTAGCTGTGTGACCTTGGGCAAGTCACTCAAAACCGCATTGCCTTAAATAAATTCTTAAAAAATGTGAATTGATCACAGTGTAAAGTCCTTAAATCTAAGTTCCCTTGAGATTGTACCCTCTTTATTTTCATCTAACCTTAATATGAACCAAGGTTGCCTGCTGAGTGGCCTTTTATACATGTTGAAGGATTTATCATAATTTTACTGTAATTCAGTGTTGGCCGATTAGGAAGTTTAAGTGGATATCCAATATCCTAGACTCCAAAAAAGCCTATCATGGAGTCTTTAAGATAACCACAGACACTATAATCTAAGTTATGAGGCCATTGCCAGGCCAGAAGTCCTTACTCTGTCTGGTTATAAACATATAAAATGGAAGGGATGGGTAAGAAATTCATAACAGCTGTTCTTTAGGTAATGCTCACATTCCTCTGACAGACTCTCAGCACTGACATCTTTGTTGGCTAACATAGAAATTGCTGAGCTCAGCCCTTTCCACTTTTATTGAAAGGAAAGGTTTCTAACTGGAATTATTTGCTTTTGTTTTGTATTTTTTATGATGTTCTCTACTCTTTCTCCTGATATTTACTCAATTTAAAGTCTCTGCTTTCTGGAGGAGGAGAGAAACACAGCAAGGGGGAGGCAAGAAGCCATGAAATGCTTATAGTTGTCTCCCCATCACAAAGTTTTTTTTTTCCTTTAGTTCAGTTGCTGTAATTCTAACTTCATGACCAGATGGTCCTGCCACACAATTGGAATTTCAATGCCACCAACAAAATCTCCACATATTCCCTGCTTGGAAAATGAATGGCAAGGAGTAAGGAGACAGCATGACTCCAAGCTTCCACTATAGGACTCCTGGGGAATGTGCCCACCAGTCAAGACAATGTAAAGCACCACAAATTAAGTATCATGAGCATAATGCAAATAGTCTGTTTGACCTATTGTCTGTCTTGTATGTAATAGAACATCAAGACCACCCAGAGTTAGTAACACTGCAGAAAAGAGGGGTCTGATTGGGACCACATTACTCAAATAGCAGTATTCAGACAATAGTTTCAAGGTTTGTCTGTGGGTCTTGGGGAGACATCTGCTTATTTTTCCTAACATGTCAGACCCTAGTGGAGTGGGACATAATCCAATAAGGAAATTTGTGATCAGGAAGGAGACAAATGACAGCTATGAACTAGTTGTAAGACAAGTTCTTCTGGAAATTGTAAAAAGCACTTCATATCCTTTTAGAGTGAGACATTCCCAAAGTTGGATGAGTTTTTCCATAAGTATGATTAGCTATGTATTCCTTATTAATCATGTTTTCAAGAAATTCTAGATGTTAGTTTTTAAAAGTGTTATATCTATAAAAGGGAAATGGAGAGACAAGAGAAGCAACCAGAGTAGTTGTTTGGAGTTTTTTCTTCTTATTTTGACTTACAAAACTCCAACTGGAAAGTATTATATGATTTTGACCCAGAGAGAATCTTAGAGACCATCTAAACCAATGACCTAATTTGTTAATTGAGACAGAGGCCCAACATAAGTAAAATGATTTCCTCAGTGTCATACACAATTGATAAGTAGTAGTCAAGACTTGAAGCCAGGTTCTTTGATATAACTCTCCTAACAGTATTCTTTATTTTTAAATTTTAAAAAGTATATATAAGTACAAATACAACAAGGTCATAATAAAATTGTCATTTTGTCCTCTGGAACTTTTTACCAAAAAAAAACTAAAACCCAGGTAGTCCAGGATGTATCTCTCAAAATACCTCATTCTAAAAGTCTAGTCTATCATCTTTCTTTGAATAAATGATAAACATATATTTTCATCATTGCTTCTGAACATTTTTTCTTTCTCCACAAGAAATAAATGGTCTTAATCATTTTCAGCCTCCTCTATTTAACTCAATTGCTGCTTGATCTGTAGTTCTATGGTGCCCAGCAGTCACTCCTTCTAAAATGATTCTTATAGAATTATGACAGTTTTTGTATTCCTCCTTTCTTACCTTATATGACTTTTATCTTCTGTACATAACTTTCCCCCAATAGATCAGTCCATTGATGAGTTCTCCATGCAACCATGTTGTTTACTTCAGACAAACCTCTTTTCTTCTCAATGGAATCATTTAACTTTTATAGAAATTCATTTGTTTGAATTTCTCATCACTCTTGGACTGATTTTCTTTATAGACACATAATCCATAAGAACTATCCAATGTGTTTTCCCTCCCAAATCTAAAGTGTACATTAAACTGGAGGGAGGGCATTTTTCTTTTTGTCATTGCAAACAGTTAGTTGTCACTTGTACATTTCTTGTCTTTTCCATTGCATCAACCCATTCCTTATAGTGGATGAAAATCAGATCCACAACAGAATTTCCCCTTAAGGTTTTTCATATTTTGAAGGATAGCAGCAGAGTAACAACAATAATAACAACCATTAAGGCAAGGCAACAAATAATTCAATGTTCCAATTTTTTTCAAAGAGAAATATCTCTAGCAGATATGAAGACTCCTATATCACTATTGCATCATATGTCTATGACAGACTTAAAAAAATCTTGGATTCTTTGGCTATGCCTATTTTCTTTTTCTGTTCAGTCTGTAATATACTTCTCTCTTTTTTGTTTTTTGGTTTTTACGAGGCAATGGTGTTAAGTGAGTTGTCCAAGGTCACACAGCTAGTACTCAGAACCTCCTCACCCCAGGGCCTGTGCTCTATCTACTGAGCTACCTAGCTGCCCAAAACCACATTTTTAAAAAATTAATCTTCACCCAAATATTCACCACTATTGTTTCCTCTTCTGATTTGTGGACTTAGTCAGAAAAGTTTACTTTCTTAATGTAAAATATCAACCCATTTGCTTTTGCCCACTCTATTTTGGATAAGATACACATCAAGATTCATATTGCAGTAAATGGGTATCACTTGACAAATTTTCAGTGATACCTTTGAAGTCATATATTGCTCTTTGTGTTAGAACTTCTAATTTATCTTGCTTGTGATTAACTTTGGGAATTTGCATATAAATGTTTTTGAGGTCACAGATTTTATTTGCTACTCATTCTTTCTCTGGATTTTGATTCATGAATTCTAGGTGTCCCAACTGTTATGATTCATTCTTAGTTGTAGTTACTCTATATTAATTAGTTGAGTAGAAATTAGTTTGCTCCTCCCTAATAAAATTTAATTTTTTAAAAATTGAATTCCTTTGGACTGGATTTGTAAGATATCAAACAAACACATTCTTTCCATCCTTTGCTAGATATACTTTATCTCTGGCAAGGAGTCTATTGTAACTATTTTATGTTGTGGTCAAAGATCCTTATTTCATTCTCAGACACCATATTTTTAGATAGCTATTATTTCCTAAATGTTTTCCTTTCCTATTGAATTCCTTGTCTTCAATGAGAGGCAGTCATGAAAATCCTGTGGTTTCTTGTCCAATACTTGGTATTCTTTGACCAAATGTATTAGATTCCTTTTTCAATCAGTCAATAGACATTTATCAAGTTCCTACTATGTAGCAAGCACAATGATAAAAATCAAGGATACAGAGAAAGGGAAAAAACACTACCTGTTTTCAAGGAACTCAAGATCTAATGGAGGCAAACAGCATATAAATAATTATGTACAAACAAGATTTGCTATATTGGTTTTTCTAAATTAATTACTACCTGTAACAATATATTTTAATATATTAATATTTACTATTTAATATATAGGGTCTCTACTATGTCCTGAATTTCTATCTTATAGAGACAATAAAGTTCGCCATTTTTATCAGTTAACAAATAACTTCCTCTGTTCCCCTGAGCTACCAATAGTTATTATTCCCTTATTCCTCTGACCTCTTCTGAATGATCTCTCACTCAGTAACACTGCTGTATCTACATTTTTCCATGGAGGACAAACATCTATTTTCTTATAGAAACACCTAGCTCTGTCTTACTCAGAAAACCCCTCAAATTTGTATTTTATCTCCAAGTCATGTTTCTTTTTCCTTTCCTTCATTCTCTGCATTCTTCTGTTCTCCAACCTACAGATGCAATTTAATTCTATTCAATAAACATTTATTAAACTCCTACTATATAACAAACACTGTGCTAATTTTCCTTTACTACTTAAAGCTTTTTTAAAAAAAATAAATTCTACTTGTTTTCTTTTATATTGATGACCTTTTTTAATAGAATATTTTCCTGTCCTGGAATGTAGATAAATGTTTCTTAAGTGCCTTCATATTCTCTTATAGTCAAAGCTGGATTGAACTTTGAAAATATACAAGTCATTTCTTGCTGACTGAAATACAAATATCATATATGCATGCCAGGCACTGAAATTTTGTTTTCATATCCTCCATGATGAATAAGGTCCTCAGACTTACCTATCTATTGCATATATATATATATATATATATATATATATACATATATATGTAAGTATGTATGTATATAATGACAATTCACTTCCTAACCATCTCCTTAAGAACTTTACTTACATTTTATCACTTATAATAACCTGATAGTCACATAAAACTCCTTGCCATTTTCTTCAACAATTTGATAACATGTCCATTTCCCTTTCTTTACTCAGCATTACTTAACTTTTCCCAGTTTTCTTTAATTGCTGATTAGTTTTTTCTCACTTGTCTTCCCAAGTGACTATCCTCACCAGGTTCTCTTCAAATGCTTCTTCCTCAAGACCTTCACTTTCTTTCACTTCTTTCAAGTTCTTCCAAATTCAAGTATTTCTTTGTCAACTTCAACATTTATCCAGTTCCATAAATCTAAAGTCCTCCAATTTCCTTCTCCCTTCTCAACTCATCTTGTCTCTTCTCTTGCTCATTCCAAAATGTAATGTAGAAGATGCTGTTAAACAAGTATGTGTATGCATTATATACACATTAATATGAGTGTAGACATATAATTATACCTGTATATAACATGTATCTATATATAATATATGTATAATTATATTTGTGTATATAACACATGTATAGATGCCAGTATATACCTATATCTACATACATTTATGTGTATAGATACATAAATCAAATGAAGCTCTATGTGATTACAGTACTGTTTGTTCAATGATGTCCTGAGATCTGATAATAAGTAAGGTATAAAACAGTTGTTTTTTAGTATAATGGAAGATTTTATTTTCAGAATTTCCTTTTGATGGAAAGATTCTCTTGGAAAAGATCACAAGAAGTCAGGAAACCTATCTCCCTGATTCTCTGTTTTTGGTTTTTATTTTTTTATTCTACCTATAAATAAAGGGATTAGATTAGATCGTCTCTAACGTTCATTCCAGTTCTAAATTTCAGTAATTTTGAAATCTGATATAATGAAAATAATGATTCTGGAATCGAGTATCCAAGTTCAAATACCGCTTTTGATGTTTTCTCTTAAGCAGTTCATTTTGCTTCCCCCAATCTTAGTTTCCCTCAACTGTTAAATTAAGGAATTGGACTGGATTATTTCTAATGATCTTTATGCTCTATAGTATACAATTTGTCACCCTTAATAATAGTCCACTGAAAGAATGTTATAACGATTTCACTATGATGAGGAATATGTTTTCTAAGACCTAGTAACAAGAAAGAATGTTAATCTTGGGGTGGTGACAAAAAGCAGGTTGTACGATGCCTGGGAAATCAATCACTGCCCTCTGCCCTTTGAACTGAAGACATTTCTGTTAGGAAATGGTAGGTCTGGGAGGAAAGAATTCCTTCTAGGTCTAACAGTTTCTCATATAATACAATTTCCCAACTCCCCCATCCCTCTATCCTGGCCTCCCTGGAAATTAAAATGAATCAATCTGTTTCAAGAGGGAGGCTCATGGCAAGGCAGGAAACCAGGCAAGAACACACCAGTCACACCCAGTTCAGAAACAATTGTTCAGAAACTGAGAGGATTTATAAAATGGGCAGATAAATAAAGGTAGGGAAAGAGTAATTTTCAGTAAGAGAACTCTTCCTCTTCCTTCCTGACTCCTAAAACAATTCAACACATTATACTCCTCCCCCTTCCCCCATCTCTACTCCCAATTAATATACAATAGTCAAGACAGGCAAGCAAAAGAAAAAGGACAATCATTCGAAATTCTGCAAGCTGTGTAAGCCCACTCTGCCAGGTGGAGTGGGACACTGATGTGGCACAATGATGTAGTAGCTGAAGACTGTCTAGTGGCACAATGATGTGGTAACAGAAGACTGTCTAGTGGCCCAGTGATAGAGTATCTAGTGGCACAATGATATGGTAGCTGGAGACTAATGGCACAGTGATGTGGTAGCTAAAGACTGTCTAGTACAACCCCTTCTCTAACTCCAGGTTGCCTTGGGCTTTCTAACCATTTTATTCATATCCTTGTACTTCACTTCCTCAGACTTATCCCTTCTTACTTTCCTTATTTAGTGTAGCTAAATAATCCCCTAGACACTCTTCTGGATCTTCTTCCTTTTTCTTTCTATGTTTCCTCCTTTAGTGTTCTCATCAGCTTCTATGAGTTAAAATATCATCTCTATGTAAATGACTCCATTTTTTCCACACACTCCTAATCTCTCACCTTGTTGCTCATTTTCTCATTATCACTTACCTTCTTCTAGGAAGCAGTCTAATTGTCCCATAGACTTGTCCAAAAGGTGCTCACCATCTTCTCCCTAAACCTGACCTTCTTCCAATTCTTTCATTTATTTTGACAGTAAAAAAACTATACTATCTAGTCATCTAGGACTATAACCTTTGATTCTTCCATTTCTCTCCTGAACCACCCCAGTTCCAATCACTTATCAAATGTCATCTATTCCCATACCACCACTCACCTTCATTCCCTTCTCTTCACCTACCCAACCATAAGCTATATTAAGCTCTCATTACCTCTGATAATTATCGTTTGCTCCTGTCAGTAGGAGATAATCTACTAAATGCCCCTGCTTTCAACCCTGCTCTCTACATCCCATTTGATATAAAGCCAACAAAGTAAGTCGTCATATTCTAAGTTTCCAAGTCTGGAGTTAATGGAGATAAACTAGGTGCTAGTTTATTGGAAGGTCCAGTTACAAGAGAGAGGGAAGAAGAAATGGGTGACCAACTCTAGTTCTCTTTGGTTGGCTACTAGGAAACTGGAGTTTTCTATGGTATTTAGTATAGTGGATGGCTTGAACAAATAGAAACTTTTATATTATTGCAGTCCTTTTAGTCATTGAAATTCTTCCTTTGACACATTAACCTGTGTCAATGTGGCATAATTAAAAGCATTTGCTTGTAATTAGACTTGGCTTATTTGATTTTGATTTTTGGCCAATTTAATTTTGAATGATAAAATTTAGATGCTATTCATCCAGTTTTGTCCTTCTGATTAAAGGAGCAGGTGACACTTTACCCAGGAGTAATTTAAAGATTCACTTTTATTTTGTTTTATGTTTTCGCTTTTATTTTTCCCTGGTTAAATGTAAAAACAAGTTTTAGCATTCATTTTAAAGTTGCAGTTAGGTAGTACAGTGGATAAGCACTGGCCCTGGAGTCAGGAGGCCCTAAGTTCATATCTGGCCTCAGACATTTAATAAATACCTAGCTGTATGACCTTGGACAAGTCACTTAAGCCCATTGCCTTGTTAAAAAAAAACAACACTGAGTTCCAAATTCTCTCCCTTCTTCCCACATCACTCCCCTTATTGAGAAAACAAGTTATTTGATATAGGTTAAAATGTGTAGTCATGCAAAACATTTCTATAATAGTAATGTTTTGAAATAATACATAGGCCCTCATCTGCCCCCCCCAAAAAAAACCTCAAGAAAATTCAAGTTAAAAAAGTATTCTTAAATCTGTATTCAGACACCATCAGCTGTCTTTGGGGATGGAAAGTATTCTTTATCATAGGTCCTTCAGAGTTGTCGGGGTCACAACATTTCTAAGAAAAAGTAAGTCATTTACAGCTGATCATGCTACAATATTGCTGTTACTTTGTGTGTGTGTGTATGTATATATATAAAACATTCATCTATCTATATTTATAAAAATACAGAATTTGCAAAATTCAGATTCTGCACAAGGTACATTCTCAGATCCTTGGGGATAAGTTAATTGATCAAACAATCAATGACTACTACAGTAGATATAGTTTTTTGGTCTTTTTTGATACAGTACATAAGGGAATGACAATGTAGACTGAGCATAGGAAAATTGATATTAAGTTTAACAAGAATCCTTTGGATGAGACTTCACTATATACACCAAAAAAATTATCTGCTGGAGGAAGACTGCTAAAGGTACGGGTGGTATCAACTTTTCTAAAGTATTTAGTACAAAATTCTTTGAGACATGGGTGGAACCCTGAGTGATGGTTTGAAGAACATACTCTCAGAGCATCCTGATTAGAAATGGAAGCAGAAAATGACTACTTAGTCATATTTGGTATTTTGAATCACTGACATTCAAGAAATACCTAGTGTCTTTTTCTCCAGGTCTTATCAACAATGATAGACCAGGAAAAAGCTCTTAGAAAAAAATTTATTTCAGGTTGCTATTTGGATGATTAAACTGATAGTACAGTACATGAATTCATTTGGTTTGGGGAGATGAGGAGGAAGATCAGCTTGGGCCATCTAATTTAAATGGCAATGCATATGACTAAAAATTTGTCTTTTAAGTGCTTTCACTTAAGGACTACACAGAATGTTTTGCAGAGCTGGGTATTTGGCAATTATGAACTATGTTGGACATTTTGCTATAAAAAATATAAAACTCTAAAAAAGAAGAAAGAATTTTAACTATTTAAAGGCAAGAATTTCTGTCCCTGGAAATATGAACTGCAAAGTCTGCTTATTCAAAATGCAGTATATTGAGCTCTGACTATTTATGAGTGATAATGCATCTGCCTGTTTTAACTCTATCTACCCTTTGCCTTTACAGTTTGATTGGCAACACATATTCAGATCTTGTTGGACTCAAATGTTTTCCTAATCATTCAGGTTTTATAAAACTTCTTGGATCAGGGATGTATTTGTGATTATCACTTTCCTGATGACTTGGAGAGTCAGGGAGACAATAAGTTAATATAAATTTGCCAAGCTTTGGGTTAAGAACTAGACCTACAAAGGAAGGTAAACAAAACAAAACTGTCCCTGCCCACAAGAAACATACATTCTAAAAGGAGAGGATGACAAGTAAATAAATAATAGATGAAGGTTACTAAAAACAGAAAGTAGCTGGGAGGAAACTGGAAAGATATGTTGCAAAAAACAGGCTCAGGTAAAACTTGGTTGGTTCAACAGACTCTTGCCAGGTGCTAAACAGACTCCCTAGAAGGATGTGAAGGTATCTGCATTCTATAACTCTTCTGGTATCTTCTCCAGGTACTTCTTAAAAACTGAACATGAGGAAAAGACTGAATAGGACACATGTACAGTTCAAGTGGCAGCAATGTGGGTCACTTTTTCCTCTGATCTTTGAACCATTACCTGGAGATGGCAAACTGAGTTGAAGTGTTTTGTGTCTCTGATGTTGCTTAGCCATCTGACTGACATTTGTAACTGTGATCTTCAAGTTTCATCACAGTGTGTCGTTGGGGTACCTTCTTAGGTACTCTTAGCTGAGTTCCTGACCAAATTTACTATAACCATGATAGCATCAATACTTCAAGCCTTAAAGTCTTCAAAACTGTTATTTTTAGCAATCTAGGTATTCCCAAATGATATGAATTGCAACTCCTCCATGCCTTAAAAGATGGTTTGTGTGTGTGTGTGTGTGTGTGTGTGTGTGTGTGTGTGCGCACATGTGTGTGTGATTTACTGGGAGCAGAATGTTCCTATGTTGTCCAGTCTTCTAGTGATAAGTTTCCTCTAACACAGTAAGTCTGGCTGATCTTCCTATGGCAGATTGTCACTGGGTTATCTTGATAAGATCTGTCAAATTTTGCTCTCTGTTCAAGACCCAGTGTCACCTTCATGCCATGAATAGGTATGAGTAGATCTTTATTAGAGGTAAAAGGATAAAATGAAAAATCTACAATACCTACTGTGGGCTAGTACTGTGCCAAAATCATCAAATGATCCCATCCTTTAAGGAACTGTCTCATTGTTCATATATATTGAACCAATTGTTATGTTTTTCCATTTCTAACTTCACAGCATCTCTCACATCCATTCTCTTCTCATTACTCATGCATCCAACATTCTAATCTGGGTCCTTATCACACCTCACATGGACTACTGTAATAACCTTAGAACTGATCTTCCTGCTTCAAGTCTCTTCTCATGCCAATATAGCCTCCACACAGATGCCAAAGTGATTCTCACTTATCACAAATCTAATCATGCCACTCCCTAGCTTACTAAAATCCAATTGTTCTCTAATAGTTCTAAAAGAAAACACAAACTCCAATATTAGACTTGTAAAGCTGTTCAAAATGAGACCCCAAACTACCCTTTTAGTCTCTTTGTTCATCATTCTACTTCCATATTGTAAGGTCTACTCATAATGACCTTCTTCATATACGGTCCTCCATTTCCCATATACATGATCTTGCACTAATCATCCATTCCATGCATGAGAATGCCCTTCCTCCTTGCTTCATAGAATTTATTACTTCCTTCATGAACCAAATCAAGCACTATCTTCCATATGGAGGACTTTTTGATCCTCCTCCTCAAAATGCAAGTACCCTTCTTCCCCAAACTATCACATATTTATTCTGCATGAACATATGCTCTCATCACAACACTCTAATAGAATATGTACTCCATGCTCCCCCACACCATATTTCCACCTAATGAGGTTTCTAGCATATAATAGGATGATTAAAATTACTTGTTGACTGACTGGGATGGGGAAGGAAGAGGAGGAAGAATACCAGAGGAGAAATAATCAAAAGTTCAAACCAGAGTATAAAAAAGGATGCAGAAAAAGGAGAGATCCCCAGTGGGCTAGAGTAGGAAAGCACTCACAGAGAAGGAGGGAGGGTCTTGAGCAGTCTTAAAGAATGAGGATTTTCATAGATGGCAAGATGGATGGAAGAGGGGGTAAAATTCAAGCTGATGTGATTCTGATAGACATCAACAATTAGACAACTTCATCAATCTTCTATTGAACTCCAATTTGGAAAAAAATACATTACCCAAAATGTATTTGGCTGTAATTTCAACTTTTCTTGTCTACTGACATCATTCCTTCAGAATTCATTTATTCTTAGAAACTTTTTTAAAACATGTATAACTTATGCAGTAAAAACAAGGTGGAGAGAAGAGGAGAGGAAAGGACAGAAGAGGAATTTTAGAGTAACTAACCAAATAAGCAATTTGTAAAAGAAAATAATTGTTTTCAATAATCCACCTTTGTGTTGGGGAGAAGGGAAGGAAAAGAAATAGATTGTTTGTGATATTTATTATATGTTCATAGGAAAGATAGAAAACTAAATATCCAATCAAGCATTTGAGATCTCCCTCACAAGGTTCCAAGTCATCTTGGAAGGTACAAGTATGGAAGTGAGGTAGGAAAGGATAAGGATAGAATTAGAAATCCCTGTGACCCTCATAGGACCAAATCATTACATTTATGGGATTCTATAGTTAGTGTCTTATAAACTATGTGTTGGAGAATAAAGTCAGGATCAAAATGATCATTCCTGCTAGAGAGCACTTATTCCTAATTGTTAAATCCTATACTAAAATATCATCATGACATAGGGGTCTTAGGCTCCCAAAGGCTGTGCCAGTGAAAGGCAAGCTTTCAAAATTTGAATCCCTTGAGCTTGGGACTATCTGGCATGTGGTATATGAATAACAAATGCTTATTTATTGAAATAAGATACTTTATTATAGAAACTTAAAACTGGAAGGGATCTTTCAGGACATCTAGGCCAAGTCACAGATCAGGGCAGGAATTCCTATCATAATATCTCTGTAACCCTCCATTCTATCATTGCTTGAACATCTCAGTAATCAGTGGGTCACCTTCCTTGGAAGTCATTGAAAGCAAGACATCACTTGTCACAGACCTTATTCAGATGGAAATACATCACCTCTGATACTTATTCCAATTCTGAAAGTTCTATAATTCTGTGATACTAGGGAATTTAAAACCTCAATGACATCCTATTTAATTTTTAGATAAGTTTAATTATCATCTACAATGAGCAAAAGCATAAACTTCTTGAGGACAGATGTATCATTTTTCATCTCTGTATCCTCATTAGCAGCACACTGTCTAACAGATATATTTATTTGCCTACTGCATTATTGAATTGAAATGTCCATTCACCCATTAGACAAAAATAATAAATGTTATATCAAAAAGAGATCTTGAGATAAAATTAACATAAAATCTGATTTTATTTTACCTTTGAGGAAACTGAGGCAGAGAGACCTAAAGAGACTTGTCCAATATATGACAAATTCATTGAAGAGATTCAGTAAAGAACCTTTATCTCTTTACTTCCAAATAATTTAAATTTTTTTTACTCTCTATTAAAATAAATAAAATCCTTCTTTCATGTGATTGTGCTTTAATTATTTGAATTCAGTTATCACACACTGTTCCCAAATTTCTTCCATGCTAAATGTCACCAGTTCTTCCAAATTACATACAGTCTCTCATTTTCTTCATAAACATGTTTAGCAATACAAACAAAGCAGCATTCGCAGTCTTGGAAACTGTACAAGGACCTTTGGTTGCATCCAGTGAACAATCATATGCTTGACTATTTCTCTATCTACAGCCTGAAAAGGGAATGAAAACTGATGATAACATTAACCTAAGTAAATAATCATTAAAACTAATTTTTCTAATAAAGGAAAAACAGAAATTCTTACAAAGTAAAAATATGCCTTTTGGATTTTCCATTATTTTTGCATTATCGTTTTCTCTCTTGCCCTTGTTCAACAAAGACTTAAGAGCTAATTGTCTTCAAACATTTGAAGAATCATTCTCTGTAAGCATAATGGTAGAGAATGAAGATTTGTTCTGAGGCTAGCATAAAGTTGTGTACTAAAACACAGAGAGAGAGAGAGAGAGAGAGAGAGAGAGAGAGAGAGAGAGAGAGAGAGAGAGAAAGAATTGGTCCCTGAGTGAAACTCATATAACTAATTGACCTTAAACCATGCAGCCATCTACCCAGGCCAACCTGCCATCCACCTGATGACTACTGTTCCTCTGTCTTTAAGTTCTAGCTTTCTACTTGTTTTTCTTGGAATGATTGTAGAAAAGGCAAGTGAGAAGGACACCTTCCCCAGTATATCCCTCACAGTATTAAACAATTATACAAATTACATCACCATTAATTTGGTTGGCACAGTTGTCTTCAAAAAAAATCAAAGGGCAACTATTATTATTATTATTATTATTATTATTATTATTATTATTATCATTATTATTATTTCTGGTACAGTAATTAATCAATAGGACATTGCTTTTGGAATGACCCTGTCATCTACACTTCTGTGGATTCACTCACCATCCCTGTGACTTCATTCACTATGGTCATTCTTGCTTAAATGTGTAATCTTTTCTTAATAGAATATAAGCTCCTTGAAGTCAGGATCTCTTTCATTTTACATATTTTCTATTTCAATGCTTACATCAGAATTAGATGCACAGCAGATGTTTAATTATTGTCTTTTCTATTCATTAATTCACTTAGCTACTGATATTCATTTAGTACTTTACAAACATTTTATTTTGGGGGTCTCACAAAAGTACTATGAGAGAGATTCTACAAATAGTATTATTGCCATTTTATAAATAAGAAAAATGAGAGTCAGAGACGCTATATATGTGACTATGGTCACACAGCAAGTAAATAATGTAAATGGTAATTTGATTCTAGGTCTTTCTAATATTGAAATGAGCTATATACCTACTACATTTCTATCTAAAAAAAAATCTCCCACAAA
Source organism: Macrotis lagotis (assembly GCF_037893015.1). Lineage (NCBI taxonomy): Eukaryota > Metazoa > Chordata > Mammalia > Peramelemorphia > Peramelidae > Macrotis > Macrotis lagotis. The sequence continues at coordinate 164,456,545 of NC_133658.1, read as the reverse complement.
ACTATCAAGGAAGAATTTCATTTCTACTTCCCACATTTGGGTAATTCAGAAAAACATATAGGTGAAAAAATATTTTAAACAATGTCAGTTCTCCATAAGTTTTGTCTTCAAGATGCCAAATCACTCAATGACCAAAAATGTATTAAGAGCTATCATGATGTTAATATTACAGTATTTGAAATCATCAAGATGATTGACTTCATATTCTTCCCCTTTCAAGCCATATGTTTGACATCCCCTAGATGTGGCCAAAAAGAATCCTGCTTCAGAATATGTTCTTTGTTTTTCATTCTGCTCCCCATCAGAGGCAGGTCTTTAAAGGCACAGATGAAGAATCTATCTGTCATATTTCAGTGAGTTGCTATTTCCTTTTGTTCTTTGTTGAGAAGTCCAATCAAGGAAACTTAACTCATTCTTTTCATTATTTGATTTTTCTTGTTATTATCCCATGGCTCTCATTAGTTTTAGTTGACTTTCAAAACTCAAGAAGCTTCAGAAGGAAACCAACAATTCCCTAGGACTTAAAATAATTAATCTAAATGTGTGGGGACCTCTTTCAACACAAGTGCCCAATTGAAATTCAAGCCTAATGCCCTTGTCTTTTCCTGACAGTTCCCACTCATTATTTTGGCATGAATATGTGGAAAGCAATTGTTTCAATTGATTAAGTGGCTTATACACAGTTAATTTCCTGAGACATTGACTTATATAGATGGAGGACAAGCATTAAATCCTACATTTGCCACATGCTACCCTTATGCCTCAAGTTAGTTATTTATCCTTTATGGATTCAGTTTCCTTATCTATAAGATGATAGGGCTAGATTATATGGCCTCTTAGGTCCTAATATAGCTCTGTCTACAATTTTTTGATCCAAGGTAGTGTGTGCCTTGAGAGGGAGCATGGCACAATGGAAAAAATGACAGATTTGAGGTCAATAAATAAATGTTTATTAAGTGCCTACTGTATACACTAAGGAAATCAAGAAAACAAAAGGCAATACTTGGTCATAAGGAGCTCACAATCCAATGGGAGAGACAACATGCAAACAATGGTATACAAACAAAACCTAACAGGATAAATTGGAAAAGATGAATAGAAGGCATCAAAATTAGAAAGGATTGGGAAAGACTTCTTAACAAAGTAAGATTTTAGTTAGAATGGGAAGCTGGGAGGCAGAGATGAAGGATACCATTGCAGGTATGGAAGTCAGTAAGGGAAAATGTCCAGAATGAGGGAATGGACTTTATTGTACAAGGGACTTCAGGGTATTACATTAGTCTAGGGACAAAATGACAATAATCTACACCAAGATGGTGTCAGCATCAAAGGATAGAAATGGGCATATGGGATAAAGGTTACCAAGGTAAAATCTATGAACCTTGGCAACAACAAATTGGACATGGAGAGGACTAAAAGAGAGATGACACCTGGGGTGTGAGTCAAGGTGACTAGAAGAATAATGTTACTCTCAATGAGGATAAGGAAATGAGGAAAAAGTGAAGGTTTGGGGGAACCAATAATGAGTTCAATTTTGGACATGCTGAGTTTAAGATATCTATGGGACATCCTGAGTTTGAATCTTGGCTCTGCCACTTCCTACCTGTAGAATGTAAATCAATTCAGTTTCACCTCCCTAGAAAGCAAACTAAAAGCATGAACTGAGAGTGCTGGCACACTTGGGGCAAGTACTTCTCTAGACATGTTCTTTGATGAATGCATCTTGGTCCTTATTCTACTAAAACCTATTTTCCCTAACTTTACTTTTGTCATCTCTGAAATGAGAGTCTTAGATTAGATGACTTCTAAGTTCCTTTCTAAAACAAAAATGGATGATCTTATGGCCATAAGTTATAAGTGAGAAGTACTAATAAATGCTGTAAGATTCAGAGGAACAAGGTAGGCCACTCTGGTACTGGATATTTAAGGAATATTTTTTTCTAATGTGATAGAAATTTTTTTTAGGTTTTTGTAAGGCAAATGGAGTTAAGTGGCTTGCCTAAGGCCACACAACTAGGTAATTATTAAGTGTCTCAGACCAGATTTGAACCCAGGTACTCCTGACTCCAGGGCTGGTGCTTTATCCACTATGCCACCTAATGTGATAGAACTTTAACTGAGTCTTGAAGTATGGGTAGGCTTTTGACAAATTGAAGAGATGGAATTACATAGTTCTGAGGAAGGTGGAAATAATGGAAATATATTGTAAATTATATTTGGGGTTTTTTCCTAGGTGACCCCAGGCCCCTTTTAAACTCTAAGTTATCTCCTGACGAGGAATTCTCAAGAGCAATGTTGCCAAACAAATAGTAGACCTCTGCAAGTCGTATACTGACTTAACAAAATCAACACAAAATAGCATCATCCATGCTGTATGATATATTCATTTATTTTATTACACATTTCCCATTTCATTTTAATATGATTTGGAATGCATTATACATTTTAGGTTACATGGCCTGAATTTTGCATTTCTGCTCTAAAGAAGAGTTTGATTAAAGATTCAGAGGTAGGAAAGTTTTATTCAGGGGATATTTTAGTTATTTATCACTCTAAATAGAGGGTTCAAATAAAATAAGGAATCTGGATCGCTAAAACCCTTCATTCAGGGGTATAGGGCAATGTTGCCAAAGCAGAGTAGGGTCAGAATAGAAAAGACTTTGAAGGGCATAGTCAACCTTATCCTATAGGCATTGGGAAGAAGTTTAACTTCTTGAACAAAGGAGTGATGCAATAAAAGAAATACTTTAGGAAGTTCAAACTAGTCAGGATGTAAAAATGAATTAGAAAGGAATGATACTGATAGCAAGTTGGGGGATTTTTGCAAAAGACTGTGCAATTTGCATTCACAACACATACCTTTTTATTATATCTTCTTTTTTTAGTCTTATTCATAAAAATTATCAGGATCACAGAATAGAAAATGCATTTTAATATATAATTATCAAGTGAAATATATTTAAGCACTTTACTCAATAATCATACTTAACATCTGCTTATGCCTTTCCTTTTTTATTTGAGTTTAAATGAGATAATATATGTGGAAAACTCAACTAACTGTAAAATACTAAAGAAATGAAAGTTTTAGTGAAGTGATATTTAAATAACAAAAAGTACAATTTCAAGTTTCTTTATATAGAAAGGTATGCAAATGTGTGTCTATGGGTTCAAATGTCAATATCCATGAATGACATGCCAGGTGCTTGTAAATGGTGTGTGTAGACCCAAATGGACTGATTAATCTAGGATCAAAAAGACGATTAGACAAATCTACCAAAAGTTGTAGTTTTCCTAGAGCAACTGGAGATAAAATCCTAACCCTATAGAAACTTTATAACTCAGAAAGTCCTGAAGATTCTGCTAATCATCTAAACAATGAGATCTAGACATTACTTATGACCTTACTGACACCCAACATTTTGAAGGGGTATTATCCAATCCTTAATTAAGACAATTATCTTCTTTATATTCCTCACTCACAAAGTCACAAGTAAAATAGAGTAACATCATCAAAGAACAATGAGGAATCACTCTGAAAATTGATAGAATAGGGTTCATAAATATTTTAAATATATACCTTGGTACTTATAAATCAGATTATGTAGTAATAGAACTAAAAATTAACAGTAGATAACGATGGTTCCAACTTAAGCATAGTGACATGAGGAGAGGAGGGTCAGGGCTATGAGGGATAGGATCCTTTGTGTCAGATCTCATTTTTATTCTCCCAAGTTCACTGGAATCCTTTTGGGGGGAAATGGAGGTGAAGACAGAAATTGGGGAAAGTATTACTGAACATAATTCTAATACTAGAGATTGGTTGGAATTCAAGGCCACAAACCTCAGTTCTCAGTAGCATTCTACAGAAGCAAGGCTTACATCATATGTAGTTGTTTTCCCCAGCATGAAAGGAGAGATAATAATGTAATACCTCCCTTACAGGTACTTGTGAAATTAAAATGAGATAGTATAAAAAGTTGTACCAAATGTCTTATTGGAGGTTTAAGCTTTAATAACCCCTTCTTTTTCTAATGCATCACTAGAAGGCAGTGACTATACTGAGACCTTCTCTCATTACCAAAGGGATTTTCTTAACAATTCCAGGAACTGAAAAGTAAATAGGGCTGCCAAGTAGTAGGGAAGGTCATTCATGTGAGGTCACTTACTTGGCTCAGGAAGCCTGTGTTTCCTATATGGGATTGGGTCCCTCCTCTGCTTGCTGGGCTTCAAATATTCTCCAAATTTAAACATTAAAATAACATGGCCCCAAAGGAGCTTCCTATTTCTGACTGCAAGGTTTACAGAAGCAGGGAGAGGACCTTGCACATACAATGGGAGCTGTGTTTCCTTCAAACCAAATTAATCTATCTCCTTGCCCCACAATCCTGCCTCCTTTGTTCTGTCTATAATATCTCTTAGTTTAAAAGCAAAAGATACCCAAACCCACTCAATCATAGACAGATCATTGTCCCTTTGGTACTGAAGTCCAAGGAAATGAAGTTTATTCAGCCACTGTTATTTGTGTTATTTGGGCAGAAGAGGGTGGGAGTGATTTGTTTCTTCTTTCTTCACAAATATCCCTGCCTGGAAAAGTAAAGTCTCAGCCAGTGTTTCCTGTTCCTTACAAGTCTTTAGTGTACACTTCACCCTCATGAACCAGGAGCTGAGCTTCCCTGGGAGGATAGTTAGAAGGCTAAGAGCCCAGCATTTGGAGTCAAAGAGGAAACCAATGAATCAGCACAGGCGACTCACTTCCTTTCCTTTTTACTTTAGGTGTCCCCTCTCTAAACGATGGCAAATCACAAAGTTGGAAAGGACCTTAGAGACCATCTAGTCCAATTCCTTCACTTTCCAGATGAAGAAACTGAGGCCCAGAAAAAGAAAAGTGACTCTCAAAGCTAGCTAGTCAATGGCAAAACAGGCACCACAGTTCCTATATCTGTTTTCCCTATTCAATTTTCTTTCCATGCTGCTGTTACAGGCAAAAAAAAATTAACAAAATTTATAAAGTGTTAAAAATGCATCGACTATAGACTTGAACTCAGAGTCAAAGAAATGGCTCCAAATTCCCTTTCAATTCATTCAATTTCTCAGTTCCTCAGTTAATTCTGCAAGGCTAAGTTTGAGAAGTATTGTTGATCTGCATTTGTAAGGGGTCTTTTCCTGGCCCAGAGTTCCCTACACCAATATGAAACACAAGTTCAGATTCAGAAAAGGAAGTGGAAAGAAATACTTTCAGTTCTCGTTCTTGATTTCTCTGCAGCATTTGACACTGTTGGCCAAACTCTCTCCTACTAAATACTTTCTCTTCTCTGGATTTTCCTGACCTTGTACTCTTCTGAAAATTCTCCTACTCATCTGACTGCTTCTTCTCAATCTCCTTTGATAATTCTTCTTCCAGGTAACACCCTCTAACTATGTGTATCCCCTAGGCTCTGTCCTGGTCTTTCAAATTTTTTCTCTCTTGATGACCTCATTAGGTCCTGATAGTTATTTTATCTTTTTTTTTATTAAGAGCACTGTCAAGTAAGTATACATATCATTCCTTAGTCTCTCAAACTCCAGTTTCAAATTATGTGAAGTTTATTAGGCCTTCCTAAAGTGATGTCCCATAAGCAACACAAATTAAACAATCCAAAACAGAATTTATTTGGGGTATGATTTTAACCCCAAATTTGTGATTATAATGAAATGAGTTACTGGTGAGGCATTGAACAAAGATTTATTTTGCCCAAGCATTGCCCAAATATGGAGTGCACTTCACTTCTCCGCACTCAATCCCTTTGTGTCAGTCACTCGCCAAGTCTAGGGGAATCTGTTATATACCCCGAACAGGAAGTTGCAATAGGAAAATAGTGAGCCTCCCTCAGATTCACTAACTTTCCCACTTTTCCCCCAAATAGTACTATTTTAAACTTAATATATATATATATATGTATATATATATATATATACATATATATATATATATATACCAAGAATATCTGCATATTTGATGTGATACTTGAATTTTTACTTTTATTCATCCCATGCATCCAACTATTTGTCAAATTTTCCTGTTTCTGTCTTTTTAATATCTCTTGTATAAGTTTCTTTTTATTCATCCTAGTTCAGACCCTTGTCAATCCTTACCTGGACTATTTCAATGGTTTCTTATTTGGCTTTCTTGTTTAAGTCACTCACCACTCCAATTCATCTTCTATATAATCATCAAAGTTGTTTTTCCTAGCATGAAAGTAGAGATAATAATGTAATATCTCCCTCACAGGTACTTGTGAAATTAAAATGAGATAGTATAAAAAGTTGTACCAAATGTCTTATTGGAGGTTTAAGCTTTAATAAGATTTACATCTTTTGGGAATTAAGACTTTTGAGACATCTTAATGCTTTGCAAAGCCTAAAGTCTATATAAATGTCAGCAATCATTATTAATAATATTATTAGATGGAATTATTAAATCCATAAATGAAAATAACTTCAAATAAAGTTCTATCTTTCTGTTGACTTATAGCAACATTTTAGAAGACTTTTGTCTTCTTTTCTGGTTTGTCTTCATTTGGCAATTGCTCTTAATTTATTTGATCTCTCAGCTTCTCCATCACATATTAAAGTTATATAGGATTTAGAGATAAAAGTAGTAATACAATCTAAGTGCATCATTTTTTCAGAAAACGTTTAATGTTCAAATTGTTATAATAATGCAAAGAAAGTTTATGGGTAATTTTTAAAATGAATATTCCTTTTACTGTACAAATGGTCCACCTTCCTCAAGGAATTTTTTAGTTATGTTTATAGTATATGTATACTGTATATGTATAGTATCTGTATAGTATACTATACTACAAATACTACATATTTATATCAAAATGATCTTCATTTATTTCTACTAATCAACTTAAAATAATGTAATTCTATTCATGGGAAATTAACATATGATTAAAATATCTGATGCTTTTTAATTAGCAATACAATGAGTAATGGTTTTAATTTTTAAAAAATACCTAATCAGTTTGAAGGTGGTGCTGGTTCTAAAGTCAGGAAGAAATGAGTTCTCTTTTTAGCAAGTAATATTTTATTTTTATAACTATATATAAAGAAAAATTTTAACATTCATTGTAAAGGGTTTTTTTTCATTTACATGCAAAGACAGTTTTCAACATTCATATTTTTCTAAGTGTTTGTGTTCCACATATTTCTGCTACATTCCCTTCCCTCCCACCCACCCCTACCCCATGGCAGTGAATAATCTGATGTAAGTTGTACAAGTACAATGGTGTTTAATATATTTCTATATTAGTCATGTTGTTAAAGAAAAATAAGAAAGGAAACAAAAGCCATGAGAAAGAAAAAAACATAAAAGAAGTTATAAAAAGTGAATATGGTACACTTTGCTCTCTGCATTCAGTCTCCATTGTTTTTCCTCTGGATGTAGATGTCCACTTTTCATCACAAGTCTTTTTTTTGAATTGCCCTTGACCATTGAACTGCTGAGGGGTACTGAGTCTATCATAGTTGGTCATCTCACCAATGTTTGTAATATGTACAATGCTCCTCTGGTTTTGTTCACTTCATTCAGCATCAGTTCATGCAGGCTTTTCTGAAGGCTAGTCACATATGATTTCTTATAGAACAAAAGTTTTCCATCACATTTATATACCATAATTTGCTCAGCCATTCCACAATTGATTGATCTCTCCATTTTCAATTCTTTGCAACTACAAAAAAGAGCCTCTATAAATATTTTGACCATAAAGGTCTTTTCCCCTTTTTTATGATTTCCTTGGGATACAGATCTAGTAGGTGTATTGCTGAATCAAAGAGATATACACAGTTTTATTGCCTTGTGGGAATAGTTTAAATTTGTGCTCCAGAAGGGTTGCATCAGTTCACAACTCCACCAACAATCATTAGTGTCCCAGTTTTACCCTAATCTCTCCAACATTGATCATTTTTCATTTTTTGTCATTTGAGTCAAAGTTGTATTAATTTGCATATCTCTAACCAATAGTGATTTAGAACATTTTTTCATAAAATTAGAGGCAGTTTTAATTTCTTCATTTAAAAGCTTCCTGTTCATATCCTTTGACATTTTATTAATTGGAAAATGACTTGTGTTTTTATAAATTTGACTCAGTTCTCTCTCTCTCTATATATATATATATTTTAGAAATGAGTGCTTTATGAGAAACACTAGATATGAAAATTGTTTCTCAACTTTGCATTTTCCTTCTAATCTTAGTTGCATTGCTTTAATTTGTGCAAACTCTTTTTTAATTTATCCATTTTGCAATTTATAATATTCTCTGTCTCTTGTTTAATCATAAACTCTTCTCTCCATAGATCCAACAAATAAACTATTCCTTGTTCTCTTTAATGGCTTATGGTATCACCCTTTATGTCTAAATCCTGTGTCCATTTTGACCTAATCATGGTATAAGATTTTAACATTCATTTCAAAAAATTTTTGACTTTCAAAGTTTTCTCCCTCCCCTACTTCCCCATAATGGTAAGCAATTTGTTATAGATTATTTATATATTAGCTATGTTGTGAAAAAAAGAAACAGACCAATAGAGAAAAAAACATAAAAAAATTGAATGAGAAAAAGTCTGCACTCAGATTCTATCAGTTCTTTCTCTCTGGATGTGAATAGCAATTTCTATCATTAGCCCTTTTGAATTGTGTTGAATCAGGACAGCTAGGTGGACCAATGAATAGAGCACTAGTCCTGGAGTCAGGAGGACCTGATTTCAAATCCAGCCTCAGACACTTAATAATTAGCTAGCTATGTGACCTTGGGTAAGTCATTTAACCCCATTAACTTACAAAGCAAAACACAAAACAGAATTGTGTTGGATCATTATTATTGAAAAGAACTGTCATTATAATTGATCATTGCACAATATTTCAATTACCATGTACAATGTTCTGCTGGTTCTGCTCAATTCACCTTGCATCAGTAAGTCTTTCCAGATTTTTTTCTGAAAAATGCCTGATCTTTCTTATAGCACATCCATATCCACAACTTGTTCAGTCATTTCTCAATTATTCAGCATCCCCTCAATTTCCAATTTTTTGACAACATGAAAAGAGCTGCTATAAATATTTTTTGTACCTGTAGATCCTTTTCCCTTTTTTAATGATCTCTTTGGTATACAGGTCATATAGTGGTATCATTATAACAGAGAGTATGCAGTTTGACTGCCCTTTGGGTATAGTTCCAAAACACTCTCCAGAAAAAGTAGATCAGTTCACAACTTCACCAATTTTCTCATATCCTCTTGAACATTTATCATTTTCCTTTTCTGTCACAGTAACTCTGAGTTGTTTTCTTTGTATTTCTCTAATCAATAATAATCTTAAGCATTCTTTCATATGACTGAAGATAGAGAGCTGAGTTCTAATTCAGCCTAAGACACTAATTTTGTGACCTGGGCAAATCACTTTATCTCTGCCTCAGTTTCCTCATCTATAAAATGGGAATGATGTTAATAGCACCTAGTTCCCAGGGTTGTTGTGAGGATCACATGAGATAATTATTATAAAGCATTTAGCATAGCTCCTGCAACATGGTAAGCATGACAAATATTAGTTATTATTTTTTTTTTATTAAAGCCTCATTTTCAGACCTTGATTTATGCTAAATAACTGTTAAGGAGTATCATTACTAAAGTTATTCTTAGAGTGATATTTAGCAAATACAATAAAATTTTATTTTCCTAATTACATATGTAAAAGAAAGGGAAATGTTTGTCTCCCCCCCCATCCAATCCTATTCTCCTACTCTGAATAACATGGAAAGCAGGAAGGAGTCTATGGACCTGAAGAAAAATAAGACTCATGAGTTACTAATGTGGGCTAAAGATTATGCTGTCCAAATGATGGGGGAAAATGTATTGTAGAGTCAATCTAACTCAACCTAATTTTGTAGTTGGATAACTAACCAGATGTTTTGAAGTGAAATGTGTTTCTGGACCTACTGCTTTGAGTACTAAGAACCTACATAATACAGTTAATAGAGTTCTTTGGTTTTAGAATTAAAGCAAATATATCTATCAAGATGAAAGACATATTCACTGACTTTTGTCTAGACATTACTGGTGAAGAGAGATGCCATCTAAAGAAGTATGGCCAGCTTTTTCCTCAAAAGAGGATGAAGGAGTCAATATTGGAAATGGCATCAGAAAATGATGACCTTGCCATATGTTTAGTATTGTGAGTTATACTGTACAGATTGTCAAAGGAGCTGCAGAGGTGCATGCTAATGAGACATATCCTCAAAAATCTTGGAGAAGACATACTGAGACTCCATATTAGAATATACACCTGCTACAAACCCATCGAGGACATGAATATAAATGTCTGAGGTTACTCAAGTTTCTAGAACAGGTTGTTCTTATAGGTTATTTGCATAGTCTATAAGGCCAGTGTGTATTTGTTTTGTTCAACCCATAGATAAGTCTTTCTTTTTTCTTAACTTTGTGAATCATTTTCTTGAAGAGAGTGAATAAATTACACCTTGAGCAACAAAATATAGTGAAGAGTGAAGTTCCCAGATTATCTGTGGGAAGAAAAGTCAGAGTAGTGATAAATCTTCCCATATATCCAGATACTTTCATTCATATGTAAGCCTCTACACAAAAATGACATAATAGTCTTTCAAAATTCAAACTTCCTCATGAAGCTAATAGTACATTAAAAAATAAAAATAATTTTAAACACTCTCATTGAAAATTAGTTATGAATATTATGTCTGCATTGATACTTCCACTAACTAAACCTTGAGAGATGCTTTACAGTTAGTCTTCATTTTAAAAAAGAAACATGATATGTGAAAACACAGATTCACAGGGTAAACAAATTAAGATGAGATTATTCAAAGCTTAGTGTAAAACTGTAGAATTTTTATGCCCTGTTTTTTTTGGCATCAACAATTTCCATCAGAGTTCTTAAGCTAACTCTTATCATCACCAAAATATTTCACAAATTCCCCTACTTGGTATTGGAAGCCCTTCATGGTCTGACTCCAGTACTTACTAATTTCACATTAATACCCTTCACATATTCTTTTTATTCAGTCAAATTGTCCTATTTGATGTTTTTCATAGAAAATATTTTATCTTTTAAACTTGTGCCTTGGCCCAGAATGTAGCTCCTACAAAGAATTCTCTTATTTCTCAACTTTTCCTTCTGGAATCCCTCCTTTCAAGTCTCAGTTGTAGGTACCACTTTCTAAAAAAGTTTTCTTATACTCTTACTCAGCTATTAGTGTTTTTTATTTCTTTCCAGAATTTATTTTGTATTTTCTTTTATTATACTTTACACTCTCATCAATGGGCATGTGGTACTCATCTTAACAGAATATAAACTGCACATGAAGGCAAATATGGCTTCATTCTTGTGTCCGTATCTCCAGCACCTAACACTATGCCTTATACAAAGCAAATGTATCACACCACAACTTGAAGGTCAGATCCTTCAGAGGATGATTGCATTTAAGGTCAAGGTTTTCTGGGGATGCACATCCCAATGACATTAACTCACAAGCTACCAACAAAATTCCCATAATCAGCAAGTTTATTAAATAAACATAGATATCAGTTAAATATTAGATAAAAACAAAGGCATTTACTAAAGTATCATATTAAGAAAAATAGAAGGAGCAGCTAGGTGGCACAGTGGTTACAGCACTGGCCCTGGAGTCAGGAGGACCTGAGTTCAAATCAGTCTCAAACATTTAATAATTACCTAGTGGTGTGAGCTTGGGCAAGTCACTTAACCCCAATGCCTAAAAAAAGAAAATAAAAATAGCAGTAGAATATATCTTCTCCACATACCTGGGTTCTCTCTCCAAGATATAACCAGCATCATCATGAGAATTAATACATATAGGGATAATATGTAGAGAGAGTGATACTTGGAGAGAATGCCCTAAGCCAGTTTATGCACAGGTAGGGAATCAATTGTAGATTCAGGGTTTCCAGCTTGAAGACATAGTCACATTACTCCTAACCTCAGTTTGCTAAAAATTTCTCTGTTTGTAACTTCACTCTTCACTATATTTTATTGCTCAAGGTATCTGATGTTAAAAAGCTAAATAAAATTGAGCTAAAATAATCATTAAAATGTAGCAGAAGGAGAATAATTTCTACCATCTCTGGATTCTGATTAAGAAGTTTCTTTTTGTTTTGTTTTGTTGTTATTGTTGTTTTATAGTGACTGTGCTTTAAGTAGAATGCTGTATAAGAACATGTGAAATTCTTGAAATTAGGGTTACCCAGGAGAAAATTCAGGTGTTGTCTGAGAAGTTTTACTTTATATCGTAAAAGACTAAATTTTGCAATAATGCAATCTAGGAAATCCAGAATTTCCTTTCCACTCTATGGCTTAGGAAGCAATGTTCTCTTAGGCTCTTCTCTTATGGCCAAGTGACTACAACTAATTTTGGCGATGATGTTTTTCCTTTGTTCTTGAAGACCATAACATCAGGGAGGTGATGCCAGGACAAGCACATGAACTGGATTTGAGTGAGGGGGATGCTGTGCTAAGTCACCAGACTCACTTTCTTCTCTGGACCATTCAGTGGTCAGATATGAATCAAGACAACCAGAGATGGCCCTGGAGCCCTGGATGAGAGGCAATCAATCTTAAATGACTTGCCCATAACCTCTAGTGTCTGAGGTCAGATTTGAACTCCCATTCTCCTGTCTCCAAGGAGAGTGCTGAAATTTCTTTTACAGTATTCTAGAAGATATTAAAGGGAAAAAAGAAAATAAGTCCTCAAAATACAACAACGGAAGTGAATCCTAACAGAAGGGTCAGTTGGCACCATTGCACTAACATTTTTTATAGTGGCTTCAATAATAATAATAATAATAATAATAATAATAATAATAATAATAATAATAACAATTATATATGTGTTGAGATGGTCTGGTAAATTTCCTCACCACCTAAGAGTTAATCATCTATGCGGAACTGCTTTTGAGAGACTGAACAATTGGTATAGACATGGACCTTCTTTATTGATCTTCCATATGGTTTAAAGTCACATTGACTATGTGTTTAGAATTGTCAGTGTTCAAAGTCTTGAGTCAACTGGTGGGGCTTGTGTTCACCTAGTCTGAAGAAGGAAGCAACTAATTCATTCAAACCACGAAAAAAAGAGAAAAGGGCCTTAGAGCTTCCTTCTATTCCCATATCCTATGTGACTCCCAAGTTGAACCTGGGCTTTGACCTTTACATATGTACTTTTCTATTTTAGATATATGGGAAAGATTTTGATTCCATTTAGAAGCTGAGCAACTGCGATTTGAAAGTCCAGGAGCAGAGAGCTGGGGTATTACAGCTAGCACCACAGGGAGGATCTGAAGAGCAAGGGTCCTGGGATTCCAGTTGAAGCATCTTTGGACTTGAACTTGGTAAGACCAATGCTATTCAGGATTTGAGTAAACTGTGTGGTTTAATCCCCTCATGCCTATGTCACACACACAGAGGATGTATAAGGGGTATTATTCAACCCCTATGTGAAGAGAAAAATGTGTATGCTTAATCATGTTTTGTCTTTGAAACAAATTTCCCTTTGCAAATGCTAATCTGGTGTTAAAACTCTAAATAAAATTGGGGTTCTCGTCATTAAAATGTAGCAGAAGGAAAAACAGAGTCAAGTCAACAGTAGAAATAATCCACATTCCCTTCAGGGTCCTTGAAGGAGATTTAAATGTGACAGGTCATTTCATGAGAGAGCAGGGCTAGAGTTAACCACCTGTTCCTTCTCTATGTCTGTCTTTGTGATTCTGGGTCTGTCTTTCTATCTTTCTCTGTCTCTGTCTCTGTCTCTGTCTCTGTCTCTGTCTCTGTCTCTCTCTGTCTCTCTGTCTCTCTCTCTCTCTCTCTCTCTCTCTCTCTCTCTCTCTCTCTCTCTCTCTCTCTCTCTCCCTCTCTCTCATGCACCCTTCAGTGCATGTATGGTCCTCTTTTAAAAGCTAAACAACAAATTTCTTAGGTTAAATAATTGCTATAGAAGTTAATCACCATGGTATCATTGGGATAATAAGAAATCCAAGGCAAAGTGAGTTCACAGTTGGTCAAGAGTTCCCATCTTCTTCCTACAGAAAAGAAAAGTTCCTCCTAGGACAGGTCTAGGCATCAGGAGCATATACTTTTGTTTATGACTCTGCATGACCTTGTAAGAAAGGCTGAGGAAGGGTTCAACTGCAGTTATTCTAATGTACTCATTTAGTCCAAGTTGTCTGGTTCAAGTTGGTGAATCTTACTGCGGGCTAGGGAATGGGGTAGGAATGGCACTGAATTTCCTGCTCCACTAATTACCTAGGATTATTGTTTTGAGGGGTCATCCTTTCAACATTTCAAGCTGAATGCTGCATTTTAACTTTTATCCAGCTTTATCTCTCTAGTATCCAAAATTTAATTTGATACTACAGTCGAAAATTTCATTGGAATGGTTATTCTGTTCTCAAACAAAAATTGCATCTCACTTTAGTGGATGAGAAAACCCCTGGAACTTACCAATTAGAAGATTAACAAAATTCCTATTTAAAAAAATCTGACCACTGAGCATTTGTCATCACATTAGAACAGAAAAGAGAACATGTCTTGTGGCAGGATAATTTCTTCAAATAAATCAAAGCATTTAATGTGCAAAAGTAATTAGATAAACTATGATCCCTGAAGCAGAATTAGGAGGAATGGATGGAAAATGAAAACAGGGAAAGTTAGGTTGATATGAAATTATCTAGGAATTATATGACTTTTCCAAGTCTGTGATATAAATTAAGGCATATTCTAAAACACTAGAAAGAATTCATTTATCCCATCTAGCCACAGACTAAGATGACTTTCTGAGGAACAGGTCAGCTTAGTACAAAGAGGTTCGTCTCCAGTAGATCAGTCACTTAGTGATGAATAACTTAGCCATGGAAACCTATTTTGACAAAGGAAAATACAAGCTAGTCTTTAGTCCTTTGAAGTTCCCTTCTCTCTCTTCACTCAACATGTCAAAATAATGGAAAAGAGGTCAGATAGCTCTAAGAATCAAAGAATATTAGATCATTGAATTTTGAATAATAACAATGATACCTTAATTTGAATAATAACATTAGATCTTTGTCCCATGAACTCATGGTCTGAAATAACTACATCATTTGCATCTTGCTATACCTACTATAAACAAAACCAGAAGTAAAAAGGAAGTCTCAGCTAGGGGAATGAGGCACAGGTATCCTTGGAAATGCAAAGAAATGAATTGGGAGGCCAGGGATTATTGTATGAACAAAGATGTCATGAAATAATTGAACATTTCATAATGCAATATCAATAAGTATTTGCCAAAAAATCATGAAAAGAATTGCAGTATTGGCATGAACATTGATTTCTGAGGATGTTTAGAGATGATGGAGAAGTTTGATAAGACTTTCTAAAAGAAATCACCATAAACTTTCTTACTAGGTGATTTCAATACAAAATGAAAAAGAAAATCAAAAGATTTATAGATTTCAGAGAATCCTTCCATCTTTAAATCCTGAAAGCTTTCTTTGAAAAAAGACTTGGTAGATGGTAGTCATATCAGGTACCAATAAGATCACAAAAAATGATATTTTAATTATTTGGAAAAGACTCTTTATTGAAGTAGAATCTTTCTCTGATTCAGTTCTCTATAGTTAGACCACTTACTTGTCATGACATAGATTAGAAGAGAAATAAGTAACAATAATAATGAGAAAGACATAATACAAATGATTAACATGTTTAAATGGATATTTAGCAATGAAAATGAATAATATAAATGATATAGATAGTTATAATGATTTTATATAAAGGTTAAGCCAATATAAAGTTATTGCCACAAGAAAAATATCAAAAGAATCTAGAGAAAGTCTCTTGTTCAGGAAAAAAAAATTGATTTACTTGCCAAATGAAGAGGACTGCCAAAGGCAAAACCAGTTTAGAATGTCAAGTTGTTTATAAAATCTTGTAAAAATGGATGATTCATGATTATAAGCAGTATTGTTTTTAAAAACAGAGAGAAGCAATGGAAGGTAAAAGAAAAAATTTAAAGAAAGCTTAGGAAGAGATGTAACTAAGGACAGTCACCACAAAATCATCAAAGAATGTTTTTTATATCTTTTAAGATTGCTTTACAAACTGTTTTCACCATTAGAGATAGTGGAATCCTCACATTTTAAACCTGACATCAATGCCCTAGATGTTCTTTTAGGGAAGGAAGAAAGGGTGCCATAGAAAATAAAGATGAAAAAAGGAGCTAGATTGAAAGACATAAATGGAAGTTATTCTAGAGCAGACACAATGTTGATGTCATTGAAGGTTCAATACAGAAGATTTTCTTAAGGAGGGGAGATATGAGGAAATAAGACTCAGATCTTAATACCAAAAAAGTTATTGCTATCAAGAAAAATAAATAACTACCAAACTAGCTGCTCACTCTTTCACCTACACAAAATCTTTACACATTATCTATAAGAGAATTAGGAGCATCCTTTATAAAGACAATAGTAGAAAACAAAAAGGCTTTTGCAAGTGATAATTAGCAGTGGACTGGATCTTTATCATTTTGCAGTTGGCTGAAGGATATATAGAACTTAATAGCCTATCATGCTTTTTTATAGTTTCTATGGTGTCTTCAATAGAAATGAAAGTTCAAAAGAGGGATTGGTTTGAGAAAAAAAAAGATAATTTTAAAAATTATTATAAAAATAGTGAGTTCAGAACTTATTGAATTTGAGAAGAATGGGGTATCTAAATATAAGGAATCTTAGTAGGCCTTTGGAGATATGAGACTGGCACTCAGGAGAGAAATTTGGGCTAGAAATACACATCTGGAATTCATCAACATACAGATCATAATTAGGCTCATGTGAGCTGAGATCACAAAAGAGTAGAGATAGTTAAGAGAGTTGAAGACAAGGCCTTGGCAAATATCCACAACCAGGGGACATGAAATGGATGATTCAGCTAAGGACATTGAAAAGAAGTAGTCAATGGGGCAGCTAGGTGGTGTAGTGGATAAAGCACCCGCCTTGGAGTCAGGAGTACCTGGGTTCAAATCCGGTCTCAGACACTTAATAATTACCTAGCTGTGTGGCCTTGGGCAAGCCACTTAACCCCATTTGACCCACAAAAAAAACCTAAAAAAAAGAAAAAAGAAAAGAAGTAGTCAATCTGTAATATAGGAGAACCAACAGAGTGGAAGCATAGAAACTCTGATTGAATGAAGGAGAAAGTGGTTAACTGTCAAATTTTACAGAGGTAAAAAAAAAATGATGAGAATTTAGAACAAGTCATCAAAGTTGACAATTCAGAAATGATTATTAACTTTGGAGACAAATTTTAGCTTGGTGATGAGGTCAGAAAACTGATTGCAAAGTGCTGAAAAGTGAAAGAAGATGAAAATGTAGGGAACAAGTGCAGACAACTTTTAAAAGAGAAATAAAATATGATAGCTTGAGGTAATAATGGGATCTAGTGATAATTTTTTTAGGATAGGAATACCAGGGCATGTTAATGAGCAACAGGGAAGCAGAGAGTAGTAAGTGAAAGACTGAAGATTAGAGAGGGTTAATACTTGAAGGATAATTTTCTAAAGAAAATGGGAAAGAAAGAATCAGGGCTACTTAAAAAGGGATTAGCTTTAGTAAGAGAGACTACTTCATTATCAGAGACTAGAGTAATGTAAGAAATATGAGTTGAAAACAAAGGGTTGTGAAATGAAAAATAAGGCAAAAGAAGGAGATCAGAGTAAATGGTCTATTTTCTCAATAAATTATTAGTTCACATGAGAAAATGAACTCTAATTCTTATGCTTGACTCTCTAAAGATACCAGCTGGATAGATTTTTACTTTTTTCTTTTTCTCTTTTTTCAATAGTAAATATGTCAATATAGATTTGATTTAGTTCTTACTGCAGTATATTGGTTAGTACACAAAGGTCTCATGCTTAGACTAGTAACAGTCAATTTAAATTTTATAAATAGATAAAACAAACTATACAATTCCTAACACCCTCTGTCTCCTTTCTCAATATTCTGCCATCATCAGGGCAGAAGCACATGGGGGTTTCATAATATTAAGAACCATTTTGTATTTTTTATTGTTTCAAAGCTTGCCACAATCAAATAATTTATCACTAATTAGTGAGGTTAGTAGGTATGAATCTTTCTGTACTTAGCTACACTGATCTTGGGAAAAACAAATTTGGTTTATTGTCAGTACCATAATCATAGCCTTTTCAACTTGGCTGAACCTTTCATGGTGTGCACTCTGTTGGCATATCCCTTGAAAACTCAGGATCATCTGTTTCCATAAGGCTTTAGACTTTGACTGAAATGATATTAGACCTATGTTGCTTCTCTTGCTTGGCCAAACCCAGTCACTTCAAATATGTTCTCAACAACTACTCTTGACTCTGAGTAGATACTGAAGGATTTCCATATTTGAGCAATACACAGTGCTAGCTTAGAGGGCAACCAGAGTTGAACATCTGGCTAAGAAATGAAAACAGAAATCTGCTGTTTTGTAGAAGATCACACTACATATAATGAACTGTGGAGAATCTCCTGGTGTAGGTATAAGGAAGGTAGACCTTCCTTATAATTTCATATTCTCCCTCCCTTATTTTTGGATATCACTTTCTCTCCTCCATCTTCATTGCCTTAGAAATAGAGCTGCTCTAGCTTTCATCTCAAATATAATACTTTTTAGTGGTAAATGAATGATCAAATGCACTCTCCACTGATTTCATGCCAGTTTGACAGAGAAATACAATTCATCTAATCTCTAATTTCTCTCTTTCTTATTTCTTATTAAATTTTGTGTAGATTGCATGCAATTTTTTTTACCTTTACTTAAAACTATCTTGACTTTCCATTCTTCCCTCACTCCATTCATTCATTCTCATTCACTAATTTAAAGCACCAGGCTATATGCATGATTTAGAGAAAATTATCAGGCAATGTGTTCCCCAGTACTGACATGAGAAGAGGTGAGGGGAACCTTCAGGAGCACTGTGTACAAATTATAGATTCAGTTGGGACTGAGATGCTGGTGGCTAAGAGTAATTACTATGGGTTCCAGGGTAATTTGTTTCTCTAGCAAAGAAACAAAGATGTTGATTAATTCCTTCACTGTGGAAAGAGAGCATTAAGCAAGTTGTAAATTAAGCTAGTAATTGTAAAATTAAGCAAGAAAATTGTTCCTGAAAAAGTCAGAGTTTATAGGTCACCAAATCTAGGGTTCTAGGCTACTGAAAATTTCATAGAGTTATACAATGCCAATGAGTCATCAAAAAGTGAGGGAGTCACTGCAGAGAGCCAAAGTAATCAGTGAAGTAAGTCCCCAGTTTTTGAAACTTCTCTTACCCAAGAAATGTCATTCTAGACACGTTCTCAGACTATGTTCCTTTAGCCATACTCCTTACTGCACTCTAAGGCTGTGTTTGTCCACTGGTTAATTGCCATGATAATCCCTGAATAATTACAATGAGGTAAAATAGGGAAAATATGACCAATTTCATCCTTAGGATCCTAGGAAGGATAGCTTAATTCAGTTATATTTAGCAATAATTTATTAAGTGCCTTCAGTGTGCTCTATCTTTGAACCTTCATCACACCTAGTTATCTTGCATGAGGGTAACATCAATAAAAATGAGTTGCATAAGAACTACTCACTGAAGGTAAACTCTTGGGAATAATATGTGATATTCCGAGTGTCTGAAAAATTCTTGCCTCTCTGAGACATCATGGAGAGGATTCCTATTCAGATAGAGATTTGGACTAAATCAGTCAATTGGTCAATCAACTAGTAATCCCTTCTGATATTCAATGCCTCTTTGATTATAGCTGGTGAAATAGACCATCATCCCTGCCTCAACTTTATCTGACAAGACACTAAAGTTCTTACACCACCCTTTCAGCTAATCTTAGGTCTTACAGTTGTGGCTTGTTTTGACAAATGAAAGTACATGAGTTCTCATCAAGAAATTTTTTAGAAAAGAATTGCATCATTAACTCACCCTGTTCTGCAAAGAAATCTTAAAAATAGGAACCTTAAAATAAAAATGTTTTCTTCTCCAAAAATCTATTTTCAAATTCTTTGACTGATAGGACTTAATAAAGGAATGAAAAATCCTAGTTTTTGTGTGCCTAAAGAGACTTTTCTCTGATTCTTCACAAAAACCAGGGACTCTTTTATATTTTCATAAGACCTCTCCTAGAAACTATTGAAGGGAGGGAAAAGCAATTTTTAAAATTACATATTACATATTTAAGTCAATGTATAAGAATTATACACATTTTAGAGTAAAGTTTTGGGCTATTCTGAGTTCATCTCATCTTCCATCCTCCTTGGACCCAAACGGGAACCAGAACAATTTTTCTCCATATCAGTATTTTTCAGGATATATCTATATATATATATATATATATATATATATATATATATATGTATATATGTATATATATATATAAAATTGCACCAAAAGATCTGTTTCCTACATTTGCCTTGACACTAACTGAAGCAGACATTTCGTTTTGAAGAGTGATAGTTCTCCATATGGCTGTCAGACTCAATTTTCTCACAAGTTACTCCTCAAATTACAGGACTGTGTATGTCAAAGCTTACTTATTCTTAGATACATGACCTTACTGTGTAGCCTCTGGCAGGAGGCTTACATAAAGACCTCCTGAAATCAAGCATGTCTTCATTTATATGCCTTGGAAACCCAGGCAAGTAAAGGGAGGAACACACAATGCCTACTATCAGGGAGGTTTGGTGATGGTTTGGTGATGCCTTTCTTGACAGCTCCCCACTCTCCATCCCTTCTATACCCTTAGAAACCTCTGAGACTTGTGTAAGACACATCCTCCTTACTTCTCCTTTGATAAAAAAAAAAAGAATTCCCATTAGTCATCCATGTAGGAAAAAAAGAGCAACTTTAATAGTTTTCTAACAACAATCTCAGTTGAGAAATTTCAGGGGAAGAAAGGATAATCATTTTTCTCTGGATCTCCACAGAATTTCCAAGTATCTATTTATCAGATGATTCCAGGATTTAACATTATTCTAGAAGACTGCATTGTTTAATCATGGTATGCATAACTCCCAGATAACCATAGGTAGCATATACACCATGATCCCTACTTTTCCTTTATCAGTAGCCCCGATGCTCTGAGATCTTCTATTTCCTTGCCAACACAAAATCTCCTCTTGATATGAGTTGTTCAATACACAGTATTGCCTATAGAACAACATTTAGACTGCTCTTTGCCTTTTTTCCTGATATACTTAAATAGTCCATCACATTTTATTGGGGGAGGGGGAAATAATATTTTTATGGTTTTACTCCTAAGCACTACTGGTAAAAGGGCAAGCAAAAGGAAAATTTTGCAATTTAAATGTCTATTTGTTTATATTTTGATAAGTTTATTATTTCCCCAGTAAAATGTAAGCTCCTTGAAAAGAGGAACATTGTTTATTCTTTGTAGCATAATGCCTGTTAGAGAATAGGAACTTAGTAGATGTTTGCTTAATCACATATATGTATATAAACATACGTACACATATACGTGCATATATGTGCACAAATGAACAAGTACATATAACGAAGGATAGACAAATCTTTTATTATCTATCATTTCCATGACCATGTCCCCCTTCATAGTCTCCCCAACTAATTTACTTGTAAAAATGCAATCTTCCTTGTATTATAGACAAAGGGAATTCTGCTATTATGGGAGCACATTGCTTGCTGTAACTCTCCTGGTCTTTGAAGGTATAATGATTGAAATAAGTTACTGGCTTTCTGAAGTTAGCATAAGAAGCTTTCAAGAGGAAATAAAAATTGTTGAGAATTGGGTTAGCTTGGGATTCAGTAGTATGAATAAGTGGGAGAAAGAGAGGAGTGGCATGTGAAGCAAATATATGTCTTTGTGTGTATATAGATCTAGATACCAATATATAGGGCAAAGTTTTCCAAGACTTGAAATTCTAGCAGTCATCTATTTGGGGAGCCAAACAGTTTAAGAAATGATTTGTCTTTGTATGATACTATGACTCATGAGCAGGATTCTGCATCCTTGGAGAGTACTTAAAAGGGGTAAGGTAAAAAATGATTATAATTATAATTTGATGTAATTTCAGATAATGCTGCTCATCAAGCAATCAATCTGTAATGACACCTTGATAACAATATGAGCTTATCAAACAATCAAGCTTATCAAATAACCAAATTGTGACTGATGATACCTGATTAGTAGTACTAGAGTAATAAATAATACCAAGTGAAGAGGCACAAAGATTTATAATTTTAGAGGGAAAGGAGTGATAGTGTGAACTCTGAGTAAATTCTATTCAATAGATTTGGCTCAGAGAGGGAATAAGATATATATTCCTACTTGGGTTTAAAAATTTATACTAATTTGCAGGGAAGGGGGATGAGGAAATGGAAGGAGGAAGGTATAAGTAAAAATAAATTGAAAGTTAAATTTTAAAAGAAAAGTCAAAGGAGAAAGGGAGTAAAATTTTGGTGAGGAGGAATAACAGGAAAGGAAAGATGAAAATATAAATGGAGAAAAATATCATGGAGGGAGATTCAGAATTAGTAATCTTAACTGTAAATGTGAATGGGATAAACTGTCTCATTGAAACAGAAGTGGGTAGCAGAATGGATTAAAACCAGAATTCTACAATATATTGTTTACAAGAAACACATTTGAAGCAGTGATACACATAGGGTAGAGGTAAAAGTTTGGAACAAAATATATTATACATCAACTGAAATTAAAAAAAAAACAGAAGTAGCCATCCTGAGCTCAGACAAAGTAAAAGTAAAAATAGATCTCATTGAAATAGATAAGGAAGGAAAATACATCTTCTTAAAAGGCACCATTGGTAATGAAGCTATATCATTACTAAAACATGTATGCATGTAGTGTTTTGCATCCAAATTCCTAGAGGAAAAGCTGATTGACTTACAATGAGACATAGACAACAAAACTTAAATAATCATTGGACCTCAATCTCCCTCTCTCAGTTAGATTAATCAAACCATGAAATAAACAAGAAGGAAGTTACAAAAGGTGAATGAAATTTTAGAAAACTTAGATATAATAAACCTCTGGAGAAAACTTAATGGGTATAGAAAAGAATATACCTTTTACTCAGCAGTACATGGTACCTATACCTAAATTGGCCATGTACTAAGGCACAAGAACCTTTTTAATCAAATTCAGAAAAGCAGAAATAATAAATACACACTTCTCAGTCCATGATGCAATAAAAATTATATATAATAAAGGGTCATGGAAAGATAAACCAAAAACTAATTGCAACTTAACTTCATCTTAAACAATGGGTGGATCAAACAGCAAATAATAAAAATAATAATTATATTCAAGAAAATTATACCAATGAGACATCATACCAAAATGTATGGGATGCAGATAAGGCAGTTTTGAAGGGAAACTTTATATCTCTAAATGCCTATATGAATAAAATAGAGAAAGAGGGGATCAACGAATTGAGTATACAACTAAAAAAAAAGCTAGAAAAAGAACAAATTAAAGATCCCCAATTGAATACCAAATTAGAAATTCTGAAAATCAAGGGAGAGATTAATAAAATTGAAAGCAAGAAAACTATTTACCTCATAAATAAAACTGATTTTGGGATGGCTAGGTGGCGTAGTGGATAAAGCACAGGCCCTGGAGTCAGGAGTACCTGGGTTCAAATCCAGTCTCAGACACACTAGCTGTGTGGCCTTGGGCAAGCCACTTAACCCAGTTTGCCTTGTAAAAACCTAAACAAACAAACAAACAAATAAATAAATAAATAGAACTGATTTGATTTTATGAAAAAGTCAACAAAATAAACAAATCTTTGGTTAATCTCATTTTAAAAAATAAAGAAGATAGCCAAATTACCAAGCTTGAATTTCATTCAAAAATAAAAAAGGTGAACTCACCACCAATGAGGAGGAAATTAAAGAGATAATTCAGGGCTACTTTACTGAACTGTATGACAATAAATTGGATAACATGAATGAAATGGATGATCATTTACAGAAAAAACAAACTTCCCAGATTAACAGAAGATGAAATAAATTACTTAAATAGCCTCATTTCAGCAAAAGAAATTGAAGAAACTATCAATAAACTCCCTAAGAAAAATTCTCCAAGTCCGGATGGATTTACAATTGAAATCTAAATGTTTAATTCAAGGAACAGTTAATTCCTGTTCTACATAAACTATTTTAAAAAATAGGAGGAGTTCAGCCAACTTCCTTTTATGACACCAACATGGTGCTGATACTAAAACCCAGAGAACTAAAGCAGACAAAGTAAAATATAGACTAATCTCCCTAATGAATATTGATGTAAAAATCTTAAATAACATTTTAGCATTGAGACGACAGCAAGTTAATAGTAAGATAATATACCATGATCAGGTAAGATTTATATCAGGCAGGCAGGGATGGTTAAATATTAGGAAAACACTCAATATAATTGAATATATCAATAGCAAAATCAACAGAAATCATATGATTATCTCATTAGATGCTGAAAAAGGCTTTCCTAAAATACAACATCCATTTTTTTTAGGTTTTTGCAAGGCAAATGGGGTTAAGTGGCTTTCCCAAGGCAACACAGCTATGTAATTATTAAGTGTCTGAGGCCGGATTTTAATTCAGGTACTCCTGACTCCAGGGCTGGTGCTCTATCCACTGCGCCACCTAGCCACCCCATTACAGCATCCATTGTTATGAAAAACACTAGAAAGTTTAGGAATAAATAGAGTTTTCCTTAAAATAATAAATAGTATCTACCTAAAACAATCAACAAATATTATATGTAATGGGAATAAACTCAGGGGAATTTCCAATAAAATCAGGGGTGATTATCATCGTTACTATTCAATATAGTATTAGAAATGTTAGGGGCAATTAGGTGGATCAGTGAATAGAGTTCCAGCTCTGGAGTCAGGAGTACCTAAGTTGAAATCTGGCCTCAGATACTTAAAAATTGCCTAGCTATGTGACCTTGGGCAAGTCACTTAAGCCCATTGCCTAAATAAATAAAAACTAAAAAAGAAAAAAATAAGAGATGATAGCTATAGCAATTACAGAAGAAAAAGAAACTGAAGGAATCAGAGTTGGCAATGAGGAAGCAAAATGTTCACTCTTTGCAGATGATATGATGATATATTTAAAGAACCTAAGAAAATCCAGCAAAATAGCAGTATATAAAATAAGTCTACATAAATCATAAACATTTCTATAAATGAACACAAAAGTCCAAGAGCAAAAGATAGAAAGAGAAATTCTATTTAACACAACTATAGGCAATATTAAAGAGCTCCAGCCTTCTGGGAACAGCCCACAGGGCACCTGGGTCCTGGGAGAGCTAACTGGTGGCAGCAGAAGCAGTTTCCTGACCTGTCAACCCAGGGAACATCAAGCACAACTTGGAAGATCATCAGAGAAACCTCTGCCAGAGTGAGCATGAAACCCAAGCCAGCATGGCCCTACTCAGCACAGCCCCAGATATCAGTGCTGCCCAGACCCCAGGAAACAGAAGCAGGCCCACAGAGTCACCCAGCAGTGAGCCACCCAGCAGCAGTGTCCAGAGTTCTCAGCCCATGGAAGGTAAAGGGGGTGGGGGGGAGACTGTCAAGGTCTCTCTTCTGATCCTGAGACAGGACTCTGATGCTTTATCTATTTTCAGATGTTGTTCACAGTTTGCCCCCCCTCCATTGCCATAATAGAGCAGAGATCCTCCTCACAAGTCCAAGGCAGGAGGGTGTGCTTGTGGTCATGCACAGACCAGAGCATAATCCAGGAGAGCAGTCAGAGCCTCTCATAAGACCTTCAAGGAACTGAGATCCTTGTGGGAGATGTCCCAATAATATTCAAATCTCAGGACAATCCAAAACCAGGGCACAGGCTAGGGAAATGAGTAAACAGAAAAAAAGGAATCTTACAACAGACAAATACTTTGGTCCCATGGAGTAACAAAACACACACTCAGAAGATGTATCCAAAGTCTCCAAGAAAAATAGAAGTTGGGTTCAGGCTATGGCAGCTCAAAAAAGACTTTGAAAATCAAGTAAGGAAGGTAGAGGAAAAATTGGGAAGAGAAATGAGAGAAATACAGGAAAAGCATGAAAACCAAGTTAACAGCTTAGTCAAGGAGAGCCCAAAAAAATGCTAAAGAAAACAACATGTTAAAAACCAATTTTGGTCAAATGGATAAAACAATCTAAAAAGTTAATGAGGAGAAGAATGCCTAAAAAAGCACATTAGACAGATGGAAAAGGAGATAAGAAAGCTCTCTGAAGAAAACAACTCCTTCAAATGTAGAATGGACCTAAAGGAAGCAGATGACTTTGCAATGAATGAAGAATCAATAAAACAAAACCAAAAAAAATGAAAAACTAGAAAAAATGTGAAATATCTCATTGAAAAAACAACTGACCTGGAAAACAGATCCACAAGAGACAATTTAAAAATTATTGCACTACCTGGAAGTAATGATCAGGAAAAGAATCTGGATTTATTTTTAAAGAACTTCTATAGGAAAATTACCCTGATATCCTAGAAGCAGAAGATAAAATAGAAACTGAGAAATTTCATTTATCTCCTCCAGGAAGAGATCCAAAAAAATAATCTCCAGGAATATTATACCCAAATGCCAGAACTCTCAAATCAAAGAGAAAATACTATAAGCAGCCAGAATGAAACAATTCAAATAATGTGGCACTGCAGTCAGGATTACACAGACTTAGCAGCATCTGTATTAAGAGCTCATAGGACTTGGAAAATAAGATTCTGGAAGGCAAAAGAACTTGGAATACAACCAAAAATCAACTTCCCAGAAAAACTGAACATCCTCTTCCAGGGGAAAAGGTGGACATTCAATGAAATAAGGAAATTTCAAATGTTCCTGTTGAAATGGTCAGAGTAGAACAGAGAGTTTGATCTTCAACTACAGATCTCAGGTGACGCATAGAGAGGGAGGATGAGACAGGTAAATTATGAGGGACTTAATGATGATGAGCTGCATATATTTCTGCATGGGAAGCTGATACTGATAATACTCATATGTACCTTCTCATTTAATAGAGCAGGTAGAAGGTGCATATGGAGACAAGGCACGGGAGGGAGCTGAATTTGAAGGTATAATATATTGCAAAAATGGAGTAAATGGGTGAAAAGGAAATGTACCATAAGAAAGGAAGAGAGAGATAGAATAGGCTAAGATATTTCATGTAAAAGAGTCAAGAAAAAGCTTTTGAAATGGAGTGGAAGGAGAGAGGTGAGGGGGAATGAGAGAGCATTCATTCTCTTCAGAAATGGCTCAGAGAAGAAACATCATATATAGTTAATAGGGTAGAGAGATCTAGAGGAAAAAAGGAGAGAAAGGGAATGGAAGAAAGGTGATGGGGAATGGGAGGAGGGATAGAGGAGATTGAGGAAAAGGTAGATCATGGGAAAGGATAGTCAGTGATAACACATTTTCTTTTTACTTTTGCAAGCTGGTGGGATTGGGTGGTCTGTTTGAGACCACTGGAATGAGTGGTTGCTGGGTCTCTGGGGTGGGATGTGGACTTGGGAGTTCATGGCCCCAAGGCTGGTGCTCTGTCTGCTGGGCCACTTGGCTGCCCCATAGCACAATTTTGAAGAGGAACATAGTGAAAGGAGATAGAGAGAGAGAAAAATACAATAAATGATATTGGGGAGGAATAGATGGAGGTAATTACAATCAGCAACAACAACTATGGAAAAATATGGAAGTAACTTCTGATAAAAAAGTTTTTCTTTATCTTATGATAAAAAATGAAAGCTATCCCAGAGACTGAGTTGATGGTAGCTGAACACACTCTGAAGCACATTTTTCCCCTTTCTTTCACTTTATTTCTAGTGAGATTTTTATTTTTGTAGGGGGGGGGCTTTGTTTACTCTTACGAGACTTTTAATATTCTGTAAATAAATAAATTAAAATGTAAATTAAAATAAAAAAGAATTAGAGTAATGGATCAGTGGATTATGAAAGGTTCAAAAGAAACTGCTGTAATTGACTACAACAATTAATTATTTAACAAATCCAAATACATCAGTCTCTGGGATAAGAACTCACTATTTGACAAAAATTATTGGGAAAACTGGAAAATAGTACGGCAAAATCTAGGCATAGATCCACATCTCAACCTATGCCAAAATAAGGTCAAAATGGGTACAAGATTTAGACATAAAGGGGAATACCACAGAAAAATTAATAGACTAAGAAATTCTCATCTATCAGATCTATGGAAATGGGATAAATTTATGACTAAATAATAATTAGAGTACATTTTAAACAGCAAAATGAATGATTTTGACTATATTAAATTAAACATTTTTTACACTAATAAAATCAATGCTGCCAAAATTAGAAGGAAAGCATAAAACTGGGAAGCAATCTTCACAATTAGGAATTCTGATAAAGGTCTCATTTCTAAAATATATATAGAATTGCATCAAATTTATAAGGTTATAAATCATTCCCCATTTGATAAATCTTCAAAGGGTATCAACAGACAATTTTCAAATGAAGAAATTAAAGCAGTATATAATCACATGAAAAATGCTCCAAATCATTATTGATTAAAAAATGCAAATTAAAACAAACATGAGATATCAACTCATACCTACCAGATTGGCTAAGATGAGTAAAAGGGAAAATGATCAATGTTGGAGAGGTTGTGGGAGGATTGGGACATTGTTGATGGTGTTGTGAACAGATCCAATGATTCTGGAGAGCAATATGGAACTATGTCCAATATGTCCAACTATGTTTATTCCCTTTAACAAAGAAATTCCAATTCTAGGTCTATATTCAGAAGAAATCATAAAAAATGGGAAAAACCCATATGTTCCAAAATATTCATAGCATCTCTTTTTGTAGTGGCAAAGAATTGGAAATTTTTGAGAAGATACCCATCAACTGGGGAATGGCTAAACAAGTTATAGTACATGAATACAATAAAATATTATTGTTCTATAAGAAACTGTAAATGTTCAGACTCTAGAGAAGCATGGAATGACATACTAGATCTAATGCTGAACTAAGGGAGCAGAACCAAGAGAACAATGTAGACATTAACAACAACATTGTGAGATGATCAACTTTGATGGAAGCAGCTCCTCTCAGCAGTTCAGAGAGCTAGGATAACCATATGAGACCAGCTATGGACAATGTTATCCCCATCCAGAGAAGAAAAACAAAACAAAACAAAAAAAAGCAAAACACAAACAAATAAAGTAACCCCTCAGAATCTGATGAACATTTTATAAAAATTATCTCTTATGGGAGCAACTAGGTAGCACAGAGTATAGAGCACCAGCCCTGGAGTCAGGAGAACCTGATAAGACTTCAGACACTTAATAATTACCTAGCTGTGTGACCTTGGGCAAGTCACTTAACACCATTGCCTTAAATAAATTTTTTAAATTATCTCTTATGTATCTCTTTCCCTTAATCCTAATTCTTCATAACAAAAATGACTAATCTGTAAACTTATTTATCAAAAATATGCATGTACAATGATAACGCAATGGTTTGGCACTGAGGGGAGGGGGGTGGGAAGAGAGGGTAGATGGAAATTTTATAACTTAAAAATATACATATGCATGTGGATGAATGTTAATAAATTAAAAAGATTAACTTAAATTTTTTTAAAAAAATACAATTAAAAATGCATGGTTTCACTGGTTTTATGCAAAAAAAAATTCAAGTTTCCAAAAAGTAGCTATATTAACACTATCTTAGAAAACATCCTCCCTAATTCAAATGACTTGAGTTCCCTAGCTAGGTCTAGAACTTCATTCATTTGTCCCTTTCCATTATATTTCATGACAATGAATAAAGGCTTATAATTCTATTAACTAGTTCTAAATGATACTATCCCATTCTCCTACCAATTTCCTGAAATTTCTAATTTCCTGTTTCTGTAAAGGACAACACAATGCTCAGTCTCTGTCTCATACACTAGATATCATCTTTGATTTCTCACTATCTCTCACCACCAGCCCCATATCCAATCTGTTGCTAAGGTCTATTAATTTAACCTTTGCAACATCTCTTGAATAAGCCCTTTCCCTTCTCTGACATTGCCACCTCTCTAGTGCAGGGCCTCAGTTATCTCATGCTTGGGCTATTGTAATAGTCTACTGGTGGATCTGCCTGTCTCAAGTCTCCCCATAGCAGTTCTTTCCCCATTCAAAGTGATTTTCTTAAAGTACCTTTTTGATCATTTCATCCCCAAATTCTCGAAACTCTATTTAGAGTTTATGAGGTATTTAAGGAACACTAGAACCTCCAGTGTAAGAGTTTTTTGAGTCATTTCTAGGTCTGCTAATTTACTTCTCATCTAACTCTCACCAGTGACTCCAAGAAGCTATATGTAGTGGTTACGCCCAGATAAAAAAAAAAAATCTAAACAGAAGGGCTAAACCAGGTTGAGGGTAACCAAAAGGTCTCAAACCCTTTAGGGGGTAATGGGGATGTCTTCCCCAAGCTTGTGAAGACTTGCCCCAGTAGAATGGGCAAATTAAAAATAATTTGTTCCAATAATCATGAAGGCAGCTGAAGCAAGTACTGAGGAGCACTTAGAGCTTGGTTAAATATCAAAGACACCCAGATCATTCATTGTATCCTGAGTCATATCTGGCTTTTGTCCTGCCACTGGACCTTAATGAGTCAGGAAGACAGAAACTCTACTTCACTTGCATTCAGTTTGCCAGCAAGTCAAGATGTCACCTGATGTCATTGGTCCTTTATTGAGAATGAAGACTAAGCAGCAAATTCAATTTAGTTCTCCATAAACTCCAGAATAAAATACAGAATACTCTTCAAAGTCCTTCATAACCTTTCAGGTACCAGGCCAGTCAAATTCACAAATGCTCATCACAAGAGGACTGTCTAGAGCATGAGAACGTTTGACTTTTGTCCCCAACAACTCATGAAAACTATCTACAATGAAAGACATGTCCATGCAAATAGCATAATGGATCCTTCCAATATTAACAAATTGTCAAAGAATTGCATGAGTCATTTGAAAATTAAAACTGGGGGCAGTTAGGTGGCACAGTAGATAGAGCCCCTGCCCTGGAATCAGGAGGACCTATATTCAAATCCAGCTTCAGACACTTAATAATTATCTAGTTGTGTGACCTTGAGCAAGTCACTTAACCCCATTGCCTTGGGGGAAAACACACACACACACACAAATTTAAAATGTCAATCGCTTAGTTTCTGATCTTAATAAGTTTGTGACCTATATCGGAATACATATATATATATATATATATATATATATATATATGTATATATATACATATATATGTGTGTGTGTGTGTGTGTGTGTGTGTCTCATCTGCATACTTTATTTGACCTATGATTACACAGATTCTTCTAACAAGGTTTCTCTTCCTGTTAAGTAGCTCATTATATAAAGTACTGGATCTTGAATCAGGAAGACCTGAGTCTCAGATACTGTATTACTATGAACAAATCACTTAACATCCATCTACCTTAGTTTCTTCATAAGCATGGATAATAATAGGACCTATCTTTCAGAACTGTTGTTAGAATAAAATGAGATATGTTTTTAAAAAGTGTTTTTTTAGGTTTTTGAACGGCTAGATAATTATTAAGTGTGTGAAGCCACATTTGAACTCAGATACTCCTGACTTCAGGGTTGGTGCTCTATCCACTGTGCCACCTAGCCACCCTAAAAGTGTTTCAATTGGATGTCTTTTCAATTGCATTCATAACTTGCATTTTCCACTCACTGAAATTGCTAAGTGTGGATTGCCAGAAATTGGGAGCAGTTATGGATTTTACTAAAGAAGTTGTATAATGTTCTGGAGTTTGATGAATTTAGCAAAAGTCATCCATCATGAATTCATGAACCAAGCATCTGTATGCAACAGCATCTTTATGGGAATATTTCTATCATTTAGAATCTGTGGAAGATATTGTCCATAAGGGTGAAGAACATCTTTGGTGAGCACCACTGTTGTCTAATTAAAATGTTGATAATTAAAGGATTATCCAATAATTTTACTTCTATATCATCATTTTTATCAAGAAATCTCTGAATCATCTTAGCATATGCATGCAAAATACTTTGCGAGAGAAAAATCATGTCCTAAATTTTTATTGATGGAAATCTACTCAGGCCCCTACTTAGAATCTATTTATTCTCAATTTAGACATTAATTTAACAAATTTAATTATCTGGGGTCACTGCCCACTAGAAATTAGAAATATCAGTAAAAAGGGGAAGAAGTACTACTTACAACAGGCATACTGTTTATGCCCACTGGAAAAAAGTGAATGATGGAAGAGACAAAAAAACATGTAAAAGAAACTAAAATATCTCAAGATAAATGGTAATTTAGGGTCATTTCAGGGAGAGGCAAATAGCTTCATCTCCTTGGTCCCTAAGGGCTTCACTACGGAAAGATACAGTATGATGACATACTGTATCTCAATAACTGTCTGTTGAATAAAAGGCTCTCAAATGATGACCCTAGGACATGGAGGAAAAGTTTGAAAAGTTTGCTTTGCTTAGTTTGTTCAGTTTAAAAAGATAGAAAAAGATGTATATAACATATATTTCCATAAAAAGCTTAAGTTTGACTATATAAAGTGATATGGGAAAATCAAAGTTTAAGTTTTATTATATAAAGTGATAAGCTTCAGTTTTCCATAAAATTTATTATATCACATAACTAAATGACCCAATCCTATACAAAGTTAAAGTTAACAGTGAATACTTTAATCATGATGTGAGTTATCCATAGTCATGCCCCTCTCTTTTAGGGGATTCTATCTACATCTCTGTCTTCAATTGTAAGAATATTCATCACTTTCATAACTAGTTATTAAAAAGTGACTCACAATGTCAAAGAAGGCAATCTTGTTCCATGCAAAGGGGGAGAAGTTACGAAATCTTTTTGGTAGCCCTGACTCAAATTTTGGATTCTATACACAAAATTTAAAAATGAAGACCTGTTACCCACTTCCTTCACTTCTGTCTCCCTTCACACACGCTATGAGAGTAAGCAGGCAAGCTGTGTTGTTATTGCAAAACCTTAGATGTTAGACTGTACAGTAACAGTGACAAATTCACTAAAAATGAATCAGTGTTTGGTAGTCAAAACAGAGCTATGACAGTAGATGAGCATGAGGAAGTTGCTACTGTGGTTTTAAAAATTGGAAGAGACTATAATGATCATCTTATCTAATTTTCCATTTGATATTTTTAAAAAAGTGAGACCCAAAGGAGGGAAGGGGCATGTGAAAGAGGATGTGATAAACATAGACCCCATTTTCTACCTCTAAGACTAGCATGTTTCCCCCCAGACTATTCCATACCCTCCACACCATCTTATGAAACACTGATCTGGAAAAGATGATATTCAGCCTTTCACGTGGTTGCTGAAGAACTTAATTTGCCAAGTTTCTCCTATTCTGGAAGCCATAAGGGAGGGGGAGAAAAAGGAAGAGTGGAATTTGTGATTAAAAACTACTTTCAGAGTTCTGTTACCCAGACTCAAAGAGTTTACCTTTGAGATGCCTTTCAATGGCTCTTTGAAAAAGGTCCTTAGTGAGGAAATTGATTGTTAGCACTTGGATTAGGAATGAACAGGAGCCAGCTCTAAAAGTTAGCTGTTAAATTCTCCTTATGAATATTTGCAATTTTTAAAAAATTAGCTGTCTAGACTTAAGAAAGCATTATTACTTCAAATTAAATTTTAAAATGTATTAGTAGTACTTTAAAACTTTTTTTCTGGAGAGCTTGTTAAACATTTTCCAGCAAACCCTTGACTTGGATGTTTATATATATCATGCTACTTATGTTTAATGTCTGTTGAATAAATGAATAATGAATAATAAAATGTGTCCAAAACATATATATTTGAAAACCAATTTGGCTATTTCTAAAATTTTAAAAAGAAGTACTGGTGTTTCTTTGAAAATAAAAGGCACAATGGTTATTGATGTATCTTGATACTCCAACTGATCTAATCTTTTTAATAGGCATAATCTGTCCATTGATGCAGATTGCAAGCTATACAACACCTCACAACCTGAATACATTTTGTTCAAATTCTCC
Source organism: Macrotis lagotis (assembly GCF_037893015.1). Classification (NCBI taxonomy): domain Eukaryota; kingdom Metazoa; phylum Chordata; class Mammalia; order Peramelemorphia; family Peramelidae; genus Macrotis; species Macrotis lagotis. Next base: position 164,422,353 of record NC_133658.1, on the reverse strand, counting down.
CACAAATACAACTATCTCCTCAATGTGCAGAAGGCCTTCTTCTAGGTCTTTTAGTATTTCATGAACCTAATTGTAAGGCTATTTAACTCTTACCACTCAGTCTTGCTTCATGATTGGTTAACCTTCTTTCTCCATTTATATACACACTCAATTGTCCCTTTAATATGGTCTCCTGCAAAAACATCATCATGGTAATTGTATGTAGCACAAGAATACGTGAGAATAACCTTGAAACAACAGGTTATTTAATATGTTATCTTTCTTAATAAAAATCATAATGATGATGATAATTAGCATTTATATGGTTTGCAAAGCAATCTTTACTTATATATCTTATTTTATCTTCATACCAGCCCAAGGATGCTATTATTATTCTCATCTTATAGATGAAGAAATTGAAGCCTATAGAGATCAAGTGACTTTCCCATCTGGTAGATGCCCAAGGATGAATGTGAACTTAGGGCTTCCAGACTTTAGGGCCAGAATTCTATTCACTACTGCATCTAGAGAGGAAGGTCTGTTATTGTCTTTGTATCACTAGTACCTAGCACAGGGCCTAGAGCATAGTAAGCACTTCATCATTTTTGTTGGCTAATTAGATCAGTTGCATGGATCCTAATATGGAATGATCTCAAAATCCTTCAGTATGTTATTTGCCCTCACTTTAATGCTCTCTAGCTTTCTGATAGCCTTCCATATCCACCAAAGGGCAACATAACATAGACATGGCTAAGACTGATTGACTTCAAACTGCAATACCTAATTTTCAAGTCATCAATGTTCTCTGTTATTTTTTTGGTTCAGATGAAATGAGCTAGTAAAACATGATAAGCACAATCCTGTTAAAAGAATAGGTATTAGACTTTTAAAAGCCTATTAACCATAAAAGAAAATCAACAAGGAAATAAAGTCAGACAGTTTTAAAAACAATGTGTAGTATTATTTATGTAGGTTTTCTTGAAATTTATTGTTTTATACTGAATCATCTCTTATAGTCTCTTTGTAGTACACATGGAAATTGTTTTTTCTAATTTTTTTTATTTAAGTTTAAAATAAAAAAATAGAAAAAACTATTGATAAAGTCTCCCTTCAGAGCCATGAGTCTTATCTGTGATGAAATGAGCTTGAACTTTGGGATTTGGAATTAATTCTTTCAGCCAAATGAACTCCTGTCCTTAGTGGAAAAAGACTTAAAAGGCTTAAAAAGACTTAGTAAAAAAAGTCTCCAGTGATTTTGTATGTGCCAGATAAATTATAGAGAGAAAGAAACTGACTCTGGTTAGTGGGGGGGGGGGGGGTAAATGAGGTAGAAATAGATGGATTAAATTTCAACTTTAAAGCTCATAGTTTCAAAAGTTCAAGAGAAGAGAGCTTGGCAAGTTGTGCTGTGGGTTATCCTGGAACCAAACCATTTGAAGAAATATCTGGACACATCGAATGAGTCAGTCTGGAATTTGGTCCTATTCCCTGTTTCCTAGCAATGATATCTTCAGGAGGTGTTGGATGGTTTATGAGGTGTGTTACTCCCATTTCAGGAGAGCTCCATCCTGTCTTCAATGTCAGTGAGTAACTTCTTTAAGGTTTCAAAGCATCACCCAATTAACGATAATCATTGGGAGGAACCATGAAGGCGAGGTCCTTTCCACCTTATCTCTCTATCCTCCCTAACATCTTCCCCTTATGTTTCAGCTAAATTATAGACAATTCATGATTAGCCAGATTCATCTTACTTTTTTTTTTTTGGCTTGATGATATCCCCCATGATGAGTATGATAAATCCTCTCTAATCTTTACCTGTTTACCATCCTTCAAGGATCAAAGATTTGAAGCTGGAAGGGAATTTAGAAGCCATCTATTCCTACCCCCTCATTTTTCAGGGGAGGAAAAAGAGATCAGAAAGGGTAAAGTGACTTGTCAAGGTGATAGCAAGTTATAGAGCTGCATTCCAAATCTTGGTCCTCTTACTTCGATACAGCAATCGATCACTACTTTATATTACCTCCCAGATTAGGTCTGGTTTAGTTGCTATCTCTTTCAATAAACCTTCTCTACAAGCTCCAGTAAAGGGTCTAACCTGGGATTTTAGATCTTGCTACTCCAAGTCTACTTCCAGGGGACATTAGTTTCTTCTTAGAGCAAATCCCAAGGATCTTTGCCTCTGGCCCCAAGAATCTACCGGAAAATGCCTCCTGACCTTCCTGACCCCTATGCCTCCTTGGCTATAAGGGTTAAGGGATTTATATTAGTCAGCCTTAATTCTTTGTCTTCCTTCTCCTACTGGTTAGACCATATCTCTAAAACTGTCTCTTGCACCTCTTTATTCCTTTCTGCTTTTACCTTAACAACTATATATATTCCAGACAACATTTTGTGACATTTATTAATCATAAAAATTCAAAAATAATTTACTCAGAAAATATATAGTATAGGGGGCAGTTAGGTGGTGCAGTGGATAGAGCACAGGCCCTGGAGTCAGGAGGACCTGAATTCAAATCCAGCCTCAGACACTTAATAATAACCTAGCTGTGTGACCTTGGGCAAGTCACTTGACCCCCATTGCCTTGCAAAATATAAGTTATTCCACTTAACTTCAGCTCCTCACACATAGTTTGTAATGGTATCTTTGATTGTGAATCCTATATCAAAAGGATCCAAGAAAACCCTTACATAATTATGGAATTTTTCTACTTCTCTGAATTGGATTGAGTTCGCTCATCTGTTCTCTAATTCTTGACCCATTTTCGGCTAATCATGAACCCTCTTGGCTAGGCAAGGTTGTTAGTGGCCCACCAACCATCCCATATAAAGGGGTGGGGGGAACAAGGGAGGAAAGGGAAAAGCAAAACAAACATGAGATATTGTATCAGTTACTTTTAGAAAAATTAAAATAATTGAATCCAACAAGTTCACTACAAATTTCACAAAAGACAAAAGCTTTCCCTTATACCCATTATCAAGTTCTGAAATAAATCAAAGTCATGAATTAAAGAACAAAATGTCTTTAACTGAGATAATGGGTATCAAACCTGCTACCTTAGGGGATGTCCAATAGCTTTTCCAAACTCATGCAAAAGTTTTTTATACCTTTAGAAAAAGAGGAGAATATAGTACATGGTAGCAATGGGCAGTCAGGAGATAGAACAAATTGTCATGAGACTGGAAAAACTCTTCATTCTGTCTGTTTTATCCTGCATGCCATGAATTGCAATAGAATGGGGCAAGGACTTCAGAAATGTAGTTCCAACTTGAGCTGAGTTCCTCCATAAGGCAAAATCTCAGGATGGGATTTAAGTTCTGACTAAGTCCAACCTCATTTGATTATCTAAAAGGTAGATACATAAGGATATTTTTTACATTGTCATGGTAACTAAGAGGTTGAAACAGTGCATATTACAATAAGTATTAATAATTTTCTGAATAATGCTGTAGCTATCAACTAAAAAAGAGCTATTCAGCTTTAAATCTTTCCTAGTACTTGATTTCTATATCCCTTGGGCTCTTAATCATATTTTAAAGAACACTAGAATGAAGTGTTTCCTTATTTTATATCTTCTACTAGATTGTAAATTTCAGTTCAGGTCAACAAACCTTAAACAAATTAGATAGCTATGTCCTATAGTACACTGTGTTAGGTGCTGGGGACAATAAAAAAAGTTTAATGCTCCCTCCCTTCATGGAGTTGACAATCTAATAGGATTAGAAGCAGAGAAGATGTTATTCATTTTTGTTGACTCATAATGCCAGAACAATTCCTTGTTCATAATTCATGCTTAATCAGTGCTTCTTAAACACCTTCATCAAATAAATCTGTCATCCTGGAATTTTAGACCTTTGGCAATATGACTTCAACTTAACTTTCCAAATTGATTTCACTCAAGCCTTTCCAAATACTCTACATTCAAGCCAAATTGACCAATTAAGTGCTCTCTCTATTCTTCTATATTCCATCTCCCACTTTCATATATTCACACACGGCCATCTCTAGTCATTATGAGCCCTATCTGGCTACTGGACCCAGATGGCTCCAGAAGCTGATGTTTGCACAGCGCCTCCCCCTATTTAAATCCAATTTATACTCATGTCAAAGTATCATCTCTCTTTTACCATAGTTTTCTTTGAGAACTAAGACAAATAACAGCATCAACTACTAGAACTTAGTGGGTCTTTCCTCATCCCCTTTTTCAGAATTCTCATCTTCCTTCCAGGCTCAGCTCAGGTGCCACATTTTCTGCAAAGCTTTTATTGATCTAAATTTAGAGTGTTCTTTCACTCCTCAAATTATCTTGCATTTACTTCTCCCTGATTTTGTATTCTGCTCTGTCTCCCTGCCCCATACATCCCAGCAGAATGTAAAGATGGGCTGACACTTCTAACTCAGCATGAGTCATAGCACAAATAGATATTTAATATTCAACATCTCTCATGAGGGACTGTTTGTTGCCTTTCTTTTAATCCCCATAATTTAGAAAAATACTTGGTATATCATAGTTATTTAATTAAAGGATTTTGTCTTATTACTTAATTTGGAATGCTCTCCCTCCTGATCTCTGCACTGAGCTCCATTCACAATTCAATTGATCACCTCCTACAAGAGGCCTTTCCTGATAGACCTAAAGCTATTACTAACCTTCAAGTACTTCCAAATTATCCTATAATTTATGTAAACTTAGTATTTACTGATCTGTTTATGCTTTTTCATCTTGAGAAGAAAGTGTTCATTTTTTTCTTTTGTCTCCCCAGTACTTAACAAAATGGTTGAGATGCAGTGGACATTTAAGGAATTATTATTTATTGAATTTAATTGAATTTATTAATAAATATTTTCTGATTTTAATTAAATTTCATTATACTAAATATTTTAAATAGAATTATCTAATCTTTCTCCTTTGAAAATACAATATTTGGGGACTGTTAGGTGGCACAGTAGATAGACACTTGCTCTGGAGATAGGAGGACCTGAGTTCAAATCCAGACTCAGACACTTAATACTTCCTAAGCTGTGAGACCTTGGGCAAGTAACTTAACCCCATTGCCTTGCAAAAACACAAAAAAAAATTAGAATATTTTAGCCAAAATACCAAAGGTTTACCATTTTATAATACTTTGAGCAGGTTGCCGCAATGTCTTGTATAGCCAAAGAGATGATTTAGGAATTTATTTTTTTTAATATTGTATAAGTTAGAATCTATCATGCTGGGATATCAGGCAAAGATCAATCTTCAGCTCCCCTACACAATAAGTATTGTATTCCTAGTCAGACCCCACACACTTATGTACACAAGAACCCAAGATGTTCACTTGAGTAATAGCATCATAAATATGCTAAAAATTAACAAAGGGCATAGGCACTGAGGCAAAGATACAGATTTCTAATCACTCATTTTTTACGAGGACCACACATGAGTAGTAATAGACACTATTCTGTCTGGTAATAGATGTATTCTATCCACAGATATCAGAAGATGTAGGGTGTTGTGTTATCAATGTCATCATTACCATAACATCTTTAATAGCAATTATATCTTGTTCTTGTCTTTCTCTAAGGAATGGAAAACATCCTTCATGGGGGTAGCACATGGGGGGGGGGGGCTGATTACATTTGTTTTTCAGAGAGAGACATAGTGAATAAACTGAAGAAGTTGAAATCTACATAGCAAGTCAAAGCTCAAAACAAATCAAACTGTTTCCAGGATTTGAACCACTTAATCATCTCCCCTCTCTGAATAGAGAAGAATCCTATTCTGAGACCAAAAACTATCTGTAATATGAATGAAGATCAAATTTTGTTATTTGAACTTCAACGAGAACATGGAAATGATTTGGGTGGGACCAGAAAGCAGTGAAGTATCAGAAGTAAAAGAAAGGCTAGGCAAGACAAGGAAGGTTAGTTTGATTTCCATAATCACAGTAGATCAGATTTGGAAGGAAGCTGAGAGATTATCTAGACCAAGATGTGTTTGAGGAGAAAAACTCTACATATCTCCTGAAAGTATTCATCCAGCCTTGACAGGGTGATCTTTTGTAAAAGGAAATCTATCATTTTTCAAGTCAACATTTTGGAAAATTTTCCTTACATAAAGCATAAATCCTTCTCTTTGAAACTTTTACCTATTGTTTCTATTTCTGCCTCTTTAGTCTAAAGAGAATGAGCTAATCCCTCTCCCACAGAAGAATCCTTCAAATGTTTCTCAGTAGCTATCAGTTTCTCCCTCTCTTTTCTTTCCCAAGCTAAACATCCCCAGGTCCAAAAAGTCATCGGATCTGGCCTCCAGTCTTTTCACCATCCTTGCCAAGTTTCTAACTTATTTTTCTTAAATATAATTTCCCAGGGGCAGCTAGGTGGCACAGTGGATAGAACACCAGCTCTGGAGTCAGGAGTACCTGAGTTCAAATCTGGCCTCAGACACTTAATAATTACCTAGCTGTGTGGCCTTGGGCAAGCCACTTAACCTCATTGCCTTGCAAAAAAAAAAACCCTAAAAAAATATAATTCCCCAAATTGAGCACAATGTGGCAGATACAATCTGATCAAAGCAAAATACAGTGGGAGTACCAGCTTCCTAGTCCTGGGCACCATGCCTCTCTTAATGCAGACTGTGATTGCCTTAGTTGTTTTGAATGTGATTTCTGAACCTATTCATCTGGAACATCCTGATCCTTATTTATCCATCCTTTCTACCTCCCTGCCAAATAAAAACATGAAATCATAAGCATTATCAGCCTCCCCCTCTTCCAAACTAGTAACACAAAATCAGAAGAGAGGAAATATTCTGCTTTCATCTAAGTAGGTCATGGTCACATTTAATGAGACTGAATTAGAAGAAAACTGATGGATCACAATTTTTAATGTTTTGTAAGCTTTGGATTAGGCAGTAAATTAGCTGAGGAGACAAAAGCAAACCCTTAATCTAATTAAACTGGATTCAACATGTATTTATTGATGGTTTCCTATATACTAAGCTTTCTGCTTAAAACTGAGAATCCTACATATTAGACAGTTCCTGTTCTCACTGGAAATATATTCTTATTGGAAAGATACATGTGTGAAACATGCCACAGCACAACATACCAGCTGAGCAAATATGTAAATATAAAAATGTGCAATTCACAAAATTCTGTGGAAAACTTCAAAATGTAGCTTCATCATTTTCAAAACTGCAACCTGGTATTCTAGAAAGCTGAATACTTTCTTGGGAAGATCACAACATGTACTTGATTTCCTTCAAGCTCCATGTTAGGAGCATTTTGGATAGAGTGATGAATTTGGTGTAAGGATGAATGATTTTCAGATATAGTCTCTGACTATGGTAAGGTGTCTGTGGGTAAATAATTTAATTTATCAGAGCTTCATTTGCTTCATCTGTAAAATGGGAATAATGAAAATTGTCCTACCTTCCTCAAAGAGTTACCAAAAACTCTTAGTAACTTAGTAAGCAACAAGTTCTTGTTAAACTTGTAAACCCTAAGTAAAGCATTATTGTACTCTTGCCAGGGTGCTAAAAACCTGCCAGGGTGTTGAAATCACAGATTCATGACATGTTAACATGGGGAGAAAAAAAACCTTGGTCCTAGAGGAGACAAAAATTTTAGATAAGATACAATTAATTCTTGATCTGAGAAAGGTTACAATAAAATAGGAAGAAAGTCACCTACACATGGAATGATAATACATAAAAATGCATGATAAATGCATGAAGAAGGTTAGAAAACAGGATAGAATTTTATTTATTTGATGAGGCATTTATCAGAAAAAAGATAATTTCTTTTCTAGTTGCATAGCAAGTATGACAGAGCTACACATATGAAGGTATTTTAAGTCTCATTTCTTTAGTGTCAATTAAAAAATATCTTTATGATATAGTGGTACATAATTAAAATTCCTGCTATGAGAAAGGCTACTGTCAAGGAAGTGAAAATATCCAAGGAGTAAGGAGTAAAGTAAGTATGACCTTGGTGCCTCATAAAAATATTTGATACACTATAGATAGAAAATAATCAGTAGCTATTGTAGAAAGGAGAAGGTCATAGTAATTAAAGGATGGGAAGCAGGAAGAAAAGTAAGTATGATAGATATCTGCTTGGCTACTCTCCCCAGTCCATTTTACTTCCTCAGTAGCAAGAGAAAGATTTCTGGGCTATTATGTCAACCTCTGTGTCTCATTGTTTCCAGACCTCACTTTGCATTTTCCCATGCCTAAACAAAGGTGTATGTTTCAAGACCTCTGTCCTAACACCTTCATTTCAGGATATTATACATAGTATTGAATAGGATATCATCATATTTTCCTATACCTATCTCCTTTTCTCCCATTTTTCTCTTTTTCCCCTATGCTGACATTGCTATCATCAGAGAGAATAATTGAGGCCAAAAACCACTCTAATCTCCCATTATTCATTAAGATAAAAATGGGTTGTCTCTGTGTGTGAGACAAAGAACTCCCAGGGCCTAAAGCCAATGATTTCTCTAGGGCAGTGAGGGAAATCATTGCCAGGTCAAAGATGAAGGCTTCAAGCCCAGGAAAGAGATTGCTATATTCTGGAAAGGGAAGAAATTTTTCATCTAGGGAATCAGGGAGCAAGGACTTCAATGAACCCATAGCAATTGAGGTAGAGAATGAGCAAAATGACTCTAAGTTCCTTACACTACAGAATAACTTATAACACAAACCAGAAGGGAAAGTGTCTGGTTCTGGTCATCCATCCTCAGAGACAAGATAAGAAACAATAATGATAATAGCACTTATATATACTTTAATAATAATACTTATATACTATTTAAAATTTGAGAAGTGGTTTATCGATTTATTATCTTGATTTTCCTTGATTCTAGAAGGGTTGAGATATCAAGCAGACTTAACAAATAGAGAACACTAGAATTTGATTTGGCATCTAGTATGGACAAAAATTGGGTTAGATAAATCCAAAGGTAATGCCCCAAAGAAGTTCACCCCAAAAGTTGTATTTAAAAAGGATCAAACAAATTTTCTGTTTATGGATGGGTGGACTAGAATTAACTAGTGAGATTTCTATAAACATGCAAATTCTTCCACTTGCTATTTTAGTTCCCTTCTTTTTTTCAAAGTAGCTAGGAAAAACACGGACTAGATCACTGAACCTGCAGTCAGAAGATTCTGTGTTCAAATTTTGCCTCATATATTTAATAGAAATGTGACCTTAAGCAAAACATTTAAACTCTATCTATTCCAGTTTTCTCATCTGTAAAAGGGAGGAAGGGAGAAATAATAGCTCTTACTCTGAGTTTATTGCAAAGATAAAATGAGATAATATTTGTAAAGCTTTTTGCAAATATATTTACAAAAGTACCATAGAAATGCTAATTATTGATATTATTTTTCCATAAATAGATTAATAATAGAACACTTGTTTGGTTGCAGAATTAAAGAGAACAAAGTAATAGAAATGGAAAAGTTTTAATCCTCTCCTATAGGCAAGTTATGTGTCAAGGAATCCAAATCAAGAGGAAAAAATAGTGGCTGTAATAAACTGATAGTAAAAGTCAGAGAGCAGTCTTTATGTTTGCTAATAAAGAAAGAAGTAGAGATTGTTGCAAGCAGCAGGTCTGAGGTCTGAGCATAGAGAGAATTAGTTTTAGAGTATGAATTCTGAAAATAGCATTTTAACACTGGGTAAGTCAAATTCCCTCCATTTCAGGATTCTCAGTTGTATAGATGGGGATAAGAACATTATAATATGAGGAACAGAAGAGAAGAAATATACAAAGCAACTTTGTAAACCTTAAGGTTTGCATATAAATGCTATTTGGGGCCCCATCTCCTTGAGGATATAAATATCGGAGTGCCAAACTCAAGTGTGTTAAGTTAATCATATGCCTGGGATCAACAGATGCTCTACAAGCAAAGGGCTGACTAACCACCTCAGTGCCACATAGAAAGTTTGTGGAAGAGATGAGGAGGACCACAGGTACAGAGATTCAAGTTAATCGCTTAATGATGAAAAATATGGCTGACTGAGATGAAATAATCAAATTGTCAGAAACCTTAGAAAGATCAACTGGTGCAACACATATAATTTGTGATGAGGAAATGGAAACTTTAAAAAGTGAAGTGACTTGCCCAACTCATAAGTGACTAGGACGATTTGGACGAGTACCAAGGAGAGAGGCGCTTGCTGTAGTTGAATGGAAAGAATTTGATTGTCACTGTTGTTGAATCATTTTCAGTAATGTCTGTCTTAGTGACTTCACTTGGGGTTTTCTTGGCTAAGACACTGGAGTGGTTTCTTCAGTTCATGTGACACATGAGAAAACTGAAGCAAGCAGGGTTAAGTGACTTGCCCAGGATCACATAGCTAATGTCTGAGATCAGATTTGAACTCATGAAGATGAACTTTCCTGACTCCAAGCCCAGCACTCTCTCTACCCAATATTATTTCTACTTGGCAGTTAGGAGATGTACTAGACTTGAATTTGAATTCTATTTATGCCATTTTTAACTTCTTTAAATTCAAAGAAGGAATTGGACTAAATGTTCTTTTATAAGAACTCCTACAACTCTAAATCCTATGTTCAGCTAGTATGCTTCTCTCCAAAATTTATCTGAGTAAGTTTGTTTGCTTAATTAGTGATAATGTAAACCAAATTCTAATCATCTCCCAGCTTTTCTCCTCCTTTCATCAAGGCTGACTGACATCTTGGCCAGATTTGACCTGGTGATGTTAATGGGCTGAGTCCTTGCCTATGAAAAAAAAAATTTCCAATGGAGAAAATAAGACAAGGAAGGAGAGAATTCCCACCCATCTAGCCCATCAAAAGCCCTGTGTATTAGAATATGGACACCCCTAATGAGTCCCAAATCCAATCTTCCCATTTGATCTAGATGTAAAAGCTCTTGTGTTCTATCATTCCTCTGGGTCTTGTTTGAGCATGAAAATAGGTGAAGCTGAGTTTGGGGTAAGGAGATAGATGGCCAGAGTAGGGTCTTTTGTTCTGGAGTGGGGGGGGACACCAAAGAAGATGAGGGGATGTCCTGAGTAGAGGACAACTAGAAGAAATGAAAAACTGAAATGTTGTCTGATGCCTAAGACCAACCAGGAGATATAATGGACTTTGTAGGTTAGTTTGCATTCAGCCATCAATCTGTTGAGTTGAGTCTTAGGATAGTTAATCTAAAAATGAATAGATCAACTTCCCCTGGTAATAGGGCATAGATTTAGGAAGACTAGGAAACAGAAGTCTGGGTTTCAGTTGAAATCTGTGGGTTCAGGAAGAGAAGAGCAAGTCAGAGAAGGTGAGAAGGTCTAGGTGGATAATTATATCTGTGGTAGGGATGTAAAGCTTAAGAATGGAGAATTCTATCTACTCAATAGGTTGGTTGTGGAAAGTGAACAACCTTTCAGTGAAAGCTATAATCTGAGGTCAGTGGACAAATTTCAGAAATCTGTGAATTGAATAAGAATAAAGACATTTTTATTTCAATATAATCGCTATCCATTGTAGTCTTATAATATTTCATTCTATGCAATTAAAAACATGATTCTGAGGAAGAATCTGTGGACTTCACCAGATGACCAAAGGGTCCAGGAGACATACACACATAAGTAAAAATTCTTAAAAATTCTTGTTCCAATCAAGTAAATGTCCTTCAATTGGGGAATGGCTTAGCAAACTATGGTATATGTATGTCATGGAACACTATTGTTCTATTAGAAACCAGGAGGCATGGGAATTCAGGGAAGTCTGGAGGGATTTGCATGAACTGATGATGAGCGAGATTAGGAGAACCAGAAAAACATTGTACACCCTAACAGCACATGGGGGTGATGATCAACCTTGATGGACTTGCTCATTCCATCAGTGTAACAATCAGGGATAAATTGGGGCTGTCTGCAATGGAGAATACCATCTGTATCCAGAGAAAGAACTGTGGAGTTTGAACAAAGACCAAGCACTATTACCTTTAATTTAGAAAAAAAGCTGATCTTATTGTCTGATCTTGCTATCTCTTTTACTTTATGTTTCTTCCTTAAGGATATGATTTCTCTCTCATCACATTCAATTTGGATCAATGTATACCATGGAAACATTGTAAAGGCTGGCAAATTGCCTTCTGTGGGGGGTGGGGGAGGGAAGTAAGATTAGGGCAAAAATTTTAAAACACAATATAAATAAAATCTTAAAAAAAAGAATTCTTGTTCCATAAGACAGCAATTTCACTTGGATAAGGAATTCCCCATGACTATGCTGCTTCTACCAATGAACTTCAGCAGCTGCTTTTCAATTTACTATCTGAGACAGTTACTCAAGATACTTAGAAGTTAATTGATTTTTCCAGGATCTCAGAGTCCTGGAGCATGATTTGAAACTAAGTTTTCCTCAGTTTGACTCTGTGTCTGTATTTCTCATGAGTCATCATTACTAATAAAAGGTATTCAGTAAAAAGTACTTATAATTGAAATGTACTATCCAAATATGAACTATTTTTTAAAAGACTGTGATCCAGGAGACAAAGAGCAGGACTTATTTGGATTCAGGAAGTCACAGTTTCAAATTCTGCCTCTGACACTGGCTGTGGGTCCATGAATAAGTCACCTAAGTTCTTTAAAGACTCAATTTCATCTAAAATGGGGATAATAATGACTGTTGTATCTACCACTCAGTTTTTCTGAGACTCAAATGGAATGATGTACTTTAAAATTTTAAAGTGAAAACTGAAAATTTAAGTAATAAAAATAATAATTATTATTATTATTGTTATTATTATCAAAAATTTAAGGTTCTGGACATCAACATGTATGTTCATGACATTAATAGACAGAAATGATGCTGAAAATTATGACATGGCTACCTAGCTTTACAAAACTGCCAAGGGAAACTTGTTAATCCAATATGTAATATGTGCTAGAAACTGAGGACTCCAGGAAAAAAAAAAAAGCTTCTGCCCATAAGAAGCTTACATTCCATTGGAATTTCAGGGTATTATAGTTACAAAGGAGTAAGAAAAACCAGGGTTCAAATACTGCCTCACATACTAGCCTTAACCACTTAACCACTCTGTCTCAGTTTCCCAATCTGGGAGAAGATAGCATTTTATTAGATTACCTATAAGGTTTCTTCTAACTCAAAATCTATGATCCTTTTGAAATCTTTTGACTTGCTCTGAATACACTGACCAAGAATTTTTCAATGTTTTGATACCTGATTTCATTGGGGGCGGGGATGGCATGGGGTGGTGAGAGTGGCAGTGAATCTTATTCTGTATTAGTTGCCACATGCTGAGTAATATGCTTTGGGGGAACTCCTTGCTTCTAAGTACAAGCTGTCCTTTCTCTGACAAAACCTGGCTAGTTTCATTCAGAGTTTTGTCTGACTCTCACTTGGTTCCTGGATGTAATAGAGGTCTGGAGCGTATGATTGCACAAGCTGAGTAGCTAGTCTGGCATCTGGAGAGCTTACTGCAGTTTCAGTAAGAGAAGTGAGCTGTTGGGGACCTTAATGACATACAGTCATCAGACAACACTGTGACCTAAGTGCAGAGGTCTGTTAGGATGCCCATGTGACAGAACCTGACTCTGCTTCTGGTCTGACAAGACGTAAAGCATTATGAGGCTGATTTCAAGGTTCTTCCCTAGGCAAAAACAAAAATGTTTAGTGAGGCTATTGACTAAGGACTTCAAAATCCAGCCTTTTGGGATTGTCTTGGCTGATAAGGGTAAAAGTATTAATCCTGTTCCTTCGAAATAAACTGGCTGATCCAATTTTCACATGGGAACTAACTTTCAACAGATTTGCTTTTCTTAAGCAGTTTTAGCCTAAAGTCACTATCATATATACCCCCCCCAAAAGAAATCGTAGAACTTTATATCTGGAAGGAACTTTAGAAATTTATGTTTTCTGACCTCCTCAATTTACAGATAAGAAAATCCTTCCTTTCTTTTAAAGTCCAACTCCAATAAAGCTTGATCTTTTGTGATATCTTCCCTGAGCAATTGTAAAACATAAACTGATACATACTGGAGTCCAAGGACCGGGATTCAAATCACATCTCTGAAGTTTACTACCTTAGATAGGTCACAATTTCCCTGGGCATCATATTCCATGAGAGACCTAGATTGGATATGACCTCTAAAGTTCTTTCTAATTGTAAATATATTAACCTGTGATACTTCATTGAAAAAATGCAATTTCCATAGCAATTAAGACATTATAGATAGAGCATCAGTCCTAGAGTAAGAAGGATCTGAGTTCAAATGTGACCTCAGACTGGACAAGTCACTTAACCCTAATGGTCTCAAAAAAAAGGACTTTATTTCCTTCTCTCGAGTTCATCTACCATTTTTTGGACATTATTATATACTTCTTGGGTTTTACTTTTTTATTGTATTCATTTTCATTATATATCCTATCTCTCTAAATAGATTCAAAACTTCTGTCTCAACCATGACATTCAATAATGAAGCTCCAAACTTGCAAATAAAGAAGACTCTCTAAACAAAGATTCTCAAATTCCTTTGTGTATTAGGATATATATTTTTAAAAATTAAAAACAAGGACATTATATTCATCAGAATGTCCCCTGTAACACCTAGCATTGGGATTTGAACATATTAAGAATTTAATGAAAGTTGACTGAAATGAATTGAAGGAAATAGAGTCCCAAAGAGGTTAAATGATAGACCCAGAATCACATAGCTTGTCAGGTTCAATGAATGTTAAATATATTTACTGGAGAAAAAGAAAATGGACAGCTGCTTCCTCTCTAATATAGTCCATGGTTGAATATATGTCTATGGTTACTTCTTGGGAAGCAGTCATATCAAATTCTTTGAGATATATACTTTCAAACATATAACTCTAGGAAATTAATTTTTTCAGACCCCCCCATACTTAGCATTCTAGTAAGGAAACTTCAAATGGAATGAACAACAGTAGCATTGATGTCTCATAGGGTTTCAGAGGTTTCATCTTCCTTACTGAAATTCTCAAAATTTCTAGGAATTCCTAGGGTTCTGGGAGGGAAACATAATGCAAGGAATCCACAAAATATTAATGAATCATAAAATCTGTTTTTGGAAAGAATCTTGGAGAATATCTAGTGTAACTCTTCCTTTTATAGATGAGGAAACTAAAATCCAAAGACTTAAGTGAGTTACTGGAGTTCATAGAGATAGTTGATAGCATACCTAAGATCTCAATCTGAGCCCTGTGACTCCAAATCCAACCCAAATTCCACCAGCCCATGCCACCATTTGATGGGCTCCATCCTTAAGTCATATTCTTAAAGGACCTGGCAGAACCAATGCTAGAGTGACCTGGCCCTTTGGAATTCAAGGTCAGCTCTAAATCAAAATTAGGGAATATCATCTTAGAAGGGAAATGACGGAATTTATTTCATTTTCATTCAGAACTAAGTCATTTCATTTCAACAAACATTTACTAGGTGCTTATTGAATACTTTCTGTATGAAAAGTGACAGACAGCTTAGTAAAGTGAGAAAGTTGACTCTGAAACTTGGAAGACTTGGATTCAAGTTTTACCTCTGATACATGCTAGATATATGATCCTGGACAAGTCACTTAACTTTTCAATACCCCAAGCAGCTAAGATTATAAATTGAGAAGAAGATTATAAATTTACCTAGATTGATAGAGGGGAGTTTTCTAATGCTGTATCCCTAACTGTTTAAATTAAAGATCCAATTCCTATCCCTCTGTATTTAAGGTACTATGCTAGATACTAGGAATTAAAAAAATCTAAAATGCTCATTGATAGCAAGTGAACATTCCAAAGGGAAATCACCAAATCTGAAATAAACTCATAATCTTTCTCTCAAAATTCACTCCTATAGCTAATTTCCTGATTTCTGTCAAGAATACCATCAAACTTCTGGCCAACCAAGCACACAATCACAGAACTATACTAACCTATTGCTGTACTTCACCCTCAATATCTAACCAGTTGTCATCTCTTATTGATCCTACCTGTACAGTATTTCTCACATCTATTTCTTTCTCTCTAGTCATAAGGATATCCTTTGAAGGAATCTCTTGCCTTTGGTCTTCCTGTCTCTAGGCTCTCCTTTCTCCATCTATTCTCAACACTGCTGCCAAAGTAATACTCCTAAAACACAGATCTGATCAATTCATCTTCTGAGCTAAAAACTTCAGGGGTTCCTTATTGCAACTAAATAAAATACAAATTCTTCTTGATACTTAAAACAAATAACAATCTGATTCCTGTTCATTTTTCCAGGATGATTTTATATTACTTGCCTTCACGCACTCTACTTTCAAGTCAAATCAACCTATTTCCCATGCCCAAAATTCTATCTTGTATCACCATGCTTTTGAAATAGCTCCTTCTCCCCATCTCCTGTAAACCCCCCATCACCTTTCAAAACTCCCAACTTCCTATAGGAAGCCTCTTCTGATCTGTCTGATCATTGTTGCTCTCCCTTGGTTCCCCAAGAAATTAATTTGTATTTATGTTGTGTATATATATATATATATATATATATGTATATATATATACATATATATTTGTATTGGTTGATCTACATGCAATATTGTTTCACTTTAAGTGGAATCTAAGACTCTCACAGGTAGGAAATATTTTATTTCTCATTTCTTTATTTACCAGAGCCTAGCACATTAAAGGCAATTAATAAATACTTATTGAGTTTAGTTGAATTGGGAATAAAACAATTGCTCAGAAAAGTAAATAGAAGGCAATTTGGAAAGGATAAGAGTATTCACAAGTGAAAGAAAGCTCTGAAGTAAAGAGGTTAAACATCTTTAACTTTTTTGCTAGGTTGAAAAATATTCCTCCCCTTATGTCCAATTAGTTTCTTTTGTATGGTTCATGATCAGAATATTTGCTATTGACTTATTTTAATTATTGGTTAAAGGGAAGGAGAAGTGAATTTGATTAATTGGCAGTGTAGGACCTTGTCCTGAAAAAAGTCTCATCCCTCTTTAGGCTGGCATTTCCTCACCAGATCCCATGGTTAAGACAGATGCAGAGTTACTGACCTATGAGGAAAGAAGCTTGGAGCCAGTGTTTAAGATTTTGTTTTGTTCTGTGTTTTATCATCAGTCAGAACATAACAGAAGGAAGATAGCAATGCTGAAGATAATGGACACATTGACTGAGAGAACAATTTAAGCTCTTATCTCTGACAGCCAGCATTTTCTGATGAGCTATTAGAATACCAAGGATTTCAGTGCCTAACCTGTGGGGATGGTGATGACCACAGGCAAGTGATGAGAAGTCAAAGCTGCTATAACCTGCAGAGATTGCTCCTATCACATGAACATCTTGCCTGTAGCTTCATTGTGTGCTGGTTCAGTCAGGATGAGTCTGTCAGGAATCAAGCCATGTTCATTTAGAATAGTTATTGACTTGCTGCCATCCAACTTTGGAGTACAGCCTGGGCATCACTTGTTATGTAGCAGGCACTGCCAATTTCCAAGTAAACAAAATAATGGTCTTGTTAGTGAAGAAAGGAAAAAAAGAGCTTTTTAATAGCCCAACTCTCTGAATAATGTCAAGACCCTTGCAGAATCACTCTGGATTGAATTAGAAGAATAGGCCTTGTTTTTCAGGCATAGAGTTTGGTAAAAGTGTAAATGAAACTAAAGGGATCAAACCAGTGCTCATGACAATTGCAATATCTATACTAGCATTCAACAATGCTAAGGTCTTATTATTCAAACACTGACTGCCCAAGGCCTTTGAAATGAAACCTGTGTCAAAAGTTCTCATTTAGTGCCTCCCTTCATCTCCAACCTCATCAGATCCCTTCATCCTAAACAAAATACCAGATTTTTCTATATCATTCTGAAGGATGGTATAGCTAGCCTATTTGAGAATAGATGGAGAAAGGAGAACCTAGAGACAGGAAGACCAAAGACTTATATTTGGGCTGAGGAACATTGCCTTAAATTAATATTATAACCAGAGCTATGGAGGACACAGAGGTGGAATCCCCAGAATCCAACATGTAGTAACATTAAAATCTGTCATCTAATGGAATGCTTCTCAAAGCCTGTTGTACATATGCATATATACTACATTCATACACATGCATACATATATACATATATACATACATATATATGTATATATATATATATATATATATATATATATAGTAAAAATTACCCTGTTAGTGTCAAGGCAGCATTTGAACCCACTTATTCCTGAATAAAAGGCTGACATCTATCCATGATACCAGGCTGTCTCTCATTCCTGATTATGATGATAATAATACTGATCATAGCTACTTACTTTATATAATGTTTTTCAAAGCATTCTTACATAGTCATTTTCTCATTGACTCTTTTGAAGTACCATTGAACTCCAAAACAATAGCATTCCACAGTTTTAGTACTAAATGCATTCTGATTTTTTGAAAGTTGAGGTATAGCAAGTATGATAAACCTTATTTAGACTATTTAGTGAATTATAAGTATAAAGATAGGGTTTCATGTCAACCAAAATCAATTGTGAAAGACACAGGTATCATGATTGAATCAATTATAAGTATGAAGTAGGCATGAATGAATCCTTAATTAATTTGATAGAAGTTAAATAACTTAACTTTAAATGATGATAGTTGACACCACAAAGGAAATAACTTGTAATTGACTGAAAGCCTCCAACACAACTCTGGGCTGCATATAAAAAACACAGATCTAGTTCTCAGCCAGTGAACTGAGTATTGAAATCAAGTAATGAAGGACTCCTGACAGATAAGACACATGCTTCTTTCTCTCTGTCTCTATCTGTGTTTCTCCCTTTCCTCTTCATCCCACCAGTGACTCAAGTCAATAACTGAAATTTCCAGAATGGTAGTGGCAGAAGAATGACTTGCAGATGTATGTAGAAAGAGTTATTAGAAGATAGCAGGAGCTTCAGTTATTGTTTCTGTTGAAAAGCACTGTCTCTTAGAGGCCAGTCAAAATTACACCTCAAGGGAACTTGATGGAGACTCTATGGAGAAATAAAAGAACTACTGGAAACTGGAAACCAGTTTTACTTTGTAAATTTAATTTGTAATTTACTTTGTAAACACTTTTTCTAAAAGCTAATATAGGGTAGCTGATTAACAGTGAGAAAAACATAAGTGGGGCTGGTGAGTAACAAAATTAGCATCCCCTCCAGGTTAATCCTACAAGGTTTAGAGTAGTTAGACTTCCTTGAAGAGTACCAACCTGCCAATTCCAATTTGGAATTGGGGAAGTTAGGTATTGATACCATACAAATAGGATTGCTGATTTAGAACTGAAAGAGAATTTAGAGGTCACCAAATACAACTCTTATTTGACAGATAATAAAACAGATTTGAACAGGTTAAGAGATTTACCTCAAATCAAATAGATTAGTAAAAATAAGCAAACCAAAAGTCAAACCCAGATTGTAAGGTTTTAAACACAATAAGCTCTCAGCCATACCACACTGACTTCCTCAGAATAAGCTCTGCATTAGAGCATAACTTTTTCCCATGGAAAATTATAAATTCATTATGTTTGAATTTGAATGAAGTCTGGGCTTTAAATCTCTTTAGGATAGTATAGCTAGCCCATTTAAGAGATAATATCTGGATCTAAAACAAGGGTTTTTAACATAGGATTCATTAACTTATTTTTTTTTAGGTTTTTGCAAGGCAAATGGGGTTAAGTGGCTTGCCCAAGGCCACACAGCTAGGTAATTATTAAGTATCTGAGACTGGATTTGAACTCAGGTACTCCTGACTCCAGGGCTGGTGCTCTATCCACTGCGCCACCAAGCCACCCCAGATTCATTAACTTTTAAAAAAAATGTTAATAATTGTTTTAATTTAATGTTTTCTTTGTAATCCTATGTAATTTATTTTATAAATCTAAAAGACGTTATTTTGAGAATTTTACAGACTTCATCAGACTAACAAAAATGGTCCATGACACAATGAAAAGTTAACAATACCTGATGGAGGCAACTGGGGACCTTGGGATATATGCCTTCTGATATTTTGTCATGTCCATCCACCCTCAGCTGTAGTACTGAAATAGTAAAGGAGAATCAGTAAACATTTCAATCTTGGAAATACATCTTGTATTCTTTCATTTTGATAGCAATGACCTCAACAAATTTTAAGTTCTAAGAAAGAGTCAAAATGTTTATCTTAGTGGAACCTAGTCTTATGTTTTGAAATTAAAGGAACAGAGACCCTGAATGTCCTCTCCTTGGCCTCCCAACCTCTCTGCCCCACAAGAAAGCTTGTTTCTGCACATTTCCCAGCATTGGGGAAGGAAGAGCAAGCTTGATGACCAAGACAGGAAAAGAGCCAACCACTGACAAATACCATCATAATGCATCTGATGTAGCCACCCAGGAATTTATTCTTCTTGTTTGTATGTATTTTTACAAATGGTTGCTCCCCCAGATATCAGTCCCGTGGGGTGGGAGAGAGATGGGGGGGGGGGAATGAGAGAGGGAGAGAAAGAGACAGAGAAAGGAGAGGAGGAAAGAGAGGGAGGGAAGAAGGAAAAGAGACAAAAATAGATAAAAAGAGAATGATAGAAAGACAGAAAGAAGAGAAAAGGAGAGGGAAGAAGAAAGATGTCAGGAAGGGAAAAAAGGAGAGGAGACAGAGAAACTGTGGCATCTGGACAGAATTTGTCACTTCCTGTGTCTCTGAAGCTATAAAAAACAGTTGCTATATGATCTGTAGCAGGCATGAACATGATTTTGCTATGTAAGTCATATAGCACACCATAATTAGTTTTAGAACATAATACATTATAGTAATCTTTGGGAATATTGCTTACATCTTATTTATGGATTAAAACAGAGAAGTGGAAAGAGATCAGGATCCAAGATCAGTAAAGAACTACATTTCATTTCTGTCTCAGGCACTTACATCCTTGGGTTAGTCTCTTGATCTCCCCAATCCTCAGTTGCAAACTGAGATTCTAAGCATAAAATGAGAAAAGCATATGTAAAGTACTATGCAAATTTAAAAGTACTATATAAATGTCAGTTATTATCCCTCTAACAGTAAGTATGAAATATGTTAGTTTTGGTTCTTTAAAAAAGCAATATAGTGGATCAAGGCCGGGTCTGAAAGCCAAAAGCTTTCACACATATTTAGTATGTAACCTTGGACAATAGTTTGCCACCTGAAATTGAAATTCTCAGCACCTATAGATTTTACAAAGAAGATAATAGTCTTCATGGGTACTTGGAAGTTCCATATTGTAGTTAATCCACTGATCCATTGCTTATCCCTTATATTGTTTCTAGTTTCTTTTTTTGTCAGAAAACCATCAATCTGTTCCTTCCTTCAATATGATTAGAAAATATATATCCATTTTGTGATGTTTTATCATCTTGATTTGGCCAGTTTCATGTAGTAAAGAACATTTGATATTGGTATATATATATATATATATATATGTATATATATATATATATATACATATATATATATATATATATATATATTTGTATCTATACTCATGTATTTGTATGTGTATGTGTATGTATTTGTGTGCATGTGTGTTATGTGTGTTTACATTGCATATATATGAATATCCCTGCACATGTGTTTATATTCTTATCTATTTTTTCTCTCTTAAGTAATGAGGTTACACAGAGAAATTGTATGATTGGAGAGGGGGAAAAAAAACTTGTTCAGTTACCCCAACTCTAGTCCAGTCCTACCCCACATTTTGAATTTTAGAACTTCAAAAGTATCTCTTTTTTTTCTCCTGGACCAGATCCAGAGCTGAACTCCATTCAAAGGGCAGAGGCAGCTGTGGGCCTCACATACCAATTCCCTCTTCCTAAGCTGTACAGTTACAGGATAGGGAAACAGGAAGGTGGTGAGGCCTCATTTGGAGATGGGAAATTGTTTTTGAAGGTGTGGGCAGCAAAGGGAAAGGGGTGGAGTGAGAAAAGGCTGAAAGGAAAGTAAATCTTAGAGAAAGGCAGCACCTAGTTGTGGGATCTCTTCCCAATGAGGAAGAAATGACCCTAGGGAAAGAAAAAGTAGAGGATGCTATCATTTAAGCAAAGGCTCCTGGGGGGAGGTGGGTGGTGTCTCTCCATGGAGAATCTCCTCTAGGAAAATTACTACATTTATTAGTGGATTATCTTCCCAGCAATTAAATACCAAACTCATGCCAAAGGTACTGTCCTTGCTCTCACTGACACTTCACTCTGTGGGCCCTATGAAGCCTATATGCATGCTCTGGGATTTCTTATTAACAGTAACAAAGTCACATTACTTTAATAACTTAAGGGTTTACAAAGTAACTTCTTTACAGCAGGCTTATGAGATGGGGGTTGTAACACAATTATCCCCATTTTATAGATGAGGAGCATGTACTACAGAGTGGCTAAATTACCTTCTCTAAAATCACATAGCCTGTAAGTGTTAGAGCTGGTATTTGAACCACTTCTAACAACAAATCTATGGTCATGTTTTGTGATAGTCTATGGAATCACTAATATCCAAAAATAGTTGAAGGCACAATTGTGATAGTTTTCATCTTCATGGCAATAGTCAAATTATCAACCTAGTTGTTAGAAAACTCATTCATTATCTTTCAAAACAAAGTTCATTATATTTGTAAGTGAAATTTTATAGACCAGGGAGAGAATGCTCTGCTACCTACTTATCTTTTGACAATTTGTGCTTCCCTAGGACTTTGTTTATTAAAAAGTATGACAAATCCAGTATACATTTAATTCTTTAGTCTTTATTAAACCCTATGGAAATAGACAAAGAACAATTATGTAGTATTATATTTCTTTTTTTTCAGGATGGAGAAATGAAATCTGTTAGTGACAGATTCTGAATTGTTTCTAGTCAGTTTATTCTATAAGCATAGTACTTAAATAGATGAGTTAATAATAGAGATCTTTGTCATATACTTCTTTTCCTCTTCCAGTGTTGCTGTCTCATTGAGGTTACTTAATAATTATAGCCAAGTTTTATATGGGGTAGCTAGGTGACACAGTAGATAGAGCTCTGGCCTAGAGGGAAAAAGACCCCTCTTCCTGAATTTAAATCTGATCTCAGACTCTTGCTACCCATGTGACTCTGGGCAAGTCACTTAATCCTATTTGTCTCAGGACTAGATTGTGATTTGTTTGCTGGTTTGGGGGCTGTTTTTCTGTTTTGTTTTGTCCCTGTCAAATGAGCTAGAGGAAGAAATAGCAAATGACTCCAAGAATCAAAAACAACAAGCAATTGCCAGGTACTTTACTATGATCATTACAAATATTATTTCTTTTGATCTCACAACAGCCCTGTGAAGAAGGTACTATCATTATCTCCATTTTACAGATGAGCAAATTGAAGAAAACAGAATTAAGCAATTAATCCAAGGTCACACAACTAGTAAATTTGAGGTTGGATTTGAACTCGAGTGTTCCTGACTCCAGCTTTATGCACTGTGCTACCTAGTTCAAAGTAATTTGTATAGTCTACTCAGGCATTAGCTACCAAAGAAATGATGAGAATTAAAAGGATTCACTACTTTAATCCAACTAGACTCATGTCACTGAGTGGCTCTTTTTTTTTTTTTGCTTTTGCTTTTAATAAAATTTATTGAATTGACCTATCAGTAGCACTAACAGGTCTACTTTTCAGAAGAGATGGAAAAACAGGAAGGAAAAAGATCTATATGTATAAGGATATTTATAACAGCTCTTTTGTGGTGACATTGAGCAAGTATCGACCCATCAACTGGGGAATGGCTGAACACATTGTGATATGATTATGATGAAATGCTAGTCAGCTCTAAGAAATGATGAATAGATGTACTATATACAAATTAATAGCAATATTACAGGATGATCAGTTGTAAATGACTTACCTTTTCTCAGTAATTCTATGATCCAAGAGAACTCTGAAGGATTTTTGATAAAGAATACTATCCATCCCAAAGAAATAACTGATGGTATCTGAATGTAGTTTGAAGCATACTTTTTTAACTTTATTTTTCTTGAGGTTTCTCATTGTGGGGGGCATATATTTACTTTCACAACATAACTATTATAATAATGTTTTGCATGACTAAGCATTTTTATCTATATTCAATAACTTGCTTTCTCAATAAGGAGGAGTGAGGTGTGAAGAAGGGAGAGAATTCACAACTCAAAGTTTTAAATATGAATGCTAAAATTTGTTTTTATATATAACTGGGAAGAATAAAATGAAGAGGAAAAAGGCTATAATAATAGCAGCTGTTTAGAAAGTGCTTTAAAGTTTTTGGATTGCTTTACAAATATTACCTCATTTTCTCCTCTTAACAATGTAATGGAATGTAAATGTTATTTACATTTTATAGGTGAAGAAACTGAGGCAGAGGTAAATAACTTGTCTAGGGTCTCACAGAAGCTATCCAAGGCCAGAATTGAATTCAGCTTATCCTGACTTCAGGTCCAGCGCTCTATCTACCCTGCCACCTAATTGTCTTGGTGATAAGCCATTTACCTTTTCTTTGCAGAACTTGAATTTATAAAATAGAAAAAATAATTAGCCATTTCTTCATATAAGAAGTAGTTGAATCATTTTTCTCTCTTAAAGTCTTTTGACATAGACATTTCCATTTAGCTTCCTGAATCTCAGCCTATCAACATGTTAGAGACAGATTTTCCATGCAAACATCTGAACATAATTGTTACAGGTGGAAGTTTTTTTTTTTAGGATACATTGGGCATTCCCCAGGAATCTAAATAGCGATAGCTTGAACAAAGGAACTTCAATAATATTTCTATTTCTGTGTCTAGAGCAAATTGACATCTATACTCTATATTTTTTCATGCTAGATTATTCTTGCCACAAACTCCCATAGATCTTAGAGGGATCCTAATTGAGACCTTCCTATAAATCTGTTAACAGTTAGTGGCCTCTTTACCTATTATCCCTCATTTTTCTCTACATGCTGGGTTTCCTTCCTTTCTGGATTACACATTTTTTGGATTCTTTTTTAATTCTTTGCACACAATTCTTCCTGGGCAAATTGTAGTCCTGTGCCTGTCATGTCCTGTGCCTCTGCTGCCCTTTGGGTCATTTGCAATTTTGATTCCAGAGAGATTGTGATTTTCTGTGATTTCCAGTCACATATCAGTGAAAGAATATTGATATTTAAAAAAGGGAAGCTTTTATTTCAGGGAGGAGCCTACAATTTCCCAAATAATCTAGATAACTCTTCATCTCCCTTCATTTCTGGACCTACTTTATTATAAAAGATAATTTTTTCCTCTCTTAAATATCCTTATAATACATAAGAAATTCTTAACCTGAGTTGTGCATAGTTTTTAGGGGGACCAAGAGCCTGGACAGGAAAATATTACACTTTTGTTTTCACTAATCTCTTGCTAAAATTAACATTTCCTTCAAATATTTAGGGGCCTGAAAATGTTTTTTAATATAGTTTGATAAATGTATTCCAATATAATAGGCTTCTTTTATAATTAGGAATGTATTTACTTCACATATAATATATAAAATAAAAGCAGTATAATAAATGCATATGTATAGCAAAATATAGTTTGCATTTTACTTTTTGCATTTAAAACTATTATTCTGAGGAGTCCATAGACTTAACCAAATTGGCATCAATTTCTTCAAACATGTTAAAAAAAATCTGATCTATATGACTTAATTTAACTTCTCAATAAACACAGTTTTAGTCTATTTTTTAAAGCTTGTTTCTCTGAGAAGTTTATATTTCATCTGAGCATGGTTTCACTAAACAGATCATCCAAGAAGTTGATTTCATTGCTAGTCTCCAACTCCTGAACTAAACATTTTCCTAATTCTGTCTTTGCCATCTGATTCTAACCTAAACTCATCTAATTAATCAAGAGATAATAATTTGTCTCAGACTTGGGACTAAACATTGGGGATATACAAATGACAATAAATGAAACTCAAAACAGCTTAAATTCCTAGGCTTCTCCTTGACTTACTGTCCTCAAACCAAAACAAAGTGGTGTCTTCTCCATGAGTCAGAAGGATACCTTTTAGTTCCCCACCAATCATTCACCATTTAAAAAAATTTAGAAAATCAACATGTTTAGACTAAAGATATTACACAATTGTTCATTTGCAATGGGCATGTCAAGGAGCAGATTTTCCACATAGATTAAAGCAAAGAGTTTCTCAAAGAAACAATTAAAAATAAGTTCGTAAGGAAATCGGTGAAACTCTTTGTGATCATGCTTAGTCAGAAATGAGCAAAAGCAAGGTGATCTTGAAGGCTGAATGCTTCAAATTGAAGCCCTTATAAAGAAATGACTGACCATTTTTCCCATTTCCCAGGAGCCAATGCTAGAAAGAGAAGGGAGTAGGCAAAAACAAAAACTAGTCTGTCACATATCCACAGAAATAATCCTGATCTACTTTCAGCTCAATGTACTTTTTTTTGCATTATTCCCTCCCACAAATTATATCTTTTGTTTGTTTTCCTCTTTATTTAAATATATATGAGGCAAATACCTAAGACCTGTCCCTGAGAAAAGGGTATCTGGTAATGTAACCCCTTTCCATTCTTCAGCTCCTTTGTCTTCATGTGGAAGTAAAGGAGGACAAAATCATGGAATAATTAAAACAGCTCTCATTTGTCAATTACTTGAGACATTCTGACCAAAGGCTCCAGGACCTCCCTTCTTTTCTTTGATCCTGTTCTTCCTCAGCAGGAGTTTGTGTTACCAGAAAGGTCTGAACTTCAGGAAGGTCTCTATCTGTCAGTCAGAGTCCAAAGTTTAGCTTTCTGTGTAGGCAGAATAATTGATATCCTGAGTGGTAAAAACTGAGGCTTCTGGGAAAGTCTCACTTAAAAAAAAAAAAACTCCCTCATTGCTTTCCCCATTTTCTAAATTCTCATCATTAAAGGATGAATACTTCAGACTAATGCAAATACAATATAAATAACCCTAGCTGGGATTAGTAAAGTAAGCTTATCAGTTATTAACAAGATATCTATGAATGAATCCATTCTTTCCAAGGAGACAGATGACTTGTAGCAGGGCTAAGGGGGTATTAAGAACCAGTCCCAGTTCCAGAAGGCTCATGATGAAATTTAATAGAGGGGTGATTGATTTAGAATGAAAATGAAAGCTTTTTATGATTTTCTGGACATGACTAATGTGAGAATTTTCTTGGCTCAACTATAGATGCTTGTGGCAATCTTTGTTTTTCCTGCTTTCTCAATGGATTGGTGGAGAGGGTAAGGTGGAAAACAGAGAATTCAGAACTGAAATTTCAATTTAACTTAATTTTAAAAAATAAAGTCTAACAATGGAGTTCTCACCTAAAAGGACAAATAAGGCTAGTGAACTCTGAAGATCCAATGGATAGCATGAGGGTGGTGAGAGATATTGTCCTGCACCAGGGAACAAAGAGAATTTTTTAACTGGGATAAGGGCCCCTCTTAAGATAATAACCCCAGAGGCAGTAAGGCGGTACAGTGGATAAAGTACCAGTTCTGGAGTCAGAAGGACCTGAGTTCAAATCTGACCTCCAACACTTAATAATTCCCTGGTTGTGTGACCTTGGGCAAGTCACCTAACCCCATTGCCTGGCAAAAGCAAAATAAACAAAAATAATAACCCTTTTGGGTCATTTCATTGCTATCCTTGTAATATTGGTCCTTCTACCTCCTTCTTCCATTATCTGCTGTCCCAGTGTTCCTTCTTTACTATTCCATGATTAGCTAATCCTCCAGGACTCCTTTGAAGTAAGCCTTTTTCTCCATTATCATAAACTGCTCCTAAATTGGGGTTATTCCTAACTGGACCAGAGCTTCTCTTCTGTGGGTTCAATGGCACTTTACTACCTCTAATGATGAAAAGAAGCAAAGTTGGAATTAGTCCCAGAAGGCTTACCAACAAATGTTGAATTCCACATTTTGTCAGGAAAGGGATGAGGAAGATAAAGAATGCTAGGAAAAATCACTAACTTTTCCCAGTCCCAGGTCTATAGGAAACAAATAATACAAGATTCAGAGCTAGAAGAAACTTAAGAAATCATCAAGTCCAATGCCTCTCTTCATTTTTCAGATGAGGAAACTAAGTCCTGGAGATAATTCCACAAATAATAAATAGAAGAACCAGGATTTGACTCTTTAGGAAACTAGACCCTCTGATTCCAAATGTAGATTTTGTTTCATCACTAAGAAAATATCAGTTCTTCACTGTGAAATAACCAGTTAAGAACAGGACACTGGAATACTGATGAAAGCAGAGAATCCTTGATATTAAAAAAAAGTGGAGGACTGAGAGGCAATAAACTTTTTCTATTTAACAAGCCACACAAATGATATTTCTTTTATTTTCCTTCTCATTATGAAATACATACATATATAATATACATACATATATATGTCTGTATCTACATATAGACATATGTGTATTCATGCATATGTATACATCCACACACACATTTGGCAACCAATATCTGTGTTCAGTAGATAGATCCTTGGATATGTTAGATCACTGTTGCAGTTCTCAGTTCTGCTATGAATTAGCTATGACCTTGGTCTGATTGGAAACCTTTCTTCTCCAGCCCTCACCACAAACAGAAAAAGAACTTTCCCAGTGGCCTGTCACAGAACTTTAAATTTTTCCACCACAACTTTAGCAACTTTACTATTATAGGTCTCAAAGGCATTTCAAGTTTAATATCCCCCTTTTTTAATGCAAATATTGCTGAAGATATGTTGAGTATAACAGGAGAGTCACAACTAGAACAAGTTGAGCATGACTTTGTCCCAAGGCAAAAATTATAGAAAGATATAAAAACATTAACTGTCCTTCCTCCTAGACCTATCCCATTTTGCCCCTTTTTTTCAGGGGTACAAACAGCAGTAACTTCTCTGTACCAGTCTTATACCTCCCTCAGCCCCTACCAAACCAGAGGAAATTGTATTCTGAAGTTTCAACCTTAATTTCAGTTGGAATTTGTCTTTATCCTAAGTATAAGAAGTGTTAGGTATAGTTCAACTTAACATAATAGGTGGTACTGATTGACAGCTAATGGACAGCTAGTAAGAACCAAGAACTGGGAATGGAATGCAAAACAGAAATAAGATGGATACTGGAGTCAGGAGGTAGTCCAGTCAGTCAACAATCATTTGATGGTCAGATACCTTCCTAAGTGCTGGAGGTACAAAGAAAAGTAAAAATAAAATTAAACAAAAAAAAAAGGCAGACTCTTCTTTCAGAGAGCTCACAACAGAGGGAGAAAAGGCAAAAGAGAAAAGAGTAGAAGAGAAAATTTGGACACACTTCATGGTGCTATTTTCCTTATTTTAGGTGATGAATCACAGATCTTGATTTGCATGTGACTTCAGTGGCCTCTAGACCCATCCAGACCTGATCAAGAGTTTTTACTACAAGTCCTTACTACAAGTCCTATTACTCCAAGAAATGGTTATCCAGTCTTTGAATAGTTTTGTTATGAAGTTTTTCATTACAATAAATTGAAATCTACATTTCTATAACATCTACTCATTGTTCTTAGTTTTGTTCTCTGTAGCTAACCCAATTAAAATAAATTTGTTTTTTCCATGATCATGTTTCCAATATTGGAAGAAAGCATATCTCCATTACCAGAATGGGGGACCCAAAGAGAATGAGTTATAACTGATAGAAAACCCAAAGTATAAAGTAAATGATAAATTGCATATAGTAATGGCTTCAGCATATTGGATAAATTCTTTCCAGAGAAAATATAGAACATAGACAAAATCAGAAAAAAATAAAAAAGTCTAGTTGGGTTATGATCTCTATTAATAGAGGCAACACCCCAGATTGTGAAACCACAAATCTCCCTATGTCCTTCTAAAGGGAAAAAACATATGACTTTTGTTTAGAAGCCTTAGACTATCCTCCCTTCTTTAATATCCTTCATTTATTGAACAAAGGATTTATATAAATATTAGACTTCTAGAATTTTAATTGGAATTTTAATTCATTCAAAAGGAGCATTACTCCCTTTGTCCAGTGCTTAGATCTAAGAACAATAGTGCTGAATGGACAAGGATTTTAACCCTTTTTCTGGTTCCTAATTAAATAAAGATGTGAGAGTAAACAAGTAGGAGGATAGAGAAAAGGTATTTTTGGTTGTTTTGGTTATCTTTTGGCCATTAAAGAAAATTTTTAGAATGAATTCTTTTTCAAAGCATTTTATTTTTATGTAATGCATATATTTATGTAATGAAACAATCATTTATAAAATATAGAATAATTAAAAAGATGATTGTACATGAACCTGCAAATCTACTGTATAAACTTACTATTCCTGTTAAATATACAAAATTATTATGTAAATTTCTTTATTTCTTTTTTCCTTCCCTTCTCCCACCCAAGAGATGACCACCATTACATATAATAGGTATATACTTATATGTATGTATGTACGTGTATATGAGTATATGTATATGTATTAAACACATATATAATAATCATTTATATATCTACTTCTCAGTTATTTCAGATCCAGATAGCATCTTTCTTCATAAATCCTTTATAGTTAATTTCTTTAAATAGTAAAAGAAACTTATTCATTCTTGTTTTGGGGGTTTTTTTTAGGTTTTTGCAAGGCAAATGGGGTTAAGTGGCTTGCTCAAGGCCACACAGCTAGGTAATTATTAAGTGTCTGAGACCAGATTTGAACCCAGGTACTCCTGACTCCAGGGCTGGTGCTTTATCCACTGCACCACCTAGCAGCCTCGAAATTTATTCATTCTAAAAATAATTTTGCTGTTTCTGTAGACAATATTCTCTTACTTTGCTCTTCATTATTTCATAGAAGTCTTTCTATTTTTTCTAAGATCTGTGAGCTTATTCTTATAGCCCAATAGTATTCCACCATAATCATATACCATAATTTGTTCATTCAGTTACCAATTGATGGGCAACCTTTGCAATTTCTAGTTCTTTGCTACCACAGAGAGAGTTGCTATAAACATTTTATAATATATCGTCTCTTTTCCTTTCTTCATTAATCATCTTTAGAAGTAGACCTGGTAGTGGTATCACTGTATCAAATATAGGTAGTTTGATAACTCTTTAAGAATAATTCCAGATTGCTCTCCAAGATGCTCGAATCAATTCACAATTCCACCAATAATGAATTAGTGTCCCAGTTTTTATAAATGAATCCTTTATGAGCTTTTGACTTACTGAATTTTTTTTAGTTAGATCTCTGGAATTTTAGCTAAAGTGTTTATACCATCATTATATGGTAGAAAAGAGCACTGCCTTTGAAGTGAAAAGGTCCTGGAATCAAATCTAGATTCTTCTGCTTATCATCTGTGTGCTTTTGGACAAATCCTTTCTCTTCTCTTCTCTGGCTCTCAGACCCCTTGTCTGAATAATCAGGAGGTTGAAATAGATCATTTACAAGGTCTATCTAACTATCTAACTAATATCTCATCTGCTACAGAAAGTCCTTCACAACCCAACTTAATTCCAGAGCTTTCCCCTGTTAATTAATTCCTATTAATCATGTATAATTTGCTTTGTATATATTTGTTTTTATGTTGTGCCCACACAATTTAGATTGTAAATTCCTTGAGGGCAGAGACTGTTACTATTTTTGGTTTGGTTTTTTTTTTTGTCTTTTGTCTCTTTTGGTATGCTTAGAGTTTATCCCAGTACCTGACCTATTGAATTAAATTGAATGTTTACTGAATTGAATTGGACTATGATCATGGAAATAAAAAGACCTCAAGCTATAAAAGCATGTGTACAGCCCTAACCATGGACTGAGAGACCAGATTAGCTAAGTATGGAGATACTTTTTCTCAGAAATTTCACCATCAGTCAGCCTTGAGACTCAGGAAGATTTTCCAGCTGATTTGTTCTCCATTCCTAAAAGGAATGCTCACACTGCAGAAATCACAAATCATATGTAATATTAAAATAAAAGCAGTAATTCTTAGGAATGGTTAGCTATTTAAGTTTGGAATCAGAGGACTAAGTTGGAATTCTGACTCTGTAGCTTAGTATCTGTGTGACTTTGGGCAAGTCACTAACTGCTCTCAGTCCCCAGCATTTTTATTTCTGAAAATTGGGGAGGAGGGGTAAATAAGATTATCTATAAGGTACATTCCAGCTTTAAATCCTGTGATCTCACCAATCCCTAAGATATGAGAGGTTTGTGGTTAGGTTTGAGCTTCACCTGCAGACATTGGATAACCTGGTTTAAATTATTTCTGCATCGTGTGGAAGATTGGACTCCATGTCCTTGGGGGCCTTCCTTGCCTGTTTTTTCCCTCAACTAATACAATCATGACTGACGTCTCAGTTGCTTGGACCTCTCTGCAGCTCTCTGCTTTGAATGAGAGATTCTCTAAGGGCCAGCACATTCCTCTGATTCCCGGTGGGGCATAAGACACGCAGTGGGTCTGAATTCATCACTGGTCGGTTCCCTCATCATTGGGATTGCAGAAGAAGCCTTGTGCAAGGTCAAACTGGGAGAGCTGGGGTCAGGAAAGGGGAGATTCCATTCCCAGTTCCAAAGCTGCCTTGGCGGAGTCCTGATGGGAGCTACAGAATCTCTCAGTTTTGGTTTCCCCCAATGGAGATTGGCCTCTCTGCTGGCCTACATAAATGAGTGATGTTTTATGATTTGGGATGCGAGCTATTACATAAATTAGAATAGAAGAGAACAACCATGAGAAGAGAACAGAGGAACTCATACAGAAGGACTGACAAAGAGACTAGGGAAGAGAGTCAGGATTGCCCATAACTAACTGACTAAATAAATAAATGAAAATAGACCCATAGATCACAAAATAAGGTGATTTTTTTAGTTAAAAAAACTAGGACCTTGCAATAGCACCCTTCCTCATGGAGTTGAATTTGGTACAAGGTAGATTTTTCTAATGTCATTCTACGCCATTAAGTTACTAAAATATCAAAAGTACCCAGACTTCAACACTTTAAAAGTCTGTCATTTTGTTGGTATAGGTTTCCCTCCACTGATACAGATATAATGGAGCTTTGTCACATGCCCAGATAACAGAAGAAGGGAGCATCTACAAAGGCTATCCATGTGGGGAACAAATGCAGAATGACTTTAAACAGAAGCAGATTTCTGGTAAATTCCAGATTGATGTCTCCATCATAGGTGATCTAAGCTTGTATCAAAACCTGATCCCATGGATGTCATCCCCTTTGTAATTTAGGTCAAGGAGTCTGTGAACCTGAATACCAATTAAAAAAAGAAAGAAATCGCATCTTAATTTTCATGAACCTCTAGCTGAAGTTTAGTTTAATTATTTGAAAAACCAACATTATTTTGAAAAAGTTCATAGGCTTCACCAGAGTATTAAAAAGATCCATAGCATGTGTGCATGCACACACATATAAACACATACACACACACACACACACACACACACACACACACACACACACACACACTCTCTTAGAGAAGTTCTGATTTTGGTGATCTTCCAGAGGTTCTAAGGCAGCAAAATTCTTCACATCCTTCAGCCAACCTACTGATGAACTTGACTGACCTTAAACAGACTGATGTTTACATAGCATGTGTGTTCTCTGGCCTCTTTGTGAAGCTGTTCCAATTTCTTGTAGAACTTGATAGAGGATATGCTCTCCTATAATAATCTCTGAGAACTCAGGCTCATATCCCTACTCAAAAGAGATTGTGGGAAGACTTCAGTATACCTGTTGTTTTCTACCAAAACAAACAAATTAAACAAACAAAAAAATAAAATCTAAAAACCAATATTTTACTGTTGCATGGATTCTGAATGCAGAGAGAACTCACTGCATCTCTCAAGAAACTATGATGCCTCTTCAAGCTCTGGCCAAAAAAAAAAATCATCATTATTATGAGAACCTCAATCAGTAGGGGCAAACAACCAATCAATGAAACCTCTGCCCAAGTCACTGAAAATGCAAACACAAATATGGGATAGTCCTTACCCTCTTAGGAGCTTACAATCTACTGGGGTAACCAATATATGCTCCTCTAAATAAATTAAAATACAATAAAATAAATACATTAAAATAAAAAATAAATACAAAGTAAATACAAGGTCATTGGGAAAGGGATGAGGAACTGCAGCATCAGGGACTGGGATAAAAAAATTATAAGTAAATTTATTTTATGAATTTGACTCACTAGTTGGACTATGCAAACACAATCAACTGGTAAGTAGTTATGAAGTATCTATATACTGTGCTAGGTGATGTATTGCTAGAGAACAGAGAAGAAAGTAGAAGAAACAATCTCTTGCCCTCGGGAATCTCCAAAGCTCATTGGGGGAATATACAGGTCACAATTCAAAAGTAATTAGATCATATAGACTGAACTTATTCATATAGTCTGTGAGTTCTGTTGAGGTGTTGACGAGATGAAGATCCCTTGGAGGAGAGAGGGAGGAGTAACCTTGGAAGGTTTCATAACAGAAGTGAACCTTGTATTAGATGAGTTGGTGAGCCTTCAATATGAATATGCTTTGCTTAGGGGTGAGAAGAGATGATGATATTCTTTTTGAAGTTACTAATGAGGATAGCAAAAGATGATTGAGATTTCAAGACAAAGAAGAGAAAATATATCTGGTTTATCCAGAAAGTTAATAAAGATTTGTCTGTGCTTAATCATGAAACATCTAAGGAACCTGGAGAATATTGATGCAGAAAATCTTATCTATTTTTCCCAGTACTCTTGCTGCTCTCTCTCTTTTTTCATGAATTTCAAAGAAAAGTAGAAAGGTTTGAAAAACTGCAGCAGCAAAATGGCCATTCATCCCAACTGACCTCAGGATAAAATACTGTACAATGAATTTCCAGTTTAGATTTGGAGATTTAGTAAGCTATGCCCTCTACTGGTTAAACCCAGAACTTGCCTTGAAAGGAATACTGGTTTGAAGTCTTTGGATTTCTTTAGGAAAAAGACGCTGGAAGGAAAGAAATGATGCCTTTTCCCTCCAGTCCTAACTATTCTCTTGTAAGGCAGGAATAGGTGACTAGTTGGAGGAAAATATGAATGAGGAAGCAGCAGCTTCTAGCAAGTGTATATTTGTGTGTGTGTGTGTGTGTGTGTGTGTGTGTGTGTGCATGTGATTTAGTCAGCACTATGTCCAGGATATGCCCCTAAAGAAGGGAAAAATAAAATCATGGATTGTATTAGAACTGGAAAAGATCAACTCATTTAACCTCCTCATTATATGCATGAAGAAATAGGCCCAGAAAGGCTAACTTATCCAAGGTCACATAGCTCCAAATTAAACATATATATATGTGTGTGTGTGTGTGTGTGTGTGTGTGTGTGTGTGTTCATATGTGTATGTATGTATGTATGTATGTATATGTATGTTAAGTACCCTCCTATGGAGGCAGCTAGGTGTTACCACCTAGGGTAGAGTGGTAACAGGAAGACTTGAGCTTAAAGACAGCCTCAGACAATTATAAGCTGTGGGATCCCAAGAGCAAGTCTCTTAACCCTGTTGGCCCTAAGCCATCTTAGAAGAAAATGACAAACCAGTGTCTTTATACCAAGAAAACTTCTTTTGCAGAGCTGGTGTCCTTTTGGTCAATGAGATCACAAAGAGTTGGACAAGACTGAGCTGAACAATAACAACAATGTTCAAGACACTGTACCAGACTATGAGGATAAAAAGAAAAAACTGAAAACCAATTCCTGCCTTCTGCTAAGGAAATACAAGATGTCATTGGATAAGCATAGACATGATAATTTCAGGAGGGAAGAACAGTAATACCAAAGAGATCAGAAAGGCTTTCATTTTCATAAGAGATTGCATCTGACCTGAGCAATGGAGGAAACTAAGGCTTCAAAAAGCAGCATTAAGGGGTGAGTGTCCTCCAAATGTCTATGCAACAGTACTTAGAGGAAGATGGAATGTTGAGCCCATTGAACTCCAAGTGGGCTAGTTGGGCTACAATGTCAAGTTTAAGAAGAAAATGAAATACGCCTGAAAAGGTAGATCAGAGCCTGACTGAAGAACTTTAAATGCCAAGCAAAATAGTTCATATCTGAGCCTAGAGGCGATGACTCTCTTGGGGAGGGGAGGAGCAATGGGGACACAAGGACAAATCTGTGCTTTGGGACGATTATTTTGGGAGTGAGCAAAGCCAGAATTTGAATCTAAATTAAGTGCTCTTTCCCTTACACCAAACTTCCGGACAATGTAAATAGCACACAATCAGTAGCTATCTATTCAAAAATAAGATTCTAAATAGAGAATTGTCTGTTTTTAAAGAAATGGTTAGATCCAAACTAACAAAATAATGTCATTATGGACCACTGTATAAAACCTGGAGATCATTTTATTTGAAAGACATCAACCAAGTAGCATTATGATCACTGTTGTTAAGTGTCCTAGCAGTTGACTTTCCCATATAGAGGCAACTTTCCCAGGGAATTAGTGGCTTGTTAAATGGGGATAACACCCCATGGATTGTACATGAGCTACTCTAGATATTTATTCCTTCTGCCAACACTGTCAGCTGATATTTTTTCCATGGTAAAGGACTATATCAACTGTGAGAAAGAAAGCACACACATTCCTGAACTATCTGATAAATAAATATTATTACTTTATTCATCGAGTTTGGCATAACTATCTTCTGTTGTTTTGAATAGTGGACCGTCCCAGCTGCAGGATTTTACTCCCTTCCCTACTTTTTCTAATATCATCTCTATGTCTTTCCTCTGTGTGTGTGTGTGTGTGTGTGTGTGTGTGTGTGTGTGTGTTGCAATATATATTCTTTTTTCTTTTTCTTCCTTCCTTCCTTCCTTCCTTCCTTCCTTCCTTCCTTCCTCCCTCCCTCCCTCCCTCCCTCCTTCCTTCCCTTCTTTATTTCTTTTCTTTCTTCCTTCCTTCCTTGTCTATATTTTTGTCTCTCTTTTTCTCTCTGTCTGTTTCTCTTTCTTTCTCTCTCTAGTTTTCTTTCTCTGGTTCTCTCCACCCTGGTCCTCCTCTCTATCTCTCAATGGACATTGACCTTCAGTCCATTATTACCATAGATTTGGAGTCAGAAAACACCTCAGAGACCATAAAATCTAATACTCTTAAAGTCTTGTCCAGGCTCATACAGCTAATGGATTTGAACTCTAATCTTCATGACATCAATTCTAGTGTTTGTAGACTAGTGACTCATAAGGTTGTCATGAGACTCAAAAGAGAATATGATGGTGATGTGTTTCATAAACTTTAAACTGAAATATAAATGCAAGTTCATGAAAGTTGTAGTACTGCTGTATCTCTCCATTGTGTACATATCCTATTCATTTTCTCTCTCATTCAATCATTAGACCATGATAAGCATTTATTTATAAGCTTGCTTGATATAAAAATTAATATAAAATATATGAAGAATGTGTGCTTTGTCCATGTCAGGATCTTCTTGGTTTGGAAATTTCATCTACCTATAATGATCACAACGCATCAAGAACTTAGTAGATAGTTCCTTGAAATTGTCTCAAATGCATAAGGTAAAGTGACTTGCCCTGGATTGCACATCTGGTAAGTAATAAAGGCAAGATTTAAATCCAGGTCTTTTTCACTTAAAAACTTAGCATTTCCCCAATTGACAAATGGTCAAAGGATATGCAAACGCAATTTACAGATGAGGAAATAAAAGTGATCCATAGTCATATGAAAAATTGCTCTAAATCATTACTTATTAGAGAAATGCAAATTAAAGCTTCTCTGAGTTACCACCTCACATCTCTCAGACTGGCCAATATGACCAGAAAGGACAATGATCAACGTTGGAAGGGATGTGGGAAATCTAGGATACTAATACATTGTTGGTGGAGCTGTGAACTGATCTGAAGAGCAGTTTGTAACTATGCCCAAAGGGCAACAAAAATGTCCATACCCTTTGATCCAGCAATACCACTACTGGGTCTATACCCTGAAGAGATAATGAAAAAGGATAAAAAACTTCACTTGTACAAAAATATTCATAGCAGCCCTGTTTGTGGTGGCAAAGAATTGGAAATGAAGTAAATGTCCTTCAATTGAGGGATGGCTTAACAAACTGTGGTATGTATATATATATATATATATATATATATATATATGTCATGGAACACTATTGTTCTATTAGAAACCAGGAGAGATGGGAATTCCGGGAAGCCTGGAGGGATTTGCATGAACTGATGCTGAGTGAGATGAACAAAACCCGAAAAACAACAACATGAGGGGTGATGATGCAACAATCAGGGACAATTTGGGGCTATCTGCGATGGAGAATATCATCTGTATCCAAAGAAAGAATTGTAAAGTTTGAACAAAGATCAAGGACTATTACCTTTAATTTAGAAAAAAAAAAAAACCTGATATCTTATTATATAATCTTGCTATCTCTGATACTTTATTTTTCTTCCTTAAGGATATGATTTCTCTCTCATCACATTCCATGTGGATCAATGTATACCATGAAAACAATTTTAAAACTAGCAAATTGCCTTCTGTGGGGGGTGGGGTGGGGGGAGTAAGATTAGGGGAAAAATTGTAAAACTCGAAATAAATAAAATCTTTAAAATGAAAAAATAAAGCCGTGGACTACCCCTTTCTTGAGTCTCCTCTTTTATCCAATAAAACTAAAACGGAAAAAAAAAAAACCCAGCATTCTATCAACTTTATCAACTGCCTCTTCTGATGAATAACCATTACAAAAATGCTATTTTTTAAAACAGAATGGGGGTACAACTTTAATGACCAAGCTTGACTTTGAAGAAGCAATGAGGTACATCATATATACTATCATAGTCTTTTCATTTATTTTATTGAACTGTTTTTCCCCTCATTTTTAAAAATTTATTTCTTTTGAATAAGGAATTTAGAGATAGAGATGAAAATGAAAGTAACTATAACAATAGCCATCAATACAAAGTTAAAATAAAATTTAAAAAAGATGGGAAGGAAGGAATTATTTGTGTTCTGCATTGAAGCAAGCCATCTTCCCATTTATGAGAGCATAAATTCATTGATATATTGTCATATATTCATTTGAATGAGTAATATTAATGTAAGATTTGTTCTCTCTAAAGTGTTTCACAGTAAGAAAACATCTATCTGATTCTAACTCCAATTTGCTGTGTGATAATCAGAAAAGTCAATTTTGCTGAGCTTCAATCCCCATCTATAAAATGGGGATAATTCTCACACTATCTCCTTCATAAAACTGTTGAGAAGAGAGAATTTTATATTTATAAAACTGCATAAATATTAGTTACGGTTATGCTACTTCTATCTAATAATTATAATTTTAGATGAGATCTATGCAGCATTTTATTCACATCTTATTTGGGGCTCACAAAAACTCTGGGAGCTACAGGATAATTATCCCATTTTACTATGAAATGGAGCTCAGAGAGATTAAGTGATTCATACAATTATGAAATATCAGAAGTAGAATTCAAACCCAAGACTCTCCTGTTTCATAAGTTCATCATTCTTTCCAATAAAGCACAAAATATTTTTATGATCACAGGGAAGGACTAATTGTGTTCTGTCTCTTTAAGAAGAAGGAAGTATACAATTTCTCATTTGGACAATCCCAAGATGTTCTTCCTTTTTCACTTTATCTTTTACTATTATTGTAAGAAGCAGCAGCTTCTAGCAAGTGTATATTTGTGTGTGTGTGTGTGTGTGTGTGTGTGTGTGTGTGTATGTGATTTAGTCAGCACTATGTCCAGGATATGCCCCTAAAGAAGGGAAAAATAAAATCATGGATTGTATTAGAACTGGAAAAGATCAACTCATTTAACCTCCTCATTATATGCATGAAGAAATAGGCCCAGAAAGGCTAACTTATCCAAGGTCACATAGCTCCAAATTAAACATATATATATATATATATATATATATATATATATATATGTGTGTGTGTGTGTGTGTGTGTGTGTGTGTGTGTGTGTGTGTGTGTGTTCATATGTGTATGTATGTATGTATGTATGTATATGTATGTTAAGTACCCTCCTATGGAGGCAGCTAGGTGTTACCACCTAGGGTAGAGTGGTAACAGGAAGACTTGAGCTTAAAGACAGCCTCAGACAATTATAAGCTGTGGGATCCCAAGAGCAAGTCTCTTAACCCTGTTGGCCCTAAGCCATCTTAGAAGAAAATGACAAACCAGTGTCTTTATACCAAGAAAACTTCTTTTGCAGAGCTGGTGTCCTTTTGGTCAATGAGATCACAAAGAGTTGGACAAGACTGAGCTGAACAATAAGAACAATGTTCAAGACACTGTACCAGACTAAGAGGATAAAAAGAAAAAACTGAAAACCAATTCCTGCCTTCTGCTAAGGAAATACAAGATGTCATTGGATAAGCATAGACATGATAATTTCAGGAGGGAAAGAACAGTAATACCAAAGAGATCAGAAAGGCTTTCATTTTCATAAGAGATTGCATCTGACCTGAGCAATGGAGGAAACTAAGGCTTCAAAAAGCAGCATTAAGGGGTGAGTGTCCTCCAGATGTCTATGCAACAGTACTTAGAGGAAGATGGAATGTTGAGCCCATTGAACTCCAAGTGGGCTAGTTGGGCTACAATGTCAAGTTTAAGAAGAAAATGAAATACGCCTGAAAAGGTAGATCAGAGCCTGACTGAAGAACTTTAAATGCCAAGCAAAATAGTTCATATCTGAGCCTAGAGGCAAAAAGAAACCACAGATGACTCTCTTGGGGAGGGGAGGAGCAATGGGGACACAAGGACAAATCTGTGCTTTGGGACGATTATTTTGGGAGTGAGCAAAGCCAGAATTTGAATCTAAATTAAGTGCTCTTTCCCTTACACCAAACTTCCGGACAATGTAAATAGCACACAATCAGTAGCTATCTATTCAAAAATAAGATTCTAAATAGAGAATTGTCTGTTTTTAAAGAAATGGTTAGATCCAAACTAACAAAATAATGTCATTATGGACCACTGTATAAAACCTGGAGATCATTTTATTTGAAAGACATCAACCAAATAGCATTATGATCACTGTTGTTAAGTGTCCTAGCAGTTGACTTTCCCATATAGAGGCAACTTTCCCAGGGAATTAGTGGCTTGTTAAATGGGGATAACACCCCATGGATTGTACATGAGCTACTCTAGATATTTATTCCTTCTGCCAACACTGTCAGCTGATATTTTTTCCATGGTAAAGGACTATATCAACTGTGAGAAAGAAAGCACACACATTCCTGAACTATCTGATAAATAAATATTATTACTTTATTCATCGAGTTTGGCATAACTATCTTCTGTTGTTTTGAATAGTGGACCGTCCCAGCTGCAGGATTTTACTCCCTTCCCTACTTTTTCTAATATCATCTCTATGTCTTTCCTCTGTGTGTGTGTGTGTGTGTGTTGCAATATATATTCTTTTTTCTTTTTCTTCCTTCCTTCCTTCCTTCCTTCCTTCCTTCCTTCCTTCCTCCCTCCCTCCCTCCCTCCCTCCTTCCTTCCCTTCTTTATTTCTTTTCTTTCTTCCTTCCTTCCTTGTCTATATTTTTGTCTCTCTTTTTCTCTCTGTCTGTTTCTCTTTCTTTCTCTC
Source organism: Macrotis lagotis (assembly GCF_037893015.1). Lineage (NCBI taxonomy): Eukaryota > Metazoa > Chordata > Mammalia > Peramelemorphia > Peramelidae > Macrotis > Macrotis lagotis. The sequence goes on along the minus strand of NC_133658.1, from coordinate 164,380,819 downwards.
TCTAGTTTTCTTTCTCTGGTTCTCTCCACCCTGGTCCTCCCTCTCTATCTCTCAATGGACATTGACCTTCAGTCCATTATTACCATAGATTTGGGAGTCAGAAAACACCTCAGAGACCATAAAATCTAATACTCTTAAAGTCTTGTCCAGGCTCATACAGCTAATGGATTTGAACTCTAATCTTCATGACATCAATTCTAGTGTTTGTAGACTAGTGACTCATAAGGTTGTCATGAGACTCAAAAGAGAATATGATGGTGATGTGTTTCATAAACTTTAAACTGAAATATAAATGCAAGTTCATGAAAGTTGTAGTACTGCTGTATCTCTCCATTGTGTACATATCCTATTCATTTTCTCTCTCATTCAATCATTAGACCATGATAAGCATTTATTTATAAGCTTGCTTGATATAAAAATTAATATAAAATATATGAAGAATGTGTGCTTTGTCCATGTCAGGATCTTCTTGGTTTGGAAATTTCATCTACCTATACTGATCACAACGCATCAAGAACTTAGTAGATAGTTCCTTGAAATTGTCTCAAATGCATAAGGTAAAGTGACTTGCCCTGGATTGCACATCTGGTAAGTAATAAAGGCAAGATTTAAATCCAGGTCTTTTTCACTTAAAAACTTAGCATTTCCCCAATTGACAAATGGTCAAAGGATATGCAAACGCAATTTACAGATGAGGAAATAAAAGTGATCCATAGTCATATGAAAAATTGCTCTAAATCATTACTTATTAGAGAAATGCAAATTAAAGCTTCTCTGAGTTACCACCTCACATCTCTCAGACTGGCCAATATGACCAGAAAGGACAATGATCAACGTTGGAAGGGATGTGGGAAATCTAGGATACTAATACATTGTTGGTGGAGCTGTGAACTGATCTGAAGAGCAGTTTGTAACTATGCCCAAAGGGCAACAAAAATGTCCATACCCTTTGATCCAGCAATACCACTACTGGGTCTATACCCTGAAGAGATAATGAAAAAGGATAAAAACTTCACTTGTACAAAAATATTCATAGCAGCCCTGTTTGTGGTGGCAAAGAATTGGAAATGAAGTAAATGTCCTTCAATTGAGGGATGGCTTAACAAACTGTGGTATGTATATATATATATATATATATATATATATATATATATATATATATATATATGTCATGGAACACTATTGTTCTATTAGAAACCAGGAGAGATGGGAATTCCGGGAAGCCTGGAGGGATTTGCATGAACTGATGCTGAGTGAGATGAACAAAACCCGAAAAACAACAACATGAGGGGTGATGATGCAACAATCAGGGACAATTTGGGGCTATCTGCGATGGAGAATATCATCTGTATCCAAAGAAAGAATTGTAAAGTTTGAACAAAGATCAAGGACTATTACCTTTAATTTAGAAAAAAAAAAAACCTGATATCTTATTATATAATCTTGCTATCTCTGATACTTTATTTTTCTTCCTTAAGGATATGATTTCTCTCTCATCACATTCCATGTGGATCAATGTATACCATGAAAACAATTTAAAAACTAGCAAATTGCCTTCTGTGGGGGTGGGGTGGGGGGAGTAAGATTAGGGGAAAAATTGTAAAACTCGAAATAAATAAAATCTTTAAAATGAAAAAATAAAGCCGTGGACTACCCCTTTCTTGAGTCTCCTCTTTTATCCAATAAAACTAAAACAGAAAAAAAAAAACCCAGCATTCTATCAACTTTATCAACTGCCTCTTCTGATGAATAACCATTACAAAAATGCTATTTTTTAAAACAGAATGGGGGTACAACTTTAATGACCAAGCTTGACTTTGAAGAAGCAATGAGGTACATCATATATACTATCATAGTCTTTTCATTTATTTTATTGAACTGTTTTTCCCCTCATTTTTAAAAATTTATTTCTTTTGAATAAGGAATTTAGAGATAGAGATGAAAATGAAAGTAACTATAACAATAGCCATCAATACAAAGTTAAAATAAAATTTAAAAAAGATGGGAAGGAAGGAATTATTTGTGTTCTGCATTGAAGCAAGCCATCTTCCCATTTATGAGAGCATAAATTCATTGATATATTGTCATATATTCATTTGAATGAGTAATATTAATGTAAGATTTGTTCTCTCTAAAGTGTTTCACAGTAAGAAAACATCTATCTGATTCTAACTCCAATTTGCTGTGTGATAATCAGAAAAGTCAATTTTGCTGAGCTTCAATCCCCATCTATAAAATGGGGATAATTCTCACACTATCTCCTTCATAAAACTGTTGAGAAGAGAGAATTTTATATTTATAAAACTGCATAAATATTAGTTACGGTTATGCTACTTCTATCTAATAATTATAATTTTAGATGAGATCTATGCAGCATTTTATTCACATCTTATTTGGGGCTCACAAAAACTCTGGGAGCTACAGGATAATTATCCCATTTTACTATGAAATGGAGCTCAGAGAGATTAAGTGATTCATACAATTATGAAATATCAGAAGTAGAATTCAAACCCAAGACTCTCCTGTTTCATAAGTTCATCATTCTTTCCAATAAAGCACAAAATATTTTTATGATCACAGGGAAGGACTAATTGTGTTCTGTCTCTTTAAGAAGAAGGAAGTATACAATTTCTCATTTGGACAATCCCAAGATGTTCTTCCTTTTTCACTTTATCTTTTACTATTATAGTAAGCTTGCTAAGGCCAAGGATTGTTGTTCTTTTTTCTTGTATTTGTATACCCAGTGCTTAGTACCAGGATCATGGTAGATGCCAGTTGACTGACTAATCAGAGAAAAGGGTTGAGGTGCTAGAGAATTCAATTTGTTCTATGTGGGAAAATATGTAATGGCTGGTGGGACACTGGTATTCTAAATCAGTTAATTTCATATTCATACTAGGGGTGTTTTGGGGTGCCTGTAAATAAAACTCCCACTCCTTTTTGCCCATGAATCTGGAGAAGCTCAAACAAGGGATTTGGCCCATGGGTATGTGTAGGAATAGAAGCTTCAGTGGTGCAGGGATTAGATAACAGCACATTTTTTTTCAATTTATAACATTGAGTCATCATGATACAATATCCAGAGCCCAAGGATCTTAATGCAAAGCTAGGCTCTGCCATTTACCACTGGTGTGACACTAAGTAAAGTCCCTTCCTCTCTCTGAGCCTCAATAAAATGAAGGAGTTAAACTAAAAGCTGATTTTTGAGGTCCTTTCTAGCTAAGGAAAATCTATCGTAATACAATCCCATTAGAGTAATACTGACAGCTTTATTAGACTGAAGTGTACAATATTATTAGGTATGCTTAGTGACTCATTCTCACCACACCTTTTTTACAAATGCCTCCAATTATGTTGTATGAGTTTTAGAATCTTTTTAAGATTATATTTTTTGTTTTAATATTTCAAGAGGGTGCTTCATCCATATGTGGAAATTCTCTCAACTGATGTATATTCTCTTTAACTTATATCCTAGGCCAGAGAATGTCTTGGGGCACTGAGAGGTGATGTGATTTGCCCATAGTCACCAGGCAAATTATGTCAGAGGGGTCTTGACCCAATATCTTCATGTTGGCAAGGCTAATCCTCTATCCACTATTCCATCCTGTGTCTCTACATGCATATAAGCATTCATACATACTGATGTCCTTATAAATATTTAACTGAATCTACATGGGAAAACAAAAGTACACAGCACCCTTTAATCTATATTGTTAATAGTATGTTCATCACTTTCTTAAGTCTAAACAATCAATAAAATAATAAATCAAATCCTGATTTTTAACATTTGCTTATTTTCAAAATATTAATGCTCACACTGAATATTTAAGAACAAACCCTTCCAAGCAAGATCAAGTTGGGCTTCAGCATACATAGGTCAATACATAAACATGTGAATGTACATATATGTTTGTTTTCTTGTAATGCATATATATTGTAGTATACATACAGATATGTGTGTGTTTTAATGTGTGTATATGACAAACATACATATATATCAAACATACATATATATCAAAATACACAGTTACAAACAAGCACACAGAATACTGATATTGGGAGGTCAGAAAAGTGGCTCAGTAGATAGCATGCAGGTGATGGATTCAGGAAGATACGAATTGAAATCCAGTCTCAGACAATTACTATATGTGTGATGCTGGGTAGGTCACTAAGTCTCTGGCTGCTTCAGTTTTCTCATTTAATAATATTCAGAAAGGATCATGTTGTCAAATACAAAATTTGCACATTTTCTTGACTATAATGAGGGGAGTGTTGTGCAAAGACATCTTTCTTGTTGCCTTTTCCAGATCTGGCCTGAGTTGATAGGATTTTTGGTTCCTTTTGGATGCTCTGGGTGTCCTTGACCCTATTGATGTTTCTCTCCTGTTTCATTAGCAAAGCACCAACAGCATGCCAGTAACACTGGGCTAAAACCAGTATGTTGATTTTTGCTGATTATTTCACGATAATACAATATAGCTAACCTGGCTCTCAAAGGTTTAATCATCTGCTCAGCAGATGATTTTAACTTTTGGTTTGGCTAACCTACTTCATGCTGTTCTGATAATCATCAGTAAGGTGATTGAGTTGTTCTGTTAAATTCTACAACCATATTTTGAAAAAATTAGATGTTCAAAGCAGGTCTGAATCGCTGGATATCTGGATATCCCATTTAGGAATAATGAAATAGGACCCCAGTTCTACTTTATTGGCTTTTGGAACTGGGGCTATGACTAAGAGAGATGTTCAGGGCATTCATATTGTGCCACTGGAGGTGAAATTCTTGGACCCACATTAGATAGACCAGAAAAAGCTTTGTCAAGAATGTTTTCATTAATCAATAGAAGTTGGAGGTTCAAAGATCATCAGATACCATCATAATTCTAACCATTAAATATGCTGCCTGGTATTTCTGTGACCCATTGAGCAGCTTTCTCAGTTTTAAAATGGGGGTAAATAATAGCACCAATCTCCCAAGATTGTTATAAGGATCAAAAGAGATTTCGTGGGGGAACTAGGTGATGCAGTGGATAGAGCACTAGCCTTGGAAACAGGAGGGTGGGAATTCAATTCTGGCCTCAGACACTTCATTTTCACTAGCTATGTGACCTTGGGCAAAGTCATTTAACCCTGATTGCCTCACATCCAGGACCAACTCCAGTTATACTAATTCATATCTGGCCACTGGACCCAGATGACTCTAAGGAAAAAGTGAAGCTGGTGACTTAGCACAGCATCCCCTCACTCAAAGCTGTTCATGCGTTTGTCATGGCATTACCTCCCTGACATCATAGCCTTCTTCAAAAATTAAGGACAAACATTATTATTATTATTGAAAAGATTTGTAAAGTACTTAGTATATTTGTTGCTGTTCAGTGGTCCCTTTACCCCATGGACCATAACATGTCAATAATAATGTCCATGGGGTATTCTTGGCAAAGATACTGTAGTGGAATCACATTTATTTCTCCAGTGGATTAAGGCAAACAGAAATTAAAGGACTTGCCCAGGGTCATATCACTATGAAGAGTCTGATGATGGATTTGAACTAAAGTCTTCTGGACTCCAGACCTAGTGCTCTATTCAGTGAACCACCTAGCAATGTGCCTGGCACCTGGTAGGCTCTTAATAGGTATTTACTGCTATTATATCTCTTTTGTTTAATCTTAAGAACTAAATTTCTGAATATAAGTACATAAGAGTTGGAATAAGAGGCTCAGGACAGAAAGTAAAGGATAGTATTGAGTCAACTAGAAGAGTAAAAAGTCAGAACTGACTTGGCATCTGATATTTTGGATGCAGCCTGGCAAAAACTACAGAACCTTTAGTAGATATGGATTGAGACAGCTAACTGAGGCTAACATAGAAGCCTAGACTCATTAAAGAAAATGATATATAGTCATATCCCTTACTAATCTTGTCTGAACTCCCAAATTCTTCCTATAACTACTACTTATTTTTTCAAATTAGATTTCTTTTTCCAGTTTAATTTAATAACATATGTGAAAAATCAACATGGTCTTGGCCCTAATGGAGTTTGCAGTCTTCTTGTGGATATGATTATGAAGGTGAGGGTTATGAACATACATAGAAAAGCAAACACAAGATAGAATATGATAAGAACAGAAGAACAATCCAGACAAATATCACTAGGAAAATTTGAGGAGAGATCTTTCAGCCCAGGACATCAGGAAAATTTTATGGAGGAAGTAGCCCTGAAAACGATCCAAAAAGTAATTATAGAATCATAGATTTAAAGATAAACATTACTTTAAAATGAACAAATCTAATGTTCAGATGAGGAAACTAAGTCCCAGAAAGGTCCTGTCTTTTTAAGGATTTGAACCCAGGTCACATAATTACAAATCTGGCACTCTTCAGTACCTTCTAATAGAAGAATTTAACAGAAGAATTTAACTAGAGCAGGCATTCCACCCATGAGGATATGTGAATACATAAAGATGAGAGCTAATAGGACAAGACCATGGAATAATTCCAGCTTGGCTCTCCAAAAGGAATCTTAGAATACATTACTCTATTATTTAAATATATTCTATGCACCTTTTTTAATAATAAAAATTTATAAATTCGTTATTGTATAAAAATTAAGATTCATAATAATGATTCTAAATCATAAAGAGAGATTCATTTGGGATCATAATGATCTTTTTGTGTCTTCTTTTTAAAGTGTCAGAAAAGTGTGTGAAAGATCTACATCTGTTTCCATGGGGTAGTTAAAATAAGACTGAGTGCTTAAAGGGGTAAGCTTCAGCTTAAGGAAAAAAAGTTAATTTGGGTAGAATAGTTACTCAGAAGACAATAGATAAATGAGATATGGGTAAATGTGCATTTATGTAACATTGTATATAAAATTTCGCTACATATATGTTTATATATGCATACACACAACACACATATTGAAAATGGACAGTGTTCATACTTCATACTCCTGTAATATAGAACCCCTCTCCAATCATTTTTGATAACTTCAGCTTCAGAATATTTAGGTGCATGTAAGTTGTATTTTTTTGTTTTTCATATTTTTTTCATTTTCCAAAATTATTGTTATACATATCAAAAGTCTAAAACAAACCAGAAAAAAAAAATCAGGTTGGAGAATATCTTTATGACACAACCTACTCAGTTTTAGAAAAGGGAGCAGTATCACATTGCAGGCTACTTCCACAGCCAACAAGTGTACAGAAAGTATCCTAATAAGTATAACTTTTATTTTTAAGTACATTTACACTTGCAACCACAGAAGCTCTGACTCAGGGTCCCTTGAGCATTGTTTTAAAATAAGTATTTTGATACCTGTATTTCAATATTATTGGTTGTTTTTGTAATCCTGTGGACTTCTCATTGTGCTTTAGTTGTCTAAATTGAAACAAAGCCTCCTATAGAATGAATGCTCTTTGAGAGAGTAGAGGATTGCTGTGTCTTTGTATCAACATTTCCTACATAGTACTTGAGAGTAAGGTAACAAACCTACAAGTCAGTAAATAAACTTTTATGAAATGCTTACTATGTACCATTCACTATACAAAGTGTGGCAGATACAAGTTATAAACAACAACAAAAGGGGAAGCTAGGTGGCCTAGTGGATAGAGCACCAGCCTTGGAGTCAGGAGGACCTGAATTCAAATTCGACCTCAGACACTTAATAATTACCTAGCTGTGTGGCCTTGGGCAAACCACTTAACCCCATTGTCTTGCAAAAACCAAAAACAACAAACAGCTCCTCCATTTAAGGAACTTACTTTCTAATTGGAAGAGAAAACATAAAAATAACCAGGTACAGGTTGTACACAGAGTAGGTTAGATACTCTGAAAAAGGAAGCTAAGATAGTAGGGACTTAACTATTTTTAAAATATGCTAAGCTTTTTGGACCAAAAAGCTTTCCCCGTGATTCTCATAACTTACATATTTCTGATTCCAGTCAAATTGTTAACTGAAGGCATGCCTCTCTGACCAAAGTAAAGAAGACCCTCTTGGGAGGAGTTCTAGCCAGAGAACATTTTCTGGGGAGCTATGGACCCCAAGCCACAAGTATAATGAAGTGAAAAATCCATGATACACTCTGTGACCATGCCTCACAGGAATTCCTGGAATTGGGGGAGCCTCTCTAAAGAAAGAAGGTAAGATAGATGGATACTATTAAAAGCCTAGGAAAAGGGATGGGTTGATTCAACAGTAAACAAAGGAAGCTTAATCTAGACTAGGTTTGAGTGAACTAGATGGGCTATGAGCACAGCAACTCACAAAAAAGGGAAGAAACAAAACTAATCCCAAACAAAATGATAACATAAAGGAAAACTGCCTTTGAGACCATCTGCCTTCCTCTATTGATGCCAGGGACTTAATGGCTTCACATTGCTCCCTGGCAAACAATACTCTCCTTCCTCTTAACTCCTATTCTTTGATATGGCAACCCTATGTCCTGTAGTTCCAAATTCTAGAAGAGAGATGTGCTTTTGGTGAATCTTTGCAAAGAAATATACTTTGTCCCAATTCTTGGCTGAAAAGAAAAAAAAAGGTTACATGTGACCATGGGATATCCTGAAGAAATGCCCTTGGAGAGGTTGTAAAGAGATATTACCTTCTTGTATTCTACATTCACATCAAAATAGATTGCTAGTTATCTAGTAAACTTGATAATTCATCTTCCATGATATATTAGTTCTCAATCCTGAAAGGATTTTCTTCCTCATCTAGTGGATGGAATGCTGTACCTGAAGTAAGAAAGACATGAGCTGTAATCTTGTTAAAATCCTAGGGAGATCTCCAAGCTTCAGTTTCTTCCTTTGTAAAGTGGGAATAGCAATAGGACCTACTTCAAAAGATTGTTGTGAGAAACAGATGTGATAATAGATGTCATGAACTTTGCATACTCAAATTCTATCTTTCTCTTCCTTCAAGGCACAGTTCAGATACCACCTCATATTAAACCTTCCATGAAACCCACCACAGTTGGATTGTTTCCTTTCTTAATGCCATTGTCATTAACCCCACCCCAGACTTCAAAATAGGGTTGGAGTAGAGAGACTACAAACAGTGGATCCAGCACTAGGCCTTGGGTCAGAAAGACCTGCATTCATATCCTCAGTCTATGTGACCCTGAGCAAGTCATTCAACCCTGTTTCCTTATCTATAAAATGAGCTGGAGAAGGAAAAGGCAAACCCCTCCAGTATCTTTGCCAAGAAAATGACCCAATGGGGGCATGGAGGGTCAGACAAGACTGAAAGTACAGAATAAGAAAAACAAACTTGAAGGTACTGCCCCCCCGCCCAAACTTCCTAACTCTAATACTGGTATATTAACCCTACTTCCTTTGAATCAATTCAGATAATTTCAGAGTTTAAAAATATTTATTTTACAGAACTAGAGGACCAGGGATGGGACAGTATATCAAGAAAATAAGAAACAAAATTAAAGTGACAGAGATAGTTTTCCAATTAATCATGCAGGTGAAATTTGACCAAGATCTCTCTTGTGACGCCCCCTACTCTTCTTTTACCCTCCTAAAATAGGAAGGGCAAGGGTAGCAGGCTAATGGCAGTCATAAACTACTTCATCTATTCTGAGGAAGTGGAGGTGGGGTGAATCAAAAACAATATCTAATTTTTATTTAGACTTTGAAGGTTAGTAACTGTTTTCCTTGGAATTACCTGGTGACATAGTTAATTGGTCTTTTTGACAAGTGAAGAAACTGAGGGAAAGCTATTTGGTCATAGCTAGTATTTGACTATAAGTGTGAACTCAGCTTTATTGATTCTGTATCCAAAAGTAATTTGCTACTTGGGTTAGGAACCCCTAAATCAGTAAGAGAAGTTTACTTGCCAAACATTATTATTGACAATCTAGTTTTTGATGAGATGCAAAAATGGAGAAAGGATATAGAAGGCCCAAAAAGAAAGATAGGTAGATAGATAGAGATATAGATATGTGGAGTTTGATTTCCACATTCCCTAAAGTCCAATATCTTGCTCCAGGTTGACCTTACTCTTCCCTTTTTACTTCCTTTAGGCCTTACTGGGTGACTGGTTTGCTAATGCTATTTCAAGTTATTCATATGTAAATGAGAGTCCATAAAGAGAGTTCTTCAATCTGATGAGTTTACCAAGCTAATGCTTTTGTCTGGATAAAATTAATTAATTAATCCATGGAAAAACTCTTATGAAGCACTTAGGATACACAATTTTATTAAGTAGTGAGGATAAAAATTTTTTAAAAATAAAATTTCTACTCTCAAGGAGCTCACATTCTAAAAGAAGTTGCAACTGAAAAGTCTCAGGGGCCTTTAGGCATAGCAGAAAAAGAGATAGTAATGTATCTTCTTTCATGCCATTTACACAGATAAAATGATATTCATTTATGAAGTTTAACTAATTGACAAAGTCAAGGACTTGTCAGGTCTTCCGTAGCTATGGCTATCTGTAGCACCAGTAGAAGCAGGTTCCAGGCCATATCTGCATAGGGGTTTGCTTTCCAGGAGGATGGTCAAAGGAAACACCAATCTATGAAGAATTTGGGCATGCCCTAATTTCTCTTTGTGGAAAAATTATAGATAATACCCAATTGATTTTCAGTAAATTAAAACAACCTCCAAGATAAATGACTGCTTCAGACTTAAAAGCACAGATTCTGGTTGAAGAAACTGTCCCTCTGGACCAGACAAAAAAAAAAGAGATAATTTTGCCCTTTCTCCTTTTTTGCTTTTACCAAGTTCAAAGGATAGAGTGAAGTCCTCTTGATTTCACTTACGTTTGGCAGGAGAGGTTGGGGTACTAGGGAAATGATATCTAGTCCACTCTTTCAAGTCTTTTTTCCCCAGGAACTAGAGATAGTGAAATTGGGAGCAGAAGTATATGAGACTCATAGAGTAGACTTTCTATCCCATTACCCTTGGAGTAATTAACAGAAATATTTGTTTAATTAGCTCTATAACTCCAGAGGGGAGTCCTGTCCTAAACAATTCTTCTGAATCTCAACTTTCTACACGGAAGAGGAGCCACAGGCAATGTGATCCCAGATTCTGGTTTCCTAACTAATCAGAGAAAGGAGATTTTTTGAGTAGTTTAAACTTTGAACTTTGTCTAGCTAGAAAGTACGAGAGAATTGGTTTCTAGAGCATGTGGAACAGTGAAGAGAACTATAATGGGAAAATCAGTGAACTAGTCCTTGATACTCTAAACTATTCTGCTGAGTTATTTGGACCATCAGATCCAAATAGAAATAGAAAAGGACCACCATCAGCAGTCTCAATGTGTTTGCCTTCAATTGGTACCATGTGTAAAATTCTTTCAGATAACTAAGTTCCACTGGAATGTCAAAGGGTTGTTTCAATGGCAAACCCAACTTCAATTCTTTCCAAATGTAATAATTATAAATGTTTTATGTTTCTCTATCATTTGTTTATGAGTTCTCCATGAGATGAATTAAAGACATTTATTAACCTGAATGATAATATGGAATCAGGGAACTCTTTATTCACATCTGTGAAAACCTAGAATGTAATAGATTTGCAGAGTTTAATGGAGCAGATTTTACTAGATTTACTTGATGAGAGAATCAGAGAAAAAATAACTTTATTTTAAAAACCTCTCTCCCAAATTAATCTGAGTCTGTGATAAACCAGAATCTTGGAGGCCCTGGGCTACAGGTTACATATGGCAAAATATAAAAATGAAAATGTGTTTTATGTACTTTATCTTTCTAGTTATTTTAAAGAAAGAATGATGGAGATAGAGATAATAGACATAGTAGAGATGAAAACAGAGATAGAGAGAGATGGAGATAAAGATAGTAATGGGGGAAAAAAGAAAAGGATAGTTGGAGAAATATCTAGATTTATAGCTGTACAAATATACACATATGTAGTCTATCTATGTTTGGCATCATGTCTATCACATAATATATGTGACTGGATATTAAAGAACTGATATTAAAGTTTATCTAGTTGGATCCATACCTAAACAGGAATCTCTTTTACAAGTAATCATCCAGTTTCATTTCTCAAATATATTTGGGATGAGTAATATTTATAAAAATCAGAGCTATTTCCCAATGAATAAATGACCAAAGGATAAGAATATAGTTTTTAGAAGAAGACACCAAAATTATCAATATCTTATTAAAACCATTCTAAATCACTAATAATTAAAAACAATTCAAATTTAAAGAACTCTGAGATATTTTGCACCTATTGGCTAACCTAACAGAAAAATGAGAACTGCTTAATAAGTTTGAGACAAATAGATATTCAGAAACTTACTCATTAGCAAAGTATTTCTCAGAACCTAAATCTTCCTCCTTTTATTTTATGCCTATTGCTCCTATTTCAGTAATCTGGATCCAGGAGAAGCTTTTTAAGAATTGATTTAAAATATTAAACACAACAAGATCAACTAAAAAATTCTCATCAGACTGGACAATACTCCATTATTAATACAATCAGGGCTATAAAATCATAGGATGATAGATCTAAAGCATAAGGGACCTCAGAGGTCATCTCATCTAAATCACTCATTCTACATTTGAGAAAATTATGGTTCAAGGAAGGAAGTTAAGTGATTCACCAAAAGTCATATACATTGTAAGATCTAGGATGTCATCATTCAACCAGTTCCAAATCTACCTAGCTATAGTATTTCTATTTCAGGCCACACTTACCTACAAGGTTATAATTAGAGAATATCAAATGCTTTGCTATCTCCCCTTAGTCTTTGATCTCTTGGAGAATTTGATTTTTTGTTCTCTTTTTGTATGTGTATCCCACAATTTTACTTTGGGGTCTGGCACATACACAGTAGACATTTCAATACTTATTGATTTAATGACTTCGATGAAATTCAGCTATCTATTGTTTGCAATATCCCTTGATCTGAAATCCAGTATAGAAATGGGGTTAGTTGGTTATAACTTGTTATTAAAGAATGAATCCATGTTGTTTCATAAAAAATGAATACTTCCCTCTTCCCAAGCACTCACTTTTAAAATATACAATATAATTTTCAAAGGAATTCAGATCAGTCATGATGGCTTTTGGTTTAAAAAAATTCAGTCTTCATATTTTTGCTTTTGTTTTTAATGCTCAGAAAAGGATGACCAGAAAGAATCACAGATAAATATGATAGCTTTGAAATTTATATGTTGAAAAAAAATTTTAAAAACTAAAAATATTAAAAAACTAAAAAAAAGAAATTTATATGTTGAATTTATTAAATTTAGACATGTTTATAATTTATATATGCATATAGATATTTAAGAAGAAAAGTAAACTGCACATAATAGAGATGCATATGTACAGTTCAATTTTTCTGTTGGAGTATATATATATGTATATACAATATATATTTGCATTATATCTATATATCTCTACTTTATTTAACATCCAAAAAATTCAGAATTAAAAAAATAAAGAAAAAATATAAAACAAACTTCACCTTCCTTCCTTCCCTCTGCAAAGGGAGCTTGGGGGTACAGAAGATAAAATTCTGAGCCTGGAGTTAGAAAGACTCAAGTTCAAATCTCACCTCAGATATTAGCTGCATGACCCTGGCAAGTCACAACTTCTGTCTAGTTCAGTTTCTTCAATTGTAAAATGAGGGTAATAAAAACACCCATCTCTTAGGGTTGTTGTAAGATTATATGAGATAATATTTTTAAATCACTTATAATAGTTTCTGGTACATAATAGACATTATATAAATGCTTATTCCCTCCCCTTCCCAAAATTGGGTGGTTTATTCACTTTGAACTCTATGGCACTCTTCCTATTTTCTATAATGTTTTACAGATCACTGACCATGGCTTATTGATTACATACCAAAATTATTCCAGTATTCTGGGATATAGTTCTAGTGACCTGAACTCATTAAGGACAATTAGGTATACTTTATTGACTGCTCATTGTTCTTGTATTACAAATTCCTATACTTAGCGCTAAAGCTTAGAATTGTAAAGAGCAATAAGGATAATGGATAGGATTTTTAAATGTGTTTTAGGGACAAGAAGAAGTTTGAAGAATGAATAGGATCATTTCTTGGGAATAGGGGAGATGATAAAACTTCATTTATAGATGAGGAAATTGAGAGTCATAGACAGCTTGCTCAAGGGCTTATACTGTGTCAGAGTCAATATTCCAACCCCCGTTGATACAGTGACAGACAGACAGAAATGGAGAGAGAGAGAGAGAGAGAGAGAGAGAGAATCATAGACACAGAAATGAAAGAATGAAAGAGATCTTAGGGCTCAGTATAACATTAATCTTCCTTTTAAAGATGAGGAAACTGAAGTAGGTGGGGATTAAGTAAATTGTCCAGGATCATACAGCCAGTGAATGTCAGAGGAATCCAGATCTTTGTGATGCCAAATCTAGCCTCTTTCCACTTTGCCCTGTTGCTTCTCTGTCTCTAAGATTACAATGCTTTTTCTGCATCACCACAATACCTTTTAAAGCATGTCATAGGTGTACTCTGAATGTTTTTCTAAAAGACTGGGAGTAGTATGGTCAAGTTGAGAACTGAATCTGTCTAAAAGAAACTAAGTTTTATTTGATATCTGGTTCCTATAGACACTCAAGTAGCTTTTGCCTTCTAACATGTCTTAGTTCTCTCTCATAAATGGTATATGGTCTCAAGTGATTTTCCCCCTTTCCTAGGTTTACAATATCCCAATCTGTGGTTGGTATATCCTCCTTCTGAGATCATTTTGTGTAGAGAACTCACCTAAATACCTATACTATTCTATGTTTTCTCCATTGAAGTCTCTTTCTAATACCTCATGCTGGTTCTAAGGTGACCAAAAGCCAGATACTGTTTCACATCACTTGAAACCATCCCCCAGAAAACTCAGGCCTATTCAGTAGAAGCATTTTTGTATCCACCTTGTCACATTTGCCTGTTCTAGTCCTAGAAACAGCAGTTAAGTCAATGCTACCATTGCAACCCTGTGGCTCTATTCAAAATCCCTGTGATTCTCCAAACTAAAGCTCCCTTCCCTAGTCATTTATGGTTCACTAGTATGGGTATGATCCTCCTATAGGAATGTGAGCTCCTTGAGGTCAGGGATTGTCTCATTTTTGTATCTGTAGCCTCAAAAGTGCCCAGTATGGAGAAAGCATTTAATAACTGCTCATTCATTCATTCACTCATTCATGAACTCTGACAAGTCCAAGCAAAGTTTCAGAAAGTCTTCAGATTCAGAACTAGTGTCCCAATAGTCTTCAGATGATGAGTTGTTCAGGTCTGAATCTGAAAGGTGTCTTTAACCACATTTAACTTTCAAAGAGATAGAACAACAGGGCCCCCCACCTCGGCCCCGTGGCAGAGGGGGGCGCTTATGGCCATTCACAGACCAGGAGAGAGGATAGAACCTCACACACTGAGACCCTTGTGGGAGTGTCCCAAAAGCTCAGGAAGCACCCCAAAAAACAGGCTTAGGTTGGGAAAATGAACAAGCAAAGAAACAAGAGGAAGACCATTGAGAAATATTTTGCAAATGAGCCCAAGAAGGATCCAAATACTCAGTCTGAAGATGAGGAAGCACAAGCTCCTGCATCTAAAGACTCCAAGAAAAACAGAAATTGGGCTCAGGCTATGATACAGCTCAAAAAAGACTCTGAAAATCAAATGAGGGAGTTGGAAGAAAAACTGGGAAAAGAAAGGAGAGAGATGCAGGAAAAACATGAAAATGAAGTCAGCAGCTTAGTCAAGGAAATCCAAAAAAATGCTGAAGAAAATAGCATGCTAAAAAACAGCTTAGGTCAAATGGATAAAACAGTTCAAAAAGTTATTGAGGAGAAGAATGCTTTAAAAAGCAAAATTGGCCAGATGGAAAAAGAGATAAGAAAACTCTCTGAGGAGAACAAATCCTTCAGACAAAGAAAGAATTCAGGGAGATTGATAAATTTACCAGAAATCAGGAATCAATACTTCAAAACCAAAAAAATGAAAAATTAGAAGAAAATGTGAAATATCTCATTGTAAAAACAACTGATATGGAAAAGAGACTTAGGAAAGATAATTTGAAAATTATTGGAATACCTGAAAGTCATGATCAGGAAAAGAGCCTTGACATCATTTTCAAAGAATTACTACAGGAAAATTGCCCTGATATTCTAGAAGCAGAGGGCAAAATAGAAATGGAGAGAAACCACCAATCCCCCCGAGAAAGAGATCCCAAAAAACCAACCCACAGGAATATTATAGCCAAGTTCCAAAACTCCCAAGTCAAAAAGAAAATATTACAAGCAGCCAGAAGGACACAGTTCAAATATCATGGAGCTGCAGTCAGGATCACACAGGACTTAGCAGCAACTACATTGGAAGCTGGTAGGGCTTGGAATACAATATACTGGAAGGCAAAAGAGCTAGAATGCAGCCAAGAATGAACTACCCAGCAAGGCTGAATGTCCTCTTCCAGGGAAAAAGATGGACTTTCAATGAACCAGGGGAATTTCAAATGTTCCTTTTGGAATGGCCAGAGCTGAACAGAAGGTTTGATCTTCAGATACAGGACTCAGGTGAAGCATGGAGATTGGAGGAGAGGGGGGGAAATATGAGGGACTTAATGAGGATGAACTGCATGTATAGAAAAATGATACTGATAATATCCATATGAACCATCTCAGTTAATAGAGCAGGTAGAGGGAGCTTTTATAGTTGAAGCACAGGAGAAAGCTGAATTCGAAGATAAAATATGATGTAAAAATGGAGTTAATAGGAAAAAAAGGGAAATGGAATGGGAGAAAGAAAAAGGAGAGGGGGAATAGTCCAAGATATTTCACATAATAAGATTTTTTTTATTACAATGAGCTATTGCAATGATATGGAAGGGGGAGGCAAGGGGGAATGAGGGAACCCTTGCTCTCATCAGAGGTGGCTAGGAGAGGAAACAGCAAATATACTCAATGGGGTATAGACATCTGGAGTAAGAAGGAGGGGGAAGCAGGGGGAAGGGGTGGGGATGTGAATAAAGGAGGAGAGGATGGACCATGGGGGGACAGTGGTCAGATATAACACATTTTCTTTTTTACTTCTTGCAAGGGACTGGGATTGGATGGCCTGTCCAGGACCATAGGGCCAGGTGGATTCTGGGCCTAAGGGGTAGTATGGGGGCTCAGGGCTTCTTGGCCCCAGGACCAGGGATCTGTGTGCTGTGCCACTCAGCGACCCTACAGCAGAGTCAGAGTGAAAGGAGAGAGAAAATATAGTACATGGTAGTGGAGAAATAAGAAAGGAGGGAGTTGCGATCAGCAATGGCAACTTTGGAAAAATATGGAAGTAACTTTTGTGATGGACTTATCATAAAGAATGTGATCCACTCACGACAGAGTTGATGGTGTTGGAACAAAGACTGAAGCACATTTTTTGTTATTATTATTTGGGGGAGGGTGCAGGGCAAGTGGGGCTGGGTGGCCTGCCTGGGGCCACATAGCAGGGTGATCTTTGGGTGTCTGGGGCCGGATTCGGACCCAGGTGCTCCTGGCTCAAGGACCAATGCTCTGTCTGCCACCCAGCCACCCCTAATATTATTACTATTTTATTTTATTTTGGTTCTTTTTTTTTCTTCCTTTTGGTTTTTGCAGGGCAGTGGGGATCATGTGGCTTGTATGTCACATGGTTGGGTGATTGTTGGGTTTAGGAGGCTGGATATGGACTCCAGTGCTCGTGGCTCCAGGGCTGGTGCTTCATCCATTGTGCTACCTGGTCATACCTACAATGATTACTATTATTTTTTTAATTTTAATTTTTTTCTCTCCCCTTTACTTTTTCGCCCAAGCAAGTCTATCTATATTCATGGGGGGAGGGGCATTTTGTTTACTTGTAAACAAGTATATTTTATTAATGTAAAAAAAATTTGTACAAAATGAGAATAAAAAAATAAATTAAAAAACTTTCAAAGACTATTCACTAAATTTTGAATGAGTTTGTAGTATCGTACGTCTATATCCAGAAGGGATCTATTTGATCCAAATTCATATTCTACAGATGAGGATGCTGAGACCCAGTGAGATTAAGTGATTTGCCCAAGAGAACAAACATTAGGGATGAGATTTGAACTCATGTCCAATGATTCCAGTCTGTGCTTCTTTCCACATGGCATGGGTGCTATGAATCATCTTGTTGGAAAGAGAATACTGACATTCATGAGATCACAAATCCTTGAAGACTTTCAGTATTATTTATTCATGTGTTTTCAACTACTGCATTCAATTGTATCTTGTATCCTGTATCCACAAAAGCTAAGCTACCTATATTAGTATCTCTAATAAAAGCTTAGGGAGTGGGTAGGAATTCCCACAGGGAAACATCTCTGGAGAATGTTTTTGAATAAAAATTGATGTCAACTTGATGATGTGGTTTTAGTGAAAATGTAAAATCCTTCTTGATGACTTTTATATTAAATGTCATTCAAATTTCATTCTGGATAATGATAAGTCTACTCTAGGTAAGTAACTAATTACTCCATATTCATGGGGGGCAAGGAGGGGAGGAGACAAAGCTGTAATAATCCAGATCAACTCAATAAGACACATAGATTATTACATGTTGAAAAAACAAAGAGCAAATTATTAAGGGGATATTTTATTATACTGTTTCCTTTCTGTTTGTTTTCTCCAATTTATCACATATGTATAGGTATCTATGTGTATTTATGGGTATGTAAGTATATATGAGTATATATATGCATCATAGGCTATATTATATATTTTAATATGTAGAGATTTAATTATGAGATATTTATGCACACATACCTGTGTATATATATATTTAAAATTGTAGAATCTCATTTGAATGACACAA
The DNA here is from genome assembly GCF_037893015.1 of Macrotis lagotis. NCBI lineage: Eukaryota > Metazoa > Chordata > Mammalia > Peramelemorphia > Peramelidae > Macrotis > Macrotis lagotis. The sequence goes on along the minus strand of NC_133658.1, from coordinate 164,362,008 downwards.
AGTCCTAGTGAAATAGGATCCTAAAGGTATCTCTATCCATATTTAACAGATGAGGAAACTGAAAAATGAGAAAAAAACAGTGATGTTGCACAAGGACCAACATCTCAGAGGGTACAACCCTAGGCAATTTGCTTAACCTTTCTCAATCTGGCTTTCTTCATCTGTAAAAATAATAACATTTGACTAGATAGCCTCTATAGTCCCTTACGGCTCTAAATCTTTGGTCTAAATGTTGCATATGGAATATAAACCCGGATTTTCCTGATGCTAATCCTGAACTCTATCCATTATCCTCTCTCCATAGGCATGAAGAGCATTAGATTTCACTGTCCTGATTAAAGTAGAATTTCCTTGAAAGCAAATATATTATTTCATCTCCGTATCCATAGGGTCCTTCCTATCTGCTGAACTGAGTCAAATTAAAAGACAAGGAGTTTGGGAGATTGGATAGGAGGAGGAGGAGGAGGAAAGGATAATGCCAGTGTGTTATCAAGAATCCCAAATCATTCTAAAATTGTAATTCTTTAAGGCAGGGAGTACAAGATTAAGAACAAGAAATCAGAGCAGCTAGGTGGTACAGTGGTTAGAGCACTGCCCTGGAGTCAGGAGTACCTGAGTTCAAATCCGACCTCAGACATTTAATAATTAACCTAGCTGTGTGACCTTGGGCAAGCCACTCAACCCCATTGCCTTGGAAAAAACCTATTAAAAAAATAAGAAATCAACCACTTGCCAAATCTGATCAATCAACACCATTTGTGACCTCCTCAGAAGTAAGCTTTAAACCTGATTGCTTCCTCTAGTTTTTCCTAAGCTATAATTCTCTTCCTGATAAAAAAGGTGGCCTTGACAAGTTTCCAGAAATTCCACTTCTTTTGTATTTTATGTCCGGCTCCCAGGTCTCCCCCTCCTTTTTCTCTACCTGAGACCCAATCCACTAGCTACCAATACCAATCCCTAAAAGTTTCAAGTTGGAGCGGGGGGGGGGGAGGGGGGGACAAACTTGGAACTGACTTAGTCCTTATTTTTACATTTCTAGGAACTTCACTGTCTTAGTCCTTCATCTTATTTTTACATTTCTAGAGGCTTCTCTACCCCCAAAGAAGACAAGAGACCAACATTGAAGACTGACTTTTTCACAAATAGAATCTCCAAGAAAGGGCCCCTGGTGACTAAAAGAATCTTCTGTCCCTGCTTTCCTGCCATTGAAAGATCACAACAGTTGACTAGCCCTCCTTCCCCATGACCATTTCCTTGAATAAACAGAAAACAGGTTTCCAAATCAAGCTCATCTTTGAGGTCCATGAGCAAACAGTACTCAGTCCACATTAATCCAGTGATCATTGGACAGATGGTCAGTTAGCAACTCCAGGTTGCAACACAGAGCAGACTAGGACAAGTAAATTTTGCTGCCTGAATTTAAGATTCATGCTATCAGATCAAGGCAAAGACAAAAGTATGAAGCTGACAGTTTGTCTTCAGAGTCTTCTCTGCCCTATGCCTGTCAAGGTGGGGAGTCTGGATCTTTGCTCCGGGGTTTTATATTTAGAAGACATAGGCAGAAATTTCAGTCTTTCAGCAGGGAATTGATTAAAACAAAGCACCTGCTTCTGCAGAATTAGTTCACATAGTAAACTACCAAACTGTGGCCTGGTGTGAGATTTCCCACTCAACCTTACACAAATTGTCCTACTGCCCTAAGTCCCAAATGTCCTAATCATGACTCTTCTCTCCACTGATTCTTTGTCATGTATCCTTATGTTCCTTATACAAAGTAATATCTTTATTTCCAAGAACTTAATATCTTTAAGGACTGAAGTCTTAGTGACTTTGGTGATGTTGATTTTTCCTCAATCCAAAAACAATTATGCTATCAAAATGTTTGTCACCCTAAATATTTAGGAACTAGCAGGCAGGTCTTAAAGGAATGTTTTGCTTTACAACTTTTACCATCTTTCTCTCCAATGATCAAAAGTTCTAGTTCAATTTAATTGAATAAATATTTATTAAACTCCTACTATGTATAAGATGCTGCTTACTATTCATGATACTTTTTTCTTTTAATTATTTATTTTTCCAATAGAGATCAATTTTAACACTGATTTTTGTAAAGTTTTCTCTTTCCCATTCTTTCCTCCCCTACCCTAGGATAGCAAGTAATCTGATATAGGTTACATTCTTTTATTTATTAAATCGGTTGGTATTATATTAAAGGCAACAGATTGCGTGCATCTTGATCTAATATTTTGTGTAGTTCTCATATAATATTACATAAAAGTATTTCATCTTGTCTGTTATTTTCTTTGTTCTAGCATTTATACAGAAGAAATATAGGGACTAGAAGAGAGACCCTACGAGCTATGGAACCCACTAAGATAGCAAACTATTAGAAGACATTACCTAACCAGCTCAGGGAAGGAGAAAAGGACTATTAGCAAATAAATCAAACTATTTTAATGCTGTTTCTTTAGAAGATGTTGGATTATAAAAAGGATGTATTTGTCATGTTGACAGGGTAGAGATTGGCTGGCCCTAACCTGGAAACTTTGAATCGTCTTAGTCTTAAAGGAAAACAGCTTGGTTTAAGGTAGAATTTCATAGGTTTCAATGAATAGATTTCTGAGGGCCTGTGAACTCAGATGGTCAAAATAATTGCAACTTTGTGTGAGGGTGGAGTAATATCTTCAAATATCTTAGGGACTCTTTAATCATTGTATGGTTCTCCCCCCCCCCTCCCCCGGAGGTATGAAAAGGGATTCAGAGAACCTGAGATCTGGAACTCAGCCTAGAACTGAGCTTTTAAGTCTTGTTCTTCCTTACCTATTGATTGATTTGAGCCTTCAATATATCCCTTTGAAGCAAAGGATCATAAATATACTGACTGTACATCACTCTGCTCATATACAATTGCCATCTCTAAGTGAATATCCCTTGAATGAAAAAGACACAAGGGAAGAAAATTGCCAAATCTGATCAATCAACACCATTTGTGACCTCCTCAGAAGTCAGCTTTAAACCTGATTGCTTCCTCTAGTTTTTCCTAAGCTATGATTCCCTTCCTGATAAAAAAGGTGGCCTTGACAAGTTTCCAGAAATTCCACTTCTTTTGTATGTCTTTGTATGTGTATGTGTATATACACATGAACACACACATTAATTATATGGGACACTGGGGTTTCTTCTGTTCTAGAGCTCCATGTTTTCTAACTTGATGCTCAGTTTCTGCCATTCTTTCCATCATCTGCATCTTCACTCAAATAGTGGCAAAGAGTTTCTAATTACATATTTGGTCACTTTCTTCTTCATAAAAGTATTGTTTGAATCAGTTCTAACATAAGAGATCATCATTTAGGGGTTGAAAAGAACATAGAAAAAGGAAAACTAGGAACATCAAATAGTGCAGAAAAGACCACACTTGGAGTCAGGAAAAACTGGGTTCAAATTCAGCATCAGATACTTAAAAGTTAAATGATGCTTTACAAGTCATTTGACTCAGTTTCCTACTCCATAAAATGAATATAAATAATAATATCCATTTCATATGATTGTTAGAAGCTTCAAAATGAGATAATCATGGAATTTTTTTGCAAATCTTAAAGCACTACTAAGCTGTTATTATATGCTATTTTTATGCTTCCTAGTTTTGAGATTGTTCTATTTATCTTCTATTAATGGAAGAGAACTGAAATTCAGATATAGCGTACATCTAACATTAACTCAACTGATCTAATCTCACATTAAAATCATTACTAAACATTAAGCAAACTCCTCTACAACAATGTAAAATCTAACTATGATATTGCCTGAGACTTAAGTTGGATGGTCTAAATATTCAAAACCTCTGAAACTATTTTATTTAATTTTGGATTATTGTACTGCCAACTCATTTTTGATGGTATATGTCAATATTTTTGTGCTATGTGGCCATAATCCTTACCTTGTAGCTTATTCAGAGTATGATTCCTAGAGAATTTTAGACACTATTGCAGGTTGTTGTATATTTCTTTTCAGAGAGTGGAGAAATCCATCAAATTATATCAGAGTAGGCTACTGATTCTTCTGTTTGGGTGTTGAGTCATTTACAGCCCTTTAAACAAGAAACCTTGCCAGTTCTCAGAAACACCAGCCACCTGGAACTTTTTAACAAGAAGTACTTTTCTAACTTTCTTGCAATTTCCCTTTCATGGTCAGATGATGAGTTGGCAAAGAAGTTGTGCATTTATTCATACTGTGTTTTGACATTTCAAAGTCCTGCACTTTGTCAAAATTTGCCCAGAAAAACAAAAGAAAGAAAGAAAGAAAAAGGGAAAATTCTATGATTGTAGAGGAATTTTCATAGTTCATTTATCCCTTGGAGGAGCATCAGGAGACTGAAGGGTAATTTTTAAGTCTAGAAAGAATGGTTCAACATAGGCTGAAAAACTGTCTAGACAAGCTTTAGCCATAATTAGTAACTATTCCCTAGGAGAGATCGATAAGATGGGCAAATGTCACAAGAGAAATATTAAGAAAGCATGATCTTTTTTCCTAAAGTCAATTGCCTGACTTCCTTTAATTTCCACTTCCATCATTCATTTCTGATAGCCTCTTGTACCTTCCTTCTGAGGAAATGAATTGTCTCTCTGATCTATGCAAAGGTATTCTGCTCATTTTGTACATTGTCACACACCAGCTGTATAGTGCAAGGGAACTTGGCTTTACTACCAAAAGATAATGATGACAAAGGAGCTTAATAGAAAATGACATCTGAGAAAAACACATTTGTTTTTTTAAGGTCAGAAAGGTGCCATAAAACAGGAAACAAGTTTTGTTCAGTATGGTCTTAGCAGGACAACTAGAGCCAAGGAAGAGAAATTACAGGTTTGATGTAAGGGAAAATTTCTGAACAATCAGATTTATCTAGAAGTGGGATGGATTGATCCAGAGATTTGAGGATCACAGATTTCACTATGTTAAGAAACCTTAAAGATTTTCAAAACTAACCTCTCATTTTATAGACGAGGGAACAAAGACCTAGACAGTGAGTTCTTTCTCTTCAAAAGTCTTCCAAAAAAGCCTGGATGACTATTTGTTGGGGAATATGGAATGAAAGCTCCTTTAAGGCAGGCAATATTTCAGTTTTTTTTTTCTTTTGTATCACCAAAATCTAGCAGAATGACCAGTACAAAGTGTTAAATAAATGCTTATTGTTGAATTGTAAAATTTGGAGAGATTTCATGTTTAGTTTATGTTAACTAGATGATCTTTGAAGACCCTTTCAATTTTGAAACCCCAAGATTGTGACTTCACTATCTGTCTTGATTTCATTATATTTCTTTGAAATGGAGTCAAATGCTATTTCTAAGTCTGAAGTTTAAGAGAAAAACTGCTTTTCTGATTACAAAAATACATATTTAAAATATTACAGGGTTAGAAGAAGATGAATGTTATGCCATAAATGAAAAAAGGAAAACTTGGGACACATTTTTGTACTTTCACTTGCTCATCTGTAAATTGGGAATAGTGATTTTTGTTCTATCCAACTCAAATTCACACTCTGCATCTCTATGTAAAATTAACATTCATGTAAACAGATTATTTTAATGAATTACACTTTTAAAAGAGTTAGGCAAATGACAACAAAGTAAATTGATAAAGAGGGGAAATGTTTGAGTTTTTTTAAAAACTCAAAGGTTTTAAAGATATAGGCTGGGAGCATTACAAGTTAAAATCAAATATCTAACAGGTGAGGAATAAATAAAAGAAACCTGGATTCTATTCTGGGTTATGATGCTTTCAGAGGAGCTAAGTGATGCAATGGAGAGTGAGTTATGCCTGGAGTCAGGAAGACCTGAGTTCAAATTCAGACTGTAACACTTACTAGCCATGGGACCCTGGGCACATCACTTAATCTTTCTCTTTTTCAGTTTCATCATCTTTAAGATTGGAACAATAACAGTACCACCCTCCCAGGGTTGCTGTCAAAATTAAATGAGAAAATAATTGTCAAATGCTTGACATATAATAAGCACTATATAAATATTAGCTATTATTTGTTTTAGGACTAACCAATTCACAAAGTAAGTTTCTGAGTCTCTGTTCATCTGTAAAATGGAAATTTAACTACCCTCAGAGGGTTGTTCTGAATGACGAATCATATTGTGAGTTATTATTAACTCAGGCCTTTACACTGTTTACATATAAGAAGAATAAAAGTTTTCCTGAAATGATGAGGCTAAGTAGAGAAATCACCTGATTAGTTAGACAAGGACACTTCCCATGGAACTAGATGTATACTCACATTCCTTTCTGCCGTACTTATTCTTCGGTCTCTTGCTAAAATAATTATATTTTGTTAATGAGATTCTAGTCAGAAAAAGTTTAGCCTTTGAGATAAGGGAGTAAGGGAGAGTTGATTCCCATGGGAGAATCTCTCTCTCTTTGGGGTCAGCAGGCTCTTACCAAAATGGTAATAATGTTTGTCCTTCATTCTCAAAGAAGACCATGACATCAGAGAGGTGATGCCATGACAAGCACATGACTTGGATTTGAGTGAGGGAGTACTGTGCAGTTTTGCAGTCTTGCTCAAGTAAGTGGCAAGTGTCTGAGGCTGGATTCGAACTCTTGTCCTCCTGACTAGACTTTGAATCCAGCCTCAGACACTTAACCTTGATTGCCTCACATCCAAAGCCATCATCAGTCATCCTGATTCATATCTGGCCACTGGATCCAGATGACTCTGGAGGAAAAAGTTAGCATAGCACTCCCTCACTCAAATCCAGTTCTTGTGCTTGTCATGACATCACCTTCCTGACATCATGGTCTTCTATGAGGACAAAGGATCATACCAAGATAAGAAGGGGACTTTCCTCTCCCTCCCTACCCCCGCCCTGGAACTATGGGACCCCAAAGCTTGAATTTCTAGCAATGACTATCAGCTTCTGATTGCCTAGGTGAGCCTCTAACTCCAACTGCCTTCTGCCTTAGTGCTTCTTCCCTGAGCATGTCTGCTACCACCAAGGATCCTGAAAGATGAGATATAATCATAAACTGAGCACAACTCTCTCCACCTGTGTTAAGCATTAGCTCACCAATTAAAGTACCTCCTTTCCATGCTCTCCACCCTAGTAACTGCTCCATGATAATATTCTGCTTGATAACGTCTGTTCTGAGAAACTTCAAAGGTTTCCTGATTTCAGGAATCCTCTGAGTCCTCCAGGTCAGAGTATTTTATCCCATCAGTCAACTCTTGTACCATCCCCTCCCAAACTCCTTTTCCTTCACCTTCCTTTATGCTTTAAGCATGTAGTTTTGTTTTTTTTACACCCTGGTTGACTGACTAGCTCATCATTTTGAGAGTCCTTGGTTCCTTGATTATTGACTATTACTCCAGAGATGATTCTTGTATTTAAACCCTTCTAGAAAGCATATATGACCAGAGGCAGAATCATCATGAACCTGAAAGGATGGAAGAAAGACACATGCTGAACCAGCCAGAAGAGAAGAAGTTTGAGAACCATTCAGATAATTCTGGTCTGGGGAAAAAGAAAACTGTTTCTTCAGAAATCCCACAAAGCAACTTTTCCTTTCAGAAAAATAATGATGATGGGTTATTTATTAAAATAGAGGAAATAACATAAAATTGGAGTCAGAAAGACCTGAATTCAAATCTACCCTCACATACTTCCTAATTGAGTGACTCTATGTAAGTCACTTAACCTCTCTAGGCCTCAAATTCCTCATCTATAAAACAACCTCCCAGAGTTGAGAAGCCAAAATGAGATAATATTTATAAAGCTCATTGTAAAGTATTACATAAATTTAATTTTATCATCATCATCATCATTGTTGCTGTTGTTGCTGTAAAGTTTTAAGCATTTATTTTGTAGATGAATGACAAATAATATGCCTCATATGTGATACTTATTTTGTAAATTGAATATTTTTTCTAAGAAGAGACCTTGTTAATCTCTTTGAGGGAATCTTACTTATGAGTCATACCTGAGCTTTCTTTGCCTAGGATATTTTCCATGGAATGCTGAGTGAAGACAAAGAGCCAGAATTTAAGAAAAGCTAAGAAAATCCAAAGCTCTCAAGATGAACTAACCTATGTGAGTTCAAAGCAAAAGTTTTTGTCAAAGGGGACCCCATGAATTACAGGTGACACTGGTTAACCTAAGATCAAATAGAGTTTAATTCAATAGATATTTTTTCTAATTAATTGATATTTTGGTATACTTAAATATTTTTAATTTATATATTTGATAAACTCAACTGTATTGTTATGACTGTAAAATAAAAAGTGATGAGGCATTGATATCCTCTTGAATATCTTGGAGTGGAGAGAGATATTCCACAATACAAAAGAGTGGTGAGCTTGCTGCATTTCTAGTTTTCTTTCAAGTTTTGTTTTGGAGACTTCTGTGGTTTGACCCTGTGGGAGTGGCAAGAATTCGAATTAAGTCCATTCAAACACAGATTTTCTCTTTCTCTGCTGGGAACCATTCTAACTTTGTTCCTGAATTTTCTTGTTTTTGCAAATGGAGAATAAAGCATCAAAATCCCAGATGTCATGGATAAAGGGAGAACAGAGAGTTTATTGAAGTGTAGCCTCCTTAAAGTATTTGTTCATTAGAAAAGGAAAGCGCTATCACTCGATATTTAAATAAGATAATATCATAATAATAACTAACAACTATATGTGATATTTCATTTGATCCTCACTTCTACCCTGAGAACTAGTGTAACAGATAAGTTTTTTACAGATAAATAGAATGAGGTTGGAAGAGGCTTGTCCAGACACACATAGCTAAGAAGCATCTGAAGGAGGATTCGGGTTTTCTTGCTTGGAAGTCTGTGCCTCCTCATTTCCTCACACATTTAACACATACATTCCTGTTTTAAAGATAAAACTACTAATCCTGGTACATTAGTTATATTAATGATTGTTTCCATTTCCATAGCACTATATAGTTTTAAGGTGACTTAATTAATAGAACTCTGAGTCAACAGTCTGGAAGAATCCAGCATCAGACACTTAGTAGCTTTATGACTCTGGAAAAGTCACTTAGCTTTGTTTGCCTTAATCCAATGGAAAAGGAATTGACAGACCACTCTAATAGCTTTGCAAAGAAAATCCCATGGACCATATGGTTCATGGCATCACAAAATTTGTACATTTCTGAACAACATCAACAACAACATGTAGTACATATTCCTCACAAGAGTCTTGTGAATGCATTCACCAGAACATGGTAAATCCTCCCTGCTTACTTCTACTTTCTAGAATCAAGTTTTTTTTCAACTTAAATGCCATTTCTTGCCCTTTTTTAAAAGTTTTTTTGTAAGGCAATGGGGTTAAGTGGCTTGCCCAAGGCCACACAGGTAGGTAATTATTAAGTGTCTGAGGTCAGATTTGAACTCAGGTACTCCTGACTCCAGGGCTGAGGAAATGAATTGTCTCTGCTGCCCCTTAAATGTCATTTCTTACAAGAAACTTTCCCTATTCCCACCGTTAGCACTTTATCTACCTCAACATCACTCTGTATTTATTACATACACACATTAGATAGATAGATAGATAGATAATAGATAGATAGATAGATAGATAGATAGATAGATAGGTAGATAGATAGATAGATAGATAGATAGATAGATAGATAGATAGATAGATAGATAGATTTGCAGGTTCACTTATTTTTATAGAAAGGATGTTTTCCTCCAGGAGAATGTTTCTCACGAGTAGGGACTATTTTGTTTTCTTCTCTTGTCTTCTCCACTTCTTAGAGATGGTTGACACACAGTCAAAACGATGCATCTGCTTCTGGAATACAAATAAATTAAACTCTGAGGAAGTTTCACATCATGACTTTCCCCAATTCGGTTTCAATATATCACAAGTCAGCATAAGAAATTAAATGGAAATTTGGGAGGAGTTTTGTGCAAGTTATAGACAACATGCCAGAGGTGGTCGATGACACTAAAAACATTTAGAAATGCATAAAATACATGCATAGTATTGTATAATAGCAACACAAATTTTACAATAGGGTATTAATAAACATATCAAAAAGAAAAAATTCAAGCTGCTTCTCTATAATTAAGGAAGGGGTAACTTTACATATATTAATATCCTTATTTTTTAAAATGATGATATTAAGGCACAGAGAAGTTAAAAGACTCTTGTTCACACAGAAGACTGGGACTTCTAATTCACAAGTTCAAAGTCATTTATCCACTTCAACAATAACATCATGAAATTGTTATAACTAAGAGAAAATGATCAATTAAAAACAACAACTCTAGGATTGCTGATAATAACTGAAATGTTGAGAAGTAGAATTGAGAAGCAAGTGAGGGAAAGAGAGTTAGAACTTAATGCAAAATGTGAGTCTGCTAAGATGGGAGTGCATACTCTCCACATATTGGAAAGGTTTATCACTTTGCAGCTCTAAGATAGACAAAATAACCAGAAGGAGACATAATCAAACAAAGGAATGAAAATTTATGGGAGACTTCTCATGGCCAGGAGGTGTAAACAGCCTTTGTCTTATCAACCCAATGAAGTCAAGTAAGCAGATCTTGTTTATTTGTTCACCTACTCAGAGTAAATTTAGACACATGTCTTTGGGTTTACAGTTGGAGAAGAAAATGTTGATGTTTGTAGCCAGGGGACTCACTTATTTCTTCCCTGTTTTACTCTTCCTACTTCTCTCAGTTTAACAATGACAGGATCCAGATGTTTATCAAGGGACTCTCCCTTAGTCACCCTGAGTTAGGAGATTCCTGTCTGAATTCACCTTACTGGGGAGGGGAGGATAATAACAAAAGCATTAACTGTGCCTTGTTCCATTCTTGTCTGAATTTGAAGATGTTTGAATCTTTCCGTCTGGCAATCAAAGCTGGTCTTATACTCAGGGGTCTCAGAAAATGTGTTTTCCAGGTTTTTAAAGTCCTTTCATAAGAAATTCTTTCCCTCCACTGGTCCAGCATATGGACCTAAGACTTTATCAGGCATCTAATGAGGAAAATAGGTTCAGAGAATTTAAGTGGCTTGCCCAGCTTTAGTTAGTCGAGCAAAAAGAATCCTACTTTGTTCCAGACACCGTGCTAGACTCTGGGGATAAAAAATATATACAGAAATATAGTCCCTGTCTTCAAAGAGATTATGTTCTGAGGAGAGGGAGACAAAATATAAAAGGAAATTGAAAAAAGGGAGAGGTACAAGAGATTAAGTTACTAGCTATGGGTGCATAGTAGAGAAAACCTAGAGTTCAGCTTAGAGAGAAATGAGATGGGTTCTTCCATAATAATTATAATAGTTGTCCTTTGTGTTAGAAGAGTTATATACCAACCAAGTTAACAGTGGAATGATTTACACTCTATTTTTTATTATAGTGAGGGGTATGATATGCAAAGACATCCTTCTCACTTGCCTTTTCCAGAACCATTTCACCTAAGACCTTTGATAGGAAGCAAGATTTCTGATGATAGTCTGGATGCTGTGGAAGTGCTTGGTTTTCGAGACCTTCATCCATATCAGTGAAGCACTTTGGCTCTTCAGCAATGCTGGAAAAGAATGAAAGCATTCGTCAAGGTTTTCATTAACAAGAACAAAAGTCAGATGTTCCACAGACAATCAGATACCTGTGCAATTCCATAAATGTTGGCATTATTCCCATGACCCTTCAGTCAGCTTCTGGAAAATCAAAGGCTTTGGGCTCTAAGGGAGAAAAAGGCTGAAGGTCTGAGAGGAAAGGTCATGCTGATGGTTAGTCCATTGAAAGACAGGCTTGGATATACTGTGTGTTGCTATTTTATCACCAGATATCCTTAAATGAAGGATCTGGGAGAAACTTTCCAATATGGGAGAGAGGCCACAGGGACACAGGGAATTTCCCATTTGTGATTTTAGCATTGGAATGAGCTTTCAGGAAGAAGAGATTTCTGGAGCATTGTATCAGTAAGAAGTAACAAGGCTAGTTATTATTAATTAATAGGATCATAGGTCTGGAGCTAGAAGGAACCTTAGAAACCATCTACTCAAATCTTCTCATTTTAAAATTAAGCAGCTGAAATACAGAGGGTTATTTGTGAAGAGGTTAGTTAATGACTGAGACAAGATTTGAACTTTAAACCGTAAAAATATAAGATATGCCATCCTGACTCCAGGTCCAGTGTCTTATCCACTACACCATTTGGTCATTCAGTGTCCTAGGATCTTTAACCTAGTGCTATTTACACTATATCAGGATTCCATTAGAGATTCATAGACTCCCCAATACACATGAGCACACCCACTAGACAGTAGTACTTTAAGTAAAATTTTAGTTTTCTATCAGGAAGAGGATATAGATAAGAAAAGTTTGAATTGAGAAAGTGTCAAGGAAAGATCTTTTTTTGCAGATACAGTATAAAATTATTAGACCTAAATATCATGAACAATTCTATTGATTTTTTTCTGGACATGTTCAATAATTTGTGATTAAATAAGTGGAAATATTGGAAGCATATTATTGGGATGAAATGGAGTCATTGCTACTTATCTAAAAGAAAGAAACAAGCAAAAGTTGAGTTTTCAGGGAAGAATTTGAGGGGCCTATGCTCAGGAAGCAATTTAGCATGATTTTAAAAAAGGGGGGGAGGGTTGGTATTAAATGAGAGGTGGTAGGAATCCAAAGAAAAATCACCAACATTTACATTGGCGAGCAGATTCTGAAATTATCTTTGTTAGGTCTAGGCCTCGATAGCCAAGAAAATCAGAGGTTTCAGACAATTATTTGAAGCATCTTTGCCTAACTATTCAGATTTTTGTTTACATTAGTTCAAGAAGTCTAGGATTTGTAAGTTAGTAGGTTCCAGTAGAAATATTTTATTATAGCTTCTGTGAGTAGTTCCACTTCATCATTAAGCCTAAAAGAAAGCTCTTCAATTCTTCAATTTCTTCTCCTTTTTATCTTCCTCCTCCTCCTTGCACTCCTTTTCTTCTTCTCTCTCATAACTCTCTCTCTCTCTCTCTCTCTCTCTCTCTCTCTCTCTCTCTCTCTCTCTCTCTCTCTCTCTTTTCCATTGCCCTCTAGATAAATGTATATAGATATAGATTTCACTATGGACAGCTTCCAACATCCCAGAAACCTCTGACATACATGTTGCCAGGTCCTTGGCTTAACCTAATTAAGGAAAAGGTTAAACCACTGTACAAGGTCAAGAGGAAAAACAAAAACAATCACTCACAAGACAGCTGTTGAATTGATATGTGGAAGAGATGGCTCATCACCACCTTTTCCCCATCAAGCTTTTCTCTTCCTTAAATTGGGACCACACATTGTGTTGGAAAGACTGCAACCTTGTAGATAGGGTTAGACTTGAAAGCTAGTTCTGAGAGCTACATAGGAACCCAAGTGAAATTTGGACAACAGGTTTATAATCGGGGGAACTGACTGATCATTAAAGGTTCAAGTGGGAAGACTTCAATAGAAGAATGGTTTCTTCCCTTTATCTTGCTTTTAAAACAAAGTCTAAAGGTCACTGTTAGTTTTCCCTAGTTATGAGGATATCTGAGGACAATATTTTACTGTTTCCAATAGAAGGTTCTCATCTTAATTAAGAAACATCTTTCAACAGCTGCAAACATCCCAGAAGAGGGTGTGTTTCCACAGAATAAATAAGAATTCTTGCAACTGAGACAAATTTGGTTTGACATGGGTGCAGGGAATGGTCTGATGGGAATTGGGATGAGAAAGGAAGAGATTGTGGTGACAGTTTGGGAGAGAATTTTGCTCCAAGATATCAATGCACTGGAGGAAAGTTCTAGTTATCTCATATTAGAAATAATTAGCAAACTTAATTAGCAATAATAAATGAGTTTTCACATGTATTTTTATAAATATATATGTGTGTACATATGTTTTTTGTTAGACATTTAATTGCTGTAGTTGAATTGTTTTTCAGTTATGTCCAATTATCTGTAACCCCATTTGGAGGTTTTTTGGAAGAGATATTGGAGTGGTTTGCCATTTCCTTCTCCAGGTCATTTAACAGATAAGGAACTGAGGCAAATAGGATTAAGTATCTTACCCATGGTCACATAGCAAGTAAATATCTGAGACTGGGTTTCAACTAATAAAGATGAATCTATCTAGTTCTAAGCCTAATGCTTGATCCATTGCACCATCTAGCTATGATATATATATAGATGGATAGATAGATAGATAGATAGATAGATAGATAGATAGATAGATAGATAGATGATGGATGTAAAACTCATCAGAATGGGAAAGAGATGAGGAGCTTGGCAAATAGGTACAAATTTACTAACCCACAAGTATGCGGACCAACAAAGCCTTCCTAAAAGAAGGACGTTGATTACAACAAATATTTTCTTCTGCCCCTTTCTTTTATTAACCTCATATACATCTTTAATCATCTTAGGCAGGTAGTTGCAAAATTGACTTTGAAAAATTGCATAAAGCAGATATCCTTCTATTTCCTTTCTCCACTACTCAAAAATACAATATTGCTCCCCAGGCTTGATTTGCTAAAGATTATCTTTGAATATAATGGAAGAAGGAAGGAGGGTGGAATCTCTTTGCAATATTTATGCACCATTTGCCCTAGTCTTTCTAGTGTTCAGAATGACAGCATTTTATAGAAGACAGAATCTTAGTCTTGGAGTCAGAAAAGTCTGAGTTCAAATTTTACCTGTAAAATTTATTTATCTTATATGGGTGATTGTGCAAGTCACCTAACCCCTAAAAGTCTCAGATAATTTTCCTATAGCTTAGTTTCTTGTAGTTTGTTGTTCTTCCTTCATTCTGGAGGAGAACCAAAGGACATCAAGAGGGTAATATCTTGACTTGTATGTGAATTGGATTTAAGTGAGGCAGGGCTGTTTCAAAGTCATCAGCCCCACCCTTTCCTCCAGAGTTATCTGAGTCCAGTGGCAAGACTAGGTCTGGAGGACTGAAGATGGCCCCAGATGCAATGGAAGAACTTGGTCTGTTCAAGCAAAGTTCTTTCCCAGGTCTCAGTTTGTCTGAGCCAGCACCCATTCAGTTATTTAAGGTTGGGTAAGAAATTAGGCAAAAGATGACCTAGTTTGTCTACTCAAAAAAAATTGGGGATTTCTAGCCAGAACAGAAATATTTCTATTTGCACTCATTCTGAGCCAAGTGAGACTTGGACAGAGACATATTGTTGACCAATCAGTCACAGCCAGAGTGATTTGTATTAAGGCATAGTCAATAAGCTTATATTCTATGGTATACTTGTATTGTGGTCTGCTTCTTACACTAGGAGGACCTTCTACTATCTTGGCTAGTAGTTATGAATTGTATAGCCATTATTTCCTTTCTGTGCTCACCATACCTTTGCTCCAAATAAAAATAACTATTAACCTTTGATATTTTCCATGAAGAGTTTCCTGTTTTTGTGGCTATATTCTTTTCCCCTTGAGCCCCTGACTCAGTCTGCGATCTCTCTCTCTTATACTGATAATATCATCTATAGTCCCTGAGGAGTCCATACACAAGGCTATTAGAGAAGTCCCTGGATTTTTCCCACTTAGAAAAATGCTAATCTAATAACAAGAACAGGTAAGTTAAATAAGTGATAGATATCTTACACATGAATTCTACTTTAACTTGTCAAATCATTTCCACAAATCTTATCTCACTTTAAACCCATAGCAACCCTGTGATAGACTTACTTATCAGTTTTAAAGAGGAAGAAACTAAGTCGGGGTGGGGGAGTTAATCAAAAAGGTTAAATAGTTGATTGGAGCTTAGAATTAGAGCTGGAAGGGACCTCAGAGGCTTTTTAGATTTTTAACCTCTTTATTTTACATGTGAGGGAAGCTAAGGGGTTTGCTCACTCAATAAGAGTCATGGGAGGAATTTAGACCCAGATCCTCTATCACCAGAGCTAGTGTTGCTTCTCTCCTTTCCTGGAGGATAAGTGGAGATCTATCAGTTAGATGCCTCAAGTTTCTAAGAAGAAATGAGATTCCCCAAACTCATGATATTTTTTTTTATTAACAACTCATCAAAAGTATCCGAAAGGAAAAGTCATAGACCAACACCTCATCTTGTCTGTCTTCAAGCACTTTTTATGTCCATTGCCAGCATTCTCAGGCAAAAGGGCAGAATCAAGTTGAAATGTTGCCAACTTGGCTAAAGACATCATAAATCAGCTACTTTGTCTAGATATGGTTCCTGTAGAAGAGGTTTATGTAGAACTGAACTTCAGACTGGAGAAAGTTCTACATTTCAGGAATGGGGTTGGAGTGGAGCGTAAGGGATTGACCCAGAGGTGAGCATTAAAAAAGAAGTCAAATAATGTTTGGACTCTTACAGGAGCATTTTTCTGTTTCTTCTGGGTCTCCAAAAATCACTTCAACTACTCAGCAACCCAACAACATCAGTACAGAGAAGCAGTCTCCCTTAAAGCAATATCTGACTTGTTTCAAGGGAAAATTAGTAGCTAACAGTCAATGTACCCTAAGATATCGTCATTGGTTTCAAGTGTTTAACTTTGAGGAATTTCAGAAAACACATCATCAGATCTGATAATAAAACTTACGCCTCTCTCTTAACAAGCATGGGGGGGGGGATAGTTCCAGCTCACAGAAATGACCTGTTTCTCCATACGTATGATATTTTATGATGTGTCCTACCCCACCTATATGTTATCACATTTGTTCCTCACAATAACTCTATAAGGTAGGAATTATCACTGTTGTTTTAGAGATGAAAAAGTGGAGGTATAGACAGAAGCTAAGTGATTTTTTTCCCCATAGTCAAGGTCATAGAGTTAATAAGAAATAGAATCCAAGCTGAATTCAGGCCTCTGTCTCTAAGTCAAATTTTTCCCCCCACAGTCTTTTATTTTAGAGGCAGAAGATCTTACCTAGTTAGCTTTCTTACCTTCAAATTTATGCTATTGAATCTCAACTGGGCCTTTACTATTGCAAAGCTATCATTTCATTGTTCCTTAATCCATTCACTGTCCCATTCCCCACAATGGTATTCTAAACTTTTTTCTCTTTAAGGCTCCAACTACCTTTACAACTGAGGTTTTTATACTTCACACATACACACAAAATGTTGTCTTTCTATTGAAATTTTTTAATTTAATTTTTCCAATTGCATGCAAAGGTAGTTTTCAATATTCATTCATTTGTAAGTTTTTGAGTTTCCCATTTTTCTACCACTCTTCCTCTCCTTCTTCCTCCCCATGCCAACTAAGAGTCTGGTAAAAGTTGTACATGCACAATCATGCTTAAAATATTTCCAGATTAGTCATGTTGACACAAAAAAAATTAAACCCATTCATTGAGTTTCCTCTTCTCCCTTCTTCCTTATCTCACATACCTTTGTTATTTTTACCCATGCTTTTTTTCTCCTATCTCAGATGAAGAGATTCTTTATCTCTCTGTCTCTCTCATCTTTCTCTACTACTATCTCTGTTTCTCTTGATCTTTCTTTCTATATATCTCTAGACTCCTTCCTATCTAGGCTCCTCCTCCTCCTTCTCTTCCTCCTCTACAGCTAACACAAAAATTCTTGATTTGATACTATTATTCCCAATCACTATCATCCTATATTTTTCCTACGTCTTTTAGCTATACTGTTAGGGAAATTTATCTCAACTATATACCTTTACTTTCTCTTCTAAACACTTCATTCTGGCTTTTAACCTCATAGCCTACCTGAAAATACTCTCTCCAAAGTTATTAATGGTATCTTATTTTCTAAATTTAATGGCTATTTTTCAGCTCAAATCTTTCTTAAACTATCCTCCTCATTTGTCATATCTGATTACTTCTCCTGCTGAATACTTTCTTATATCTACCTTTTTGTCATAATATTCTCTGCCAGTTTTCTTGCTGCTTGTAAGACCTTCCTCCATGTCCTACTCACTCATGGGTTTGGATATGTTTCCTCGCTCTCTAATTTATTGCTAAATCTACATATTTCTACCTTCATATATCTTACATATGTTCTCTTCTCTCCATTCAGAACACTACTACTCTACTCTAATCTATAACCTTATCACTTCTCACTTGGACTATTGAAATAACTTTCCAACTGATTTCCTACCCAGAACCTCTCTCCATTCCAATCTATCCACTGCTCAGCTGCCAAAGTAATCTTTCTAATATGTATACTGGTCCATATCACTCCCTCCATTTCAAGTGGCTCACTATTCCCTCCACAATTGAATATAGAACCTCCTATTTGGTATCTAAAGTCCTTTGTAACCTGGTTCCTTCCTATCTTTCCAGGCTTCTTTATTAGTCTCCACACCCTTTAGGACCTTTTCCTATGTTAGGATGTTCCATATCTACACCTCTGCCTTTTAGTTTCTCTATCTTTCCTGAAGAATCATCTCAAATTATTTTTCAGTAGAAAACCTGTTCTGGTCCTTCCCCACCAGATACTAGTATTTCCCAACTTTGAATTATATTTTAATTTTAATTTTTCATGGATATTTGACTTTTTTCTTTTGATAAAATTTAATTTAATCTTGCTACATTTTATATTTTAAACTGTCTCCCTCCCTCTCTCCTCAAACTAGAGGCCACCAATTGATATATACATATATGCATATATGTATATATATATACATATGCATATATATATGCATATATATAAATATAATATGTGTTAGACCATACTAGGGATATTTAAAATTATCAGTTCTTTCTCTGAAGGTGGATAACATCTTCCTTCATAAGTCCTTTATAGTTGATTAAGTATTTAAAATACTCAAAATAAGTTAGTTTTTCACAGATATTTTTTAATTTTTTTTATTTTCTCAAGACAATGAGATCAAGTGACATGCCCAAGGTCACAAAGCCATGTAAGTATCAAGTGTCTGAGGCCATATTTGAACCCAGGTCCTCCCAACTCCAGGATTGGCAGTTTATCCACCACACCACCCAAATGTCCCCAGATATTCTTTTAATGATGTTGCTGTTACTGTATACAACATTTTATTGATTCTTTATCATTATTTCATGCAAGTTTTTCTAAAATCAACCTGCTCATTATTTCTTACAGCACAGTAGTATTCCATCATAATCATATACTACAACTTATTTAGCTATTCACCAGTTGACAGACATTCCCTCAATTTCTAGCTCCTTGCCACCACAAACAGTATTACAATAAGTATTTTTAAAAGAATAGGTTCTTTTCCTTTTTCCCTGATCACCTTGGAAAGTAACTCTAATACTGGTAATTATGGATCAAAGAATACACTTAGTTACATCACTTTTTGGTTATAATCCCAGATTGCTCTCCAAAATGGTTGGATTGGTTCACAATAGTATATTAGTGTCCTAATTTTTCCACAATTCCTTCAACATTTGCTTTTTTCCCCTTTTATCCCTTCAGTCAATCTGATAAGAGTGAGAAGTTGTTTTAGCTTTCCTTTCTCTATTCAATAATGATTTAGAATATTTCTATATAACTTTATGTAGTAGCTTTGATTTGTTCATCCAAAAACTGCCTCATTTCTTTTTCTGATCTATCAATTGGGGAATGACTCACATTCTTATCGATTAGACAAAGTTGTCTATATATTTGAGATATTAGACCTTTATCTGACAAACTGGGGGTGGGTATTCTAAACTTACAGATGTCATGTTTCCTTTGAGCTGCTTCCATTCTTCCTTGCTCATAGAGCACAGCCCCCTCACTGATGAGGACATGCCATATTGGGCAATCTCATACCAGAGTCTCCCATGCTGTACAATCAGTTCTAAAGTTCTTAAGAGAGACCTTCTGGGTGTCCCAGTATCACTTCCTCTGATCCCCTTAAGAGTGTTTGTCCTCTGTGAGTTTTCCATAAAATAGTCTTTTTGACAAACATACACACCTGTCATTGAACATTGTGTCTAGCCCATCATAGTTGCACTCTCTGTAGTAATGTTGGAATGTTAGGCAGTTTAGCTTGAGAAAGGACCTCAGTGTTGGGTATCTTCTCTTGTCAGGTGATTTTCAGAATCTTCCTAAGACAATTTAAATGGAAACAACTCAAATTCTTGTCATAGAGTTAGTAGACTGTCCATGTTTCACAGGCCTATAGCAATGAGGTCAGCATAATAAAGGCTCTGTAGACCTTCAGTACTGTAGTTAGTCTAATAGCTGTTCTCTCCCACACTTTCTTTTGGAGTCTCCCAAATACTGAGCTAGCTCTGGCAATGTGAATGTCAATCTCATTGTCAATGTGCTTCTCCCTGGAAAGGACACTGCCAAGGTAAGTGAACTTGTATACAGTATTGAAATTCCACATATGGATGGTGTGGTGCTGGCTGATGGAGTGCCTCTTTTTTTCTTGGTATTAATTTTTTTTATTTTTTAAATTTATTTTCATCCATATGCACATGTATATTTTTAAGTTACAAAATTTCCTTCCACCTTTCCTTCCCATGCTCTTCCCCTCAGCAGCAAATGGTCAAGTTAGCATTGTACATTCATATTTTGATAAACATGTTTACAGAGAAGTATTAGTGTTATTTTTGGTATGAGGAATTAGGATTAAGGGAAAGAGATACATAAGAGATAATTTTTATAAAGTTTTCATCAGATTCTGAAGGGTTGTTTGTGTGTGTGTGTGTTTTGTTTTGTTTTCTTGGTGCTAAATTAGACCAAAATTAGCACAAGCAGTAGAAAATTGATCCATATTTTGTTGCATCTCAGCTTCAGAGGTTGCATTCAATGTACAATCATCTACAAACAGGAGATCATGCAACAACACTCCCTCCACTTTGGTCTTGGTTTGTAGCCTTTTCAAGTTGAAGAATTTGCTATCAGTGCAATAGTTGACCTTGAGACCCTGTTCATCCTCAGTGAAGGTGTTTGATAACATGACTGAAAACATCATGCTAAGAAGTATGAGTGCAAGGATACAGTCTTGTTTCACTCCATTGATGACAGGGAAATCACAAGAGCATCATCCACTATCCAGAACCTGGGGAAACATGCGGTCATGAAATCGATGTGCAACACCAATGAACTTCTCCCAGCAGCCACATTTTGACATAATTTTCCATAAACCCTCATGACTGATGTTAAAGACCTTGGTCAGATCTACAAATGTTATATACAGACCTCTGTTCTGTTCCTGGCATTTTTCCTGGCAGCAAACACTATATCGACTGTTCCTTGACCCTTTCTGAAGCCATACCGGCTCTCAGGGAGGTGACCAACACTGGTGAAATTCTTTCATTTTACAGATGAGGAAGCATGTTCAGAGAAAGGAAACTGCTTTCTTGTTAGTCAGTCAACAAGCATTTATAAAGTATTTTATGCCCTAGGCAATCAGCCTATTGAGAAGGACTCTGGCAAGAATCTTACCAGCAATGACTAAAAGAGAAATAGCCCTATGATTGACACAACCTAGCTATTTACATGGTGACTCTTCCATTACAATATGAGTTCCTTAAGTTCAGGGACTGTATTTGTCCTTTTTTAGTATTTCCAGGGCCAGTATTTCCACCTAGGCATACATTGTCTAGCATATAAAACACTTTATAAATGCTTCTTGACTGACTAACAAGAAAGTAGTTTCCTTTCTCTGAACATGCTTCCTCATCTGTAAAATGAAAGAATTGCACCAAAGTCCTCTCCATTCTCAATGCTACAGTTTCTAATATACTGTGCTGCTCCTCAGGAATGGAGACTTTCTGATTAGACCTAGATAAAATAAGTCAGCACAAGTGAGAAGCAAGAGAGGAGACAGTCTAAAACAGCAAAGACTGTAACATTTGAAAAATGTTTCCTTCTTTAGGAATCTTATTTTATTGACTTAGAAAGAACAGGATTCTTATGGGAAGGAAAGATTAAATGGCCTAAACAAATATAAACCTACTTGTGGGATGGGGAGATAGAGAAAAGAAAACAGGGGCATGTGGAGAAGGAGGAAAATGTTGTTTGTTTGCTGTCTCATCTGAAATATGTAAGGGGAAAAAAATTCTCCTGCATGAGAAAAAAAACAGCCATATATTTCTCAACAGTCAAATTTATCAAATTGTGGCATGAGAAATGAACTAAACCTAAAAAACCCCAAGATAGGCATTCCTGATTAAATCAATGGACCCAGACTCATGGCCCAATATACATTTGACTAGGAGGACAGGATTGTTTCATTACTTATCTTTAGTATGAAGTGATTTAGTCAGTGTTTTATCTGGAGACCAGGGAATGAACTAAGATGACTTTTGATTCTTACCCACTTCTACTACCAAAATAAATAAAATAAAATAAAATAAAGAAAGGGAAGTAGTAGGTTCTAATTTAATAGGTCCTTTTAACCTCAAGACTGATAGAGCTGCAGAAAAATATCAAGAAAAATATTAATTCAGACTTTTGTTTTTAAAAATATTGAGATTTGGAGGTGATATATATATAGTTTTACTCATATTCAAATGATTCTCAGTTTTTTATTAATTAATTCAATAAACATTTATTAAGTCCCTATTCTGTGCCAAGTCACATGTTAGCTCCTGAAAATATAGAAAAACCCCAAATTATCCCCGAGCTTCAAGAAATTTACATTTTTCTTCGAGGCAAACAGCATATACCAAGGGAGGTGGGGGGGATAAATAGAGGAGAGACACTAGCAATTAAGGATCAAGACAGTCTCTGTGTTGGATGTGACAGTTGAGCTGTCTTGAAGGAAATTTGGAATTAACAAAAGGCAAAGGTGAGGATGAGGAGCATTCCGTGTTCACCTGCCAGTTTCTGACTGGATTTAAAACTATAAATACTGTAGAATTTCATGTAAGAGTTATTTAACATTAATGAAGTAACTTTCATAGTTTTTTTTAATTAAATTTTTTTATATAAGGCAATGGGGCTAAGTGACTTGCCCAAAGTCACACAGCTAGGCGATTGTTAAGTGTCTGCGGCTGGATTTGTATACAGGTCCTCCTGACTCCAGGGCTGGTGCTCTAACCACTGTTCCACCTAGCTGCCCCCATTTTCACAGAGTTTTAAAAATAAAATGTTAATGATTGTTTCCTTTCTACTTCTTATTTCATCATGTACTTTCCCCCTCCCCAGCCCTAAGTCACCCATTTAAAGTACTTTTAAGAGAAAAAAAAAGTCAGCAGAACTATTAATTTACTTTGAAAAAGTCTAAAAATATATATAATGTGCAACATCTGTGAACCTTCCACATCCATAAATGGGTAGGTTAAAGGTTATCTTCTAATATCACTTCAATCAAATCCTGCTTGATCTTTATAATTCTGTTTCATATATATACATGTATGTACATTTTAAAATTTTATTTTTAATTTGTGGGATAAAATAAGTATTTCCATAATATAGTACAATAAAAAGATGGTTGCTCATGAAACTGCAAATTTGCTACATAATTTGCTGTTTGTTTCAAATAAACAGCAAAATTATCATGTAAATTTCTTTTTTTTCATTCCTCTCCCATCACCTACTGTCATATGTCTCTACTGCTATATGTATTGCATGGCATCAACACATTGATTTGTCTGGAGCTCCTGGATGCTGACTGCCAGGTTTTGTGGATTTTCTAATGTTGCCTGCCTTCTCCCATCTGGGATGCTAGTTTCTGGGTACCAACTATCCCCAAAATAATCCATCTCACTGTATTTCATGTTCCCTTTCAAATGGGAATCCAGTGGTGTACTTTATAAATCTTTAAGCTCTTTATAAGTAGCATCTTTTATTTGATTTATGCTTAGCTCTAGAAGGCAGAATTAGGAGCAATGGACACAAGTTGAAAAGAGGTTGATTAGGCTTTATATTTGGAGCTAACCAATTATAAAGGAATAGACTGCATGGGGAAGTAATGGGGTGTCCTTCAAGTCAGTCTTCAAGTCTTCAAGACAGTTGACTACCTGTTGGTTATGTGGTGGGATCTGAAATGCTATAACTCAACTTCTCTTGCTATCTCAAATTTTCTGATAGACCAACAGGCTCTCTTATGTTTTTATTTTATCAGTGCCCAATGGTAATAAATATCACGGTGTATGTTTTAATGAAGCTTTTTATTAGTTTTAAAAAAAATTTTCAAAACTAACCAGAATCATCAGTAGGCAGAAAGGTGGCAAAAATAGATAGAAAGTTGACTTGAAGTGAGAAAAACCTGAATTCAAATCCTGCTTCAAATACTTACTAGCTTTTGTCCATGGTAAAGCTCTATATGCTTTCCTATCCTTGGTTCCCTTATGTGTAAATAGGAATAATGATAGCCCCTGTCTCATAGGGTTTTTAGGAAAATCAAATGAGATAGTATCTCTAAAGTAATAAACTGTGTCAATCCTATTTATTATTATTATTATTATTATTTATGTTACTACCCAATTACAGCTTATAATTACAAAAAAAAGGAATTTTAGGGACATCACTAATATAGATTAACTTTATTTTAATGAATAATTTTATTTTATAATTTTATAATTATAATAAAATTTAATAATTTTTAATCTAATTTATTTTTATTTTATTGAGAGCTTTTCAGGTAGTTTGAGAGGTCCTATGTCCATAATAATATTAAGATATTTAATTTCAAATGTGATTATATTGATAAATATAAATAGCAGAGTTCTAGCTCCCTACTTCGGACCCCAAAATTTTTTTGTACGACACTAAAATTTAATTTGAGTGACTAACATTCTGTCACTTTTTAAAGTCTAGATAATCATCAGAACAATATATCATCTTAATTTGTAACACTTTCTAATTTCTGATGTCTAAAAACAATCAAATTCTTGAACTTATAGGAGCTGATTCTAACTTGTCTCTGGAAATCACTATTATAAGCCAAAACTCTTTGGGTGGTCCTCAATAATTTTTAAGAGTATAACAGGAAGACTAAGAACTGTAAGAATGTCTGCTCGGGTTCTCCATGTTCAAACAAAAAAAGGCATAAAGAAAAGCAAGAGAGAGGCTAAATAGATAGAAGGAAGAACTTGAACCCAGAGCAACAACTAACCTTGAAGTCTTATAGCAGTTATGATCTTGGGATAGCAGCAAGAACTCCAGGGGAGAGACTGGCTACAAGGATAGAATTCATTGTCTAAGGGCAAATGAGAAATGGGAAGAATGCCTCAATGAATTTATTATGCTGATAAGAAATTGATAAGTGATTAATTGAGAGAGTGGAATGTCCTGGTGTGGTGGGGGGGGGGAAGTAACCTGTATATCTTTCATAATAAAAAAATGTAGAATTTTTTTTTATCTATGGGCATGTTTTTAAAATAGGAGACTAGAATGGATCCACTTGTGGGCAGAAACCTAAGAATCAATGATTTCTCAAGAACTCCTTATTTCCATAAGTGTGAATCTCACAATATACCCGATTTTTAAAGATCTCAATCTCATAAATGCATATCAGTCAGATTCTGTTGTGCACAGAAAATGAGAAATTAAAATAAGGGGACCAGCTGCAACTGTGGCCCTGAATTTAAATTATTTAAATAGACCTTCTTGCCCCTAGCCCACAATCACTAAGAGAGACTGGGCTTTGGACACATGTCATGTTCACTGGGATTTGAGGCCCAGCTGTCCTGCTATAAAGTACAATGCATTTTTATAAACAGAATTTCTATTGTTCATCAATGTGCTCTGGGCAAGAACAGCATACACAATCAGTTCATCTCTTACTGTGGGCCTGGAACCAGCTGTTGGATTCCTGCTTCTTTCTGATAAGAGCTGAGGAATGTAAACACTATGCAAAGAATACTTGTCATGTATTAGCCCTGAGAGAGCGCCAAATGAATAGTCATGTGTGACCTTTCAAATTCTTATCTTTCTGAACCACATCATATGCCAGAATTATATGCAGTCTAAAGGTTTTGAATAGCATTTGAGCTCACTTACTCACCTCTACCCTGTTCCTTTTGTCAAGACTACCTTCTCCTTCCCCAATCCCCCAAATATGCTATTAAATAATAAGAAAAATGGAGGAAACATTAGTTCATTTACTTTTTGCTAAAGTCATCTCTCACCACCTTGGTTTTCTACAGGTTATCTCTTATGCCTGTGGAAAGCTAAGTGACAGTAGATGGATCATCTGATCTGGGGTCAAGAAGACCCATCTTCCTGAGTCCAAATCTGGCCTCAGACACTTACTTGCTGTCTGATTCTAAACAAGTCACTTAATCCTGTTCGCCTTGATGTCTCCATCTGTAAAATGAGCTGGGAGACGAAATGGCAAAACACTTCAGTATGTTTGCCAAGAAAACCCATGAACAGGGACAGCTAGGTGGCGCAGTGAATAGAGCACCGGCCTTGGAGTCAGGAGTACCTGGGTTCAAATCCGACCTCAGACACTTAATAATTACCTAGCTGTGTGGCCTTGGGCAAGCCACTTAACCCCATTGCCTTGAAAAAAAAAATTTTAAAAAACACCCATGAACAGTTGAACACAACTTAAATGACTCAACAATAATAACAGCAACAAAAACAATGAATCCCCTAGGCCTGAAATCGAAGTGCTAATATCATTTAAGTTGAAACTCTTATGCCAGCTACTATAAATGGAAAAACCATTTCTACTTTCTCTGTCTTCAAACAATCTGTAAATATTTGTCTTTTTAATATACTGTATTCCCCTCAGTAGAATATAAGCTCCTTTAGGGCAGGAACTCTTAGATTTTTGGTCTCTGAATCCTAGCATGTGGCTCAATGTTTAATGAATGGTAGACATACTTGTTGGTTTAGCAAATGGGCAGATAAAATACCCTTCATTTAAACTGTATCTGTGGCACTCTGAAACATGGATTAGAAAAGACTAACATGTCATATTCAGGGAGTAGAAGGGACTTCCATTGCTCTCAAGTCAGACCACACAGGTCATCAAACTGCAGTCAAGACTGATCTCAGCATCCAAGAAAGACAAGCTACTGCATTCACTTGAAAAGCCACAATTCCTGATGTCTTGAGTTAATCCAATTGATGGCAGTTCGTGGAGGGGCAGATATTTCTTTCCATGTTTTTAGTAGCAAGAACAATAGGGGCCCATGAGGGGAAGATCACAGACTCCTCCAAAGTTTTCAGAAGTAGAAAAATTATACCATACTTCCCAACTTCATGTGAACACAGGAGAAAACCAACCTAAAATTCTAGTGTGTGTAACAATTAATTGATTAGTTCCTAGTAACTGAACATGAATAGAATAGAAGAGGAAAAATCTTAAGGAGCTGTTTCCCCCTCATTAGGTTTCAGGAAAAGCAAAGTATACCAGCAGGGGTGATGGAGTCTGATGTCCAAGATTCTGATCCCCTGTC
Organism: Macrotis lagotis; assembly: GCF_037893015.1. Taxonomy (NCBI): domain Eukaryota; kingdom Metazoa; phylum Chordata; class Mammalia; order Peramelemorphia; family Peramelidae; genus Macrotis; species Macrotis lagotis. The sequence continues at coordinate 164,334,752 of NC_133658.1, read as the reverse complement.
AGAAAAAAAAAATGAAATGAAAACTGACCAATTTGGAAATTGTGTCAAGATGAACATAGCAATCTTCATTTCAGTCTAGCTCTTCCTTTACCAATAATCTGCTGAATGAAATTTGAGCAGACCCCATTAGGAGCCAGATAATCCTGGAAACTTTTGAGGTACGATTTTCTTCAACTCAAAACAAATGAATTTGTACCACTTCACTGTGAATAAAGAATTCCAAGAGGAACTATTTTTAAGATTGTAGCTAAAAAAAGTGGAAACCCATGCAATCCCATGGGTGGGGTTAGAGGAGAGGGTTAGAAAGTAGCAGATGGGGGTGGGGGGACAGTTAGGTGGTACAGTGGATAGAGCACCCACCCTAGAGTCAGGAGCACCTCAGTTCAAATTTAGCCTCAGACACTTAATAATTGCATAGGTGTATGACCTTGAGCAAGTCACTTAACCCATTGTCTTAAATTTTTTTTTAAAGTAAAGAAAGTAGTAGGCAAGCCTAGAGGTGCTTAGTAGAAGCTTTCTGTTTGGAGATGACCACTTATGTTATTTATCACTTCCTGGGTGAGTATAAAATGGAATATGTTTTTTAATCTTCCTGGTGATGTTAAGTAAAGGTATCATAATATAGTAAAGAAAGGGTTGAACTTGGACTCTCTAATGATACCTGCAGCACTGACTAGCTATGAGTGTATGGCAGAAGCACTTAACCTCTGAGACCCAGTGTACTATTAATGAAATGATAATTCTTTCTGAAGTACTTTATAATATTATATGGTTTAAATGAGATAATATCTATAAAGTGTTTTGTAAATGTCATAAAGGTATCTAAATTTCAAGGAAAAATGTGAAAATGAACCTTTCTCTCTTTTTTTTGCACAAGTGAAGGATCATTATCATAGAGCATTACATGTACTAAGAGACTGTTAATGGGCTGGCTAATGTTTCCCTCTTTTTTTTTTTTTAGGATTTTTTGCAAGGCAATGGGGTTAAGTGGCTTGCCCAAGGCCACACAGCTAGGTAATTATTAAGTGTCTGAGGTAGGATTTGAACTCAGGGACTCCTGACTCTAGGGCTGGTGCTCTATCCACTGAGCCACCTAGCTGCCCCCAATGTTTCCCTCTTTAAAAAAAAATGATTGTTACAATGTATGACTGGGTTATTTTGTTCAGAAGTAAATTTATGTAATTCTTATGTAGATCTTAATAATTATAAAGCATTTTTGCAGATATTATTTAATTTTATCCTTAAAATAGCCTTGGGAGGTAGGTACTATTAATATCTCCACTTCACAGTTAAGGAAACTGAACTAGGTAATGGCTAAGTGTCTTGCAGTCACAAAGCTAGTAAGAGTTTGAAACTAGACTTGAATTCACTTCTTCCTGATTTCAAGTCTAATATTCTCTGAACTATTCCCTCATTTAAAAAAATATATGAAAACAAAAATATCAATAAAATGATGTAAAAGAGAGATATAGGTGTCAGTTCCAATATAAAAAACTTGAGATAGTTTTATAGATTAAAAATAAGTTTCCACTTTCCGGGAACTTAGGAAAAGGTACAATGATAATCAGTTATCTCCTGCAAAAGGTTCCTATCCTGCACTCCTAAGTTTGCCTATTGCCACCCTTCACAGAGGATTAAGCAAGTTCCTTCTCATTAAGTTGCAATGTTGAAATTACTGCTCTTCTTAGTTTTTCTTGTCATTTCTCTTCTTCTTACCATTCTTCTTCATCTTACCATTCCTTCTTTCCATGCCTCTTAAAAAAGACTCTGGCACAAGAACTCCCAACATTAGATGCCTCCATCAAAAAAGGTCTTGTGCTCTATGAACAAAGCAGAACTGCAGTAGCTCAAAAGAAACATGAAATGCACAAATTTAGGGACATCTCTACTCAAAAATGCTCATATGGCCCTGATTTGTGGTAGAGTCATCTGAGCTTGGATTGGTCTAATCAGTCAGTCATTTGGGTCTTCTTTGAGTACAAAAGGACAACAACCAACCAACCAACCAACCATTACTCTTTCATTGTGAGTCATCACACATTAACATCAGACATTTGGTTTAAGAAACTATTTTACTTCACAGTAAGGAATCCTTCAATTTAGACTGTTTATATGCATAAACTTTATGTGTATCCTGCATAGGAACAGAGGCAAAATCTTTTTCACTGTGTCAGGCCCAGAGTAGCACTGATACAACTGACCAAGGAAAGTTATAATTAGTACCAGTTGTCTTCAAATGGATTCAAACTTAAGTAAAACAAACTATAATTTGCCAATATCTTATATCTCTAGACTTTGCCAATGTGACTCCAGTGTTAATCTCTAGCTTTAGCCACTATACAGGGCTCTCCTTTCACATTCCTGTGTAGCACAAAGAATTTTTTTGACTTGACCAGAAGAGCATTCAATTTACCTTCTCAGGTAATAACTAATAAAAATAATAGCCTGCACACAGAGAACTTTAAGCTTTGCAGATCTTCTAATCTTGCCATAACCACTCTGCTGACCTCCTATCTTACCTCTCCAACTTTCCTTGAACCTTGAATAAATGTCCAATAAACAACTTAAACTCAGTATGTCCAAACCAAAACTCATTATCTTCCCCCCATAAACCATTCTTTCCCCTCACACTTCCCTATTATTATAATACCATCCTCTCAGTCCCTCAGTCTTATAACCTATTTCTTTTGTTAAATTCCTTTTATATTTTTTTAATATATTTTATTTCTCCCAATTACATGTCAAAAAGTTTTTAACTTTTCTTTTTAATTTTTTTAATTCTAAACTCCCTGGGATGGTAAACAATCAGAAGTTTTTTAATGTGCAATCATGTAAACCATTTCTAGTCATTTTTGTAGAAGATTCAACAAAAAGAAAAAAATAGAAAAAAGTAAAAATAGTATGCTTCAATCTTTATTCACACAATATCAGTTCTTTCTTTGGAGTTGGATAATATGCTCTATAATTAGTCCTTTGAGATTGACTTAGATTGTTGTATTGCTGAGAAAAGCTGTCATTCACAATTCTTCTTGGAACAATGTTACTGTTACTGCGTATAATGTTCTGAGTCTGCTCACTTCACTTTGCATCAGTTCATGTAAGTTTTTCCAGGTTTTTCTGAAATTATCCTGCTTGTCATATTTTATATCACAACAATATTCCATTGCAATCATATACCAAGGCTTGTTTAACCATTCCCAAATTAATTGACATCCCTTTGATTTCCAATTCATAGTTACCACAAAAAAAAGCTGCTTTAACTATTTACTCTTGTTTCTCTTTCCCTTTTTTCTCATCTGTTTCCAAGTCCTGTTGATTTTACCTCTACAACATCTCTCAAATGTACCTGCCCCTTTCTCTCCTCTGATACAGCTACCTCATTAGTGCAGGACTTCATCACCTCAAACTTGACTATTACAATAGCCTGCTGGTGGGTCTGACTGCTTCAAATCTCTTCCCACTCCAGCTCCTCCTTCATTCAGTGATTTTACTAAAGTGCAGGAGCAATTATATCAGGTCTCCTCCTATTCCTTCTTAAGGTCCTCAATTCAGCATCCTATCACCCCAGGACCAAGTATAAAATCCTTTCTTTGGCATTCAAACTAGCCTCTACTACTTTTCCAATCTTGTTTCATTTTCTAATGTGGCTTCTTCAATCAAAAGATCCTTGGGGCAGCTAGGTGGTACAGTAGATAGAGCACTGGCCCTGGAGTCAGGAGTACCTGAGTTTAAATCTAGCCTCAGACACCTAATAATTACCTAATTGTATGGCCTTGGGCAAGCCACTTAACCCAATTTGCCTTGCAAAAACCTAAAAAAAAAACTTAAGAAACAAAAGATCCTGGCATCCTGGCTGTTCCAGCCACAAGGCTGTTCCAGTCATTCCTCTACTCAGAGCATTTTCTCTGTTTCCCTTGCCTAAAATGTTATCCCTCCCCATCTTTACCTACTTCCTTCACAGGTTTGCTACAAGTCCCAATTAAGATCCCATCTTCTACCAGAAAACATTCTAACCCCTCTTAATGTTAGTGCCTTCCTCTTTGCTGACTGTTTCCTATTTATCCTGTATATAATTTATTTATACAAATTAAATATTATATATAATATACTATATATATATATATATATATATATAAGTTGTTTATCCCATTAGACTGTAAATTCCTTTTCCCTCTTTGTGCGTATCTAGTTTGATATGTAGTAGATGCTTAATAAATGTTTATTGAATGAATAATGGCATATTTTTTTCATTTGACCCTCATAAAAGCTCTATAAGTTATTATAATCATCATTTTATAGATAAGAAAAATGAAATGAAGAGACTCACCTAAGGGACACAGAGTTAGTAATTATCTGACAAAGAATTTGAACCAAGATTTTCCAGACTCCAAGTCTATCCATTGTGACTTCAAGCTGCCTCAGGCTAGCTTGGACCATGTCCTTTCCCCCCTTCTAGGTCATTCCCATCAATTTGTTAACTACCTTTAATCAGTAGCACTAGTCACTTCTGGGGTCTATTCCCATAGGTATGTTTAGAAATAATTATAATTTAAATCCTTTATCTTTTTGTCTTGATCTAGCCAAATTAGGGTTCACTGAGTTACTTCCTTCTCCCTTTTCTGAAGTTATGATATTACAGCCTCATCTGTTTGGTGCCTCTTTTCTAAGGATAAGGAGTCATGTCTTAACTATTACTTCCTACACTCACCTCCTGTGCTTGTGTTTGCTGTTAGCAATTTTGTTATCAGAAATCAGCTAATTAATGTCTCCACATTTACTATCTATATCCATGAAGCAGGTCTTGCAAAGCAACTATTTATAATAAAGACTGCTTTCTTCTCTGTGCTTCCACATAGTTGGTTCATAAAAATATCTCAAGAAAGTGTTAAGTAAATAGAGACACAGGGAGGGAAAATATTCTATTTTTTTAGGATTTTGCAAGGCAAATGGGGTTAAGTGGCTTGTCCAAGGCCCCACAACTAGGTAATTATTAAGTGTCTGAGGCCGGATTTGAACCCAGGTACTCCTGACTCCAAGGACGGTGCTCTATTCACTGCGCCACCTAGCTGCCCCTGAGGGAAGATATTCTTCCAAGAAAATAAGAACCAATATCGGGTGTGACTCTAATCCATCTCTGAAATTTAGAAAATAAAATTAAGTACTTATTTTTCATGACAGTTAATTTCAATTTTAATTTTCCAAAAGAAAATATTTTACAGGACTCTCAGATGGTAGTAGATGAAATAAGGAAGAAGCATCATGGGATAGACTATTTCTCATCAGAATCAGGCAGCATTTTGTGGAAACTGGTGTAAAGAAAAGGAAAGGATATTGGAAAAGTTAAAACATGTGGATTCTTCATTTTCTAGTAGACATGTGGTCAAAGGATATGAACAAACAGTTCTGAATAGAATTGAAAACTATTAAGAACTTTGTAGAAGAATGTTCCAAGTCACTAATAGCAAGGGAAATGTAAATTAAAATAGCCTTGAGGTTTCACCTCACACCCTGAAAATTTAGTAACAATGGATGGAACAAGTCAATACTGGAGAGATTGTAGGATGATAGCTACAATAATAATAATACATTTTTGGTGAAGCTGTCAATCAGTATACTCATTTTGGAAAGCAATTTGGAATTAGTCAAGAAAATGACTAACTTGTCTATTCCCTTTTACCCAGAGATTCCATTTCTATGAGATGAAAGTCTTTATATACACCAAAACATTTATATTAACACTTCAGCAAAGAATTGGAAACAAATTATATGACCATTGATTGGGGAATGCATAAACAATTTGTGATGAATGTGATGGAATATTACTGTGCTGAAAGAACTAAGGTAAGATCTATATGAACTGATAAAGATTAAAGTAAGCAAAGACAAGAAAACAGTATACACTATGACTTCAATAATATAAACAGAAAGAAAAATAAAATATATACCCCCCAAAATATAAATGTTCCAAAATTATAAAAAGCAAGCATGGATCAAAAGAAGTAATATAAGAAAATAACCTCTGTATCACCACTTTGGAAATGGGGGCAGCATTCAAATGTAATTAATAATAATAATAATAATAATAATAATAATCAATTGTATTAAATGATTACTATATGCCAAGCCCTGTGCAAATGAGTGATCTAACTAGCTTGACTTGTCTGTATAGCCCAGAGATAGCCTTTGTAGTTCTTTACCTTAAAAAGAACTGCTATTCTCATGTAGGGTTTATTAAATGTCTTTCTAAGAGTAACATTTATCTGAACAGTCTTATTCAAGTTATGTTCAATTACAAAAGAGGATTTCCTCATTAAAAGAACAGAGTAAAAAGATTAAATGATGAGAAGAGAAGCAATTTTATGGAAAATAGATGTTCCTGATTGGATTAATAACTTTGATGCCTGAAATTTTGGTTTGTGAGTTGCCCTAAATATGTGAATTTTCCTCTCATTAGTTTTCTTACCAGTTCCTATAATGTTATATCCATTCTTCACCATAGATATTAGGTGTATTAATAATGCAATTTAGATTTAGATTGCATCATTTATATTTTATTATTTATTTGCTTTAATGTTAGTATATATAACATTATTTGTCTTGTCATCATTTAATGGTTATATTTAAGAACTAAAAGTGTCAATATAATAAATGGCTGGTTTATAGATACACAATTGAACAGATGGGAGTTCCAGAGCTGAAAGATGTATATTTTCCCTCAAGAGAGTTAACTCTCAGAACAGAAAGGATTTGAATGTATGGTAGGAGTATCAAGGTAGAATAGTGTATAAAATGCTAGACTTGGAGTCAGGAAGAACTGAATTCAAAACCTACCTCAGATATTTACAAGCTTTATGATCTTAGGTATGTCATTTAATCTATCTCAACTTCAGTTTCCTCAACTTTAGATGAGAATAATAATAACATTGATCGCACAAGGGTACTGTGAGGATCAAATATGTAATGTATGTAAAATGCTTTGTTTAAATGCTAGTTATTACCCTTTGGTCTGTCTCTGGGAGTTTAGAACTACTGGTGAAAGGAGGACTGATTCACAGCCAGAGATGTGAGGGATCTCATACACCTAGGTGAGAAAAGGTTGGGTTCCAAGAAAGCTCTACACAATGTATTTGACATAGAGCCCACTGTAGTAACTAGAGTCCACTGGTTGTAACTCATATCTAGTGTTACATTTAGGGGGATTACCATTATTATATCTAGTTCATAAGAAAATGTTAATAAATGATTGTTGATTGACTAAATAAGGAACCTGAGACCTAAAGAAGTCAAGAGAATTATTCAAATTCCCATAAGTAGTGAGTGATAGAGGTGGGTCTGTAATCCATATCTCTGGACTATAACTCCAGGACTCCTTCTACTATATGACCTTGATTTTTTTTTCTTTCTGTCAGATTAATATTCAAAGGTGTACTGTTTTCTTTGGTGTGGATGAAGTTAAAATACAAATGCATGCTCTCAATTGTATTTTATTTGTAATACTGGTCAAAGTTCATTATGTGATTGGCAATAATTGCTTGTAATGTCTCTGAAACTCAGTTTCCTCATCTGTAAAATAAGTAGGTTGAAGTTCTTTCCAGTTGGAAATTCAAACGAATAATCAAACCTTAATAGATTTAAAAAGGCTACCTCCTCATATAAGCTACAGGAAAAAATTTCAAAGGCTGTTGCGCCTATACCTCTTTCATCCTTGAGCAACAAGGTCTACTGGGACTGAGAAAAAACAAAGCAAATTCAAATGTGTGGGTTGTTACAGCTGTAGTTTTTCCAAACACTGGAACTGTTCTACTTAGTTGTTCTCTAGAGGGGCTTAACTCCCACACCTTGGGTCTATATAAAAAGGACTCCTTTTGGTCCCCAAAATGGAACCCTAAGGACACATGAGAGATAAGATTCCTCCTTGAGGAGAATGATTCATTCATTTTGGCCATAAACTTCTCTTCCTCTACTGAAACTTCGCTAGAAGAAAAAACAACCCATGCCAAGATCATTTCCTTCTTCAGAAAGGAGTGTTTTATTTGTAACTTAAGGACCCTAATGGATATTCTGCATCTAAATTCCTAAGGAAGCATTCCAATATGGATCAAGCTTGATTACCCAGAACACAGGTGGAAATTTTCCTCTCTTTCAAAGTCTTGTTGACTTATTATCTACAGGGGAATGGATCAATTCCAAACATCCTCACTAACTAAATTCTCTGCATATTAGGGTTTCCAAATGCCAGTCTGAATTCTGATGATTTCTAGAAATAGTCAGTGTATTCTAAGACAACAAAAACAAAATCAAAATCAAGCAAATTCTTAGCATTGGTTATAAGATAATGAACTTGAACTTAGCTCCTCTCACCAGTTTAATGAACAGGGACAATTCTAGGTAGACTTGTGATGGAAAAGACTATGTACATCTAGAGAAAAAAACTATGGAGTCTGAATGCAGACCAAGCACACTATCTTCACTTTTTAAAACTTGGTTTATATTTTTTCTCTTTTTTTTGTTTTTTCCTTTGGTACTGATTCTTCTTTCACAACTTTACTAAAATATGGAAATATGTTAAACATGCTAGTACATGTAAAACCTATATCAGATTATTTGCTTTCATGGGAAGCGAGGAGGGAAGGGAGATAGAAAATTGTAAAACTCAGAAGCTTATAAAAAGATGAATGTTGAAAACTCACTTTGTATATAAATGAAAAAATAAAATAGCATTCAAAAAAATTCTTATGCCAGAAAACAAAAGGAAATGGACCTGAATCTTCCATTAAAATAATCTATTTTCTGATGAACATTCATAAGGCAAGATTATAGGATCCAGTACTTAGGTTGGGCATCCAAAACTCATCTTTTAGCTCTCATCTGCTTCCTACATTTTACAACAACACAATCTGAGTTTATCTAAGGTAGTCTCCATATAAGAACTTATATGAGGGGGAAAAAAAGACATCAATCCACTAGAGTTATTAAGTGATTATTATGCTTGAGGTTCTATACTTAATAATAGGGAAACAAAGGCAAAAATAAACTAGTTCCTCAAAAAGTTCAAATTCTTTTGGGGGGGAAATAATATATTCAAATTTAAGTAAATTTAAAAATATAAACAAAAGAAATATAAAGTTAGGAGGAGGAAGTGTGCCAATAATTGGAAATGACCTATGAATTGAGTCTTGAGGGAAGTCAGGATCTCAAGAGGTGGAGGTTGAAAGCGAAGAATACTCTGGACATGGGAGATAGACAGTGCAAAAGCAAAGAGCTAATTTAAAAAACAACCAGTTTTATTGGAACATACATGGTATGAGGGAATTAGCCTGGATTTACTCCACAAATCTTATAATGATTAGAACTGAAGATTTGTCCATTGTGGACTGTATTCATCTAGTTATTCCCCCTGTCCTTTCTCTGTAGCACAGAATCTCAGAACTACGAAAAAAGACTTTGGAGATAATCTAGTCCAACTGCTTCTTTTTGCAATTTAGAAAATTGAATTTGGAGTAAAAATGCATCCATGGTGAAGTAGATTAGTCATTGACCATGAAGTATGAAAGACCTCAGTTAATATTCTTATTGTATAGTCTTAGGCGAATGATTTCATCTCTCTGTGCCTGAGTTTCCACATCTGTCATAGGAGGGGGTTGGATTGAATGGCCTTTATAGAGTATTGGCTCAGGAGGCAGGAAGACCTGAGCTCAATTCCAGGCCCAGAAACTTCTTAGATGTGTAATCCTAGGTGAGTGATTTAACCTCTGCCTGACTCAGTTCCTTATTTATAAAAGTGGGAATTATAATAGCACCTACTTCCCAGGGTTATTGCAAAGATAAAGTGAGAAAATGTTCATAAAGTACTCTTCAAACTTTAAAGTGTTAAATAAATGCTGACTTTATCATTATCACTTATCATCATCATCATCATCATCATTTATATGATCCTATTAGATACGCATGGTCACACAGTCACTAAGAGACAGAGATGGAAGTAGAACACGGGTCTTTTGACTTTTGAGTCAGTGGTTCTAATATACTATATTGATTTTATTCTGTTTATTGAATATGTCTGGGCAGCACTGTCCTTGTGGCTTGGAAAAGGTCATAACTTAAAGACCTATTAATATGTCAACCAGATCAGAACCAGTCTCTAACTGGAATGGTCAGAGATTTACAGAGAAGTCTAGAGACAAGAAAGTCAAGATACAAACAGAAGAATAGTGATTTTCAAAGTGAAGAGACAAGCAAGGACAACTGTGCCCTTATAGGAGGGTCCTTCTTTGGTGTGGGTAGATCCGCATACTTATACCTATGACTGTGCAGTGGTTTGTAGCCCTGACTATAAAAGGGGTAGACCCAACTATGTGACAAACTTGATTCAGAACAGAGCTTCATGTCTAGAACAGGGAACACCTGGTGTTGGTGGGAAACAATTTTAGGATTTGGCTATGGTTGAGATCATCCAGGGGGTGAGATCATCCAGCATGCAAAGAATTGTTGTTATGCTAAGCTCATGGCATAGCCAACTTGCTGAGTCTTAATTCTGGGAAGCAGGTGTCTCCAAAATGTCTTGGCAAATAATAATTTAATTCAATTTAATTTATAGTAATGCCAGATTCCAGTCAAGATGACTTGCAATATATGACATGTGCCCTTGTGACATGACCCTCATGGCGGCTTCAGTCCAACAAACATTTGTGTCTGTAGCTAGGGTGGAGCACTGAAAACTAGAGACATTTTTAGTGTTTATAGCACTTAAAATCTTTCAACTCCATAGGGAAGACTGAGCTGAGTCCATAGTAGGAATAATTCATTAAGATGGAATGCAGATGATGGACTTTCTGGATCTTCTTTCTCTCTCTGGTCATCCTGCTCTTTTTCTTTGTGTTGCCCCAGGGAACAAAATGTCTACTTATCTCTCTGCAAATATTCATTTATTAAAAAACAAACAAATAAACAAAAACTATTAAGTAGCTGTTGTGGACAGAACATTGTGCCAGGAACAGGGAGAAATGAAAAATTTGCATATGAAAGTCTTTGACCTAGTGGGACTTCTGGTCTGGAAAGGACCCAAGACACAAAAAAGGTAGCCTGTACTTAATCTTTATCCCATAATTTAACAATTTTATATTGTTTTGTATCATTCTTTTTGCTGTATGTGTGCAAATATGTTTTCTTTACTTTTATTCTAAGCTCCTGAAGAGAAAGGGGAATCCTTTCCATATCTATCGGATGCATAATACATATTTTTCTTCCTGATTTGTGATTTCACTGATATGGAAAACTTACTATGAGTTGATCCCTTCTACCTACATAGATCAGTGACTATTCTGCACTTAGAGTATTAGAGAATTATCTGGAGGCCCTGTTAGAATGAATGACTTGTCTAGGGTCATATGGCCATATGTTTCAGAGACAAAATTTTAACCAGGGTCTTTTGTACTATATCCTCTATGCCATGATGACTTTCAGAGTTTAAAAAATAGTACTTGTTAACTAAATACTGTTTGATTTGCATGAAATGGTAAAAGGCAATAGATGTCACCACTACTAGCATTGTCTAGCAGAGTACATTGATGAAAATGCTCAGTAAATGCTGAAGGAATGAAGGAAGGAAGGAAGGAATGAATGAATGAATGAATGAATGAATGAAAAGGCAAATAAATTGAATGAATAGATATGAATGAGAAGGAGTCATTTCAAGCAATGGTTCTTAACCTATGAGCTCTGGTCTCTTCAAAATTTGAACAGCTATATTATAAATCTACTTTGTTCTGGTGGTATTAAAACCTACTGGAACAAGTTGTATGTGGGACCATATATAAAGTTGAATCTGATATCATTTCAATCAAACTTCTAATTTCTAAAAGTTTCAAAGGAGAACCAATCATTTCATTAAGTGATTTACTATATTATAGAAATAAATATTATTTCTTTGGACTGAATACATTATATATATATATATATATATACATGCATACATACACACACACGTGTGTATATAAAAGGTTTTTTAAATGAATATAGATTGTCGTGATTAATTAAATTTTTAAAAACAGGAATCCTGAATTCAAAAGTTTTTCCACACTCTCAGTTTGAAAGGAACCTTTAAGGTCATGCAGTCCAAACATTTCTTGAAGAAAAATAAAGATCCCTTTGACAAGGTATCTGACAAACCTCTTTTTAAAGCCCTCCAGTGAATCAGAACTTACTTCTGAACATTGCCCATCCCACTTCTAGATAGCTCTACTACTTAGGAATTTTTTTCCCCTCAAGAGAATCCCAACTTTTTCACTTTGCCTCCTTTTACTCTTTTGAGGGGTAAATAGCAAGCCCACTTGTGATTTTCATATGGCTGGTCTTCAAATAGTATCATTGGTTTAGAAATGAAAGGGAATTCATAGACCATCATGTCTGGCACTTGAATGCAGCTCTTATCTTTGTCCCTTGAATCTGTCCTTCTCCTTGTTATAAATCTCCAGTTCATAATATTGCTCTCCATTTCAATTTCACAATTGAGAAATCTTTCATTTGTCATGAAAGTGAAGCCCTTCACTATTCTAGTGACCTTTCTCTAGACACTTCCAATCTTAATCAAGACCTTGCTTAAATGAGGTATCTATAACAGAATGCATTGTACCAGATGTGATCTTAAAAGGACAATGTACAATTTTTTTGTGTGATTTTGTTTTGTCTCAATCCAAATCCTGTATTTGAGAAGACTGAGAATCTCTAATATACCCAAGATTCTCCTTCAGAGATAAGTAGGACTAAGTCACCTCTAAGGGCACTTCAGGTTCATAAAAGGTTTGCAAAACAAAGTGCTATTTCAGGTCTAAGGGGAAATGTCATGAGGGAGGAGGGAAATAAGGTCAATTTAGCTGGTGTTTTAAAGTTTGATAGTTAATGTTAAATTCACAACAAAATGATTTTTAAAAGTAAACAATAGCAGTTCATATTCAAAAATACTTTGTATGTAGTTTTCTTTGAGCCTCACCACAACCTATGGAGATGGATAGGGGAAAACTTTTATTCCCATTTTACAGTTAAAGAAACTGAGGTTCAAAGAAGTTAAATGATTTGCCCAAAGTCACAGAGAACCCACATTTGAACTTAGTAGCTCTACCTATAAGTCTAAGGTTCTTTCAAAAACTCCACAGCATAAAGATGCAGCAAATTTTTTAGTGACTGAAAAAAATTGTAGCATCAAGAAATTTTCATTAGCTTTATAAAAACTGATATAGAGAGCGAGTGTATTACAGTTGATAGATAACTAGTCTTGAAGCCAGAAAGATTTAAGTTTAAATCTATCTATATTTTCATGTATCTATCTCTACATACGCATATAAGTGTATATGTATGAATATGCATATATATGTGTGTGTTTATACACACATAAACACATATAGTGTAGGCAACACAAGTCACTCACTCTCTCACTTTCTAATCATCCCAGACAATTCTCTGATACTATAAATTGCAGAGCAGGTGCCAATCTGTATTCAGAGAGGAAGTTTCATCAGTTGTAGTTCCCTACATTGATGATAAAAGCATATGTTCAATAATACCTTTTAATGGAATGAATTATTTAATTATTTTTGTCCCAATTTTTCTTTCTTTGTCTTTCTGCTCTTTCTCAGTGTAAACACACACACACACACACACACACACACACACACACACACACACACAAAGGTAAGATTAAGAAGTTTCTTCTTTCCACAAGCTTACATTCAACTAAAAGAGCTTATTTTATACTTACATAATTATGAACTGTTGATTCTTCAAGCAATTTGTCATAGAGACAAACTACAACAAGTTTCCTATGCAATGGAATTCCAACCAAAAAAGGGCATCTTCCCTCTCAAAATACTTCCCCATCACCTGTTCCCTGAAATGACTTTCTTAGTAGGGAATGAAACCTTACAATTCCAAAATCAGAAATTAGGCTTAAAACATAAACATTCTTTCTAATAATGTAGCAATTTAAGTATATGCATAATAAGGTATAAATGTATTACTACTCTTAGATCTTTCTTTAGAATAAGTTTAAATAAGAAGAAATGGGAAGGAGTAGAAGCTAGACAGAGGGGGTCTCAGAAAGGGAGAAGGAAATTTAAAAGGCTAATTGCAGAGAAGTATAGTTTTATAGTTAGAAAAGACCTTTTAGGTATTGTCCTGGAGTCAGGAGGATCTAAGTTCAAATCTGACTTCAGATACTTACTGTGTGACCTTCGGTAAGTCATTTAACCCTGATTGCAGGACAAAGATTGCAGACAGAGAGAGAGAGAGAGAGAGACAGAGAGAGACAGAGAGAGAGAGAGACAGAGAGAGAGAGAGACAGAGACAGAGACAGAGACAGAGACAGAGACAGAGACAGAGACAGAGACAGAGACAGAGACAGAGAGACAGAGAGGCTATCGAGAAAATGACTTGTCCAGAGCAATACAGGTAGAAAGTGCCTTAGCTGAAATTGAAAACCCAGTCCATCCTCATTCCAATTGAGTTTTGTAGTTCTGAAGACTATACCACCATTTGACTTAAAGCGATGCCTCTATATTATGATGAACATAGTTTCATTAAGAACAAATTGATCATGACAAACTAACAATATTTTTTTGAGAGTTGCTAAACTAGTGCATTGGCCAGTAAAATGTTCTAGAATATCACACCTAGATTTTTATCAAAGCATTTAACAAAGTCTCTAATGCTATTCTTGTAGACAAGATAGAGGAAAGAAGGCTAACATGAGGTAGAAATTTGAACAACTGAACCCACAGAAAAACCAATAATGAAACAATGACATCTTGGAGGGAGGGTTTTTGTAGAAGTTTCCTGGCATCTGAACTTGCTCTCTGTTCTGTTTAATATTTTTATCAATGATTTGTATAAAATGGTGAGAAAAATAAATCTGAGGAGTTGACGCTGGGAAGAAAAACTAAAACACAGGGAAAAAAAGGACAAATATCCATAAAATTCTCAGGAGAACTAGAACGATGGTTGAAAGTCAATCAGATGAAATTTAATAGAGGAATGTAATAGCCTACACTTTCTCAACTAAATGATTTTAACAGGTTGTCAGTTATATTGGAAAATGTAATGGATTTGGAGGCAAAGAACCTGAATTCAAATATTAGCTTTGCCCCCTTACTAAGTTGGTTGATATTGGACAAGACAATGAACCTCCCAGGGCTGTTTCTTGGTCTTTAACAATCAGAGATTGAAATAGATGGTCTCTAAAGTCCCTTCTAACTCCAGATCTATGATCCTATGGTGAAAAAAGCTTAACTAGCAACAGGTTCATGGGAAAAATACTCATAATTTTCATTAAATTCTTAGTATGAAATTTAACACCAAAAAAAAAAAAAAGATAATGAAATCTTATACTGTTCTAAGAAAAGCATAGTGTCCTGACAGAGGGAGGTGATAGAACCACTGAACTCTGATCACATCTGGAGCATTATGTTCCATTCCAAGTCACCCCATTTTTAAAGTACATTGACAAAATGATGTACATCTAAAAGGTGTCCAGGGCAATGAGGAGACTGAAGAATAAGGCATATAGAAGTTAATTAAAGGAAACTTGAATATGTAGTCTGAAGAACAGAAAACTTGGTAGGGATAGAGAAGAGGGAAATGATAAATGTTTTCAAGAATTTAAAGGACTGATGTGAAAAAGAGAATAGATTTATTAGAAAGTACATTTGTTCTACCTGGCCCAAGATGGCAGAATAAGGAACAATGAGTAAAAATTGCAGAAAAAGCAGAATTCACTTTGAAATAAAGAAAAACTAGGACAAATTTTCTAATAATTAGAACTTTCCTAAAAGGCAATGGACTGCTTCAGGAGGCAACAGACTTCTTACTAGGGGTCTTCAAACCTACATAGAAGAATTAGGAGTATTGTAAAGGGGACCTACAGAGTGAACCCCAAGATATTTATCATCTCTGTCAGCACTTAGATTTTTTAAAACAAATCTTGCCTTGTCAGATATACATGACTTCATTCTAGATAGAGTCAACAAATATTTTCTACTGTGCATTTTGATCTGATGTATTTGGACACAAGAACTATATTTTGCAGCTAATATACCTAGAAATGTATAATTCCCCAGATATATCATTTAGCATAATGGTGTCACTTTTTTCTTTATAAACACAGAAAAAAAATAATACCCCACATTTTGTTGCACTCTGCTGTCAGTCCCTGGAGAGTTAGTGAGATAGGCTACCACAGTGAAACAGAAATAACAACCACCTACCTACCTTAGTCAAATAGAAAAGAGAAATCAGGGCCATCTGGTATGAGTAGATGTGGGTGGGTGAAAGATATGAAGAGATTTGTTCTTTAGGGAAAAGAGCAAAATGTACTGCTTAATTTTTACTTCCTCCTTTTATTTTTCTAGGCAACTGTTTCATTTTGTCTGCATGTATTAGATTATAAGGGCACTTAGGTAGCAAAATGGAGAAAGCACCAAATCTAGAATCAGGAAGACTCATCTTCCTGAGTTCAAAATTGATCTCAAATACTTAACTGTGTGACCCTGGGTGAATCACTTAGCCCTGTTTGCCTCAGTTTCTTCATTTGTCATATAAGTGGGAGAAGAAAACTGCTCCAATATCTTTGTTAAAAAAAATCCCCAAATGAGATCAAGAAGAGTCAAGCAAAATTTAAAAAAATAATAATGCTGAACAACAATTACATTATAAACTCCAAATATAACATAAGTTCCCTGAGGGCAGTGTCTTCCATACTCATCCCTTTTCTTCTCATCCCCATTCCAAACATAATGTTTTACTTCTAGTACCTTACTAACTCCTTATCTATCCTTCTTTTATGTTATTTTTTGTGTATGGTATCAAAAACAGGAAAACCAAACAGAAACCTTGTATAATTTGTCATTTTCCCAAAGTTCCAAAGGGAATTCGAAAAGTCACTTAAATTTCTTTATATTAGAGTTCTACTGCCAGCAACTTCTTCTGGCTTAAATCTTGTTTTGGTGTGTTTTCTGGTACTCAAACTACATAAATATGAGATGGTTTTTCCCTGTGTCTCTGTTTGTCTATCCCTCTCTATCTCCAGAGGTTCCCTCCCTGCCTGTTTTTCTCACTGTCTCTGCCTATCTATCCCTGACTCTATTTCCCTTGACCTTTCTGTCCATCAGTCTGTCTCTCTATCTGTCAAACACACATACACACGCACACACACACACACACACACACACACACACACACACACACACACACACGTTCACTTCTCTTTGGCTCTCCACAGCGTCATGAACACTTAACTTCCCCAAACTACTCAAATGTCAGGGGCAGGGGAGAGAAGACATACCCTAGCCTATCCCCAAGTGCCAGATCACTGGAGTCAAAGTCTAAATTGCAGAAACTCATGAAGGAAGGATACAACCAGGAAAGGTTCCCCAGAAGATTGAGATTTGAACAAAGGTCACACCATTAGCTTTGGGGTGATCATGTGTTTCAGACATACCATATCAACACACTCTTCTGTCTCTTCCTCTTCCACAGTTCAACTCTACCAGGAAATTCAAACGCAGCCAATCACCATTCCATCCTTACCCATCCTACCATTGTCACTTTGTCATTCTTTTCATAAACAAAGCCTGAAATTTCCTCCACTTTAATTCTCTTCCTTTTAAACTTGTGAGCATTTCCCAAAAACCTGCTCATGTGGTTGTTCCGCCCTGTGGAAAAGGAGAGAGCATATGAAATTGAGAACTAGTTAGGATACCTTGAATTCTAATCCTGACCTTGGAAAGAACCAATTAATCCAGTCACTTTTAGCAAATTATTCCCCTTCTCTGGGCTTCCATTCCTTATAAGTATAATGAGAGGATTAGATTAAATTATTTCTAGGGTTCCTTCCAATTCTGTCAGATGCTAAACTGTTAGCTCATAAACTATCTAGACTACTGAGAGTAGACTAATTTTCTAAAAATAAGTTCTTAACTTCAGTTTCTCTAAATCATAATTGTCATATCGCTTGAGCATTTGAAGGTTTACAGTGTTTTTCATGCACTAATACAAATAGAATGATTCCTACCCTATAGATTAAGAAATTGAGGATCCTGGGAGATGAAGTGATTTGTCAAAGGTCCCACAGAACCTTTATTTTTTCCATTATGCCTTATTTTTCAGTTACATGCTAAAACATTTTTGGCAGGAATATGGGGTGTTACTGGCCTCCACAGGGTGAAGGCTCCTTATGAAATCCATTACAAAGGTGGAATGACCCCCAGCCAATCACACAACTAGGAGAGTTCTCCTAATCCCATTCCAGAAATGACAAACCTAAGAGAAGAAACCAGTCCCTAACTAGTCAGGGGTAACTTAGAGGTTTCCAACTAATGAAACTGAGTTTGCACAGTTAGGTATTTGAATATTATCCTGCCCCCGCCCCATGACGATTGTGGTTCATTAGCATAACATGCTAATGCTAACATATCATGGAATGGGCTCTCATAGACTGTCACTCAAATTCTGAGAGCCTATGAAAATCCAAGCTGGAGGGGAAAGGGTTCCTAAAACTATATAACAAATGGTATTATACCACAGTGTGTCTTGCAAGATCCATGAATAAAGTGTTCAATTCTACTCTCACACCAGCAGATTTGTTTCTTTTATAGATAACACTTAAGAAAGAAAGGAAAGAAGGAGGAAGGAAGGAAGGAAGGAAGGAAGGAAGGAAGGAAGGAAGGAAGGAAGGAAGGAAGGAAGGAAGGAAGGAAAAATAGCTATCTTTCAGTCTATATTCAGACAACATCAATTCATCAATTTTACAAAATTGTCTTCTCTTTTTTTTTGGAGACAGATATAAGAGCCAGGATTAAAACTCAGGCCTTCTTATGCCAAATCACTACAGTATCCTTCTTCCTCTTCAAGAATAATGAACAAACAACAATGGCAACCTAAAATACCCAGGCTACTTCTTAGAGGTAATTAATCTTTTGGAAAATCTGTAGGAGGATAAAATGTCTGATTTCACCAAGTACTTACATAGTATTGTTTACAATTCAGCTGAAAGGAATTTCCAATGACTCCTGTTTTCCTCTCTCATCTTGAAGACCTGCTGGGTCAGCTTCTTTTGCTACGTGAAGATCCTCTACCTTTGTGGGGCCTGGAATCGGAAAGAGGGTGGAAGAAAAAATCATGTTCACAACATGCTTGGTTATTAGAAGACTAATTAAAGTGAACTTTCATAGTATTAGGAAACCCGGGTCATTTGGGTGTGCAAACAAGGCTCCTCTTAATAAATAAGAGCTCTAACAATAGAACCTGCTGGCTACACATCTCTAAAAATTCACACAGGTTTCTGACATCTTGTATTGTTCAGACTGTAGGAAAATTTTTTGTTGTTGTTTTGAAATATATTAACTTTTTTTTTTGGCTGTGTAGTGGGATGTTAACAGAGACAAGTTGTTTCCTCTCAGCAATTTTAAGTTTCTAAAAATGGCCCTTATGGAAAACTGAAAGATCCAAACAACAAAATAAGCCTCACAACAATATTGTTATCTTCTTTCCAATGGCCATAGCTAACCCAGTAAGTTTACCCCAGGTTACTTTAGTGGGAGTTTTAAAAAGGTCATTGCAGTGCAATGAGTGTGGTACCAGTTTGAATTTCTAGCTCTATTATCTTGCTCAATCACTCAATTTTTCAATAAAATGAGGATAAAAATATTCAGGGGTCACTCAGATTCCGCCTTATAAAACCTGACTTCAATGAGAATATATAGGGAATGAGATAGTACCTCTAAAAACATTTTTTTGTAACCACACAATGCCTTGCATATCACAAGTATTTACTAATTCCTCCCCAACATTGCCCTTGTCCCTCTAGGGATACCTCTGACTCTTCGGCTTCCTCCTCCATTTACTGTCTCTACAGAAATTCTATTGGAAGAAGTAATAGCATCAACCTTAATAAATAATCTAATCTTAAGAAATCTTTGCTGATTTGGTTTGTATCCTGTTTTTCTCTGAGACTACAGAGAACTCAAAACAACACAAAGCATAAGTGTGCACTACATTCATTCACTCTTTCATTCACACTTCCAGGAGACAACAGTGAGGTATAGTAGAGAGGGTGCTGGACTTGGGTTCAAAACCCATTTAGTCATTTGACCTGACTGCTGAACTTCAATTTACTCACCTGTGAAATGTAGATTGAGCAATTGAATGGTACAATGGATATAGCCCTGGTCCTGAGTTCAAATTTGACCTCAGACACTATTTGTGTGAGCCTGGTCAAGACACTTCACCCTGATTGCCTCAGTTTCCTCATCTACAAAATGAGCTGGAGAAAGAAATGAAAAATCACTCCTATATCTTTGCCAAAAAAAACCCAAATTTGGGTCACAGCTGAAAACAACTAAAACAACAAAATGCAGAGGATGGTAGCGCTTATCTTCTGTAGTGTGTGTTGTTATGTTGTTATGAAGCTTAAGACAATTATTATATGTAAAATCATCATTTCCTAGTCCCTGCCTTTAGGTGACTATAATCTTGTAGATAACAATTTCAACCCTGTGAGACATAGAAGAAGAATCTGGTTGTGAGGATAAAGTGAGAGACTAGTTGTAAAGCACTCTGCAAACCTTAAATGTGCTTTATAAATGTGAATTATTACTGTTGTTACTAATAGAAATGTCTGGAACTGGTCTTCCACTGCTGGCTATCCCCACAGTTTAGAGGCCATAAGATTTCAGCAAGTCACTGAGTTGCTTGCATCATTTATCAGGGAACGTTTGCTTGTATAATTTTTCATCTTTCTCTAAATTGCCCCACACAAAGCAAGCTTTAACAAGTGTCAGCTGACTGACTTGCTTACAAATGACCGAAGTGGGCATAGAAAAGACAAATGCTGCTGCCTTACCAAAATGGTCCTTCTAGCGATATCTCTCTGAACTTCTGTTCTCCCTTGATTCTCACCATGTGTTCTTAGAGACCAGGCTGCATCT
Organism: Macrotis lagotis; assembly: GCF_037893015.1. Taxonomy (NCBI): domain Eukaryota; kingdom Metazoa; phylum Chordata; class Mammalia; order Peramelemorphia; family Peramelidae; genus Macrotis; species Macrotis lagotis. Next base: position 164,313,780 of record NC_133658.1, on the reverse strand, counting down.
TGTCCCAAATGGACATTCTCTGCACAGCTGATGGGACAGAGCTTATGTTCTCACTAAACAGAACAGCTCCAGACAGCAGCTGAACAGGGAGACTAAGCCTGAATACAAACACTCTGGATAAACTGCTCTTTTATATGCTAATAAATTTCACCCAGATTAAAACTACAGCTCAACAAGAACACCATTTCTTTTCTTTTTAAAAAGAAAAATTATAAGCAAATCATCTGTAAATTGCTTTAACCATTCTCTTCAAACTCTTCTCCTCTTTGAAAAAAAAAAACCCTGAATATTCAAGCCATTAAAAATGTATAATCCAGATGTTTACTATATTAAAGATCACAAATCCTTTTCTTCGGTAACATACTTGGATAAATTTATTGTATTTGGCATGGACTATGATTATGGAGTTTAGGCAATCCCCAAGGCCCAGCTTTGACCATGGTCTCTTGTATATACAGCAAGCAAATGGTCCTCCTTCTCTCCCTCCCCTTTTTTTTTTTCTATATCCCACCCTCCCTTTCTGTGTTTATTCATTTGGCTTTTCTGGCTCTGTTTGCTTTTCATCTTCTACTATCCAGTTCAGCCTTGCTCCTTTTTAATGCCTGACAATAAAGAAGATCTTTGCTGCCTGGATAATCCTTCTGAAGGGATAGGAAGCAGTGTCACCTGAGCAGGTTCACTTCTGTGCTTGATATCATGCAGGTTACATTGAGCACCATGTAGAAATTATTAGACAGAGGAAGTTCTGCCCTACTCAGCTTTGTCAGTCAATCCTAACTCCAGATGTGACTCCCTGAACCGTATATTTTTCGAACAAAGTGACAGAGAAATGAAACTTTTGAAAATTAAATCTTATCTCAACACACTGAGGACCCTGCTAAAAATGAAATTTATAGTACACTCTTTGTCAAGTGACGATGGCTCCTCTCTGCTCCTTAGATTTCAATTTCTAAAGAAGAAGAAGAAAAAAAACAGAGTTGGAATATGTTGGTCCCAGTCTTATATCAACACTAATTAGTTGTGACTTTAGGTAGGTTATTTAGCATAACTGACATTGGTTTCTTCATCTGTAAAATGAGAGGATCAGAAGAGACAATCTTCAAGATCTCAATCTCCTCTAAAATTCCATGATTCTCTATTTTAGATTTGCTCTGAACAAGATACTGTTTTCTGGGACTAATGAAGAATTTGGAAGGGGTACTTTCCTGGTGGGTGCAAGCAACAATTTTGCTAAGCCAATATGAAAAAGAAGGAAGAAAAGATGCCTGTGGAATCTGTGAGGAAGGGAAAGAAAAGCAGATGAGATGGTAACAGGTTAGGGTCCAAAATATAGAATGTTCTACCTGAATCAGGGTCTCAGTGTGCTTCAGTTCCAAGGCACTCTACCCAACAATGCTTGTATGACATCATGGAGTGAGTATTTGATCTAGAGTCAGGAAGACCTCTCTTCAAATACAGCCCCTGATTGGGAACATGGGAACATTTGAGCCTCTACTTACTCATCTGTAAAAGATGGCCAAACTTCCCTGAAATACCTGTTGTAGAGTTATGAGGCTCACATGAGGTATTACATGTAAAGCATTTTGCAAGTGCTAAGTTCCTGAATCAATTAATATTTCCATCAGATCAAGGCATAAAGGTAATAATGCTAATACTAATAAATAGCAAAAATTTAAGTAGTGTTTTCAGGTTTGTGAAGCACCTTACAAATATCTCCTTTGATCCTCTATCCTGCTTGCCAAGGTGAAGTGATCTTGGGCTCCTAATGAGTCTACCAACAAAACCAAGCCAGCAAATTTCCCTTCTTTCACTCTATTCCTCACACAGGACACTCCATCTGCCATCTTTGTCACACTGCCCTGACTGTCTCCCATTCCTGGGAGTCATTCTCTTTTTACTTCTACCTTGAAGCATCTCATCTTTCACCAAGTTCAAGTATCATCTTTTGCATGAAAACTTTCCTAATCTCCCTAAATACTGGTGCTCTCCCATTTAAACTGGTATGTAACTATTTTGCATCTGTTTGTATTCATTCTCTTTTCTATTTATTTTGTGTACATTTATATAAGTACAAGATATTTCTTTCAGGAGGATATGGGTTCCTTGTGAGAAGGGATCATTATATTCTTTGTATTTGTTTCTTCATTACCTAACACAATACTGGGAAGTTAAAGATGTACTTCTTGGTCGATTTAATGGTCCTATCAAATTGGAAAGTCAGTCAATAAATATTTCTTAAGCTTCTGTCATGTCACTGTGCTAAGTCACAGTGATGGTACAAAAAAATTAAAATAAAAGACAGTCCCTACTTTCCAGAAGCTCACAGTCAATGGGGCAGGGGATGGAGTTTGGAATGGAGGATGTTTGGAAAAGTCTTCTGAATATAGGTCTAGCTAGGTCTGAAAAAATGTCATCACCAGAAGACTGTTCAATCAACAGTTATTTGAGCTATGGCAAAAGACAGAGACTCTCCTGTCAGAGAGAGTCAGAATCTGCATGAGCAAAGGAGTTACCCATACCAGAGAAATCTCAGATCCTTGAAATATAATGCTTTCACTCTAATGCACTTAGTTCAATGGGGCTCAAAATTTTAAATATATATAATTAAAGCACCAGTCATGAAATTAGGAAGACCTGATTTCAAATCCAGTGTCAGACACTTACTTGCTATGAGACCCTAGAGAAGTCACTTAATGCTGATTGCCTCCAAAAAAATTAAAATTAAAAAAATAAAATAAAATGTGTGTATGGCTCATTGAAAGATGAATTTTTTACAAATATGGTATTATTTATAATCTAAGCAATATTGCATGAAGTAGAATAGTAATGCTTATTAATATTTTTTATTGAACATTTATAAACCTGTTGATTGCAAAGCACTTTTTCACAAGAGCCCTTTGAGCTATGTAGTATATATATTATATATATATATATATATAATATATATATACACAATTTCCCCATTTTATAAATGAGAAAAGTGAGACTCAGAGACTTCCCTAAGATTACATAATCAGTAAGTGCCAGGACTAGGATATGAACTCAGGTTTCCTGATTGCAAGTTCAGTAGTTTTTCTACTTCACCACAATGATATGCAATGGCTTAACATGTGGTCTCAATTAGGTGAACATCTGGCAATGAATACTTGAAGCTTTCTTTCTCAATTTATCAGCTCTCCAAGAGTGTGTATCTTATTGAGATATTTGGTGTTGGTTGTGTCTCACTGTTTATTACAGCTCTTTCCATGAATAGTTCAAAGGGTAACCACAATGGATGATTCCAAAAAATATTTCCCTTACTAATATTTCCCATATTGCTTCTCCAGATTTTAAAACTTAGGGTTTTTCTATGTGTTACCATACCATATTAATGGTATTTCACAACAGCTGCTAAGTAATGAAAAATGAATTTCCTCTTTTCTATCTTGCATTGTTTTTCCTGAGAGTCTTAATAAAATTACCATTGTGCATCATGGAGTCATTTAGTTATTTTTATCTCCTTTCTCACTAATGAATGCCAGGACATTTTCCTGCCTTTTTGTTGTTTTATTATTGGCCCATATCTTGATTCGGTACATTAGACTAATTTCTCATTTTGCCTAATTCTTCAGTTTATTTTTTCTGTAATGAGACTTCCTTAAATCTTAACAATTCTTATGCTGAAATGTTTTGCAATATTTTAGAGGTTCTGTGTGTGAATATTTAGGATAACTACACAACCATGACACCTTTACCAGGTGTCAAACACAATTCCCAAGAGCCACGTGTAGTCCATAGCACTCACAAGTGAGACTAAACTAGATTAAAATGTAATTGGGAAACATTTATAAATAAATAAAAAATTAATAAAATAAAGCAAAGCATAGCTAATATTACATTTTAAAACTAAGTCATTATGTGTCTCACAGTCATATCCAACTCTTAAATTAACCCATTGTTGTTATTCTCTCTCTCTCTCTCTCTCTCTCTCTCTCTCTCTCTCTCTGTCCAATGAGGTTAAGTGACTTGTCTGAGGTCACACAGCTAGTAAGTAACAAGAGTTGGAGGCTGGATTTGAACATTTGAACTCAGGCCTTCCTGACTCCAGGGTCAATACTCTGTTCACTGCATTTGGTGTTTTCTTGGCAAAGTTAATAGAATGGTCTTCCATTTCATTCTTCAGCTCTTTTATAGAGGAAGAAACTGAGACAAACAGTGTTAAATGACTTGTTCAGAGACCCACAGCTGGTATGTCCAGAACTCTATCCACTGTAACACCTAATGGCCCTGATATCAATGTAAATATTATTAAAGAAAAGGCAATATTCTTAAAACGTTCAGTTCTAGTAGAAAATCCCACCGATCTCTCTCTCCTAGTTGGATTAGAAAAAAAAAATTCTTTTCAACTTTGCTCAAGACCCCTAGCAGCTAAGGAGAGAAATGTAACTTGCCTTAAAACTTTACCAGTGCATAGAGCACCTGGAGTCAGGAGTACCTGAGTTCAAATCTACCCTCAGACACTTAATAATTACCAAGCTGTGTGACCTTGGACAAGCCACTTAACCCCATTGCCTTGCAAAAACCTAAAAAAAAAAAAAACCTTTACCTCATTGAGACACAACAAAAACAGTCTAAATAACTAAAGATCTTTATTCCTGTTTCAAGATCAAGGTTCCCTGTCTCATTTACATAAGAATATGGAATTCTAGTTACATTTTATAGGTCAGAAGAAAATTAGAGTAGAAACAGAGAGATTGAAGGGAAGAAAAAGGATTGAAGAGGCAAACTTCCTCTAGAGGAGATACAAGAAGGAGTAGGCTGAGGTCAGCTTCAAACCTCAGGAAACCTGCTACAAACCAGGGATTGATTTATTTTGACATTGATTATCTAGATTTAAGAAAGTGTTAATATTGCATAAATTTAAAAGTGAGTGAGTGCCTTTTTCTTCCCTTCAGAGGACTGGGGTTGTTAAACATTTACCAGCATACCCTTTTATAAGCTCTTCAGCTTAAATTCTTCAGAGCCTTTAGTAGAAGACTCAAGAAATGAAGTCACTGCAAGACTGGAGATCTGGTAATAGAAATAGCAGTAGGAACAACAGTAGCAGAAGAAGCAATAGTAGTTACAGGGTTCTCAAACCAGTGCAAGCAGTATCAATAATGACAAATGCAGTAACAGTAGTGGTGGTAGTAGTGATAGTCATAGTGGTGGTGGTAGTAATAGTAGTAGTAATGGTGGTGGTGGTGGTGGTAGTAATAGTAGTAGTAATAGTAGTAGTAGTTGCAGTAGCAGCAGCAGCAGTAGAAGCAGTAACAGTAGCAAATTTAGTAATAACAGAAGTAGTAACAGTAACTACAAGAGCAACAGAGGCAGTAGCAGCAATCATAATAGTTATAGCAGTAATAGCAACAACCAGCAGCAGTAGAAGCAATGGCAGAAGTAGCAGTAGTAGCTTAATAGTTGTAGCAGTAATAGTAGTTCTAATTCAACCAGCTCTCATCACTGGCTCCAAGAAAGTACTGTAGCCATACATTTCATAGACAGGCTAAACCAGGTAGAGGCTAATTGAAGGATTTCAAACCAGTTTGTGAATTGGGGGTTGGTGTCTACCTCAAGCATGTGAAAATTTCTCCTCGTGAAATGGTAGGATGAGAAGAGAAGAATTTGTTCCAATGGCCATGAAGACAGCTGAAGCAGGGGAGGTGTGTTCAAGAAAGGCTAGGGTTCCTTTTTAGTTGGAAACCATGTAAATCAGTTTCCTCATTAGAAAAATGAGAGGCTCAACTCCACAATTTCCTTTCCTTCTTTAACACTCTATGATTTTGTGGACTTTTGTCCTCTACCCTGTCCATCCCCAAGGATGAATCATTCAGTTGTTATACTTTCAGCTAGGTCATAAGCATATAACCTTGACAGGGATGGACTAGAGTCAGCTGAAATTCCCTAGAAAGACCAATTGCTAAATTTTCAGTGTGAGCATCTATATACTTCAGACATCAACAAATACTATAAAAAATGACTTGATTTATTGTTTTGTTGATTGTGTGATCAATTATTGGTTAATGAGAGCTTAGTTGGAATTAAATTTATCTGATGTGCTGCAGTCATTTTGTTGGTAAGGATATGGAGTAGGATTAAATAAAAGGAGTCATCAAAGGTTCATATGTACAGGTTCTTAACCAGGTGCCCATGATCTTGGTTTAACAACAATGAAAGTTTGACATAATTTTTTGTTTTGTAGTACTATTATCATCAATTCCACTAAGTTGTTAATAATCAATAATGGTTCAATGTTACCATCTTTAAATGATATTTGTGATTTTTTTCCAGAATTTCTAACACCTCCAAACAGTTTCTTAAGGAAGAATTTTAGGCAGTGCCAGAAATTTAATTGGTAGAGGTTTTAGTATATTTTGGTTTTGTTTTATTTGTTTGATATCCAAAAAATGATATCACACATAATTCTTTCAAAATAGAAGCAGATTTGGTTCTAATAAATTGTTCTGATCAGTCAGCACAGCTATTTCTTATAATGAAAGAGTTAGTGAGGTCTAAACTTGGGGACACAACCCTGCCCAAGAATCCAGTTCACTTTCCTTATTCTATCTTTCACTTCATGAACAAGAGAAATGTTTTAACCTTACTCTGACTATGACTCTATCTGTATGAGGTGGATAGTGATTCTTCCTGTTTACACTTGTGAGGAAGAGTGATAAGGTTTTCTATAAATGTCTTTAAAGCACTTGGACATTTTATATATGTGTGTGTTTGTGTGTGTATGTATGTTAATATGTATACATGTATATAAATATGTACATATATATATATATATATATATATATATACACCTTATAAAAAGAGTAAAGGGAGCAAAGTAGTTTCCATCCAAGAAAATGATTTTCCTTTTCCCCCCCTTTCAAGAATATCTATTTATATTATTTTCATGTACTCCAGTGGTGATGATGACCCTGGAATTGAACTGATGATTTGAATTTGGAATTCATGTTGTCAGGATAAATGCAAAACATTTTACTTCTTGACACTCTAGCAATAATTTAATAGGCATACATAAAACTCCTAATAGTATAAATTTATCTATTTTTATTAGGAAATGAAGGACAATTTATTGTTTGCCATCACTAAGCTGGCACTGAGCCTTTCACAGCATAGAGTAACTAATTGATTTAATAAGGTCTTAAAATGCAATGTCCTGCTTATCATACTTTGATTGCTTCCTTCCATCTCCTCTCTCCTCACTTCCCAAAGCTGAGATTGACTCATGAAGATGCAAAATGCCAATTATGATATAAAAAGGGTTGATGTCATTGGAGAAAGAAATATTTTTGTTACTTTTTTCTTTCTCCTCTTTTCATATTGAGTTGCTTTATTTCATGCAATAGAGATCCATTATAAGGAAATTCACATAAAAGGATGCTTGACTCTTTCTCCAGATGGGACTCCATGTTCAGTCACTAAGGAATAAAGTTTTAGATCCAGGAAAACCTTGTCCAACTTGGCTTCATTTTTATGATAAGAAAACTCATCCCAAAGAGGTCAATGATTTGTCCTATTGGAAGGAAGTGAGAAGAAGAGAGAACAAGAAGAAATGATCCCAGGGATGAAGGCAAATGTGTGAAGGTCTGAGCTGCACCATGACTTTTCACAATTCACTGCAATCTGTCTTCTATGTACATGTTTTTATTTTGGCTACATTCACTCGCACTTGTCTTATAAGGTTCCTTGAAACTGGACAGTTCCTGTCACTGCTACAGGGGAAGGGAGCAGAGGAAAAAAAGAGGAGAGGGGAAGGAGGAAAACACCTGCCAAAGCAATTCTTTTCTAATTAATTTTTTTCCAATTACATGCTATGAAAATTTTTTTTAACATTCATCCACTTACAAATGTGTATTTTTAAGTTACATAATTTCCTTCTACCCTCCCATCCCATCCCCCTCCCCTCAGCAGTGAACTGTCAGGTGAATATTGTACATACACATTTGTGTTTAACATGTTTACAAATTAGTCATTTTGGCATAAGGAATCAGGATTAAATGAAAAGGAAGAAAACTATGAGATGGGAAAGAAAAACATAAGTGAAATTTTTAAAAATTGAATGTAATATTCATTCAGATTATGTAGGAGTTTTTGGTTTGTTGTTGTTGTTGTTGTTGTGCTTTTCTCTAGATGAAGTTAGCATTGTCCATAGTTGGTCTTAGAGGGTTATCCTAGTTCTCTGAACTCTGAGAGAAACTGCATCCATCAAGGTTGATCAACTCACAACATTGTTGTTAATGTGTACAATGTTCTCTTGGTTCTATTCCTTTCACCCAGCATCAGTCCCTGTAATTCGGTCCATGCTTCTCTAGAATTTGACCATTTGTGGTTTCTTATATAGCAATAATATTCCATAATATCATATACCATAACTTGTTCATTCATTTCCCAATTGATGTGCATCTCCTCAATTTCCAATTTTTGCCAAAACAAAAGAGCTGCTATGAATATTTTGGAACATGTGGGACTTTTCCCATTTATTTTTTAATTTCTTCTGGATATAGGCCTAGTTTTGGTATTGCTAGGTCGAAGGATATGATCAGTTTTATCACTCTATGGGCACAGTTTCATATTGCTCTCCAGAATGCTTGGATCAGTTTACAACTCCCACCAACAATGCATTAATGTCCCAATCCCCCCACAACCTCTCCAGCATTGATTATTTTTCCCTTTTTGTCATCTTAGCCAATCTCATAGGTGTGAGGTGGAACCTCATGATTGTTTTAATTTGCATTTCTCTAATCAGTTATGATTTGGAGTATTTTTCATATGATTATATATAGGTTTAATTTCTTCACTGAAAACTTCATATTCTTTGATCATTTATCAGTTGGGGAATGACTTGTAATCTTATAAATTTGATGCAATTCTCTATATATTTTAGAAATGAGATCTTTATCAGAACACCTAGTTGTAAAAATTGTTCCTAGCTCTCTGTTTTCCTTCTAATTCTGGCAACATTGATTTTATTAGTGCAAATGAATTTTTTTTTATTTAATGTAATCAAAATCATCCATTTTGCAATTTATAATGGATTATATTTCTTGCTTGGTCATAAATTTCTCCCATTTCCATAGATCTGACAGATAGAGTATTTATTGGTCTTTTAATTGGTCTATAATATCGTACTCAATATCTAAATCCTGTACTCATTTTGATCTTATTTTATTATAGGTGTGAGATGTGGGTCTATGCCTTTGTTTTTGCCATACTTTTTTCCAGTTTTCCCAACAATTTTTGTCAAATAATGAGTTCTTATCCCAGAAGCTAATGTTAAAGTAATTCTTTTTTTTTAATTTATTTATGGTAATGGGGTCAAGTGACTTGCCCAAGGTCACACAGCTAGGCTATTATTAAGTGACTGAGGTCAAGTTTGAACTCAGGTCCTCCTGACTCCAGGGCTGGTTCTCTATCCACTATGCCACCTAGCTTCACCTAAAGTAATTCTTTTTTTTCATTTTTTTAGGTTTTTTCAAGGCAAATGGGGTTAAGTGGCTTGCCCAAGGCCACACAGCTAGGTAATTATTAAGTGTTTGAGACTGGATTTGAACCCAGGTACTTGTGACTCCAAGGCCAGTGCTTTATCCACTACGGCCCCTAGCCACCCCCTAAAGTAATTCTTTTTAAAAAATGGTCTTCTTTAATTACCTTCTGAATTCAGTCACAGTGGAAAGTCACAGACTCAAGTATTGTGGGATTAATGTAGTATGTTAGGAACTAGAGGATAACAGATTTTTCAATGAGAAAACCAAGGATAAAAGGTTTTAATCTCCTTCATCCACTTAGGACTCCTAAAATCCTGGAGATGCCCTGATCACACAGAGGCTAGAAAAGGCAAAACCAGGACTCACTGAGGGAGACAGGCTTAGATACCAGGGCTGATAACAGAAACCAGGCAAACAGAGCTCTGTCTCAGTAGGAGACAGGGCCAGATCAGCACCTAGGTACCCAAGAAAGAGTACAATCCCTGAGCCACATCAGGAGATTGGACCAGATCAGTTACCAAGCAGTTAGTGCCCAGAAATCCCATATCTGAGTCATAGCAAGAGGAAGGACAAAATGGGAGGCAAGGTAGAGTGGAAATATTAGCATATTTGTGAGTATCTGATCTATTAAGTCTCAGCAAGAATTATGCTTCTGACACTTAATAATTACCTAGCTATGTGACCTTGGGCAAGTCACTCGACTCCATTGCCTTACAAAAAAAATTATGCTTCAGGTCAACTCTAAAAAATAGTGTTAGGGGCAGCTAGGTGGCACAGTGGATAGAGCACCAGCCCTAGAGTCAGGAGTACCTGAGTTCAAATCCGGGCCTCAGACACATAATAATAGACACTTAATAATTACATAACTGTGTGGCCTTGAGCAAGCCACTTAACCCCATTTGCTTTACAAAAATAAAAAAAACCTTAAAAATAGTGTTAGCAATTATGATTTCAGAGAAGGAAACAATCAAAAGTATCATGATTAAAGTGTTAAGCAGTGAAATCACCATAGATAGTCAATAAATAGTGAGATTTAATATATATGTACCAAATTCTATAGCAAATAAATTTTTAAAAATGAATTGAGGGGGGTGGCTATGTGGTACAGTGGATAAAGCACCGGCCCTGGAGTCAGGAGTACCTGGGTTCAAATCCAGTCTCAGACACTTAATAATTACCTAACTGTGTGGCCTTGGGCAAGCCACTTAACCCCATGTACCTTGCAAAAACCTAAAAAAAATGAATTGAGGGAATAGGTTCAAATCTCAACACTCCTTGCTAGATGTCTGATCTTGCTCAAGTCACTTAACATTTTCTAAAATATAAGATGTCAATAATACTTACAATACCTAATGCACAGAACTGTTGTAATGAACAAATGAGATAATGCATTTAAAATATTTTATATACTTTAAAACTTAAAAAAATTAATTGAGTAAGAAATAAAACTTTAAAAAACTGAGGAAAAAATAGACAATGATGCAGGGAATTATGGACATAATGATGCTATGATTAAAAACAAATTTTATAGGAGGAAAAATATTGTCTGTGCCTATCTGGGAAACTCTGCAGTTCAAAATGACTCCATTGTTAAAATGTGAATTCATTCAGATGGGAGGGCTTTGGATTGTTCACCTTCCTCCAGTTTCTGGTTTCCTGACCTTGACCACTGATGGGTCAAACTTTTACTGGCATGATAGGAAATGACATGTTGGACTTGGAGGCCACACATTTTGGGACAAGGAGGTCTATACATGACTTGTCTATTAAAGATTACCTGAGGTACAAAACCATTCCCCAAGTGGCCACTCTTGTCCAACCCACACAGAAGTGTATTTAAGTCATCAGAAAAAGAAGCACAGACTTCTTTTCTCTCCCTTACTCTACCTTTGCCTTGAAAGTATGGCTATCTCTCTTTTTCTTTCTTAGGCCATGTGCTTCTGGCCTAGGCCAGTTGGAGAATCATGGACCCCCTATGCGGTATAGTTGACTAAGCCATACCTTAGGACTGCCTATTCTCTCTCTCTCTCTGTCTCTCTCTCTCTCTCTCATTTTCACTCACTCACTCAGTTACTCAAACCTCACCTAGTCTGTCTTCAAAGTGCTTACTGCATCTCCAGGAGAAGAAAAGGTTTTATTCTGTATCCTGTGTAGGCTTTTAAAATCCCAGGACTGTGTGTGAATTCATTCACTTCACCAACTCCTAGTCTTCATTTTGGAGACTCCAGTCCTCCGACAACAAACCTAATGGGAGATTTCAATGTATCCCTTTAAGAATTGATAAAAGTTGACAAAAGTATGAACAAGAAATGGTTTAAGAACTGGAGAAGAATTTCAGAAAAGTAAGATATGATAGATCTCTGCAAATAAATGAATAAGAATAAGAAAAAGATTATATATTCTAATCTCTGCATTGCACCTTTTAAAAATTAATGATGTAATGCTGCATAAAATTTCATAAATTCAGAAAAGCAAAAAATAGTAAATATAGTCTTTAAAATATAATTATTTATATAATTATATATAATATATTTATATTTTATATATATAATTATATATATAAAATATAATAAAATATAATTAAAATATATCGAATAAAACCTTTAAATAAAGGATTAAAAACTAATTGGAAACTAAATTTTGTCATTGATAAGTCATTTTTCAGTTATATACATCTCTTCATGACCCCTTTGGGGGTTTTCTTGACAAAGATACTGGAGTGGTTTGCTATTTCCTTCCCTAGTTCATTTTGCAGATGAGGAAACCAAGCCAAACAAAGTTATATGACTTACTCAGGATCACACAATTAGTAAGGATCTTATGCCAGATATAAATTCAGAAAGATGAATCTTCCTGACTCCAGGCCCAACATTCCAGCTACTGCAGCATAGAACAAGTAACAGAAATAACATTTCAAGAAAGAAAATAGCAATGACACAATATCCCAAAGTTTTGGGGATGTAGGTAAGGCAGTTCTTAGAGGGAAATTTATATCTTTAAGCACAAGAGAAGAAATAAACAAAAGATATGGTAAACTCACCCATTTTTTAAAATATTCTGTTATGAGATGTTAGCAAATATATCACAGAATCTCAGAAGAGTATAAAAATATTTTAAATTCAGAAAAAAATAAGGGTAAGGGGATAGGAAGGGGGAGAGGATAAGGGAGGGATTTTTAGTGGGAACCTTATCCACATCAGATCTGAATTACAAAAAGAAAAACATACATCTAGAAGGGTATAAAAGTCTTTCAGTTCTATAAAGAAATGAGAATGTGGGAACAGGATAAAGGGGAATATAGAAGGATACATAGATTAATGGAAATGGGAATGGGAAGAGAATGGAAAACATTCACATTTGGAAGGGCATAAAAGTCTTCTAAATTCTGATAGAGGAGATCAAGAGGATAGGGTGGGAGGAGAGAATGAGGAAAGAATTCTTGGAGGAAGGGATAGATTAAGGCATAGGAAGGCAAAGAACAGGGAGAAACAAAGTGGAGTGAAGAAGGATAGGAACAACATGAGGACAGTGAGGAAAATAGGAAGGAGAAAAATAAACAAGTAATCATAGTTTAGAATGTGAACTGAATGAATTCACCCATAAAAAGGAAACAAATAGCATATAAAAAATTGAATTCAATAATATATTACTTTCAGAAAATGCTATAAAAATGAAGGGTACATAAACAAAATAAAAATCAGGAATAGAAATTATTATGCAAAAAAACAAGGGTAGTAATCATGAATCCAAAGTTAAAAACTAAACTAGATTAAATTAAATAAGGAAAAACAGGGGAACTATATTATACATCAGTCACATTAATATTATTTTAGATTGTTTAAAATAATTCAACCATGTAAAGTTGGAATGTTGCTATAGTATAGGAAATGATGAGCTGGTGTATGTAGGAAAATAAAGAAAGACTTGCACTTAAGAAGGAAGACGCTGTCCACTTTCAGAGAAGCAGAGGACAAATGGAAATCAGAATAATAGAATGTATATGTAAGTGATTATAGATATAGATATGTGTATATCTATGTATATCTTTTCATATGTATATATATGTACATATTACATATATCCATATATTCGACCTTAATTGTAATCTTCTTGGGGGAGGAAGAAGAAGAAAAATAAAGTAATAAGTGTACAACAGAGAACAAAAGAAAACCTAATAGGAAGCAAAGAAAAGATGAACATCTTTGAACACTATGTATAATATTTATTGCCTAGGTTTTCTTGAAATGGAATCTTTAGCTTTATTTTGAATTTTTACATGTTCATATGGCATTTTTCTTTTTCTTATTTATAGAAAATAAGAAAGTTTGAAATAATTTTTTAAAAAGAAAAGCTGTTTTTGTCAACTCCAAATCAACTATTTCTGAGGTTTTAAAAATAATTGTTATTTTGTTAATAATTATTCCTGGTTCTTGAAGATCATGACATTAGGGAGAAGATGCCATGATATGCAAGTGAAATGGATTTCAGTGAGGAGGAGCTGCGCAAAGTCATCAGCCTTATTCTCTTCTCTGGAGCCATTTGAGTTCAATGATCAGATAGGGATCAGGATGACTGAAGATGGCCTTGGATGCAGTGGGAGATCTTGGCTTTTTTGAGCTAATATATTTAATAATATTACTGAGGCACCATCAATTCAGAATAGTATTTGAGATATCTAGACTAAATGGCTCAGTAGGGAGGGCTCTGGACTTAGAATCAGGAAGATCTAAACTTGAATCCTAGTCTCAGAAGTTTGCTAGTTGTGTGACAGTGGATAAGCTCTTAATCTCTCAGAGATGGTGTTCGTACCTATAAATTGGGAATAACAACAGCACCCACCTCTTAGGTTGTTGTGAAAATTAAATGAGATAGCAGGGGCAGCTAGGTGGCATAGTGGATAGAGCACCAGTCTTGAAGTCAGGAGGACCTGAGTTCAAATTCGGCCTCAGACACCTAATAATTGCCTAGTTGTGTGACCTTGGGCAAGTCACTTAACCCCATGGCCTTGCAAAAAAATTCAAAAAGAGAGATAGCAAATGTAAAGCATTTTGTAAATCTCAAGGTGCTATTTATTTGCTAGTTGATGTTATTGTTATTGATATTATGTCTCTACTTTTTACTTGGTTCCATCCCATCATCTTTGGGAGTGAGAAGGAAGGAGATATTCAGAGCAGGAGCATGATATTTTTTTTTTTAGTTTTTGCAAGGCCATGGGGTTAAGTGGCTTGCCCAAGGCCACACAGCTAGCTAATTATCAAGTGTATAAGACCGGATTTGAACCCAGGTCCTCCTGACTCCAGGGCTGGTACTGTATCCACTGTGCCACTTAGCTGCCCCAGGAGCATGATATTGATTGGACTCTCTTACATTTTCCTGACTTATCTTGCTTATGTGGTACCCTTGATGCTCTTGGTCTCAAAGTTTTTTTCCATCTCAGAGAAGACTTTATAAATACTATCAAAGGCTATGTCCATAGTATCCTGGGTCAAAGGGCAGCCAAGCAACACCTGTCAGAAGATACCAAAAAGTCTTGGGTAATAAGAGGGTTTCCTCCAGTCTCTATTTTAGCAGGAGATGGCTATGGAGAAGGGTGAATTTAACTGGAAAAGAAAAACTCCAATACTTGCTACATGTACTGATGGAGCAACCAGTCACCTCAGCTTCAAACTGGGAGATTTTCCTGTGAGGTCATATTCCATCACTAGCTATCCTCTGCATTTCCACAGTATTCATATCGCCTTCATATTACATTATTCAGGACTATTGATTGGCTTATTTGAGGTATATAGTCAGCTATTTCTAACTCTCATACAATATATTCCATGTAAATATGGTAACATTTGTTTGATTGTGCAGGTCGTTCATAATTATTCTGTTTCTTTCTGCTTATTTCATTTTATCAAAATAATTTTTGTGATTCTGATGAGTGTGGTCCTCAAAGTGTGATGGTATCTAAGGTACAGGGACTAGGAAGGAGATTTTGCTTGTTTGGTTCTAATGTTAGTACTATAGGGAACTGTACTAAGTTCTGGGGATACAAACAATGATAGTCCCTACTGACCTTAAAGAAGGTAACTATTATTCTAATAGTAGAAGGCAACATATAGGAAGAGCTAGAGTTGGAAGGGGGAGGGGAAAGGATATACATAAATAATTTTGGATGGAATGGAACTTGTGTGGTGCCCCGGTTAGAGACAAGATAAGTGGAAATGCATCTATTAGACCCCAATGGGGTGGAGAGTGGGATTCCAAGTTCTAGTGGAAGGAAGAAGAGAAGGAAGAAGGGAAAAAAGGAGGTTAGAAGATGGCTAGAATGAATGTGACTGATTGTAAAATGACTATGATTTTAAGATTGTTGTGAAATTGCTAATGAATTAGTCCATTAAAATGATGCTATTTAACTTATGCTCTCCCCTCATTTTTGCTCAATAATTCTTTCTATCCCTCTTTCATTGACTTCTTAGACAAGCAATAGTGATTGCTTTTTTTCCTCTCTTGAGAAAGGCTTCACTTGACTCTTCTGCTCCCTCTAGCAGCATCTTCTTTCCTTCCCTTCACCAGAATTTGTGTTCTGAAACTATCTTTCCTCTCCATTTATTTATTATTTTTTAAAGAATCTTTTATTTTCCATTCCTGTGATTTCATTGATGGATGGAATTCCCAGTGAGAAAATTCCCTCTGTCAATGAGGATCAACAACTGTTTAATCATCAGTTAACAAGCATTTATTTACCACCCATTATGAGCCAGTAACTATGGTAGGCACTGAGAATAGAGTCAAAAAGCAAAACATACCTTGCTCTCAAGGAACTTATATATCACTATATAAAAGATGTTTCCAAAAGTAAATTATAAGGTAATTGGTGCAGGAGGGGGAAGTATTTGCAGTCAGAGTCATGAGAGATACTTCATAGATATAGAGAGAAAATAGCATCTGAGCTGAGTTTTGAAGAAAATAAAGGACTCTAAAGGGTGGGGGTGGGTTAGTAGTACATACTAGGCATGGCAAACAGTAAATAAAAAAGGTATAGAGAAGAAAGATGATATGTTATCCATGAGTAACTGCAAGAAGATTACTCTGGTTAAACCATAGAGTATGGGAAGAAGAGTAATATAGAATATCGAAGTTGGGAAGGTGAGACAGCTAGGTGGTACAGTGGACAGAGCACTGGTACTGAAGTTAGGACTCTCCCACCTCAGACACTTAATAATGACCTAGCTTTGTGACCTTGGGAAAGTCACCTAAACTCACTGCCTTACCCCTCCCCCCAAAAAAGTTGGAAAAGTATGTTGGAAACAGATTGTAAGAGGTTTTCAAAGCAAATAAAGTTGTTCATATTCAATCCTAAAGACAATGAGTCATTGAAGTTTCTGAGGGGGAGGAAAATCTCTTTAGTAGCTGTATGAAGGATGAACTAAAGTAGAGAGAGACTTGAAGCAGAGAGACCAATTAGGAGATTATCTAAATAAACCAGGCAAAAGGTGAAGAGGGTCTAAACAAAATAGGAAGTCATTTGAATAGAGAAAAGGGATGAATTTTAGACATGTTGGGGAGATATAAATGTCTGGATTTGCAAAAAATCTTTAACTAAAAGTATTTGAGAGTTCTCTGAAGTACTGAAACGTTCAATGATTTGCCTAGATATACATCCAGGGGGCATTCAATATTTCAGTGACAGAATTCTGGGCCTGGAGTTAGAAAAGGCTGAGTTTAAATCCAAACTTTGACACTTCCTAGCTGTATGATTTGGGCAAGTCAATTAACCTTTTATTGCCTGACAAAATGGATCCACTCCAGAAGGAAATGGCATCTACTCTAGAGTCTTTTCCAAGACCCTAAATGGGGTCACAAAGGGTTGGAGGTGACTGAAATAACTGAACAAGATCAATATAACCAGACTATGTTATAAAGAATAAAGGACATAAACTCAAGTAAATAATAATATAAACAACAATAAGAACATTAATAATTATAATAACATATGACTTTATACATATTATCTCATTTTAAGTCTTCCTGATTCTGAGTTTTGGCTTCTTCTCTATCTTTTATGATAAACTGACCCTCCCATTTCTTGGGTTTCAGAAATCTGATTTCAGTGATTCAATACTCTAAAGAATATATTATCTCAGAGCTCATCGATGTTCTTCTATTCAAAAATATTGAAGGGTTTATTCTCAATCATTTTTTATAAATTCTATTTAGTATATGACCATTCTATCATTATTAGTTTTTATGACGCTACTCATGTTTAACTCTTTGGATCCTTTTCTATCTTTTTTCACTGACTCTCCTTCCATCTTTTTTTCAACATTCAGTCATTAGTCCTCAAAAAAATTTGCTTAAGTTCTATCGATTTTTCACTTTGAACTTCTTATGGAAGATGGTACATTTCATGGAAAACTGTTCAATTTTCCTACCCTTATTATTATAATTATTTTACAGATGAGAAGAGTGGGTCAAGCATTTCAGAAAGAAGTGTTGTCTTTGTCCCCAAAATTTAAGGTGTCCCATGAAGAAAAAATTATAATTATGAATAAAGTCATGCAACAAAATCATAAGCTTTTATGATTTAAAGGAATAAGTTTCCCACTTCTAGGAAAGAATAGCTAATACCTAACTTTTATACAATATTTAATATGTGTCAGAGGCTATACTAAGCACTTTACAATTATTATGTCATTTAAACTTCAAAACAGCCTTGGGAGATAGATGTTATAATTATCCCCATTTTACAGGAGAGGAAACTGAGGTAAATAAAGGTTGAATGATTTGCCCAAGGTCACACAGATAGGAAGTAACTGAGGCTAAATTTGAACTCTGGTCTTCTGACTCAAGATCTATCATTTTATCCTTTGTGTCACCTAGATGCCTCTATAAGTAATTGCCTCTATATGAAAAACCATCAAATATTGCTTTAAAAAAACAAAAGATGGAAAAATTGACTTCTTAATGGTCTAGAGTCAATCATCAAAAACACCCACTAATATGTGTTGTATAATTAGTAGATATTCAGTCAGTCTCAGAGCAGTGCATATTGAATAATCACTGTTCATTCATATTTTTAGTTTGGGGGTGTGTTTTTTTCTTTATAAATTTTTCCACTAAAGCTCATTATAAATAATTAGGCAAAATGTTAAGTTTGAAGGAACAATAAAATAAAACTGATAATAATGGAGGCTGATAATAAAACAAACAACCACAAATCTAATTTCAATATGAATCCCAAATGAAGAAGAAACACAAATATGGCAATAGTCTTCTCCAATCTGAGTTGGATTATAATGTGTTTGATATAAATTTTGGAGGTAAGTGACCAAATTTGAATTGATCATCCTATGACTTTGGAAAAATTCTAAAGCATTTGCTGATGATACTTCGCAAATTTAACAAAAAATCATCAAGTAAAAAGTAAAATTTATTCTTAAGTAAAATTCATGAAAATTGTTCAGAGTATCTGAATGAAAAACTGCATTACCCAACCTTGCAATCTCAGATTGAGAAAGAAATGAAATAGATTATTCTATAGCTATACTTTTAGTTTAATATATTTGTTACCAAAAGGAAAAGAACCAATATGAGAAAGGATGTTTATAGCAACTCTTTTCTGGAATTGGAAATTGAAGAGATGCCCTTCAGTTGGGGAATGGCTGAACAAATTGTGGTATATGTATGCTATGGAACACTATTGTTCTATTAGAAAACAAGAGGGATGGGGTTTCAGAGAAGCCTGGAAAAAGTTGCATGAACTGATGTTGAGTAAGATGAGCAGAACAAGAAGTACATTATGCACCCTAATAGCAACATAGGGGTGATGATCAACCTTAATAGACTTGCTCACTCCATCGGTGCAATACTCAGAGACAATTTTAGGGTATCTGAGACAGAGAATACCATCTGTATCCAAAGAAAGAACTGTGGAGTGTAAACGAAGACCAAAGACTATTGCCTTCAATTTTTTTAAAATTATCTTATGTACTACAGAATTTTGCCGTCTCTAATATTTTATTTTTTCTTGAAGGGTATGGTTTTTCTCTCAACACATTCAATTCTGATCATTGTATAGCATGGAAAAAAATATAGATTATTTAGACTGCCTCTGTAGGGGGTGGGGAGAGGGAAGGGAGGGTGGGGGAAGTAGTAAAAACCTTAAAAAAGATAGGTAAGAAACTATTAGTGTATATAATTAGAATATAAACAAAATATTTATATAAAAAATTAAAAAGAAAAAGAAAGAATCTCAGACCAAGAAAAATGAAATAGAATATTATTCAATATCTACACTTTGAGTTTAAGATGTCTGTTACCAAAAGGAAAAGAACTTATATTGAAAAAAGGATATTTATAGCAACTCTTTTGAGGAACTGGAAATTAAAGAGATGCCCTTCAGTTAGGGAATGGCTGAACAAATTGAGATATGTGATTACAATTGAATGCTATTTTGCTATTAAGAATGATGAGCAGGATGCTCTCAGAAAAACTTGGAAAGATTTACAAGAGCTGAATGAAGGTGAAATGTGCTATGTACAGAGTAACTGCAATATTATAGAATGATCAGCAATGAATGACATCTTTTCTCAGCAATACCGTGACCCAAGACAACTCTGAAGGACTTATGATAAAGAATACTATCTGTTCTCAGAGAAAGAGCTGATGGTTTCTGAATACAATTTGAAGCATACTTCTTTAAACTTCATTTTTCTTAGGGTTTTTTGGGGGAAGGGGAGTTATTATTGAAATGTTTTACATGACTATACATTTATAACTTATATCAAATTGTTTACATTCTTATTTGGGGAGGAAGGAGAAAATTTTAAATTCAAAGCTTAGAAAAAGTAATGTTCAAAATTGTTTTTACATGCAAATGAAAAAAATACTAAAGAAAAAAGAAAAAAATGTTCGTTACTATTGTGATTTGACAGAATTTCCCAGTGTCCAAGTTTCATTATGCTTTCATGAACACTCTCTTTCTGATTATCTTTCACTTTAAGATTTTCACAAGGCCTTTAAGTAATGCTAAAAGTGGATGACCCTTGAATGTTATGAAGTTGTTAGAATGCTATGCTCAGATCTATTCCAAGAAGCTTTAGCATTTGACCAGTCCTTGACCTGTATTTTAATTACCTACTTTGCTTGATAATTAAAGTGGCTGGATTGAAAGAAGTTAGTTTTCTGGTTTCTTTCATAAATTACAGAATTCAGCTTCAAAATTGAGGCCC
This sequence comes from Macrotis lagotis, assembly GCF_037893015.1. Lineage (NCBI taxonomy): Eukaryota > Metazoa > Chordata > Mammalia > Peramelemorphia > Peramelidae > Macrotis > Macrotis lagotis. Next base: position 164,293,043 of record NC_133658.1, on the reverse strand, counting down.
AGGCTACTCAAGCTGGGCAACGGATGGCACTTTTGTTACTGATTACTGTCAACCAGTTGCTGTGAAACATGAGTGAATGAATGGGGAAAAAAAACAATTATTGAGCTCTTCGTATTGCCAAGCAATGCCCTATGCACTAGAGATAGTAATATAAAAGCCAAAATGGTATATTCAATACATAAATATATACATACACGTATTTGTGTATCAAACATGTGTGTATTACATTTGAGGAGGGGGGAGACAGAGAGAGAGAGAGAGAGAGAGAGAGAGAGAGAGAGAGAGAGAGAGAGAGAGAGAGAGAGAGAGAGAGAGTATAGAACTGAGGCTAAATATTAGGAGTAATAGGATGGGTTTAAGATCATCCACATAGCTCATGTTCATTGCTTCCATGGCATTTTCTATCCTTTTCATTCTTTTCAGTACTGTTCTGTTTTTGCCTTCAGTCTTTCCAGCATTGGGATCTTTTCCAATGAGTTCAGCCTTCTCATAGTGTGACTAAAGTACTTAAGTTTCAGCTTCAGTATTTGTCCTTAGAATGAGTAGTCTAAATTAATTTCTTTAAGTATTGACCTATTTGTTCTCTTTCTCGTCCAAAGTCTTCTCAAGCACCACAATTTGTAAGTGTTGATTCTGTAGTACTCAGTTTTCCTTGTGGACTTACTCTCACAGTCAAACATTACTATTGAGGAAAAAACAAAGCTTTGACTATATTATCCTTTGTCAGTAATGTGCTGTCTCAGCTTTTTATTATGTTGTCGATATTTGCCCTAGCATTCCTTCCAAGGAGTAAGAGTCTTTTAATGTCATGACTGTACTTATCATCTATGGTGAGCCTAAGAATATAAAATCTGACTCCATTTTCATTTCTGCTTCCTTCATTTGCCAGGAAGTTTTAGGACCAATTGCCAAGATCATAGTTGTTTTTTGTTTCTTATGTTAAGTAAACTTTAAATCAGCTCGTCTTTCACCCTCATCAAAAGACTTCTTAATTCTTCATTTTCTGCCATCAGAGTGCCAATAATCTGATATTGTTGATATTTCTTCTGGCTTTTGAGTCAACAAACTTATCATTTAGCATGATATGATCTGCCTGTAAATTAAATAAATAAGATGACAATAGGCAGTCTTCTCACACTCCCTTTCCAGTCTTAAACTGATCAATTGTTCAGTGTTCTTCAGAAGACCAGTAAGATGATCTGGTATTCCTGTCTCTTTGAGGACTTGCCACATTTTATAGTGAGTCACATAGTCAAAGGTTTTAGTCAATCAAATACAAGTAGATGTTTTTTTTTTTTCTGGAACTCCTTTAATTCTCCATAATCCAGAATTTGGCAATTTGTTTGCTAATTCCTCTGCCCCTTAAAAAAACCACCCTGTATTTCTGGTAACTCTTGTTTTACATAGGTGAAGCCTAGCTTGCAGAATCTTAAGCATAACCTTTCTGAACACAATGAGCACAATTATTCAGTAATTTGAACATTCTTTGGCATCACTCTTCTTTAGGATTGGAACATAAATTGATTTTTTCCCATCTGATGGTCATTATTGGATTTCCAAATTTGTGAGTATATTGAGTATAATATTTTAACAGCATTATCTTATAGGTTTTTTTTAAAAGCTCAGCTAGAATTCCTTCACCTCTAGCTCACTTTGGTTAGATGTATTATTAGCAATGCTTCCTAAGGCCCATTTGATTTCATTATTTAGGATGTATGGTTCTAAATCAGTAACTACACCATTGTGGTTATTATTGAAGTTAAGTTCCTTCTTATTTAATTCTTTTCAGTATCCTTGCCACCCCTTCTTAATCTCATCTGTTTCGGTTACATCTTTGGTATTTTTGTCTTTTATCATGGCCATTTTTTTGCATGAAATTTTCCTTTAATACCTTTAATTTTCTTCAAGAGATCTTTTGTCTTTTCCATTCTATGTTTTTCTTCTATTTCTTTCCTGCATTGTTCATTTAAGAAAACTTTATCTCTCCTTGGTATTCTCTGAAATTCTGCATTGAGTTGAATATGTCTTTCCTGCTGTCTTTTAATTTTCACTTTCCTTCTTTCCTCAGTTATTCATAAGACTTCATGAGCCAGTCATTTTGTTTTCTTACTTTTCTTTTCCTTTGGAATTTTTTTGTTACTGCCTGCTGTGTGATACAACTAAATAACTGAATTTTTTCTGGATTAAGGTTCTTCTCTTATATTCCAAATATGTGTAATATTGATGGTCATAACTATAGAACTGAATTTTTATTTTCTGGATTTTAAATGTGTCTATCTCTTCAACTTTCCTAAATGAAGGGAACAACTGCATAAAGAGTGGTAGCCCTGATTGCCAGTACTGAGCAAAGATAGTGGTTCAAGAGTAGACTTCTAATCTGCTATTCTAGATCTCCTCTCTAGTTATCTGCTGATAAAAAAAATCTGCTCTTTTTAAAAAGGTTACTTTGGTACACTAGAGAAAATATTGGCAAGACAACTTGGGTTCTTGGTCTAGTTCTATGACTACTTGTGTAACACTGCAGAGTCAGTCACTAAAGCCCTCAATATGAACTTCTATAAAATAAATGGACCAACTCAAATGATCTCAAAGGCATAAATCATCTCTAACATTTAGGTTAAAGACAGAGGAAGAGGAACTAATGGAGAAGTCTGAGAAAGAGAAGACAGAGGTAGGAGAAGAACCAGGAAGGGTTGGCAATGTGAGGAAGCCAAGAGGAAGATTCAAGTGCATCAAAGATTGGTAACATTTCCTTGTGGAAGCCAGATAAATGGGTCCCCAGAATATACCTAGGGACAAGAGAGAAATGGACACAGAGTTGAAACAATAAAAAAAATCTAGCCTGAGAGTCTTTCTTCCCTTGAATTACTTAGAGCTGTTGCCATATAATTACATCCTGAATGAGGGCAATAATGAGAGTGATGCTCTTCATTTGAACCAAGGAGAAGGCCAAGAACAATAGGACTCAAAAATCCTGGGTTTCCCTATGGGCATTTCTGCCATATCATGGGAAAAATCTTTTAGTTGGCATAGAGACATGGGTGGTAGGGAATAAGAATTTCACATGAAATCCATTCCCCCTTTTAACTGTGAAAGCCATGAGTAAGAATTCTCTGGGAAATGTGCAGAAGCCATTGGACTTCCCCAATGAGGCATTTATGGTCCCCATCTGCCTTTGGGAGCAACTCAGCCCTGCCAATCCTCAAACTTTGGTTTGCTTAATAGAAACCATGTATCCTCTTACTCAGGGGGCTACTGCCTTTATGATGCTGGCCTTTGTAGACTCTTGCGTTTAATATATGCCAAGAATGGTTTCCAAGTGAAATAAATTTAATTCACATCTTGCTGGTTTGGCCACGAGGCAATCTAGTTTTGGCTCTGCAGGGCCAGTTGCTTCCTAGAGGACAAGAAAGGCTCATGTTGAAGGCTCAGCTGAGATATTGTACAGACTCCACTAATTAATTAAATGTGCTGGCATTTCTGACTAGTCATTGGTGAGGCCATGCTTGGAATGAGTGCTCAAGCCCCAAGTAAAAACCAACTAGTAAGAGTAATCAAAAGAGACAAGGCATCCAAATGAAGAGAAATATTCCAGATATCTTTCAGATCTGGACAAAGAGAAAGAAGAATTATTCAACAGCTCAAATGAAGGCAAAGGTGAATTTTACTCAGAGGATGTCAGAGGTTGGTCTTGAATTTATTGATGTATGTTGATACTATAAAGATTCATGATTCAATTCAGCATCTATTGGATAGATGTGCATGCTGCAAGGGGAAATACAAGCTTTAAATAAGCCATAGTCCCTTTCCTATCAGAAAGAAGTCTGGTAGGGAGATGTCATGTATACAAATAACCATAATGCAAGATCATTGTGTATAAAAGTAGTACAAACAAGGGCTAGGAGAAAGAAAATATTACAAGCATAGGTAACAACAATAGCAAAGGTACAGAGGCAGAAAATTAAAGGATGCATGTAGGAAGAGAAAGAAAACCAATAATGCTAGAATAGAAAAGATCTGAAATAGAGTAATATGAAATGAAGTTTGAAATCTAAAATGGTCCCAGATTGGAGAGGATATTGATACTAAGATAAGGAACTGACCCTTTACACTATGGACAATAGGGAGCTGCTGAAGGATTTTAAGCAAAGCAGTGGCATAACCAAATAAATCCACACATAAGGAAAATTAGTTTTACAGTGGAATGAAGATGATACTGGAAGGGTGAAGGAATAGAAGCAGGAAGACTGTTAGGAAGCTTTTGAAGTATTTTCTAGTTGGGGAGAAGTGAGCTATCCTAGGTAAGGGTCTGGTAAAAAGAGGAGCAGTTTAGCAAGATGCTAAGATAATCGTGCTTGGGAATAATAGATAGGACAATAGCTTTAGTTTTTAATAATGGTTAAAACCATCTCATAAATAGTTGCACATGAAGGTTTTTAGCTTAAAAGAAACCTAGGATGGATTCATAGATTTGAGTTATTTTATGGTATATGTATTACATAAAGATAGCATAATTTGATATTATGCACACATTTATTATACATATATATATAATACACAAAAGCATTATATATCATAATATGAATTGATATGATATATATAATAATCATATATTAATACATATAATATTCTATACATATAACACTGTATTTTATATTGTGTTTATATGTTTTATATATATTATACAACTTCATATAATAACATAATACAACCATATATATGTATTATGTATAGGGAGATAATAGTCAAATCCCTAAAAGTGATATTGTTAAGGAAGAAGGTAAATAACATGAAAAAGAAGTTAAGGTCAGAGTTTTAGGAACCTTCAAACAGAAGGGTCCAGAAAAAAGCTACATTAAGAAAGGTCAAGTGTGCATGACTTGGTGGAATGAGAGTTGTAGAACATAGCTGTACTCCTGTGATAAATCCCCAAAACCACATTTTATAAGTTGGCTAACATCCAAAGGAAGATGATGAAGATAAGGAAGGGCCTCAACAACACTTATATCAGCAACTGGGAATGTTTAGCCTAACAAAAAGGCTTTAATTATTTTCTTCAATCATCTGATAGTCCTATAAGAAGTGTTAAACTTGTCCCATTTATTTTTTTTTTAGGTTTTTTGCAAGGCAAATGGGGTTAAGTGGCTTGCCCAAGGCCACACAGCTGGGTAATTATTAAGTGTCACAGCTAGGTAATTATTAAGTGTCTGAGACCGGATTTGAACCCAGGTACTCCTGACTACAGGGCTGGTGCTTTATCTGCTGCACCACCTAGCCACCCCAATCCCTTTTGGTTCCAAAGAGTAAAACCAAGTGAAAGTTATAATTAGTTTTTATATCAGGAGCTACATCCTCACAATGAGAGTTAACCTAAACTGGTATGGGGATCTTTGGGAGGTTTGAGTCACCCGTTAGGAAGTTTAAAGAACAGACTGGATGACCACTTACAAGGAATGTCATAGACACAATTGTTTTCAAATGACATGATTTGGATTACATGGCTTGAAGGTCCTTTCCAACTCTGAGATTAGATGATACTGGGAAATGTTGAAAATTAGATTTCAATTCAATATAAAGAACTCCTCAGGAATTAGAGCTGGCCCAAAAATCAGATCAGCTTCCCCATCAAAGAATTACTTATTTACAAAACTTATTCAAACAAACTTGTTATTCAAACAAACAAATACTTGTTAGATAAACCTCTAAGATCCCTTCTAATTGTAAGCTTTTATGAGTTAGGAAGCAAAGGGAGTGAATTGCCTAAATTTGTGACCCTGAAGGCCTGCAGGATATTATGGCACTCTCATTTTAAGAATGTTACCAGCCATTTGAAGGCCCAGTTTACATGTTAACCCACAATGACATCCATCCCCATTCCCAGTCCTTCCCCACTCCAGTCAGTGTGAAAGCAAAAACACTAAAAATACAGGGATTATAACATTATTTTGCAATGGGAAATTCCAGGCATTCCCCAAAATACAAGTGAAATCATTTGAAAAATATTTTGGATAGAATGTTACATCCAAAGCACATGTTAATTTTCAGAAGAAACTTAACAGACAGTTTCATGCTCATTGAAACTTCTAACAGGATTTCAGAAACTAAAATTTTAAAACTACTAATGTATAATCTGAAAACAGGCTGCCATGCCCTCAGCTGGTATAAAGGCTTTATAGTATTCTCAATCACATAGAAAAAAATGCAAAGAAAAAAAAAATATATATATATATATATATGCGCTAAAAATTTCTGTAGAAATTTTTAAAAGACCTAGTGAAAAAAACAATGTGATTTGCATTAATTTACCTTATATACCAACAAATCACTGATTTTAATTTCTGCCAAAATTTTAGAACCTATTATTAAAGGGATGGTTATTGAACATTCAAAAAAATTCAACAATTCATAAAGAAACAGTCCCATCAAGAACAGGTCATGCAAACTTACTTTATTTAATTTTTTGAAGAGGCCAGTATTATTAAACTGGTATATCAGGAGGATTCTGAATGTGTGTCAAAGACACTTGCTTAGAACCTACAATAACCTTGAACAGGCCCAAACCAGATTAAAATGTAACTGAGAAAATTTAACAAAATAAATCAAAATACAATAAAATGTAGATAATTTAATTTTTTTTTTAGTTTTTAGTTTTTTAGTTTTTTTGTTTTTTTGGCAAGGCAACGGGGTTAAGTGGCTCACCGAAGGCCACACAGCTAGGTAATTATTAAGTGTCTAAGGCTGGACTACGCCACCTAGCCACCCTGATAATTTAATATTTTTAACCATCAATATGCAGTCCCAAGGGTCCATATGTATGGATAAATGACCCCTGTCTCTATTTGAGTTCTACATCACTACTGGATTAGATGATAATTGGATTAGGAGACAGTCAAAAGATTCAACCTAAAGTATAACCTTTAGCAGTTGTGTACTATTTTGGAAGAAAGTCTCCAATAGAGTGTACTAAAAATCTGTGCTTGTACCTGTACTGGTTAACATTTTTATAAATTACTTAGATAAAGGTATAATTGTTATGCTTCTCTAAATTTCAAATGATGTAAAATTGGGAGGAAGAACTAAACCACAGAATGATAGTTGGGATTCAAGTAAATGTTTATAAGACAGAATATTAGGTAAGATTGAATGAGATGACGTTTAATATAGATAAATGTAAAGTCTTATGCCTGGGTTAAGAAATCAAATTCATAAATGCAAAATAAAAGAGGTATAATGACTACAGTTCTCCAGAAGAAGAAAAAAACTAGATTCAATGTACTGTATGCTTAGTATCATTCAGTAATGTGATATAGTAATCAAAGAAACAAATATAGACTTTGAATAAATCATTTTCACTATTATAAATATCCAAATTAACTATAAAGGATGTATGAAGAAAGATGCTACCTGAATCTAGGGAAGGAAACAAATAATAGAAGCATGTATAGAATAATGTATATATATATATATATATATATATATATATATATAATATCAAGGTATGTATGTATTTATATGTGTGAATTATGTATTATATATATTATATGCATATATCTGGGTCCAATGGCAGCCATGGTAGGGTAGGAGAAGGAGAAAAAAAAAGAAAAAAAAATTTTCATGTGATTTTATTATGTATTTAAAAGGAATAGCAAGTTGTACATAATAAATTTGCAGTTTCATGCGCAATCATCTTTTTTATTATGCTGAGTTATAGAAATGATGTTTTATTCCATAAATTTAAAATAAAATAAGACAATGTGGGAAAAAGAAGCAAATATATCTTTAGAAGCATCAAAAGAACATAGAGAAATAAGGTCTTGGTAGTTCTGCTCCATCTTTTACTTATCAGACCACATCTAGAGGTCTTAGCTCAGTTCCAGACGCCATACTTTAGGAAGTATGTTACCAATCATGTCCCCAGAAGGACAACTTCATGGTGAAAGACTTTGTATTCATGCTTTATGAAGATTGGCTGAAAGAACTGTCATGCTTGGCCTGGAGAAGACTTGGTAGTGGAGGTAGATGATAGCTATCTTCATCAAACTGAAGGGCTAACAAGTGGAACAGAATAAGTAGACTTTTTTCTACTTGACCCTGGAGAGAAGAACTAGGAGAAAAAAAGTGGAAAGAAGAAGTAAATGTGGACTTTATATAAAGAAAACCTTTCTTACCATTAAATAAACCTCAAAATGAATGAACTACTCTGAGGATTTCTCAGTTGCCAGTAACTGCAGTTCCTCAAAGCAAAAACTTAGATGACCATTTTGGGAGTTGAAAGACTTTTTTTTGGTGAGTTGTGTGAATGATCCTAGATTTACCTTGAGATCCCCTCTGACTCCCAGATTCTGTAGCTCTGTGAATCTTTAGTACTGAGGCAAGAAGAGAGAATGATGGTCCTTGAGCCTCCAATAGTCTAAAGATTTAATGAAGTCATTCTCTGATTTAGAATAAGAAGGACTCTTGCCTATTCTGCTAGACTTTGAAAAGAAGAACTCAGACCACTGGATGATATCCACTGTTTTTTTTTTTATCAGTTTAAGCTATACCTACTGGCACCATGACTAAGAGAAAGAGGTAGGTCTACATGTGCACTGACATGACCAGGTAGGGGTAGTGTGTAATTTGGGATTTAAGTAAACATTTGAGTAGTGACTACAACCAGAGGTAAATTAGACTGGTCAATCCTAGTTGGTCTTAATCAGATTTGCTTGTTTGCAACAATGAGTATCACACTCAAGCAAGCCTCCTTAAAAAGGTGCTTCCTGAGAAATTTCTGTCACATGAACTACCTGTGCATCTCTCCCTTCTTTTGCTGATTCAATTAAAAAAAATAGCCTGGAGAAGATGACACATTTCAGTTTCATTCCTTCCCTTAAATATCTCATAGGTACTATGGTTATTTTTGATCCTTCCCTGTTGAAAATTGGGTAGTTTGGGGGCAGCTAGGTGGTGCAGTAGATAGAGCACTGTGCCTGGAGTCAGGAGTACCTGAGTTCAAATCTGACCTCAGATACTTAATAATTACCTAGCTGTGTGGCCTTGGGCAAGCCACTTAACCCCATTGCCTTGGAAAAAATCTAAAAAAAATTTGGGTAGTTTTCTAGGAGAATTCTTCAATGATAAAGCCACTGAAAGAGGAGAGCCCTACTGCTTTTCTACTACAGTGTTAGTTATAAATCTCTTCTGTATTACTACATAAACATTAAGAACCCAGACACAGCAATAACCTCTGAGGAGACCCCTCACCCATTCTTCCCCCTTGGGTATTGACAGTAATATTACTGTTATCATTATTCATGGGGAATTCATAAGAAATTATTATTCATAATTTCCTGTCACCTTTAAGAATCCTTATTTTAAAAGATCCTATTTCTTAATGCCAAGAAGCTTTAAAAATAGCTGTAAGCACTCAATGGTATATTCAATCATCCATAACTACCCCAGAGTCCTTACCCTAATCTACTATTGCTTTAGACCATCGCTTTTGCAACAGGAGCCTTAGCTCATCTTGAGTTATTTAAATTTGTAACTAGCTTATGTAAAAGGAAACAGTCAGAGAAAGATAGCTCATTTCCAACTATGACTGCTTTGCCAAGATCTATAACGTCAATGTGCTGTGTGGCCTCTTCTTGTAGACCACAGACCAGAGACCTACTCAGGCAAGAAGTCATAAGAAGCAAATTGTGTCATTGCATGGAAAGAACAACTGCAAGAGGATGCCTTTCTTTTTATAAAAGCAGCAACAAATGCTAGTTCTTTTAGGAGCTCTTGTTTCTCAGGAAATACATCAGTGAGGCCATGACATAAATCTATGGTGGAAAAATTATCTCTAAGTTTATTAATAACTATAATGATTATAGATACTCAAACAACCTTAGAAGCCTAGGACATTGACTGAATCACCAAAATAGGAGTTTTCTTTGGCAAAAGGAGCAAAGTCCAGCCCAGAATGAAACTGATCATTAAAGAATCTGTTAAACCCATATGTATAATGATTTGTTCTTCAGAAGACTTAGGTTCAAATCCTAATGCTTGTTCTTACTAACTGTGTGACATTAACTTCTTTAAATATCCAATTCCTCCTTCAAATGATAATAATGATTAGATCATCTATTTCAGGTTCAAATGATATGCATATGAAACTCTTTTTGAACTTTAAAACACTAGGTAAAATGCTAGCTACTATTATCACTAATAGGATTCATAAAAATACTACTTTAGGTGGAAGAACATATCCAATACACTTAGTTCTATATAAGATATGCAATCCTGTGCAGACAAAATATAAACTACAAAAATTCTAAAGTCAGTTTTTTCAAAGGCTTGAATCTATAATAGGAAAGCCTGGGGAATAAATTGTACGAGATGAGGCTGAGTTGCTTGGAGACACTGGCTGATCCCAGATGTGAAGGATTGACTCCCCACATGTTCAGAGAGACCTTGAACTTAGGATCTCAAAGAGGTCAAAAGAGGAGAACTGGAGATTTTCTGCTTACTATCTCCCAAAATCAGTTCATGGGATGATATGGTTCTTATAAGGAAAAGTAGGAGAATGTCTTTGTAAAACAGTCCCCTCACTATAATAAGTATTATTGTGCAAGTCATGTCAACATACATATGACTACATCATCCTCTTTAATAACAAAGGATGGACAGCATCAGCATCATCACTATCATCACTGTCTGCCAGGCATTGTGCATGAAACCTTGCTTACCCTTTCTGCATGAAGTCTTGCACTGGGTCTGGTTTTAGGAAGACAAGTTTAAATCTGGACTCTGATACTATCTGTGTGATGCTGGACAAATCACTTACCTGCCTTAGCTTTCTCATCTGTCAAATTATAATTATATAATTTATATAAATATATGGAGAGTGAAAGAGAGGCAGAGACAGAAAGATAGAGAAAAAAAGAAAGAAAAAAGAAAAAGAATTATAATATCTACCACACATATTTGGTTTGTGGATGATATGAGATAATCTTCGCAAAAATATTACTTTGCACAATGCTTGGCAGATAGTGATGATGATGATGATGATGATGATGATGATGATGATGTTGTTCATCCTTCGTGATTGAAGAGGACAATGTTATCATATGTATGTTGAAGTAACTTGCACTATTATGCTTATTATAGTGAGGGGAATGTTGAATAAAGATTCTTCTCATTTATTATCTCTACCAGAACCACTTCACTCCATGGCCTGATTTTGACAGATAGTATTACAACCCCTCCTTTATTTAGGTGCAAAAAAAAGTTAGTTTTTTTAAATCTCTCTCTCTCTCTCTCTCTCTCTCTCTCTCTCTCTCTCTCTCTCTCTCTCTCTCCCTCTCTCCCTCTCTCCCTCTCTCCCTCTCTCCCTCTCTCCCTCTCTCCCTCCCTCCCTTGTTCCTGTCTGTCTTTCTCTATCTTTCTGCCTCTCTGTCTGTCTCTCTTTCTTTTCCTCTTTTCCTCTCTCCACTCCATCTTCCATTCCTCTGACTTTACACTAGCAGTGTTCTTTATCCTCAACTATATCTCTTAGATTCCCTGACTTCCCTCAAGACAGTTCAAATTCCATCTTCTATTAAGAGTTCTTTCCTGATCCTGCTAGCTATTAATGCCCTCTCTTCTGAAATCACCTTTCATCTTATTTTTTATGTCTTTGAAGTGATTACCTATTTAAGTATTGTCTCCCCCAATATAACGTAAGCTTACTGAGGTGAGGGACTGCCTTTGCCTGGGATCTTAGTACAGCACTTGAAATGAAATTAGAGCTTAGTAAAAGTTTGGTGACTCAGTAGATGACATGAATAGAATCAAATATTATTATTACAATACTGTTAGAAATGATGAATATGAAGAATAAAATGCATATAAATGATACAAAGTAAGGTAAGCAAAACCAGAAAAATAATGTACAGCAATACTGATGACATTAAAAAGGTGGGGAAGGGGGATTGGAAATCTGAGTGCTATGCAATGACAAAGTTCAGTCAATCAGAAAATATGAGAAAATAATGCCTCCCTACCCTCTTTGCAGAGGTAGGAAATTGTGGGTATGTTATTCAGTCATTTCAGTGGTGTCTGACTCTTTGTAATTCCATTTAAGGTTTTCTTAGTAAAGATCCTGGAGTGGTTTCCATAGTTCCTTCTCCAGTAGATTTTCCAGGAAACTGAGGCAGAGTTAAGTGACTTATCTAGGGTCACACAGCTAATGTCTGATGTCAAAGTTGAATTCAGGGCAATGTCTGCCTAACTCCATGCTGAGCACTCTATCCACTACACCACCTGTTTGCCCTAATTTGTGAGTATAGATCATTGTATATTCTATCAGAGAAGTAGTTGATGCTTTGGTTAGATTTCCTCTTTCTCCTTTGATTTTTATTCATTACTATGAGAGAATGGTCTTGGGAAGAAAGGGAAGGGACTATAGAAATGAATTTGAGGTAAAAACCAAAAATATCAATTGAGAATTATTTTAATGTTGCTACAAAACCCTTACCAAAAAAGCAGATTCTCAAAGTCAGCCCACAACACCATTTGCACTGACCCCGCTACACACACATCTACATTTTCCAATATCATCCTGAACTCCTTCTTTAGCTGTCTGTATCTCACTAGACAAACTGGTTACTTGAAAATGCATTCAGAATTTCATCACCATCTCGGGTTTCTATGGCAACCAAACAAATGGAAAACAGAAGAGAGTATTCTAAATCCCTGCTTGAGACCTGTGATTACTTGCCATAAGCCCTCCTAACCTCTTATTGGGTCTGGGCATGTGGGTCATGGTTTACTTGCAGGAACACTCTAGAAGCACTTCACTTTGTCCTTGGAAGCGGGATATATATAAAGGATTCAGAACTGGGTAATGGATCATTCTTAGAAGTAAGATAATATTGGAGTGGTGCAAACCTATTTATGCATCACGGCTGTGAAATTTGGAAGGTATTGATTTCAGACCCTCCCACTCCACTCTTAGGAAGAAGAAACAACTAACCATAGTCCCTAGTGATTTTTTTTGGGGGGGGCAGATTTCACCCACCCACTCTTTCTTATCATTAAAGTGAGAAATACCATCATTTTCTGTGAACAGTCAACTGCTCTACACCTCTAATCTTAAAGATCTATCTGGGACATCCAGAAGCTAAGTGATTTAAATTCAAGACCTTAAAAGTCACCATATGTCAAAGAAAGAACTTGAACCAAAGCTTGAATCCATTATAAAGTTATCTTATTAGCTGATATAATTAACAAAAATATGAAGCAACCAAGTAGTTCTCTTCTACTTACCATCCTCCTTTGATCTTACACATTCATGCATGGTAGCCACCTAACAAAAGCCTCACAGTGTCCCTAGTCCTTTGTCCATGGAAGCCAGAATCCAAAGCTTGCCATTTCCACCTCATAAGGGTAGTGCCCTATGTTCTCCTGCCCTATAATCAATTGTCTTTAAAAGTTGCCTTGATGGATTATTTTGAAATGCTTTCCCAGGATCATTCTGAAGTTTTGCCTAGGTTCTGTAATCCTTCCTCAGAAAATCAGATTGAGTCCTGCTCAAAACTTTCCAATGGGAAGTTTTACCCATCAGGTGAAAAGGATCTGGATTTAAACTAAATGGGTTGAGGGAAATAGGACTCTGAATTTAAACCAAGTTGGTTACAGAAAACAGGGATCTGGACTTAAAACTTAAACCAAATTGTAAACACCAAACCAACCAGCAAATGCTAAATTGAACCCAGTTATTAGCTTTTTAAAAACAAGTGTAATGTTACATATATAAATGTATATATAAATATATATTAATTTAATATTTAATCAATATAGTAATGAGATAGCTCAAATTGGAACTGTTTTCTAAAACTATTGATCCATTGATCAGCAAAAGGTGGAGGTGAAACAAATTGTGAATGGTGAATGATGATTATTTGGCAGCTGTTTGACTACAGAACTTAAGTAATCTTGGGAGTTGTGAAATATATCATTTGCTCAATACTGCCTAGATGAGGAAAATAAATCATCTGAATTTGTTTGAAACCAAGGAGATGAATCAGCAGTCATTAGGATGTCCATCTAATGTAAGGCAATGATAAGAGATACAGTAGTTTAAGTCTCAGCCATGGGGGAGGTATACTATCTTCCATGGGGAAGTAGAGGAGGAAAAGAGATGCTTCTGTGTGTATTTAATTGGCAGTTATTGGAAAGGGAGCTATATTTAAGCAGTTTAGTCACAGTGGGCAGAATAAGGACCAATGAGGGGAGACTTCTAGCCACCATGGTTAAAGGATCAAGCATTTTCTTTATATTCAAAAGACCTAGATTACAAATCCTTTCTCAGTTCTTTACTGCTTCTGTGATCTTAGGCAATGTGTTTGATTCTCTTGGCTTCAGTTTCCTCATCTATAAAATAAGGGGTTGAGATATCCTTTAAGTTTCTTTCTATGTATGATCCTATAATAGTCTAAGTTTCAAAGAAATATGTTTAGACTTGGTGAAGGAAAAGGTCCCCCCGCAGAGCTGTCCAAAAGCTCAATGCAATCCTCAACAAATTAATAGGTTTCCCCTCATTAGGAGTTTTCAAACAAAGACTGGATAACCATTCTCCAAATGTATTGTAATATGAGAACCAGGCACCTTTTCAATATTCTAAGCATGAAGAAGTGATATAATGATGCACATTTAAGAGTTAGTAGAATTCCTTTAGTTTCAAGAGTTACATTCATGGATTCATCAGGCTATTTAGCTGTTTCTCTCAACTTGTACCTTTCCAAAGCTATTTTCTCTTTACCATATGGTATAGAAGAAATTATCTACATGAAAGTGCATGAAATTCTCCAATTGATAAATGGTCAAAGGATATGGAAAGGCAATTCTAAGATGAAAAAATTAAAACTATATAGAGTCATATGAAAAATTGCTCTAAATCATTATTGTTAGGGAAATGCAAATTTAAAAATCTCTGAGGCACCACCTCACACCTAACATATTGGCCAATATGACTAAAAGAAAAAGGATAAATGTTGGAGAGGATGTGGGAAAACTTGGATACAAATGCTTTGCTGGTGGAGCTGTGAACTGATCCAACCTTTCTGAAGAACCATTTGAAATCATGCCTAAAGAGCAATAAAACTAAGCATACCCTTTGATCCAGAAATATCACCATTTGGTCTGTATTCCAAAGAGATCATGGAAAAGAGTAAAAAACCCACATGTACAAAAATATTCATAGCAATTTTTTTTCATTTGGAAACTGAGGAGAAGCCCATCAAGTGGGGAATGGTTGAACAAATCATGGTATATGAATGTGATGGAAAACTAGTTTTGTAAGAAATCATGAAGGATAGGACTTCACAAAAACCCTGGAAAGGCTTACATGAATTAATGCTGAGTGAAGTGAGCAGAACCAGAAAAACAATATACACACCACCAACAACATGGGGTGATGATCAACCATGATATACTTTTTCATTTCAGCAGTACAATAATTAAAGATAATTCTAAAAGACTTGTAATGGAGAATATCATCCATATCCAGAGAAGAAACTGTGGAGTTTAAATACAGACCAAAGCTTTACTATCTTCACTTTTTAAAAGTTGTCATGTATTATGTCATTTTTTTTCTCTCTAATGTTTTTTTCCTTCTGTTTAGGTTTGATTCTTCTTTCACAACATGATTAATATGACTCTATGTTTAGCATGGTTATATATGTAGAGCCTATATTAGATTGCTTTCTGATAGGGAAAAGGCAGAGGGACAAGAGGAAGGGAAAAAATAAAACTCAAAACTTTGCAAAAAATAATTGATGAAAACTGCCATTATGTGTAGTTGAAAAATTAAAAAATAAAAATATCTTTTTAAAAAGAAAATGCATGAGAGATGTTACAAGGGACAGTTTCTATTACAAGGAGAGTAAGTTAATAATTCTAAATGTTGTTTCTATGGCATTTTACATTTAATTATTTATAAAGCTGTAAAAGTCTTTACGTATAATTATTTCACTTGATTTTCGTAGCAAGCAAATATTTTTTTAGAATCAAGGAAACAGATTGAACAACTTTCCCAAAGTCATATAGTTATTAAGTATCTAAAGGAGACTTAGAAATCAGGCCAGTAAATTCATTTAAAAAAAAAGCAAAGTGCATATGTCTGGGAATCACTAAATATGAATTAACCCTAGTTCCATCATGAAATAACTCTGTGAATCTGGACAAATCACTTAACTTCTCTAATCTCAATTTTCTCATATGAGAAAATTGGATTTAGTTCTTGCAGTCTCTGAATCTATGACCACTAGGGGGCAGGACAGAGGCAAAAAGAAATTCTTATAGAAGGCAGAATTTTAAAAATGTAATTCTCACAATGAGAGACCCTATGAACACTAGTGATAAGGGAAAAATCTATTTAAACTGACCACTAAATATTGAGATAGAAAAATCAAAACTTGCTTTTTTTCAGTTATTTAGAGTTCAACAATTCAGTTCAAAAAAGATTTCTTGATTATATACTAAGGTGAAAGTCCCTGTGACAGTAATCTCTTGGGATACAGCTATTGAAAAAATAGCAAGTTCTTTACCCCCAAGGAACTTGGAACTTAATAGGAATAATGTGACACACATGAAAATAAATGCCACATAACGTATACTGTCATTACACCAAAGGATAGAGTAAGTGTCGGTATTCTAAGAATAACTGACATTCCTCTTGGGAATGGGGGTGAAGGGAGAGGGAGAGACTCAGAGAGGGGAAAGGCTGAGAGAAAAGAGAGGGAGGAGATAAAGAGAGAGACAGACAACCAGACAAAGACAGAGGGAATGATAGAAGAAGAGGAGTCAGAGAAAGGAGAAGAGGAGAGGAAGGAAACAAGAGAGAGGTTAAGGGGTGGGGGGAGGGAGAGAGGAAAGAGACTGGGAGAGGAGAGAGAGAGAGAGAGAGAGAAGAAAGGAAAACTTCAAAGATACTATAATGACAAATCTTGGAAAAGCAAAAATTTTAAAAGAAATGTCTCTTTGTTTTTCTTGTCTGTAAAAAGGAAATAACATCTATCTCCAACATTGTTGTGAGGATCAAGTGAGATATACAGATAAAATTGTTTGGAAACATAAAATGTTAGATATTAGCTATTATATTGCTGAGGTCCCTCCCAGCTCCAAGTTTCAACGACTCCATTTATTGGGTCCCTGGGTCAAGAGATAACAGAAATAAGGATTCAGACAAATACCTAAAAGGATTTAGTGAAGTCTCTCCACAACTACAGTAAAGATGGTGACTATGATGAAAGATAATCTTTGTCAGATTACTGGACATAAAAACCAACTGTAGGAATTGGGTTCTTAAGCTGGTCATGTCCCAGTTGAGTAATGGAGATACTACTGTTACCATCAATACTCTCTTTCTCCCCTGGCTTTCACCTTTGTCATAATGTAGTTTGTCTCTGCCCAGCCCTGCCCTGCTGTGCCCTGTCCTGCCCTAAGATGTTGGGAAGAATGAAATAGAAGGCATATTTGGACAGAAGTGCATTCGTGGAAACCCCACCCAAATCCAGAGCTACACAAATCTGCCAAAGCAAACAGACCAGGATACGATGAATGGTTAGGAAAAGGGAATTCCCATGATCAAATGTAGAAACATCAGTGGAGTGTACATCTGCCAGAGGAGGTTTCCTCCTTCCTGCCACACTGCTTTCTCATTAGCCTTCTAAGTCTCTTCTTGCATTCACCTCTCAGGCCATATCAGAACTACACAATTTCAAGGGGCCTTCTAATGGTGTAGACAAACCAGCCTTCTTGCTGTTTTTCACACACATAACACTATATCTTCCAATGCCATAGCTTCACATACTTATACTGTCTGCCTCATCTCCCTCACCTCCACCTCTAGAATCTCACATTTCCTTTAAAATTCTGAATATATATATATATAAAATATTATCTATATCTATCTATATATCTTCCCTGATTCCCCCAACTACACTAGCCCTGTCCCTCTCCAATCTATACATGGAGAATGCCAAAAGTCTTAGTGCTTTAATAATTTAAGACTGCACTAAAACTTTTGGGACACTGAATTTTATATATTCTTATTCATGTAAATGTTGTTTCACTTGCTAAAATATTAAGTTCTTTAAGATCAGGAATCATTTTATTTTCTTCCCTTCAAATCTATGGTATCTTATACAATGCTAACACATGGTAAGTACTTTAATAAATGTCTATTGATTGATGTTGATTGAAACAGAGATGGATGTGGAATCAAGGGATTTTCTATATTTATATATCCCTTTAGCTCTCTCAATCTTGTTATGTATAAAATGGGGATAATAATAATAATAAATATGATACCTACCTCCTGGGCTTGTTGTAGGAAGTACATGAGCTCACATATTCTAAAGTCAGGAGACATCTCAGTTGCTGCTTAGATCAACATATATAAAAAAGGAATCCTTACCAGATAGGTTATGCAGAACAAAAAAGGAATCCTGCAACTCCTTTCCTTTCCCAAAGGAAAGATTCCCAATGAAGGGAGAATCCACTATGTCCCAAGGCAGTCCATCATAGTTTTAAATAACTCTAGCATTGCTAGGCATTTTTCCTGACATCCAATATCAGTTTATCTTTTTTGTCAAATCTTTATTTGCATCTTCTAACCCAACTCTACTTTCTGGGACCATGTAGAATGAAATCAAATAAGATAATGTGTACACAGGTCTTTGAAAACTTTAGAACTCTGTATATGTATGTATATATATGTATATATATATATATATTATGAGCATAAAATTTTATTAAATATAAAAATTGCATATGTAAATATAAAGGTAATATATGGAAACTCCAGAACAAAACCTGTTTTCTTTCTTTTTTGTCTTTTTTAACCAGAATCTTTCACAGTATCTTGCACATGCTAGATATTTATAAATATTAAATGGATTGAATTTATTTAAAGGTATTTGAATCTTACCCTCTCATGTTAAAAGATGAGAAGGCTGATGGCCACAGGAGTTGAGATTTACTCAATGTCACTTAGGTAAAAGGTACCAATTATTATTTTCTTTGAAAATAAGAGAAAACAGATCTGACTTTCTGTTTTAATGATAAACTCAAGAAATTAAAAAAAAAATAATTAGTTAATTCATTGAATAGGCACAAACTTGCCTGAAAGTGTACATATCTCTGGCTCTAAACCAGGCTTTACATTCACCCACCCCAGATATTCACCTTCTTGGGGCATCTTGTTATTCTATTTCTAGTACCCCTCCCCACCTTCCATGTCTCAGCTTTCCAACTTTTGCTACAGAAATAGTATGCAAATCAATACTATCATTGTTTTTGGAAAGCATATAACAACAATCTTCTTAATGTTTCTACATATTCCTGCAATGTCCAAACAAAAACTCCCTTCCCTCAGCATGAATCCTCTACAAATGTTTCTCCTTCATTAAAATATAAACTCCTTGAGGGCAAAAACTTTATTTTTGTATCCCTAGAAGTTGGCAAAGCATCTGGTTCATACTAGGCACTTGAATGTTTTTGTTTCTCTTTTTTCATTTACTCACAGACTTTTTTTTTTAATATATGTGGTGTGGGCAATGTTGTTTTGATGATTATATTGGAGTGAGGAATATCCAAAAGAATTTAAAGATACATCATCTGTCCTTGAGGAGTTTACAACCTAGTGAGGAGATAACACACTGTTAAATGGTGAGTAAAAGAGAAGGTGGTGGAGGAGTTCACAGAAGATGTTTGAATTCTACCCAAAGCAGAAATAATTCTGTTGGCACTGTTAGAACTACTTTGAGGGAAAGATTGTGTATCCCCTGGGTAAACTTTCAGATGCACAGAAATCCTGTACAAAATTTCATAATTACAAGAATCAAAATCCTGGTCCCTTTGTGACTGTTTTAAGACTAGGGATGAATAAGAGAAAACTGCTTTTATTCCTTTCCATGTAGGCTGGTACAAAGACAGAAAGCAAATAGCAGTCTATGATATGCTATCTGGTGGTCTGGCTCATCTTTCTTACTCTCCCTCATATCAAAGAATAAGCTACATTTTATCCCAGGGTCATTTAGACCACATTTTTCAGAAGAAGACAAGCCAAAGTTACAGATGCAATGATTCCTTTGAGCCAGAAGGCAAGGAGCCCAACGGAATTCACATCCACCTGTGCAAACTGTTTCCTAGCCAACTGCCCCTAGAATACACTCATGAGGAGTGGAAGTATTTGTTTAGTTTCAGAAAGGAAATGTTCTTCTCTTATCTAAGAGATAAAACTTCCTAGCAACTCTGCCCAGCCCACTAAGCTCTAGCTGATGGATAAGCTCTAGGTGTGTATCTTGAACTCAGAAAATGTTGGTCCCAAGACAAGTGCATGTAGCTGACTGCCAGTGCTAATCTGCTTTCAGTCAAGAACTTTCAGTAATCTCCCTCCACCCTAAATAAATTCATGGTGTTACAGGTTTTCCTACCAAGTCTGAAGTCCTGTGTGTGTGTGTGTGTGTGTGTGTGTGTGTGTGTGTGTGTGTGTGTTTTGGGAGGGAGGGAGAAATAAAGAATAAAAATAATTTCTAAGAATCAACAGATCACTTATTCAAAGTCATTTCCTTGTCTGGTATTGGAACCACTAAAACCTTTCATAGGCCTTGTCAGTTTTCCCAGTATTCTCAGTTCTATCAGTGAGTGTTCAGTAACCTGTCCTAGGTCATACTTCTGAATCCAGGTCTTCATGAATACAAATTTATTAGTCTATCAGGGGCGGCTAGGTGGCACAATGGATAGAGCACTTACCCTGGAATCAGGAAGACCTGAATTCAAATTACCTAGCTGAGTGGCCTTGGGCAAGTTACTTAACCCCATTGCCTTGCAAAAAAAGAAAAAAAAATTACTAGTCTATCCATGATATCACTCAATTTATGCAACAATGCATAAATCATTTAACCTCTTGTAGAAGGAAGGGAAAGACACAGTGGTCACTGAGACTCTTTCCTGTTCTGTATTTATGTTCTCTATCACTCATTCATTCATTGTACAATCATTTCTTAAGTGGCTACTTGCTATACTATCCTCGACAAAGTTGAATGATAATGGTGTTCACTATACTATCTTCATTAAAGGATTTTGCAAACCTTAAAAGCACTGTATAAATATTGTTGCCATTGTTGTTGCCCATTCTTCATTTCTAGAAGAGGACCAATGACATCAGGAGGGTGTTATCTTGACTTGAAAGTGAATTAGATTTAAGTGAAGCAAAATTGTGCAAAGTTGCTCTCTCCTCCAGAAACATTGGAGTTCAGTGGCAAGATATAGGTCAGGTTGACTGGAGATATAAACATCAGTTATTCTTATTAATCTTATTGTTATTAGCCCAGTTCTCCAATCTGGTAATAATTTTGTTCCAGGAGCCTTGCAATGTACTCCTGATTGACTAAAGAAAATTTAAAGAACAGTGGGGGGTGGAGGTGGTAGCATTAGTAAATATTTAATGAATTCATAAGGAAAATATAAATGTTTTATACATATCACACATATATTTGGATTTTACACATAAATACATATACACTTGAATGCAAATATATAAACACACTTAAATTTAATCTGCATTACCAACACTTTCAATTCAAACAATCAATAAAACAATAAATCAATCCACTATTTGACCATCAATTTAGTAATTGCTGCTATCTAAGGTATAAATGCTCAAACAACTTGGATTAGAGTTATCTCTAACACATTCTGGCATCTCATAAAATCAAGATATATATTTAATTTAATCAATTTCAACAAGAAAGCATATATCTCTTCACTTGTTATTTGACTGATCAGTTTTTATTGGGATGACCAGACAATCTGTGTGCATCAATATGGCCTTGGTCTACTATTAAAGAATCAGAAGACTGGGGATCCATAAGTCCATATGCTGCAGAGCCCATATTCAATTTTATGAGTGGGGCAGTTCTCTCTATGAGGGAGATCATTATCTCTTGAGTATCTGGAATTTATCCAGGGGAATGATGGGTATTCATAGAGCCTCCAGAGCTCTATTCAGGGATGATGGGGGTTAAACTTCATAGAGAGTGCCACTCTCACTTTTTGTGACTAATGTTTTCTTTCATGTAAAAATAAGTTTCAACAATTGTCTGCTGTTGTCGGAAGAAAGCCAACAGATTTGGGCTAGAGGAAGTGTCTGGGTTATGTTTCCAGGCCAGCACAGGGGTGGTACAGTGTTACTCACTTTATCCAGGAAACAACATGTTTTTTTCTAAATTTGCTGTGTACAGCAAATGATATTTATTTGCCTTACAAATATGAAGTCATTGTTCAAAGAACAAGAATGGGATGAACAGGAGGGGTACATTTGTCCAGTAATAGAGCTGATACCAAGTTATATAAGACCCTGTGACATTCCATCAGTGATAGAAAGAAAATCCATGTACAAGATTCTTCCATCAAGAGTCATGAATAAAGATGACACTGATTAGAAAGTACACAAGCTCAGGAGGAAAGCACAAGGGATTAGATGTTTGCTCAAGACAATGTCTTATTTATGTCTTCCTTCTTGCCGAGGCATCCTAATTAAAGTCGCCACTTTATGAGAAGCTCCCAGAGACAGAGCTGGGATATCCAGGAGTCTGACAAAGGAGATTTTGCTTCAAGACTTTGTATTGAACTCAGGTAGACCTGGGTTTCAATTCTTGACCAAGTCACTCACTTCCAGGTCTTTCCACCGGCTGTCCCATCTGCCATCTCCATTCCATCTCTTTGAACCCGGAGCTCCCTTCAAGGCTAAATTCAAGGGCCATCACCTTCATGACACCTTTGCAGATTCTCTGAATTGTTTTCACACTCTCTCTCTTGAAACCAGTTTGTATTTACCTATGTGTTCACATATTATATCACTCCAATAGAAACTAAGCACTTTGAAGACTGGGGTGGTTTTATTTTGTGCTTTGTATTCCCTTCTGGAAGATTACAATTCGGCCTTTGCCTAAGTATGTTTGAAACTTTGTTGAATTCACTTGAATCTGAAAGCAACATTTAAATACATTGTTGCTTTCTCTCTTTAGCCAATGGGGTTAAGTAACTTGCCCAAGGTCACATAACTAGATAATTATTAAATGTCTGAGACCGGATTTGAACTCAAGTCCTCCTGACTCCAGGGCTGGGGCTCTATCCACTTCACCACCTAGTTACCCCACAACATTATTTCTTAAAGTCAGTCAATAAATATCCTGCTAAGTATTGGGGGTACAAAGAAAGGTAAAAAACAGTTTCTGATCTCGAGGAGCTCACAATCTAATGGGAAAGATGGCAAGCACACTACGTATGAATAAAATAAATACAGGATAGATTGAAGAAAATCAACAGAAAGAAGGCACTATCATTAAGGGGATTGAAGAAAGACCTTTCAGAGAGTGGGGTTTTATTTGGGACTTGAAAGAAGCCAGGGAAACCAGAAAATGTTGATGAGAAGGAGAGAATTGCTGGCATGAAGGATAGCTAATGATAAAGAGAAACAAGAATGTAAGTTTGTATTTTTAGTTTTTGTCCCCACAATTTAAAAAAAATAAGAGGGAGGGGAGAAGAATAGCTTCTCCTTAAAAGACTTCTGGAGATTTTTGGCCAAAATGAGCAAGCACCACCCACTAATTCTGAATAAACATCTTCATATGAAATAAACACTGGAGTCTGTTATGATGTGGTGGTCAAAATGACAATAATCTAAGGCCTGGCATTGTTCTAATAAAAGTTCCTGCTTTTACTGATACTTCCTGGGCTTAGTAGATTTTAACCCAACACAAAGTGTGTGCCAGAGCCTTTTTTAAAGTTGATTTGGGATAAAGCCAAGGTTCCATTTCAATTAATTCTCTTCTAACAACAGAAAGTTTTTAATCACCAAAATCAAAGGATGTTTATTTCGTGGAAAGGAGCCATGTGGGTAAAAACAGGAGTAATTGTCTAAACATACCAGCTCTTAATTTTTCTTATTTATACCTTAGACCTTGACCACATTACTACCCTCCCAGTTCTAACTCTCCTGAAAACCTCCAACATCGCTGTAGCTGCCAACATGCTTCATTAAAGCTGAAAATCAAAAACACTTAAAATGTTGGGGGATGGGGTAGGAAAAGTCATTGTGGGAAAATCTCTTCTTCTAATCAGTGTATTTGCCAGTTAGTTAGACATATCTTACATTATTTTTGTGAAATAGAGCTTCTGCTTTCCAGGAATTCAGAGTCTAATGGGGGAGACAGCATACTAGTATTGTTGTACAATTAAGATAAATTCAGAATAAACTGGATATAATGAACAAAAGAAAGGCACTACAAAAATAAACAATACAAAGTAGACCATAGGTAGATGTGATAATTACTAATAAAAAGAAATGATAGTTCAATGAAGCAGAGATCACTTTTACTTTCTAGTAAAAGATAAAAATGGTTGGCATTAAGCTGGATCTTGAAGTACCTTAAAGAGAACCTTGAGAGATTTTGTGGCATATTGGAAAACACACTAGGCTTGGGTCAAAAAACGTGGTTCAAGGTCTTCTTCTTATACTTACTAGTTGCATGGATATGGTCAAGTCATTTCATATCTCTGACCTCATATATTTGTACAATCTTGCACGGTGTCTGTGAAGATAAAACTATAAACTTAAATTAACTATTATTAAGGACAAGTGGGATTTCTATAGACAGAGATAGAGGAACATACACATCAATCAAAGGTGTCAGCAAAGCAATAGAGGTAAGAAAATAAAGAAATTATTTCAATATTAGTAAGTAAAGTCCAGTGTGGCAGAGTCTCATGGAGTGTGTGAAGGAAAATAATGAGAAATTTTCTAGAAGGTCATTTTTCCCCCTTATCATAGAGAGCTTTAAATGTTAAGGAGCAAGTAAGAAAAAGATTAATAAGCAAAGGAGGACAAGAAGGAACATTTAAAGGAAGAGGTGAACCAGTATAGAATAATGTCACTGAAACTAAGGGAAGAGAAGGTATAGTTAATGTGAGATGTAGGATGGTCAAAAACATGAAAGCTTATAAAATTCCCAGTTTGACAATTAATGGACTACTCATCAGTGGCCTTGGAAAAGGTATATTCAATGAGTAAATTCTGGAATTGGAAGAAAGACCAAGAAAATTGAAGATGAGGAAGCAGGATCACATGGAGAGAGGACATTTTCAAGATGTCCAACCATAAAGCAGAGGACAGAGTTGAGGCACTAGCTTGAAATGCTAACTTATTCCAGAGAAGGAAGGAATTTTTGAAACTGGGAAGTCCCAGCCTTGTTTTGTAGCAAGAATGAAAGTAAGATGAAAGTTGAAGATGCCAGAGATACAGGATGGATTCGGGGTGGAGGGCAGAGAAGAGAATAGAAAACAATACAGCAAAACCCAGGAAGGATGTGGAGTGGAATCAAAGTCACAGTTTTGCATTTAAGAATGGTTCATTTGACTTATTAAAAAAGGATCTTCTCTTCTACTGAGATAGAAAAAAAAGTCAAAGAACACATTTGAGGAAAAAAGTTGAGCAAACTAATATATGTAACTATATATAATACTTGACTGCATAATGGGGTTTAATAAAAAAAATCCTCAAATTTGACAGTCATTAAGTGCTTACTTTGTGCTAGAAGATAAGAAATATGCAAAGATATACAAAATATGAAAAGCTGTCTGAACAGCTAACAGTTCTGCCCTCAAGAGTTTTGCAAACCTGAGGGGAAGATAAAATTCTTACAAAAAAAAAAACCTAAGGTTCAAAGTGGTACCCAAGCTATGAGGAAAAAAAGGCATGCCATGTGAATTTCAGATTTTAGGGAAGATATTGATCTCTCAAAATTTGCATCATAATGTTTGAGCATATTGACCTCCTGATATAGGGACACAGTGGGTCTGGAGTCAAGAAGACTTATCTTCCCAAGTTCAAATCTGGCCTCAGATACTTACCAGCTGTGGGACCCTGGCAAGTTACTTCACCCTGTTTGCTTCAGAGAAGAAAATGGCCAAACCACTCCAATATATTTGCCAAAAAAAAACCCAGATGGTATAAGAAGAGTGAGACCCAATTGAAAAAAAATGACTGAACTGGGAAGAATATAAACATTTATGTAATACCAACTGTGTTATTTACAAATATTACCTCATTTGATCCTCATAACCACCCAACAAAAGAGGTTTTACAAATGAGGAAACTGAGTCAAAAAGAAGTTAAGTTCAAAGTTATTCAACTAGTAAGGACTTGAGGATGGATTTAAATACATTGGACTCAGAGTTCTGCATAAATGTCAACTATTATAATAGTAGCATGAAATCAGAGTTGCCAGATTAGGAAGGAAAAACAAAATTTTTCCTTGAATTTTGTGCCCACGCACGATGATTAACCAAAAGTGCTTATTAATATTCTCATTGTACCTCTTTTAAGTGCAAGTAGGTACAAGTGGCACTGACATTCTAAAACAATAACAACAACAATAACAATAGAATTTACATAGAAGTTAAAGATTTGCAAAACAATTTACAAATATTATTTTATCCTTTCAACAATCCTGGGAGATAGGTAGTTATCATTATCCCCATTTTACAGATAAAGAAACTGAGGCAGACAGAGGATATGATTTCCCCAAGAATACAAGTAGAAAATTTGGAATATTGATGCCTCATCAATTATTGTGTTCATGAATCTCTACATGATTCTACAAAATCTCTGGTTCTTTTCCCTCTATCTAGTCTTTCATGCTTTCTAAGCTCTACCTTCATTTCTATCTCTCATTCCCCAGTCTCATCCTTCATTTCCCAATCCCATATTTCATTCTGATGAATGAATCTTCTTCTTCCTCTGACTAAACAGGTATGGAATTCTACCTTTCTTGCTCCATTTTTGCTTCTTATTCTAATTTCTCAACACATTATCCTTCTATCTTCTTCAACCCATCTCTCAATTTATAGCTTCCTTCATTCTTATATTCCACTCCAATTGTCTGAAGTCTTTGCTTCTCTAATGCTTGAATTCCATCAGAAGAAAATACTGGTGAATTTCTAATAAAATTTTAAAAATAACTTATTGCTCACCCACTGTGTCAATACTAGTGCATTGACAAGCTTTTATTAAATACTTGCTGATTTTCCAGACACCTTGCTTGCTTAACACTGAAGAAACAAAGAAAGGCAAAAATTAAGACCTTGTCAAAGAACTCAGACTGAGGAGACAATTTGCAAATAACTCTTGCACCGCTGGGTGGCACCAGAGTGCACAGAGCACCAGGTCTAGAGTCAGGAGAACTCATCCTCCTGAGTCAAATCTGGTCTCAGTTACTTACTAACTGTGTAACCCTGGACAAGTCACCTAACCCTGTCTGCCATATTTTCCTTAACTATGAAATGAACTGGAGAAGGAAAGGGCAAACCATTCCAGAGTCTTTGCCATGAAATCCTCAAATAAGGTCACAAAGAGTTGTATATGACTGAAACAACCAAACTTCAACATGTACAATAAGATAAAAATAGTGCAAACTGAAGATAATATCATAGGGAAGACTATCAGTTTATCAAAGACCTATTATGGCTTCTTGTAGAAGGTTTGAAGGAATTAAAGGAAGTCAAGAGTTAGAAATAGAGGAAAGAATCCCAGGCATGGAAGACATCCAGTGAAAATCAGCCAAGTTATGAGATGGAGCAAGGGGGATAACAAGGAACCCAGTTTCAGAGGGTCATGGAATATGCTTGGGGCTGGGAGAGTAAGGAGGAAGAATAAGGTATAAGAAGACTGGAAATATAGGAAGGGCTCAAGTTATGAAGGGTCTTTTTTTGTTGTTTGTCTTTGTGAGGCAATGGGTTAAGTGACTTGCCCAAGGTCACTCAACTAGTAAGTATCAACAGTCTAAGACTGGATTTGAACTCAGGTCCTCCTGATTCCCGGGCTGATGCTCTATCCATTCTAACAACTAGCTGTCCCTATGAAGGGTCTTAAAAGTCATTTTATATTTCAATTTTATATTTGATCTAAGAGGGAAGTCCCTGGAGTTGACTGAATAAGAAGCTGCCATGATGTTCAGACTTGAACTTTAGGAAAATCATTTTAATAGTTGAGTTAAGGATAGTTGGAGTGGAGAGATTTTTGAAATAGGGAGACCAATCTGCAGGATGCTGCAATAGTCTAAGAGTAAGGAGATCAGGCCACTACCAGACTGGTGCCCATGTCAGAGAAGAAAAAGGACCATATTGGAGAGATGCTATGAAGATGGAGACTATAACTTGAAACAGGTTGAATGTGAATATTGAGAGAGAGGTGTAAAGAGAGCATCTAGGTTATGAGTTGAGTTAATGGGAGGACTGGTGATATTCTGAATAGTTAGGAGATTATTTGGACATGCTAAGTATAGATATAGCTACAGAACATTGAGTTTGAAATACCCATTAGAAAGTTAAAAAGAACAGTAAAGAACAAGAGAGAGATTAGTGCTGAATAAAACATAGAAGAAACATCCCAATAGAAATAATAGTTGAATCCATAGGAGCTAAGGCAATCACCATTAAAATAATATATAGAGAGAGAACAAAAAGAAAGCCAAGACAGAACAGCCATAATTAATGGGCATGATCTGGAAAATATTCTAACAAAGAAGAATGATAAGGAATAAAGTAATAAGAGGAGAACCAGGAGAGCACAGGTTGTCAAGAAGGTTATCAATAGTGTCAAAGTTTTCAGAGGCAAAGAATGATGAAAGTTGAAAAAAGGTCATTAGAGCTGGCTATCAAGAGATTTTCAACAACCTACTCAATTTCTTGATCTGAATGTCACTAACACATTCAACTCAAAAAAAGTCTAAAATTAGATCCATCACTCATCCTCTCTAAATCTAGATAGGTAACACAGAGGATAGAGTGTTGGAGTTATAACTGAACCTAACTCAAAGAGCTGCTGTGGTGAACAAAAGAGATAATAAAAATAAAATGCTTTGCAAACTAAATATAAATATATACCTTTTTTGAAATGAATTTTATTTCAATTATGTATATTTTATATTCTATTATACATAATATTTATGCATTCATGCATAATAGATAGACTAAGATCTGTGCTTTCATTAGGATAGAGAAATCCTGGTGAAGAAAGTCCACCAATGAAGACCAGCTCTATAATTTCCTTCTCAGAGAGTTATTTGGGACACTGAGATGTTAAATGACTTGATACAACCAATACATGTTAGAGGAAGGACTTGAAGCTAGACAGTGTCTGGGTAGGGACTGAGATAGGGCAGGGGGAATCATTTGGAAAATGATACCCAAGGCTTCATGGGTAGATGTCAGGGTATGTTGGGGTAAATTGAGGCTCAAGAAAGGAGAGGCCCCTTTCAGGAGTTGGTTATAGTTAAGCACTAAGATGGACACTGGGAATGCCAGCAGTCACCTTCTGCTTGGGACTGAGTCCATCATATTGGCTGATCTTAAAGAATTGTTTGGGCAGCTAGGTTCCCCTGTGGATGGAGTCCTGGACCTGAAGTAAGGAAAACTTTTCCTAAATTCAACTCTGACCTCAGACACTTACTAGTTATGTGCCTCTGGACAAGGCACTCAACCCTGTTTGCCTTAGTTCTTCAGCTATCAAATGAGCTGGAGAAAGAAATGGGAAACTACTCCAGTACCTTTTTCAAGAAAATCCCAAATGAGGTTGATCACAAAAAGTCAGACATGACTGAAACAAGTGAACAATAATAAAGAGTTCTCTTGGTGGATCAGACTAGAATGAGCCTAGGGCAAAGGGAATAGGGAGGTGGCAGAACTAGAGGGCTTTACAGCCCATGTGAAAATGCAGGGTCTAATGACTAGATCCTTAGGACAGGTGTCCCTAGGACCAAGAAGGATATGAGTGAAATTTTGTTGACTCTCTTTTCTCAATTAAATGAGAAACAAAGAGAAGAGAAAGTAAAGAAGGAAGGGGAGAAAAGCTTATCAATCAATAAACATTAATCAAGTGCCTACTTGATTAGTCAAGTATTAAGCTAAGAGGGGATACAAAGAAAGGCAAAAGACATCCTCCTCTCAAGAAGATCGCAATCTAATGGGGAGAAAACATACAAACATTTAAATACAAAAAAAGTTTTCTACAGAATAAACTAGAGATAATATAGGGAAAGTACTAATACAATTCTGTTTTGCTTTAGAACTGAGACACTTACAGATTGAGGAACTTTCCCAGAGTCATACATTCTGTTAGTATTCAAATTAAATTTTTGCATATGGCAAAAATAATAGAATGTTAAAATAAGAGAAAATAATTTGTGTGGACCTACAAAGTTACAGAACAGAATTGGTTCTTGAGTCAGTGATATATTACAAGATTACATGACAGGAGACATCTGGATATTCTTAAAACCAAATGTCTTCAGGATAAGGGAAAAGATTTACACTGATTATCATGCCAATGGTGGGGGGGGATGTTTGATAAAGAGAAAAATCAGAACTGTTTGTTCAAAAGTATAAAAATCAAGGGAACTATAGTCTTATGCAGGTACTTATATGCATATATTCAGACTACTACTGTATGTGACCATCTCATTAGCTTGAGAAACCGTATTTCCCCATATTTAAGGCATTACCCTGTATAAGATGCACTTTCATTTTGGAGTGCAAAATTTGAAAAAAATGTATTACATGAAGTTATTGAATTCAAGTTTTATTCATCATGAAATTCAATTCTGCTCAGAACTTTCAGGCATCTTTTGGGCAAGTCTGGTACATGGACAAAGGCTTAGTCTATTCTGTTTCATGAACCTGAAGCACCAATGGGGTCCTCCTTTGAAATCAGTCACTTGTTCATCAGCAATTCTTCTGGTCTCCTGCTGAACCATCTTTGTGGACACAGGAATTCCACTGGACCTTTGCTCTTCAATCCATCTCTCCAACTCACTGTCTAACTCAGGCCGTTTGGCTGACTTGCCTCTCATGGTCTTCTGCAGGAGTGTTTTCAGTAGGGTTTTTTCTTTCCTTAGCCAGTCTCAGATTGTTTTCCTCAGTTGGAGGCACGCGAAATGGACAGTCAAAGGAAGCTTTAGGGACTCCTCTAGAGAAGATGGTTAACAAAATGTTGTTGCTATTGTTATTGTTGGACCTTTGTTCCTGAAGAAGAGCACAACATCAGGGAGGTCCCTGTCTCTGTTTCTCTGTCTCTGTATCTGTCTCTCTCTCTGGTTCTCTGTCTCTCTCTCTCTCTCTCTCTTTTCTCCCTCCCCCCTTCCCATTCAGTAGTTCATATCTTTGAAAACTAATTGGGGGCAGCTAGATGATACAGCAGAGAAAGCACTAGGACCTAGAATCCGGAAGACCTGAATTCCAGTCTGCCCTCAGACACTTGCTAGCTGTGTGACAAGTCACTTGACCCTGCTTACCTGAATTCGCTCACTTGTAAAATGAGTTGGAGAAGAAAACAGCAAACTCTAAGCCTCTTTGCCAAAAAAATTAAAACCCTCGAATGGTATCACAAAAAGTTGGACATGACTCAAACAACTAAACAAATTAACTAAAACCTAAATTTGTTGCTGAAATGTAATTTCTCTCCTGTAAATTCCAAAGTGTATTTTGAATGCCTTTATAAATTTTAGTGAGTTTTGGGGATATTACAGTAGAATTTTTAAAGGAAAAATAAGAACAAAATGTTGTGAAAGTTACATGAAAGCACACTCTTAGATCGTTTTATCACTCTTTCTCTGGAGAATGACAGATTTATTATTTTAGTGTAATAGAGGAAGGTGATTTAATGTGAAAAGAATGAAAGAAAAAGGAACTGAAGCTAATTTGAAAGTATTATCATTGAAGTTCAAAAGTTAAAAAAAGGAGGGGGGACACGGGGTGATAGTCTGCAGTTTAAATTTATCTGGTGCTTAAGAATCTCCTATTATTAACTCTTGACCATGAAAAGAGACAGACTTGTTCAAAATCAGAAAGCAACTTGAAAATTAATAAAAATTTAACTTGGGAGAATTTTTTATATCATTTTATTATCATTTTCTTCTATCTATAATAGAACTTAATTGTTTAGATAAACTAGAAGCAAGGTTACCAAAAATAAATTGAAATAGATTATGGATCTGTAAGCTCTTTAGAACACAAAAAGTAAAAATACTGCAATTAAGTAGTATTGTATAATCAACTTGTGTTGATTTGGAAAGGAGAAATTCAGGGGAATGAAGATCAGTTCTATAGATTGTCTGCAATGTGGTTAGGAAATAAAGCCTATAATAACTAAGAAAGCAAAGTGTAGGATCAAAAACTGGAAACAAAAAGAGAGAGGGGAAATTTGAAGGCAGTAAAAGGAAATGGGAGAAAGTATAAGCAAATGAGATAAGGAGAATGGGTGGAAAGTTAAAGAAAGTTGGAATCCATTTGCTTTGACAAGTGTGAATATGAAACTCAATTAGCAACATGTTACTTTATAAAAATAAAATAATAGTTTGAATTTAGAGAAAAGAAATGTGAAACTTTCTGGGCTTATATATTTGTAAACATTTTGAACACTATTTAGAGAAGTACCTATTAGAATCAGTTCTGAGATTTTTCATGCTCTCTGAACCTTAATTTCATTGATTGGAAAAATAGCTGAAATCATGGGGGTCAATTTAAAAATTGATGCTATTCCATCCAAGTGCAACATTTATCAAAATGAAAACATAAAAATAAATTTGCAACTTAAAATTATTTGAGGATAGCAAACCAAGATCCTAGCCTTGAAGGGTTTATTTTAATATTGATGTGAGGACTATATATTCATAATTTCATTTCTATGACAGAGGTTATGTTTGCAATTTTCATGTTTCAGATGACCCTCATGAAGCCTGAAAGAGAGAACTGAGAATAGAAGACTCCCACATTAAATTTTTGGCAGTAGACTGACTGGAAGTAACAGCCCTTATAATTTGAAAGATTGACAGTAAATAACCCATGGGAAAAATGATTTTTCCTATAACACAGCAAATATAGATCCAGATGTGACTGAGTTTATTCTAGTCACATTTTAAGTGAAATTTGTATTTCAATTAGGATAATTGCAATCTTGGACCATTTATGTATAAATCAGACCTTAGAGGGAAAATATACTTAATATCTGGCAATTATTGCAAAGAAATTGCAAAAATAAGTTGTATTAAAAGTATAATTGGATCAAAATTACTCTCTCCTGGCCATGGATATAATAAGTATAGAATTTCAAATCTAAAAAGGTGAATTGAAGTGATTTCCTACATAAGATATTGATGTCATTAAATTGGCAATGTTTTGTTTCATGTTTTAAATCCAAAATATTGTATATATTATCACCATGTTTCTAGATTATCTTGTGAATTTTGGGAAGCCATTGTTTAAGAAATACTGTTAAGAAATGTTGTAATTGTATCTTTAGAAAATTAATTCCTCATCTGAAATGGAAGTCACGAGATTATTAATTAAGTTATTAGAAACTTGTCATAATGTAGAAACCTATCAAATATTCAACTGGGCATTTTACTTTAAAAAGAAATAATAATTACTATGTGGGAAAAGTATCAAAAAAAGAGATCTTGTACAACAAGATAATTCAGATATAATTGAATTTTCATTGTTAGTAAATCAAAATTTGAGGGAAATGATACAAGTTGCTCAAAGGAAATAAAGCTTTACTTATGTTAGATTTGGAGAAATTATCTAGTTGTTACAGCCACATCCCACCTTCTTTCTTTCATAGAAAATTTCTCTAACCATAAAATTAATATTACCTCTAATTTCTACTGTATTGATAATAGACCTGTTCCCCAGCTTGTCCAGTCACATTTCTCATGGGAGTGGTTAAAAGGGAATGCTGTTATCTCTTATATAGTCATCTAAGCCCTAATCACCTTAACTTTGTGCTATCCTCCCAAAAGAAAAGACATCTGTCCTTGCTTGTCCTTGTCCAATTAGGTGGGTCTGGTTCTATAACCAAGATGAGGAGGGGAAGACAAATTCCAAAAAAACAACATTGTTTAATTGTCAGAGAGATGTGATTACCTCTCTGATCTAAGAGGTCAGTTACCCGAATGCCAATCTTACTCAGCACAATTTTGGAGATCCCATTAAGATCAGGGAAGAAAGTTAGATTCCTAAATCTCTTGGTGGACCCCTTCTCTTTTCTTCTGGGTACACCTGGTAGAATTTTCCTCCTATAGGGAGTGTTTCTTCTAGAGAATCATATTGAAACCCAAACCTTCCCTCAAATGAAAAAAATTAATAATATTCTTCAAGTTAAGAGGCAGACACCCAATTGAAGAAAAGTTGCAATTTTGTCTATATTTACTTTGGGGTATTGTTTTGTGTTCAGTGTAATATTTGGAAATAATTGACAATACATCACTGCACTAAATTCCCTGAGGACAATACCTGGAATTTTTTTTTTCTCCTCCTCAAGGAAGACCTCCAAATGTTGAAGGAACAATAATCAAAAGCACTGGTCATGCTTCAGTTTGAAGAACTGAAAAAGTCCTTTATTTCCTGTCAAAGAAGTGGACAAAGCAGTCCACCACTGATGTTCTTCAAAGCTCAGAGAACTGAGAGGATATAGGGAAATCCCACCCTTTGGTCTCCTAGTCAGATGAAGGGATGACTAAATTATAAAGCAAATTAATTTTTATTTTGTTATTGTACTGGAAAGGACTTTTTTGGGGGAAGTGGAGCTCCATGTCTTTGTATCTGTATTTTTTCATGCTTACGTTTTTTCATTCCCCCACTAAATAGCAGCCCCCCTGCCAGCCTAAAATCTCGATCTGTTTCAAGGTAATCTCCCTCTGTCTTTTAATATTGACCAATTTGGTAAAGATAAATGCTAGACAATCTAAATTGAGTTTTGAAGTAACATTCTGTAGAAATTTGTTTTTAAGAACAAGTTAAAAAAGTAGACAATTCCTTTTGAGAAAAAGAGTTAGATACTTATCTATAGGTGTGTTTCCCTTCCCCTCAGGGATTTAAAAAGACACAAAGAAAACTCCTATGACTTTGTCCTATCATATCCAACTCTTCATGATCCCATTGGGGCTTTCTGGAAAAATTACTGACATCATTTTCTTCTTCACCTCATAATATAAATAAGGAAATTGAGGCACACAGAATTAAGTGACTTGACCAGAATCTTATAATTAGTAAGTATCTTAGGCCAGATTTGAACTCAGGAAGAAGAGTCTTTCTAACTTTAGGCCCAGTACTTTATCCACTGTGCTATCTAGCCATCCAAGCAAATGCTAATTAAGTACAAAAAAAATTCTAGGCAATATGTGACCATTTGCTGCTTTACTTTTGTCAATCAATTCCTTCCAAAGATCAAATGGTATTTGTATGTGTTATAACCTTGTTCGTATGGCCAACTAAAAGATACAATCTAAGTCTATGGGGGGAAAAGACCAGAAGATAGATAAATCTAAGCCTAGAGTCCAGGTCAGATGTTTCTATTTTCTGAAAGAAGGTTATGTTGGTAAGAACTGTAAAAGGAAAATTGGATATAGTCCTTAAAATAAAACTTAACTCTGGGAAGTTTGTTAGCACCCAATATTGTGTTATGAGAGCAATATGTTTAAAAACTGCAAAAATGAGTTTTTTGTCCTTTAAAGTATAATTTCATCAAAATTTCTCTTGAAATCAACCAATTTAATATGCTATTACTTTCAACATGCGTGTCACTATTGGAAAACCATTTTATAAGAAATGATTTCAAAGATTGAAAAGTGCAACTGTCTTGATTTGGAAATTACAGAATAGCAGCTGGGAATTTTTAAAAAATGAGAGTTATTGAAGAGGTGTTTTTTTTTTTTAAAGGAAGTATGTTAGAAAGAAAGGCTAGGGTCAGCTAGGTGGCACAGTGAAAAGAGCAAAAGCCCTGAAGTCAGGGGAATCTGAGTTCAAATATGAACTGAAGACGCTTAATAATTACCTAGTTGTGTGACCTTGGACAAGTCACTTAACCCTACTGCCTCACAAAAAAATAAAAGAAAGGCTAGAGGGAGGTTTTCACAAGAGAAATTTAATGTGTTTGTTCTTTATGATAGGGAAAATATGATAATATCTCAGTTTCCTTATCTATGATAAAGATAGTGCCTAATAACTCTAGTAATTCATTATATTAGAGATATTGTTAGAACAGTAAACTCTCTTTTAACTTTTTTATAGATTCAATTAGAAAAAGAATAATGTAAAAAATAGAAATTAATGACTAAAACAAAATTGGGCATTGTATATTTCACTGACCTTTTTTAAAAAATAGTTTCCTGGAAAATCTATATAAAATAAATAAAATAAAAAGAAACATAGATAAAATGTAAATAAATGGAAATACATGTAATCAATGTTTAAAATTATAGAAAAAAAAGCTAAAATTCAGTTTTTATTTGTAAAAAAATGTAGAGTCAAATTTAATATTAGAATAAAAAAATATTGTATACGACATATACATAGTTCTATTTAAAGAGTACCTTTAGCTGGGGGCAGCTAGGTGCTCTATCCACTTTTTTATAAAAAAAAGAACTGAGATAGTGATAAATCCTGTTATTAAAGTAGGGTCTCAGTATCAACTACCTATGGCATGTTATTAGCTTCAATGTCTTTGCACATTCCCTATAAAGCAGAATATTTCTAAATTCTGCAATTCAAATTCTTTTTTTTAGGGTTTTTTTTTTTTTGCAAGGCAAATGGGGTTAAGTGCCTTGCCCAAGGCCACACAGCTAGGTAATTATTAAGTGTCTGAGGCCACATTTGAACCTAGGTACTCCTGACTCCAGGACTGGTGCTCTATCCACTGCGCCACCTAGCCACCCCTGCAATTCAAATTCTTAAAGAATACAGATTTATTGCACCCTTATTGCACCTAGTAATTCAAATTAAGTTTTGTTTGTGAATAAAACAATTGAATAAAACAATTAACAAAAACAAAATCTAGTATTTCTATAAGCTTCTTATTGAAGTAAACCATTTCATATATCTTTAGTTATGTTTTAGAATCATTAGAATTTTCAGTCACAAAAGCAAGATGTAAAATGAATTGGAACTGACTGGAATATTTCTTAAATATTGACCATGTACTCTTTTAAGAAACATTTAGTAATATAATGCTCTGTTTCATGCTTTCCTGTGTCTTATTATTACAAAACCCATTCTTGCTTTTAATAATTTAATGTTTTACAAAGGTTTATATGGTAACTGACTCTTGATTATCCATGTATTAACTACCTAATTAGGATGCTTTAGAGTCTCACCTACCTTGTAGTTTATCTTTGTCTCATTTACTGCTTATTTTCATGCCTTGATTGGGTAGATCAAATCAAATTCAAGCTAGCAAATTTCTTGTTAGTAGTGTACATAGACAAAAATGTTGTAAATATATCTAAAAACTAGTTATTTGGAAGTACAGTAGATAATGGTAATAATTTTCTGTGAAGGGGGAAATCAAAAAAATCCCTTAAGATGTCTTCATCTTAAAAAAGTAGAGTACTGAGGTCTTACCAGCCCTGCTTACAGTCTGAAGTGATTGAATTTTAGAACTATTGTTGGAATTGTGCAACATATTGGTAACTGGTCAAAACTTTGATACCTTAAGATTTCATGATCTAGGCTAGACTGTGATCATTTAATTTTAGTTGAGATTTAGAGGTAACTAAGGAGAGTGATTAAATTCATATTTCTACCCATTATACAACACTGCTCTAAGAGTCATAAAACCTTAACTTCTTAGATATTACAAATGGAATTAATGTTTGTCCTTCATTTTCGAAGAAGATCATGATATCAGGGAGGTGATACCATGACAAGCATGTGAATTGGATTTGAGTGGGGGGGGGTGGGAATGTGCTAGGTCAACATCCTCACTTTCTCCTCCAAAGACATCTGAGTCCAGTGGCTAGATATGAATCAGGAAGATTGGAGGTGATCCTGGATGCAAGTCAGGCAAGGTTAAGTGACTTGGCCACAGAGCTAGTAAGTGTCAAGTGTCTGAAGTGGGGTTCAAACTCCTGTCCTCCTGACTCTAAGACCACTGTGCCACCTAGCTGCTCATACAAATGAAGTTAGATAAGTGTCAAATAATAGAGTCCACCCACCTCTCACTTTATATAGACAGACAGCAGATAGACAGCAGAAAGACAGAAAAATAGATACATAGAACATAGTTATCTATATTTATATTTATCTATCAATTAGTTATCCCTTTCACTTGACAACTGTCCCCATCATGGTTTTTATATCTCATGGGTTGGCATAAGAAATTAAATGGGAATTTTGGGGGAGTTTTGTGGAAGCCATAGATGACACACAAGGACAAGTAGATGATACAGAAAAAATTTGAAAATAAATGTATCTTGTTAAACAATATCAATATATTTTATCTTTTAATATCATAATAATTCATATTTCTTCCCTGGTAGAACGGGGGGGTCAAAAATTTTGCATGGATTTTCCAGATTGCAGGGTTACCACAGTCCCTCAATGTAACAGGAATAACTATACTTCATCTTCAGTGCTCCATTCTAGATAATTAATATTAAAGGTATAAAATGCCTTAAGTGTTACCTTTTGTTGTACAAATTGGGAATCATTGTATTAGATCTTTTCACCTTCCCTAGGCTCTATCTTTTGTAGACTCATAACTGCTTTTCTTTGTTTTAGTTATGTCTGACTCTTTGTGATTCCATTTGGCATTTTTGGAAAGATACTGGGCTGATTTGTCATTTCCTTTTCCAGCTCATTTTACAGATGAGGAAACTGAAGCAAACAGGAATAAATGACTTATCCAGGGTCACACAATAAGTGTCTGAGGAAAGCTTTTAACTCAAGAATTTTTTACTCCAAGCCAGTCTTCTATCTACTGTGCTACCTATCCCTGTTAAAATTTTCAAGGACTTCCTTTTGAGAAAGTGGAGTTATACCCTGTCAACATGATATAAGACTTTTTAAAGTCTTTTGCCTGGGTCAAAAAATCCTAATACCCTACCAGCCCTCTGCCTAGAATTTTATAGCAAGAAATTTTAACAACAATGGCTTATAATGCTTAATCCAGCATACTTTGAGTTGACCTAACAATGACATTTGAGAATTTAAACCAATAAAGCCCAATTCATATTAATGAGATTCATTTGTCTTATGTGATTTCCTGTACAGTGAGATATACCTTTCTATTAGGATACTAAGTCAGAACTTTACCTCTCCCTGTCACCTAATGAAATTTATTTTGCACTAGTGCCTCTCCATATTACCAAGTTTAAAGGTTATTTGTGATAGAATGAATGATTTTCTATCAAGATAATTTGGTAATTCTTTCATCTAAATTGATTTCACATGACTGGTCATAAAGTTGTTTCGTGTTTTAAATTTGGTAACATCAAAGAGGTAAGGAAATGCTTCTCTTGTATTGCAGATAATTAGGCTATAAATTCAGTTTTTGAAGAGTTGTTTAAAAGTCACTAAATATTTCATTAGGTATAGTCTATTTCATTAGTTATAATAATTGTTGCAAAAATCTCAGTTGTTTTTATCTAAGATAGTTGATTTTTATCTTCTCCACTGGTGATATGGGGTCAAGATTTTACATTGCTTAAGGCTGGGAAACAGTAATGGGACTTGAATTTTTATCAATTTTCAGTTTGAAGAACTAGCTTCACATCCAGCTAGACTAGGAAATTTAACAGTACCTTCAACTTTCTGGAAGTTTGGAGTCAACTATCACATGAAGTCAAAGGAGCCTTGTGGCACCAACCTTTGTATTTCTTGACTATAATAAAAATGAAAGGAAAGTATGCCTTCAGGAGTTTTGACCCATGACTGACTACTCTGCCCAAAGTTTTCCAGAATGTAATTATTTTAAGTCTGGTAGACTCTTATTGCTAAATATTCTATGAATACAACATGAGAATATTAATAATTATATCCAGCCCTAAACTATAATTAATGAAAATTTATTATGTAAAATTGAAATTTGGGGGATTGTAATTGACATTCTGAGTTTGATTTCAGGTATGATAGAATTGAGCCAATGATATATAGTGCTAGCAGTCCAATGGGAGTGGCATCTGTGAACTGCTACTGGGGATAAATCTATCCCTGAGAAACAGATGGGGAGACCTTAAGAAGACTAAGATAAAATTTTCTTGACTCAGTTTCCCATATAAATAGTAATTTTCTCACCTGGTTAATTCTGAGTCTGGTTGTGATATTCTACCAATACAATTAACTCCCTGGAATTAACACAGAGCTAGGATAGCATATTTTCCTTGCTTTATCTATATCCCTTTATTCCCCCCCTCTTACAAAAAATTTCTATAATCATGGTAGGCAGTTAGTAAAAGGTATGAACTCAAGAATTACTCCATTATCTAATAGATTAATAGTGGAACACATCCAAGTTACTATAATAGGATGAAAGTATATAATAACATACTATTTTCAACCTGAAATTATAATCATTTCCATGTCCTAAACAACTAGGTTAAGGAACAATTGATCTTGTCATCTACCTGCTTACACTTATTCCTGTGGAAGGTTAGGTCATTGAAATAAAGCATGCTCTGAAATGCAAGCAATTTTCACAAGAGTTTTCTTAAATATACCCCCATTCTTTAGAAGAGCAATGATCTATTTATTCCATTTGAACGTGATAAATAATTGAACATGTTTTACTATAGACAATTCGCTTGATGTACACAATTGTCAGTATACAGTTTGGAATTAATTACTTAGCATATTCACAAGTCCCATCCCAGGTCTTTTGTTGCAAATGGAGTAAAATGAGCATCTCTTAGGTAAATTCATTTGAGTAACCATTGAACCTAAGCATAGAGGTCCTATACTTACAGAGAGTGTTGTTATCTACGCGTAAGAGAGATAATTTACTTAGATAACAACTCTATTCCAGTCAGCATCAATCAATCTGATATGATTCCATAGGGATAGTGATCATAAATTCTGTATATAAAGTCCCAGAACCATGTATTACAGATTGTAAGATCATTTGTGCAATCATAGCAAGCTAACTAGAGGCCCTCCACCCTTGTTCTTCCTTGTCTTAAAGACCAAAACTAGTATGGTGGAGATAACTCAAATACATGGAAAGACCCAACTTATTTTTGTACCCCTGGATCATCTCCTCTTATGTAACCTAAGAAGCATCCCAGTCATCTTATGCATAGCCTGTACCATCTCCTCCTGCCTAACCTAAGCAGGAGTCCATCCATTTTATGACTTTGCTAATTTGCAAAGACCC
This sequence comes from Macrotis lagotis, assembly GCF_037893015.1. Lineage (NCBI taxonomy): Eukaryota > Metazoa > Chordata > Mammalia > Peramelemorphia > Peramelidae > Macrotis > Macrotis lagotis. The sequence goes on along the minus strand of NC_133658.1, from coordinate 164,251,831 downwards.
TTCCTACTTCACCCAACTAATAACCCTGCTGATATTTATTTTTGCCTATTTTAGCCGATGCATCATATATCAACCAAAGAAATTATATTTTATCTGAGATAGGTATTCTTAACTGTCCAGAAACCAATCCCTATAAAAGTAAGACCATAGAAAGAGGGACCATCTCAAATAAGACAAAGATCTGACATTCCCTTTCACTTCATTAGAGAGGACCATGGCCCCTTTAATAACGTGCCATTGACTCAGAGTTCTGCCTCAATCTCTCTTTTTTTTTGTAGTTGGGATAATTTGAATTATCCCAGTGCATATCCTCTTTAATTGGAGTGGAAATTTTTGAAAAGGCAGCAAGATCAGATAATATTATATGTCAAATATACCAACAAACACACACACACACACACACACACACACACACACACACACACACACACATACAGAAATAAATGCAAATGTACACCAGTCTCAAGAAGTTAAATAGTAGTAGAATCAATATCTATTCAGAAAAGCACTCATCTTAGCTAACATGTCATCTTTGGTAAATATTAAACTTTTAACCAGAAGGATTCACTATAGAAGTCAGATCTCCATAGTTTTTTTTAATTTGTTTGTTTCTTTTGAGATTCTATCTTAGCCCTGCTGTTGACAGTGTCTATATCAGAAATAGGTTTAGATAAAAAAAAATGGAAATAGCAAGGGGTTATGAAAAACTTAAATTCACTAAAATTTCATGTGAGCTAGGAAATACTAATTTGATGTTCCTATATATCTTAAAAAGATTAGAACCAAATGACTTAAGCTTGTTTTCACCATATGACCAAGTTGTTGTAAAATCAAAATTTAAGAATTTGCATTGAGTTTTATCACTATCATATTTTAGCAGAAACATCTAAGAATCTCTACAAGTCACCTGAACCAGAGAAGCAGATCTGCTAGGAAAAGTTGTTCCCTTCATTGAACAAGTCCATTCCAAGAGGAGAGATTTTCAGAAACCAGTTAACTACATTGAAAGATGTTTTCAGAAACCAATATTTGATATGGTTATGAAATGCAAAATGGGAAAGTTTTACTAAGAAAGAGACTGAAAGTTCACTCTTTCTTCTCATTTCTTCCCCATGAGTTGCTGTCTCTGAAGCTTTAATTTTCAAAGGGGACTTCCCCTACTGGCCTGTGAATGCACCAGTTGATCTTTCTCCCTTTTCATGCTATTCCTATCATGGTATAATATCTAGGTCTCATAATTAACAATCTTTAATGAAATGTTTAGAGACTTCAGAGTTTTTTGTATAGTGATGAGTCACTCCTGAAAAAGGCAGATTAAATGGCATTTGATAAATTGGACTATCAGATAGTGATTTGTTGAGAAAACAGTATTTCATTACTGAATCAGAGATGGAAATGTGAATAGATAAAAATTGATATTACCTCTAATTCATATTGTATTTATTCAGCTTGATAATTGACTTGTCTTCATTTTGTCAAGCCACATTCTCAGAATTAAGTTCAACAATTTGGTTGTCCTATTTAGCTGAGTTAAAGGTGTGGTTGAAAGGAAATGCTGTTTTCACTTATGTGGTTATCCATTAGAACATCTGCTTGTTATCTATAAGCACCGACCAACTTAACCTGATGTCATCCCCACAAAAACAAATGTCTGTCCTTGAGCAATCGGGGAGGTTTGATTTTTTTCCCCAAAGGATCAAACTAGGTAGTTTTGTTCTCCTAATATTCTTTTGTTGTTTTTTGCAAGGTAATGGGGTTAAGTGATTCACCCAAGGTCACACAGTTAAATAATTATTAGATGTCTGAAGCTGTATTTGAACTCAAGTCCTCCTGACTCCAGGGCTGGTGCTCCATCTACTACACCATTTACCAGCCCCCCATCAAGATTCTAGAAGGCAAATGAATCCCACAAAACAATTAGCATACCTTAATTATCAGAGAGAGAGAGAGAGAGAGGTGTGATTAGCCACAGCTATATGCTAACTCACTTTCCCTAGTACAGTCAATTGTAATGTTTCTCAATGACCCAAACTCTCTCCTTTCCTGAATGTCAATAATCTCATCAAGGTCACTGGATTTACTGAGGTTGTCAGTGTGAATAACTTTGTTAAAATTTCTATACAGTACTATTAATAAACCGATTGAGCTTGGAGAATGTAACTCAGTTTACCTTTCTTACATTGCATTTACTTGCCACAAAAGATAAAACTGTAATATATAAACACATGAATACATCTATATAGATATGTACATAAACATATACAGATATAAACACAAATATGTATTCATGAATGCATATAGAGAGAGATTGTGTATGTGTATGTATAGGCACGTGTGTGTATAAATATATATTATATATTTATTATTATTTATCTATGTTAGATATATTATATTATTATATAGATTATATATTTATATATATATATATATAAACTTGTCAATTTCCTTGGGACTTTCTACTTGGACAAGTTCATAAAATTTAATTAGCTCTGTGGAAGAAGTTTCTAAAAGTTGTGAAATTCTAAAATAATAAATTAGTTTATTAAGGAATTGGGAATCCAACTTCCATCATACTTATTTCCAAAATGGGAAAGGGGAACTTACAAGATTGCTTATAGGATAGGGTGATTCAGTTATCAATTTGTGATTCTGAAAATTATTAAATCATACCTAATATAGTAAATATAGAAACTACATCTTAAACCAATTTAGTCTTTACAGACTTCAGGCTTAAAAATTTATATCTTGCTTCAGATAAATATCTGTTCATCTGTAGACTTAAAATAAGTATTCTAGGTTTCAAGTGAGCTATCATATGTTCCTTATCTCAGGAATTCTAAAAAGTGATGATTTTCTTAGTTTACAATGATGAATTTCTATACCAGGATGAGTTTAAACTAAAAGAAAGGGGGGAAAAAAAGAAAAACATGTTGGTGATTCCTTTTTCAAAAGACCTGATAAACATTTATTGTTAACTGTTTCAAAAATAATTTGAGAAAAATACCTAGTCCTAAACTGTAATTAGTGAAACTTGTTAATTGAGGTAAATATCTCATGAGACTGTAATTTGATATAGTTCTGAGTTTTGAACCTAAATGTCTAGATAATCATTAAGTAAGTAATCCACCATATGAGGGAAATGTCCAAAGCTGTTCAAAGGGGGAGTGATCCAAGAACTATTACAGGTAGGTGTCTGTACTTAGGAAGTTGAGATAATGGTCTCACAAGGTAATGGCAAGATCCACCCCACCCCCCACCACCCCTACCATCCTTAAATCCTCACTTAGGAAGATAGGGTTCCTTTCCTCATACCCTTATAATCCCATCATTCTAAGACTTCCATTTACATCCACTTTTAGTACTGGACCATGTGTGAACTTATGTGAGGCTACTATAGATGTGTTTGGAAGGAGAAGAGAAACACGAGTACCAACACCAGCACTGGTGCTAGCACTGGCTCTAGGAATTGCTATACATAAGAGTTTACTTTGTACTTGGGAACTGTGTTAGAACACTGGAAAGACATTGGAAAATCCTGAGAAATAGGATTTTCATTTGTTCTGTTAGCCTTCAAAAGTTGATCTAGAAACAAGAGGTAGAGCCAAAGAGGAGGGTTTGGGCTTGGCTTAAGGGGAAAAAACAACTCCTTAGAGTTCTGGAAAAGTGAAACATGGATATGGGTAACTTTCAGCAGAGATCTTCCAGCAGAAGGTAGTTGATCATTTATTAGGTCTTATGTGGAGAGATTTCTTTTAATAGCATAGTTTGGACTAAATAACCCAGAAGTCCTTTTTAGGAGGGCACAGTTCCTGTATACTCCCCTGCCACTCAATAATTATCTGCCTTGGAAACAAATGTGGGTCTCTGAATTCTGTAAGACTGAAGCTGGCTATTCAGGATAACAGCACAGGGGTCCTTGAAGGGTATTGTTAGGGGTGTCCAGTTCAATTCAAAGATCTATGACTAAAGCAGTACAGGATGAAGGCAGGGTACATTAAAGAGGCTAGGTTGGGAAGCAGTCAAACACTAAGATGGACACCGGTACTGTGATGTACACCAGTAGCAGCCCTCTGGGCTAGGTTGAGCATCATCCTTTGATAAAGTAAAAGTCCCTCCTTGTGCTTCAGACTAGAATAAGCCTGGGTGAATGGGATCCACTGTAACCATTGGGGAGTTGATGTAGGTCCTTCAGGTAAGTGCGTTTGGAGCTTGAGGGCTGATGATCAGTGCCTGTTGAGACATTGTTCTCAATTCAGTGAAAATTTAAGAGACAGGAAGTATAAGAGGATGAGAAGAAATGATTAATAGTCAATAAATATTTATGAAGTGTCTACTATGTGCCAGCAAGTGTTCTAAAAGTTGGGGGGATACAAAGAAATGTGGAAGACAGTGAATGTTCTCAAGATCACAATCAAATGAGGAGAGAACTTGCAAACATCTGAGTATGAACAAGCTCTCTACAGGTTAAATTGGAGAGAATCAGCATAGGAAAGTCACAAGTGCATTTCTGTTGTTTAAGATCATTAATTTAGTACTGAGAATATTAGCATTTAAGGGACTTGCCCAAGCTGCTGGATTCTGTTAGTATGCATCTGGAAGATACTTGAAGTTCTTTCTTTCTTACAGGTTAATCCAGTGGTTTTACCTACCCTAATCTCTTTACAATCCTGTGTGACCAGGATCCAATCAATTCACCATTTGGGGATTTCCCACAACCACTCCCATCAATAAAATGAGTTAACTAGTCTAGAAAATCTAAGTTAATATTCATTTCATCAAAGAGCTTGGGATGCCAGAAGGAAGCTAGTCATCTCTAACACTCAGAACCTTCTCATGTACCCTCCAGAGGTGAGATCCTGGGGCCCTGGCCAGAGAAGGGTCAGGGTCATGGTCCCAGTGAGGGTATGGAAGGAGTCAGAGCAGAAGGAGCAGAAGTCAGTGAAGAAGCTCATTTGTACTTCCCCTACTCACACCTTATTCTGTAGTAACAGATGAACCCCACTTAAGATTTTAGAGCATCACATGGACCAGCCTAGAGCTGAGCTTTGGGCTTGCTATAAGGGAACCAACCTAACAATGAGAGGTCTTCCATAGTGAGAATGGGCACAGGGGCTACTTTCAGGCAAAGTCTTCAAGCAGAGGCTGGCTGATCATGTTCTGGGTATGCTGTAGAGAAGTTCTTATTTTTAGAGAATCTACTGGATTCAGTGGCACCAGAGAAAGAGCCTTTCTGGGAGGTAGCAACCTCTGTTCACTCTACAACTCAAATACTCCCTCCCTTAAAAAAAAAGCCTGGGTCTGCTGTTTCTGAAAGACTAAAGCAAGTTGCCCAAGAACAGGAGCACAGATACCCCTGAGGGGGATGGCAGCATCTGAATGCATGCCAGAGGCTTATGCCCAAGCAATGCTGGCTAAGGGCAGAGTCATCCTGGTACTTTAGGACCTCATCCCATTCCATCTGAACTATTGTAAGAGGTTCTCTAGCCTCTTTTTACTCCAATCCATCTTCTATAGAGATTAGAAGGTAATCTTCCCAAAATTTAACCATCTCACAAACCACCTCTTTGATAAACTTTAATTGTTCCCTATTATCTGTAGGCTCAAATATAAAATTCTCTAGTAACATGGCTCCTTTGGTTCTTTCAGTCTTTCTTTCTTTTTTTTTTTTAGATTTTCTAAGGCAATGGGGTTAAAGTGGCTTGCCCAAGGCCACACAGCAAGGTAATTATTAAGTGTCTGAGGCCAGATTTGAACTCAGGTACTCCTGACTCCAAGGCCAGTACTCTATCCACTGCGCCACCTAGCTGCCCCCTTCCAGTCTTTCTATACATGATTATCCTCACCTAGGAATCCAGGTGGATACAGCAATGATCCTGGAGTCAGGTAGACCTGAATCAAATCCAGTTTCTGACATTTAGAAGCTGTGCAAATCTGGACAAATCATTTACCTGCTGTTTGCCTCAGTTTCCTCAATTTTCGAATGGGGATGATAATAGTACCCCTCCCAGAATTGTGGTGAGGATGGAATGAAATTATATCTTCAAAGTGCTTAGTATTTAAATATTCATTCCCTTCTTTCATTTCCCTCTTTGTACTATGCAATCTATACATATTGGCTTACTTTTCTCTTCTCTGTCATCATATTCCATTCCCAATGTCTATGCCTTCTCACTACTTGTCACCCATTCTGGTAATGCCTTTCTACTATGTGTTACCTCTTAGAATTCCTAGCTTCCTTCAAGCCCCAGGTCAAATACCACTTCCAGCAGGAGGCATCTCCCTACCCAGCCAACTTCCCCTCTGAAAAATAGCTTCCATCTGCTCTCTTTGTATCTTGTGCATTTGAATTTATGACATTGTCTTCCCATTAGAATGTAAGATTCCTGAGAGTATTGACTATTTCTGCTTTTTTTTTTGCCTCATGCTTATCATAGTGTCTGGCAAATAGTGGGCATTTAATAAATGCCTGTTTGATTGATTGATTCTTCTAATTATCTTTCCTAATAGAGACTCACTGAGAACACTAGTGTCTAGTCTCTCCTGGGAAAGTAACAGATTGCCTTCAATCCTACTTCTTTTCCATGCTAATATATGTATACTAGCTATCTAAGCTTGGTTTTCTATAGTCTTCTTTAGCAATCAACCCTCCATCCCTAGGAGTTACCAGGCCTCAGTTTTCTGCAATTAGGTCAGAGGTCACCCTATACAAATGAATTTTTTTTAAAAACCAGCAACCACATCATGTAGCAAGTGTGTATTACTAAGGCATCTTTATTTAAAGTACATACATGGCCTTATATGACCTATAAACTACAATGGAAAGAAATCCAAGCCCTGGTGGTCTTCCTGTCACAAAATAGGATTACAATGATAGAAACCACAGGGAACTTTATTTGTGGATATATAATAATTTAGAAGTTTATACTTTGGTCCTGGTGACTACATTAAGAAACAGAAAAGGATAATATTTGGGTGAGTTGGGAAAGAATAATTTAGGTAACATGTAATTGTTTATTGCTTGGGGAAGGAAGAGTTTTAGACCACAGATTGCTTGGAATGACTGGATAAAATCAGTCCAACCTACAGTAAAAGCATTCTCAGTCAGTTTTGGCACACCTCAATGACCAACCAGAACAACATCAACAATAAAGTTTTTATTTACTTGAACTTTCTCCTATGTTGAGAAGACCCCCTTTGTGGAACTACATGGTCATCTAGGGTTTTTTTTAGCTGATCTATAAAATCAAACTGATTTTATGGTGATTTTCCAGTTAAAGATCATCCCAAATAAAAATGAGATCAACTCTGAATCAGAGAGTCTTAGGGTAGCAGGGACCTACTCTCCAAGTACCTGATATCTTAGAGAATTCTAGCCATTTGATTTATTCTCAGTTCTTATATAGGACATGTTTAACACTATTACTGTAGGCTGAAGTTAGAAAAGATATTTTTGCTGCTGACCAAAATTTTATATAGGAGAATGATTGGCTCTTGTCCTTTGTTAGTGAAGAAGACTGAAACAACATCACTATGTTAGAGACAAGTTACCATGTGTCCAACTGTGGCTGATCAGACCAATATGAGTCTAGACTGTTCTACCACAGGTCAGGCACAAATGGTCCATATGAACACCTGGGGTGGGCTCTCTAAACTTATGCATCTCATGTTTCCTTTGGGCTGCTTCCATTCTACCTTCCTTATAGAGTGCAGCACCCTCACTGATAAAGGCACATCATGCTGGGCAGTCCTGTGCCAGTGTCTCCCACACTGCACAATCAATTGCAAAGTTCTTCAGAGAGCCCTTCAGAGTCTAATGAAGACCCAGAACCAGGGTGGGCTGGTAAATGTTTAACAACCAGGTCTTTAAAAAAGGTACAGTCACCATACTTTTAAATTAATCTGGATTAATGAATTTATTCAATCACTTTTAAGTCTAAACAATTAACAAATCATGTCCTGATGTGTAGCATTTGCTGATTTTCAAGGAATAAATATTCACAATGAAATTCAAAAGTCTCTTTTTCAAAAACCAATACAAGGGAGCAGCTAGGTGATGCAGTGGATAGAGCCTAGGCTCAAATCTGGACTCAGACACTTAATAATTGCCTGGTTCTATGACCTTGGAAAAGTCACTTACTCCATTGCCTTAAATAAATAAAAAAAATTTTAAAAGCAAATACAAACTGGCTCCAGCATGCAACTGGAATACACATTATTAGTCATTCACAATTGTTGGGTCACTTAGGTTACACATTGTAAAGCATCTTGACATTGCAGAAAATGCTAAATGAGATACAAAACATGATACCATGGAAAGAGCACTGGTTATGGAGTTAAAGCACCTGGGTTCAAATTCCTCGTCTGATGGTTTTAATTGTGTAACCTTGGTCAAAGCCCTTGATCTCAATTTCATTACCTATAAAATCAAAATATTGCATTTGATGACTTCCTGAATACTTTGCAATTCCAGATATATGATCAAGAGTTTATCATTAACAATCTAGTTGAATGAAAAATACTTATTCGGGTCATTGGATGTAGTTGTGGAAAAACCATAGAGTGGCTCCATCAGTCTATGAAGTGAAGGGCTGACCTTTGAAAGCCTAGAAGTAAGAAGCAAGCTCATAAAATATCCATCATGCATCAGCCATACCCTACACACTCTCTTAAGGACTGTGCTCCCCTTGTCTCTTTTAAATCTATATATTTGGCATGGAAAACAAATTGAAACAAGAGCTACAGGAAAATATTGTGAGCTACATTGGAGAAGAAAACAAAGAGCAAATTACTCCAGTATCCTTGCCAAGAGAACTTCAAATAGGGTCACAAAGAGTTAGACATGACTGAAAAATTATTGAGCATCAGGAAAATTGTCTTCAAGAAATTATACACCAACTTCTCAACATAATATAAATAAGTAATGCACAGGGAAAAGTTGTGTAAAGATTTTTTTGAAGTATGATTGAAAAAGAAAATCAACTGGTTATATGTAGAAAGCAAAACATAAAGAAACTGCTAGCCTGAATACTTCTGTGGTATTCTCATAATGTCAAGAATTTTCAGAGAAGGTTCCTAGCATGTTGAGTGAACCAACCAACTCCCTGTGACAAAGTTCCAAGAGAATATGGGCCATAGTCATGTAGGATGCAAGCTGTGGGTTACATTCTACATCACTAGAGAGAATGCTAAGGTGTTGCTTTAGTATATCCAAGGGGCTTCATTGATAAACTACAAGACCTTCTGTTTCCAAGGCACTTTCTCAAGAGCATGATAAGAGTATAAAAGAAAGATGTCTAAGTTATCAACCATCTAAGTTCACTTACAGTCACTAAAAGTGTGAAAGGGACCCACATTTCTAATGTTTGAATTGTTGATATGTCCAGATTCTTATGAAACCAATCAATCAACAAATATTAATCAAGCACCTACCATGTGTCTTGAATTGTCTAAGTAATTAAAAACAGTCTTTTCAAGAGAGGAAAGAAAAGGAAAGGATCTTGTTGCAATGATGCTGTTACCTGAAAAGTCTTATCACTATGGTTCTCATTTCAAATTCTTTCTCCCACTCTACTCTTGTGTTTTTCATTAAAGACAATAAGCAGTATGAAAACAGAATAATGCATCTATAATGCAATCAACAGGAGGACCTGAAAGGCTGATGAGAGAGTTATGAGATGATGTCTGGTTTTTCATCAGTTTCTTAACCATTCACTATAGAGACAAAAGTCTGGGTTGTAACGTCAGTAATAATGCCTATGACCCTTCTAGAAGATGACCTTCTGACATTTTGGGAGTAGAAAGCATTTCTTCTTGGCATTTATAGCCAAGGCCTATAATATATTCTATTTCTTGATGAATGACTTTTAGAATCTGATGGCATCTGTGCAAAAGTTTAAACTGAGATGTGTCATATACTGACAGTAATTAAATAGACTTTTTTTTGCATGCTGGAAAAGCACAGGAGAATGAGACACATTCTGGGGAATCCAGGCAATGCATTTGCCTATTGGGGGGGTGGGGAATACTTTTCAAGACAAGAGTAAAGTTGTTTACCATGTGTTCTACATGCAAACTTTCTCCAAGTATATGAGTCCATAATACCTGGCAAAGATGTAGGAAAAAGGTATCTAATCATGATTTTATAAAGGGCAAAATGAGATAATGAATAGGGAAAAGCATGTAGCCACCTCATTTCTCCTCTTAAGCATAGTAATCATTTAATAAATATTCACATTGAATTCAAGCAGATTAGATTGTGACAGCAGCTGTAAGGCTTGAAGTGCTTTTGAGAAGAGAAAGTGGATGAACCAGTTTTAATGGGATAACATTACAGTGTATGTTGAAAATTCAAATAAAAAATTTTAATGATTGGCTCCAAACCACTCTTTATCCCTAGTTTAAAGCTTTCTGACTAAAGGGTTGGTATCCCACAGTCTAATCCCACACCAACTGTCCTCATTCTCAAAGATATTTCTAACCTATTTTTCCATTGTCTCATCTAGAAAATAATAATCCTGTGGTTTTAATCAAAAATCACTGGTCTATATGGAAAATTGGCATGTGTAGATCAATTTGAAGATTCATACTCTTTTAAACTTCTTCTCAGAGTTCCCTCTGAAAAATAAACCATTCATGATATTGAACATCTGGATGTTTGATGTAATAGAGGTAAAATATCTTGTGATGAGTGGGATGAGCTTTTGATTTTTCATTTAAATATTTTGATATTTTGTGGATACAACCCTCAGGTATTTGGGGAGCAACAGAAATAAACCTGGAGAAATGATTACCTGAACAGCCATTATTAGTAGTAAAGTAAAAGGAAAATAAACAGGAGACCTACATTATTGGGCAGTACTAGCTTTCTTTATTTGGATGTGAGTGAACTTTGGAAGTGAAATGGAGAGTTGAAAAAATTCCAAACTTCCAGATTTACCAATGAAATGTGCAGAAAGCATATAACTTGTTATTGGGAATTAAGTTGGTTGTTGTTAATTGTGTCAGTCATGACCAACTCTTTGTGATCTCATTTTGGTTTTTCTTTGCAAAGATACTGGAGGAGATGGCTATTTACTCCTACAGCTCATTTTATAGATGGAGAAACTGTGCACTCTAGCTACTGAACCCAACTTCTTTCTGATCCTACTTGTGACCAAAGTTGCTTTAAAACTATCAAAGAAAGAGTGAGTGTGTTACCTGCTTTGGTCCAATCACATTGTACCTTGACCCCCAAATCATAATATACTTTTTTTGAGTACAAAAGATAAACAACAACATAATCATTCTTTCATTACTATTGAAAATGGATTTCTAACAACAGCAAAGTCTAAAAGTGATCAGTTTGACTTCTGTATGCAGTGATTAACTGGAGAGCCATCAAGAGATAAAATCTCATCAGATTAATTCATGCAATATGAATTTTTCAAGCTGGGGGAAAAAAAACCCAAATTTGTGATCTGTCTTCTCTAGATAACATTGTGGGTTGTTCAAAATTTGTTATGAAAAGAATTCATACTTTGCCTAAGAACCAGTCAACTTATTTTTTCTAATATAAATCTTAAGACCTTAGATAAAGGCTAAGGGAACATTAACTGAATAGGCTTGAAATAGATAGTCACTAAGGTCCCTTCCAAGTCTTAAAATCAATGACTTCATTTGAAGAAAATAAAAAATGAGAGAGAGAAATATGATCTAAATTCTGGCATTATGTTTATGGTCAATAAGAATAGTTTAGTAAGAAACTAACATCCCTTTGTTTGAAATATTATATTTAATAGAATTTTCTTTCTTGATGCATTCATTGGAAGGATTCAGTTCTGGAGCCTTAGTTTGTGGTATCTCCCAAATACTTTAAGTTTTGTGCGCCAAGGAAAATATTCAACTCCATCCTAAAAAGGAACACAAAATGATGATGTCTTTACTTTTCTCTCTCTCTCTCTCTCTCTCTCTCTCTCTCTCTCTCTCTCTCTCTCTCTCTCTCTCTCTCTCTCTATCTCTCTCTCTCTCTCTCTCTCTCTCTCTCTCACACACACACACACACACACACACACACACACACACACAAATAATAAGGTCATCTTTATTTAATGCTTTATAAACATTCTGATTCAATTTTCAAAACAACACTATGACAGCAACAGTATGGTAGTGTGGAAAATACACATGATTTGTAGCTAGAGGATATATAATGTCTATCTTATTTACCTATATGACTGGACAAAAATCACTTCTCCTTCCTAGGCCTCATATAAGATAGCCTAGATAAAACTAAAGTGCTAAATGGTACCAAGGTACATTTCAAATCTTTAAGGGATTTCAAATTTAAATCCTATAAAACCAGGAATTGAGGGAAGAGTTTGGTTTTGCTTTCATGACTTGGACCTTTGAATTTATGTGTAGAGAGAGCCAGTGTAGAAATTCTATCTGAATATTGAGACTGATGACTGTCTATAAATTGCAGCTTAAAGAACCGAGATTAAGTGCCTTACCTATGGTCATGCAACTAATAAGTTTTAAATCCAGTTCTTCCTGATTCAAAGATTGGGTCTCTGCCTACTATGCCAAGATGACTCTCAGAGAACATACTATTAACCTCACTTTTTTAAAGATTCCTATCTCACCCAGGTTGGAAGGGTAGGTGCTACTAACAGATGTGGTCCCCCATGAATGGCACAGGAGCTTTGACCTGTTCTGTGTCCAACCTGAGTCAATTTGTACCTCCTTAGATCAGCTGGTAGCCCCTCCATACCCAAAGGCTTGCCATATTGATGCCAAACAATTCAGACTCTCAGTCATCTTATCTGCCTAGCTAAGAATAGCTTTGAACAGTTCAGAACTCCCAAGTTGAAGAAATCCACCAGTCTCAGCCTCTCTAATAATGGGGAATATAGGCTTGAACTATCATACCCAATCATCCCCATCATAGAGATGAGGTAACTGAGGAGAGATGATTTTCTCAAGCTTAACCCATTAATAACCAAAGACAAGGAAGCTCAATTCCAGGTTTTCTGATTTCTAATCTAATGCTTTTTTTAAAACCAGGCTGTCCCACTTTATAAGTTCATTATTTGTTGAGATAAAATGGAGTTTTAAATAGTAATATCGTTTTAAATATTACATGACTACTGATGGTGAAAAATGGTGTTCCACATTCTTCCATGTAGATCATGTAAAAGACCTTGTGGCTGACTTTTGGAGATCTATAAGTGAGCTCACTGCCAGTTCTTAGAGAAAAAGGAAGCAATGCTTATGGATGAGGTTTGTCTGTAGTCCCTGACATTTCTACTCCCTAACTTGAAGGAATTTTTAAACACAAGGATAAAAGAAGATAAACACTGAATTCTTGCTTCAAGAATTATAATTGATACAACAAACTTTAACCACATAAAATCATCTTCAAGAAATTGCTATTGGCCATTTGGTATTCTAGAGGCTTCATATAAAATGTAACTTATGCTCAAGCAAAATTAGGCAATTCTGGCCTGACATGAAATTAGTTCAAAAGAAAAGCTTCTATAGATGCTACCTTCTACTTCTCAATAAGTAAAATACCTGAAAGCAAGATAAATCAGAGACAATGGTTCCAAATATTTTACTTTTTTGACTTCATATGTAAGCAAATAATTTTATATATTCCTTATATTTTGGTGTTATTACCTAGCGTTATTACCTAAGAATAAAAGATAACATTTTTTTAATAGTGCTCTTAAGCTCTATAACACAGTATAAATTATTTCATCTGAATCTTTCTTAAACTGTAGTCCAGGGCACTGGGAGGTTAAATAATTTTCCCATCATCATACTGTGCATTTATCTCCTCTCTATCTACTCTGCCAATTACTGTCAAATTTGCCACAGTGAACAGAGAATGCTATTATTTCCATTTTAAAGATACGTAAACTAAGTCTTGGATAAGTTAAATAATTTTTCCATGGTTATATTGTTGTTAGCAAGACCATGTTTCAAGGAGTGCAAGACATGGGATCAAAGATTTAGAATTATTTCTTCAAGCCCATGTTTGACAGATGAGGAAATCAAGACCAAGGAAAGTTAAAGGACCTGTCTGAGTTGAAAAAGGCAAGAGGGAGGATTTGGACACAAATCCTCTGAATCCTGAGCCAATTCTCTTTTCACTCTGCCATTTGAGCCCAAATATTGACAACACTAAATTCAGATTTCAGCCATGTAATATGCTTGAATGGATGGATAGAAAGGGAGAGACAGACAGAAACAGAGAGAGAGAGAGAGAGAGAGAGAGAGAGAGAGAGAGAGAGAGAGAGAGAGAGAGACAGAGACAGAGACAGAGAGACAGAGAGACAGAGAGACAGAGAGATAGAGAGAAACAGAGAGAAAGAAACAGACAGAGAGAGAGAGATAAGAGAGAGGTAGAGAAAGAGTCAGAAACAGAGAGAGACAGAGAGACAGAGAGAGGCAGAGAGAAATAGAGACAGAGAAACCGATAGATATGAGACTTGAGAGACAGGGAGGGAGAGAGAGAGAGAGAGAGAGAGAGAGAGAGAGAGAGAGAGAGAGAGAGAGAGAGAGAGAGAGAGAGAAACAGAGATAGAGAGACAGAGACAAAAAAGCAGAGACACAGAGGGACAGAGAGAGAGAGAGAGGATAATAGATATTAAAAATTGCTATGTGATGCAAATTAAAGTATCTCTGAGGTACCACCTCACACCTCTCAGAGTGACCAACATGGGGGCGGGGCTAGGTGGTGTAGTGATAAAGCACCGGCCCTGGAGTCAGGAGTACCTGGGTTCAAATCCGGTCTCAGACATTTCATAATTACCTAGCTATGTGGCCTTGGGCAAGGCACTTAACCCCGTTTGCCTTACAAAAAAAAAAAACCTAAAAAAAAAAGACTGACCAATATGGCCATAGAGGAAAATGATCAATGTTGGAAGGGATGTGAGAAATTTGGGACACTAATATATTGTTGGTGGAGCTGTGAACTCATCCAACCTTTCCAGAAAGCAATTTGGAATTATGCCCAAAGGGCAACAAAAATGTGCATACCCTTTGATCCAGCAATATCACTACTGGGTCTATACCCTAAAGAGATGATGGAAAAGGGTAAAAATATCACTTGTACAAAAATATTCATAGCAGCCCTGTTTGTGGTGGCAAAGAATTGGAAATCAAGTGAATGTCCTTCAACTGGGGAATGGTTTAACAAACTGTGGTATATGTATGTCATGGAATTAGAAACCAGGAGGGGTGGGAATTCAGGGAAGCCTAGAGGGATTTGCATGAACTGATGCTGAGCGAGATGAGCAGAACCAGAATAACATTGTATACCCTAACAGCAACATGGGGGTAATGATCAAACTTGATGGACTTACTCATTCCACCAGCGCAACAGCCAGGGACAATTTGGGGCTATCTGTGATGGAGAATATCATCTGTATTCAGAGAAAGAATTGTAGATTTTGAACAAAGACCAAGGACTATTAGCTTTAATTTAGGGAAAAAACTGATTAATTATTGTCTGATCTTGCTATCTCTTATACTTTATTTTTCTTCCTTAAGGATATGATTTCTCTTTCATTACATTCGATTTGGATCAATGTATACCATGGAACCAATGTAAAGACTGTCAAATCGTCTTCTGTGGGGGGTGGGGGGGGAGGGAAGCAAGATTAGGGGGAAAATTGCAAAACTCAAAAAATAAAATCTTTAAAAGGAATAAAAAGAATTTCTATGTGTGAGACACTTTGCTAAGTTCTAGAATTACAAATAGAAGGTGAAAAACAGTCTGGCATTCAAGAGTTTATTTTCTAAGAGAGAGGAGGGAAGACCATGTAGAAAAGGGAACTAAAATGTGGGAGTGAGGGATTTGAGGAGACTAGTGAAGACGTCTGGAGAGTCAGGAATGGAGTCAAGATAGGAATGATCATGACTGGCTTGGGCACTTTTTTTCAAATGGAGATTCTGGGGAGGAAGCCACCAATCAGAGAAAGGAATTAAAAGGTAAAAAAAACAAAAAAGTTTGTGGTATAAACTCAAAGAAAAAAAATACATGATACAAGATCAAATAAATCAGACATTAAAAAGAATTTCTTATTTGACATGCATCACTTCATCTTTGGGAAAAGGAGAATGTATTGAAGGTCTGGTGGTGTTAAATTTTAACACTTAGCTGTTATTGTTCATTCTTCATTTTAGAAGAGAACCAATGGCATCATGGGGTGATGTCTTGATTTGCTTGTGAATAGATTTAAGTGAGATAGAGTTTCACAAAGCTATCAACTTCACTCTCTCTTCCAGAGTCATCCAAGTCCAGTAGCAAGACAAAAGTCAAGATGATTAGCAATAGCCCAGGATGTAGTAGATGACCATGGCATCTTCAATGTCAGACTAAGCTCTAAGAGCTCCTCAGTGCCTGCTTCATGTTCAACAATTTGAACAAATTGTTCTTGGTAGCCCAGAAGTCTTCACATGCTTGGGGAAGACATTCTCCTAACTCACTTATAGGTTAGAGGGCCATCTGTTACCCTCAACTTGATTTAGCCCATCTGCCCAGATGATTTTACTGGGGTGTGGTCATTTCATATGCTACAGTTTCTTGGTATCACAGGTGATAGTTGGGTGGTAGGTAGACAGTCAAAGTGGATGAATAGCCCTGAAAGGGCCTTATCAGCCCTCACACCAGAACTGCAAGTCCTCCTAAACTATGTGGCTCAGTGGATAGAGCACTGGGTCTGGAGTCAGGAAGACCTTAGTGAAGTCCTAGACTCCAGGTGATCTGGTGGGATATTTCCAAGTATTTAAAAATGAGGTTTACAATGTACAAAGCTGACCATGAGAAAACTTCTGTAACCCCACTTACCGCAATATCCCTACCACCTTATCTCCAGGTACTGATACCAGGTTACAAATGACAAATAGGATTATGTCTGCTTATACAAAATGTTTCTTTTCCTTAAGTAAGGGTATTTGCAAAAGCAGGAATAGTAGAGATGGGGAGAGACACACGGTGCTCAAAACCTCCATGTAAAAACATACTAGAGGCATGGAGATGAAGTGGAAGGGGAACTGTTAAACTTGTATCATTTTCTTGTTCCCCCAATTGCCATCATATTTCTAATCAGTATAATAAATTTATAACTGGCCACTAAAAAGGGCACTAGCAGAAATAAGATTGGAAATAGATCCCTTGAAATCTTATACAAATTGTACCAAAGATCAAAGGAGCATAATTTGCCAATTATATTCTATATTAACTAAAACTCACATCATTATAATAGGTACTTAATGAGGGAAAGCAATTTAGACTTTGTTATAAGAGCCTTTTAGTCCTATGATATGTCAATCCCAGACAAATTACAGACTTCCATGTTACAGACCATTAGATCATCAAGTAATGCTGATAATTTTGAGATGATGTGGAAATATTAACTTTAAAGTTTTAACTTATAACTTTGAAATGATTTGGATACATTAATGAGATAATCCCAAGGAGGCATAGATAAGAATTCCTCTTTTTTCCTTCCAAACAAATGAAAGTGAAAATGAAAAATGAAATATAAAAAAAATAATGAAAACTTCAGGGGCAGTTAAATGGTCCAATGGATAGAGCACTGACCCTGGAGTCAGGAGGACCTGAATTCAAATCTAGTCTCAGACACTTAATAATTACCTAGTTCTGTGAGTCACTTAACCCCATTCCCTTGTGAAAGAAAGAAAGAAAGAAAGAAAGAAAGAAAGAAAGAAAGAAAGAAAGAAAGAATGAAAGAAAGGAAGGAAGGAAGGAAGGAAGAAAGAAAGAAAGAAAGAAAGAAAGAAAGAAAGAAAGAAAGAAAGAAAGAAAGAAAGAGAAGAAAAATGAAACCTCCAGTTCCTTCCCTACCCCTTACACTCTACTATCTCTATGGAATATATGTAGCATGTAGTTCCCAATTCTAATCCATAGGTTATCATCCTCTTAGTTTTAGGTTCTCTGCCCAAAAAGATGTCTGGCCCCTGTTTTGATTAGAAATCTTGAAGGTCTTCTTCCCAGATGTCTGTCTTCATTTGTCATAACAAAGGACTGGAAATTAAGGGAATGCCCATCATTTTTGGAATGACTGAAAAAAATTGTGGTATATTAATGTTATGGAATATTATTGCTTTATAAGAAACCATGAATGGTGCAACTTTAGAGAATCATGGAAAGGATCAAATGAACTGATGTTGAGTTAAGGGAGCAGAACCAAGAGAACATTGCACACATTAACAACCATGATGGATGTAACTCATCTCAGCTGTTCAATTATCTAGAACAAACCTGGGAGACCTGTGATGGATAATGTCATCCTCATCCAAATGAAAACAACCAACCAAACAAAAGAAGAAATACCATAAAATCTGAATGAATACTGTGTTCACTTTTATAAAAACTTCTCTTATGATTTTCTTTCTTTTCCCTTAGTCCTAATTCCTCATACACAGAATGACTAATATGTAAATACATTGAACACAAATGTGTATGTATAACTTTTACTAGGGAGGATGGTGGAAAAATTTGTAACATCAATATATTAGTAGATGAATGTTGAAAAACTTTCATAACATGTATGTATTTCAAATAATAAAATCAAATTTAAAAAACCTCTTCACTAACCTCAGTTTACCTTTCCATTCCTATGCCCCTTCATTATGGTCCATCTAAATTCTCTGTGGTTGCTCATATGTATTCCATTTCCTATCTCTTTGCTTCTTTATAGAGGAATACATTCCATCTTCTTTTGTTCCACTTTGAATCAATAATTTCCTTCAAACCTCAGCTCAGATTCTATCTTCTACTTTAGTCCTTCCTGATCTCTGGCATTGTCTTTGCTTACAAAATTATTTGTACTTATTTCACATTTATGTTCTATTTTCTTTGCATATATGTGTGCATAGTGTCTTACATTTTGAAATATGAGTTCCTTGACATTACAGACTGTTCCATTTTGTTCTTTGTATTAGCAGCATCTAACAGAGAACCTCAAACAAAATATATGCTAAAGAACTAGTTGGTTGGTGATCAATTAGCATCCTCACTATTGAGCCAAGAATAGCTTTTATCACCCTTGATTAGAATTTTTTACTCGGATCTCCCACTTTAGCACTTTGCAATCTATTATTGCCTGGGATTTTCATTCAGGTTCTGATCTCCTCACTCCCTCAACATTTTAAAAGATATTTGCGCAGTTTCTAATTGAGAAATGTAGTGGCTTCCCCACACTTTTTTTGTGATACACTTAGCAAGTAAAACCTGTCTTCAAACTTGCTTCCAAGGAAATAGTTTCAATAAAATTAATTTAATCTAAAAGTAAAATAAGAGCAAAAAATAATATTAATGCTAATAATAATTAATGTCATTTATATAGCACCATTTATAAATACTTTGAAAAACACTTTGTGCTTGTTAATTTGATCCTCACAATGACCTTTGGAAGTAGGTGTTATTATTATCCACATTTTATAGAGTGAGAAAATTGAGACTGTGCAAGGTTGTGTGACTTACCCAGTATCAAACAATCTAGTAAATGTCTGAGGCAAGATTTGAACTCTAGTCTTACTGAGAAGTAAAGTAGTTTCTACTCTCAAGGAACTCACATCTGATGGAGGACACAATCTATATGAATGATTTCAATTAAAAGTCAGATGGAAAAACTTATTCATGGTTCTTAGGGTAGACCAGCAAAGCAGATAGTGATGCCTTATCTTTAATGTCATTTCCATTAATAAAATCAAATGATGTTTCTGATTGTGACAGTAAACAGGGTCAAGGACTTTGGTGACAAGAACTTTCTTTACTGAATTTTCAGTAGCTGTTGCTGTAGGCGCCAGGCTACATCTTTCCCAGGATAATGACTGAGGACACTAGGTTGGGGTATCATTATTTCCAAGGTTCTTAGCCTCAGGGTTCTCCATCAGAAAGTTAGGGGAGATGATGACCATGGTGGTGATAGTAATTTGACTTTACTGGTACATGCTACCATGTCTTTCCCTCAAAACACCTTAGGTAGGCTGACTTGCCTGCCCTGGATATGGCAATTAAGTGGAAGTTGTTAGGGATGGCTAGCTTCTTCTATCCAGGAATGACTTCCATGGGTAATGCCTGTAATGATTAAAGAGGAAGAGTATACAATAGTGCATATCTGCTGCCAGAATCTTTCTTGATTCCATTGATTATTAAATCAATAAATTAAATCTATTAATTATTAAATCAACGGAATCAAGAAAGATTTTGGCAGCAGAGATGGCAGCTGAGATTTTCTTTGAAGAAACTTCAAAGTACCAAGTTAAAACAAAACTAGATGGTACAGTTCAAATGAATTGTATTTCAATTTCCTAATACTGACTATAAATTCCATAATAGGTACTCTGTTTTTATTAAATCTTCTTCCAATGACTAACACAGAGTCTTGTATACAGTAGGTGCTCATAACTTGGATGAGTGAGTATTATTTGGTTTGAAATAAGTTGGTATGTGATGGCTTTTAAAGTTAACTTAATGAAAGGATGAACTGTGAGGTGGTCCCCCCCCCCGTATTTAGTGCAGATACTAATTTATTCTTCATATACCTAACATCAACTTACAGAAAATACATATACCAAAAAAATACCTTTAGCTAAAGACCAAAGGGAGATTCATTATTCAAGTCAGTTGACTGTGTTGGCATGCTGTCCTGTACCCATTGCATTTCTCCTTCCTCCCAACTTTTCTAATGGCAAGCTACTCAGTTAGTGGACAGTTCTGAGGCTAGTGTCAGGGTTGAATAAGTTAGTCATCCAGGATCAGAAGTATTATCTTATGATTAGAGAGAGGAAAAAAAGAAAATACAGTTCTGCCCACCAAATCTGAACAGCTGAATCCTAACCACAATTTCCTTTTTTTCTACCTCTCTCACTGCTTCATTCCTTCTGAGTCTGCTCGTCATCTTCACTATGCCTCCTGGCTCCTCTCTGTTCTCAAATTCATTTCTATTCTGAACTAGCTTTCCTTCCTTCACAGACTTAATCCTCTAATAAGAAATGCATTAAGGTATTGTTACCTACTTTTGAGTTTCGTAGCCTGATTTCCATTCCCACTGTTTCTGTGCTGTTAGTTTTCAGCCTTTGGTTATCACCACCTCTCCATCTTCTATGACATTATTATTAAGTTACTGGACACTGTAGGAGGAAATCACAAGACTCTGGACTGAATCCAATACAAATTCATATTATCTGACTATGAAGCCATCACCACTGATGACGATACTTTTTGTTCTTTTAAATGATAGCCTATCAGACTACAAGGACTGTTTTAAATTTTCTTCCCTCTCTCCTTAACTTTTATGTCCTTTTACTTCTATCTCATCAGAGGATTTTGTTTCCTGTTTCACTGAGATTAAAACCATTCTTCATAAGCTGCCTCATGTGATGTCCCACAATCCTAAATATATGCCTCCTCCTCCCCCTGTATCATTCCTCTTTTTTTTCCAGTCTCAGAAGATGAAGTCGTTTGTTTATTTTCCTTTCCAAGCTAAACCCCTCTACTTGTGTTATTGCTATCATCCCTCCAGGATCTTGCTCATTGCTCATTATCTCTTTCATCTTCAATCTCTCCTCTGAAAGCTCCTTCTCTGATGTTCACAAACATGCTCAAATGCCACCTATTCTAAATTAAAAAAATAAAAACACTTTCTTTCCTCAACCTTGTCATCCCCCAAAACTATGATTTATAATTCTGTCTCTTTCTGTCTGTCTGCCTGTCTCTCTCTCTCTCTCTCTCTCTCTCTCTCTTTCTCTCTCTCTCTCTGTCTGTTTCCTCTCGCTGTGTCAGTCTGTTTCTCTCTCTCTCTCTATCTATGGAGCTATCTATCAATCTATCAATCTCTCTGTATCTCTCTATCTTTCTCACTGTGTCTCTCTGTCTCTGTCTCTCTCCCACAAACTATTTTGACCAGAAGCCCTGATGGTCTTCCCCTCCTAGTTTGAATTTTGGGATAATGGAAAAGAGGATCCTTGTGATCACTGAAAAACCCTGAGGGTCTTACCCTCCCAGTAAAATTTCTTTAGAAATGGTTATTCTTGACTTCTCATTTCTCTCTTTTCTAATATTAATGACTGAAAAGGCATTGCCTCAGTCAAACTTACCTGGGAAAGACCTAGCTTTTAAAGAACCAACATTCCCCACTGCATTCAAAGCCATCTCAAATTATTCTGATAGATATTTGACCACCGAACTCAGATGGCTCCAAAGGAGAAAGTGAGGTTAATGATTTTCACAGTACCCTCTAACTCAAATCCAACTCAATTGCATGTTATGACATCACATCCCTGACATCATGGTCTTCTTTGAGAATGAAAAAACAAACCTCATCACCATCATCATCATCCTAAAAATAAAAGAAAAATACTCTTTTCAACCTTGCCATCCCCTAAAACCATGAATTATGATATGATTCTCTCTCTCTCTCTCTCTCTCTCTCTCCTAAATTCTAAAAAATCTTCACTTTCTTACCACATATTTATACCACAACCCCTTCACAAAAATAACATGTGGCTCAGTCATTCTATTGAAACTAGCACTTTCTCAAATTACCAGTGAGTTCTTAATTGTTAAATTTGTTAGACCCTCTTTATTTTTTGTTTTTGGTCCTCTTCCTCCTTCTTGACCTTTCTACAGTGGTTGAGGTTGGTACCCACCCCTCATCCTGGATACTCTCTTTCTTTGGCTTCCATGATGTTTCTCTCTTCTGGTTTTCTTGCTACTTGTCTGACTGATCCTTTTTCATCTTTAATAGTACCCTCTTTTCCCATGTGCCAAAATGTGTGTGTTCTCTAAAAGTCTTTTTTCTCTTCTTTCTCTTTCTGCCTTTGTCTCTATCTGTTTCTGTCTCTATCTTTTTTCCCTCTCACTTAATCTGCTCCCATGAGTTGACATCATTTCTATACGAAGTACAAAATCTATAATCTA
Source organism: Macrotis lagotis (assembly GCF_037893015.1). NCBI lineage: Eukaryota > Metazoa > Chordata > Mammalia > Peramelemorphia > Peramelidae > Macrotis > Macrotis lagotis. Next base: position 164,228,895 of record NC_133658.1, on the reverse strand, counting down.
GACCTGATGACTTCCCAATGACTTCTAATCCTGCTTGATTGACTCTCTGCATTAATGGCTTCAAATTCAATGTGGTCCTATCTAAGCTCATCATCTTTTGAACAAACTTGCCCATTTCTAGCAATGGCACCACTGTGAGCCCAGGAATTACCCCCAACCTCTTCTACTGCCTCATTGATCGCAAAGTTATCTTCATACTTACGACACCCCCTAGTCACTTCCTTTCCTTCCTCCTATTCAGCCATATATCAAGGCTCAAAACCTCATTTTTAATTTTGACTTTCTTTTCCTCCATACCTATCTCCAATTAGTTGTTCTCCTAGTTGAAAGTAAGTTCTTTTACATCAAGATTTGTGTCATTTTTTTCATTTTTGAATGTCTAATATCTAACTAGAATAATTCTTGAAAAATATTTATTTCACATATATAATATTTATATATTAAATATATACTATTTATTTCACATATATAAATTTATTTCACAAATATAAATTTCATATTGATCACTTCATTGTACCTTTATTATATTAAAGGGGTAGATACACAGCTGTGACTGACCAATAGATACTCCAATATTTTGAAATTGGGCAACACAGTAAGATTTCAATCCTTCAACGTTTGTGGAAATGTATTTTAGATATCCTTGTAACCATACTTCTAATTATTCTAACCACCCCCCTTTCCCTTATGACAGAACCTCCCAGATTTTGTCTCACTTCATCCTGGTGACTGAAACTAATTGAAGTTTTTATTGTAATTTGCTATGAAAATGCCATTGGCCAATCCTGTCAATAAAGGGCTTTTAATTATTAAGATTAAGAATTCCTAAATGACTTGTATGGAATCTTCAACTTAGAGTGTAGCAACCGTTTGTGTGTGTGTGTGTGTGTGTGTGTGTGTGTGTGTGTGTGTGTGACAGAGCAGTCAAAGAGACCTTTTTTAGTCACTATGTTGTAGTCATAGACACTAACTTCATCCTACTCCCCTTCCCTGTATGTCTATGACAAACTAGATTTCTAGCTGGTCCCTCAACTTTCTAATTCAAATGAAACTTAAAATATTCCATAAAATTCCATAGAATAAATTCCATCTCCTGAGTTCATCCATTTTCACAAAAGTCTTGGGGAATGGCTTGTGAAAATGTACTTTCTTTGAATTGTGAAATATGTGAAATGGTTTGGAATTTAAGTTATTTTTTTTATGTTTTTTTTTTGCAAGGCAATGGGGCTAAGTGGCTTGCCTAAGGACACACAACTAAGTAATTACTAAGTGTCTGAGGCCAGATTTGAACTCAGGTACTCCTGACTCCAGGGCCAGTGTTCTAGTCATTATGCCACCTAGCTGCACCTGGAATTTAAATTATTAACAGGAATGATACATTTAAATATATGAAGATGACACATGAAACATAGAAAGGGGACTGAAACTCACTCTTATCCTAGCTCTCATGCTAACTTAAGTTTGTGATCCTAAGCTTTAGTTTCTCTACCTAAAAATGAATGCTTTAGATTAGTTCAAACTCAAGACCCTTCCAACTCTAATGGTCTATAATTTAGTCATCAAACTAGTTTTCAGACTCTTTCATCTGCCTCCATTGTAATTTCCAATGTATATCTACCTTCTACATGTAAACCTTTCTTTTACCCACTGATAAGAAAATCCTGTAAAAGATCAAGTTTTTTGGATATAGAAATAGATAACAATATTACAAGGAAAATGAGAAAAATATTCAAAATTAGATTGATATGACAGCAGAACCATTTCCTTTCAAATATATTCCATTTGTCTTATACCTGTAAGATAGTAAGAACCATTTCCACTGTTCCCATTCCTATTTTGCATTCTGTAAGAAAAGGTACCTCTCTCTGCTACAAATCTGATTATCCTGAGGGAAAAATGACTGCCAATATCCAACTGGGAGAGATTCATGTTCTATAGCCACTCACCAGATAAATGTTACTGCTATACTTAACCCTAGTATTTGAGGAAGATGAAACCAATTGATATTATCACCCAGAATAAGTGAGTATCATCTCAATCCATGTTTTTCTTGCAATAACTATTCATTATCTCTAATTTTTGCCTAGTACATTAAGAATTCTGGTCACTTTTAATATTTTTTCTAATTCAAATGAAACCCATAAAAATATACTAAAGGAGAAGGAATCTAGCTATCAACCTTAAATTAAAGTCTTTGAGCACATATCTAGATATTAATTTTGTATCTCCATGATGCCAGGCAAAATGATATTTGGAAATATCCACATATTTTTCAATTTAGAAGCAATATCTCACCTGGTTGTTTTAGGATTGTGAAGATACTGTGATGCCACAAACATAGTTTCTATGGCTTATGGATCTGATTCTAACATTCTATTAAGATAACCAATTTCACATGTGCGTGTTTCATTTTCAGTATAAGAATTGACATTTAAATCACTCTTTCTGTACATCATCACTCACTCTATAAGGCAACTACCACAGACAGTATTATATAAAATTTATTGATGAATAGACTGATATTTAGGGGGGTTAAATCATTTATCAATAATTACATAAAGAATAATCACAAAATATGGGATTTGAACATAGGACTTCCTGATTCTACATGTGATATCTATCCACTTAGACACTTTGCTTCTCTATGTATGTTTACAAATCATCCTAAGATTGATCAAATTCAGAAAACAAAGTGTTAATTAAGATTTAACCTAAGGAAGAAAATAACATCATCAATCAAATAGAGAGTGGACATGAGCTTTAAACCTTGTGTCTTCATCATGGGAAAGCACATTTAATGGCAACATAACTCATAAAACTAAATACATTCTGCACAAATATCAACTTTCCAATCCCCACTTCTTACCCTAGTTGACTAAGCAAAAGGAACTTGATCCATAGTAGGCAGATCCATCCTAGTAGAGCCATAGTAGAACTATAGTAGAAATTCTAAATAGCTCCTTAGTTTTTCCAGAAACTGACAGTACACCTGAATCCTACATCGAAGTCCCAACAAAATTTACCAGTTATTTTAACCTGCCTGACACATAAACCACTTTAAGTAGAGAGAAAGACCATTTGATACAGTGCAGCAGCTTTGCAATTTCATGACTGAATCCAGAAAAGTAACTGGACTACATTCCTTGATAGAAGCAAATAATGTGTTTTACTAACAAGAGTTAAGGATTTTCATATCATCATTATAATAGACATTTGAAATGAAGATATGTTATATTGTGGCTAACTTTTTGTTTGATTAAAAAAAATTTATTTACTATGGGATCCTCCCTCATTTTCTTAGAGTTTACGTGCAAATTTCAGCAACTATAGCTTAGTCTAGAATAAGAGTTTAAAATAAAAGCTTTTTCTAAGAGGAAAGGAGTATTTTTGTGAAAGGAAGTCTTCTTTTAAAAAAATGCCTTTAGTGAACTTGGATCCTAAAATATTCATTTTTGTCCTTTCTTGACTTCATGTAAGTCAAAAAGTATTTATTGAGTGTTTGCTACTGTGAAGTATTGTGCTTAAATTCTGGAGAAAAGTCAAAGAGAAATGAGACACAGATTCCTTTGTTCAAGGAGTTTATAATCTAGTCTAATGGGGAGGTTTGTAAGGTTGGTATGACTTTATTTGAAGTCATAAGACTTTAGAGTTGAATCATTTTTTGAATATTTATTATCTATACAAGCCTAGGCAGCTAACAAGTTCTTGGAAGTTCAGTTTCTTCATTTGTACTTCATTTGTAGGGAATGATAGTACTCATATACTTAATGTAATAGTGACAAAAACTTTTGTTAAGACAAAAGCCTATGAGGAAAATAATATAAAAGTTATTTGCAAGTATAAAAATGACTACAATAATAAAATACAGTGAGATATGAGGTCTATTTTATGTGTGAGAGAAATGATTATTTATCTCTTATAAAAATAATTAGTATTGAGGAATTGACCTTCCAAGAGCCAAGATGGCAGACTAAGCAGTAAAAAACTATATTCACCTCCAAACAATTCCAAATAGCACTCCAAAATACTGGAACAGAAGAACAAGCAAAAAGATAGGGTGAAACACTCTTTGGGATCAAGGAATGTTTCATTCGGGTAAAAAGGGAGTGTAGTCCAAAACAGGAAGTTTACCAACCATGTTGGCATCAATTTTCATCTAAGGAAAACAAAATGATAGATCCTTAGCCCCATATGCCTCAGCATAGCCAGGGGAGTGGGAAGACTCCAACTCTGAAAATCTCTGTGCTTAAACATAGCCCCAGGGGAAAATAGACAACCTCCAAAGACCAGACCTCCTCTTACTTGAGTGCAGACAACAATAACAGGTAGCTATTGCTTTTAGGGATGCCTGGGAAAATAGGCAGTCCCCAGAAATCAAACCAACAAGTGCTTCAGTAGCTTAAAGGAAAGGTAGACCATTCCACCACCCTCAGCACACCTCAGACACCAGCACTGGGATCCCAGTTTAATGCCAGGTAAACTGCCTTACTCCTCTAGCCTTCAGTAGGGCAGTTATATGGTGCAGTAGATAGAGCATTGGTCTTGGAATCAGGAGAACAGGAGCTCAAATCCAATCTCAGACTCTTGATACTCATTAGCTATGTGACATGGGGCAAGTCACTAAACCCTGATTGCCTCGAATCCAAGGCCATCTCCTGATTGATATCTGACCACTGGACCCAGATGGTTCTGGAGGAGAAAGTGAGGCTGGTGTCTTAGCACAGCATCCCCTCACTCAAATCCAATCCATGTGCTTGTCATGGCATCACCTCCCTGATGAAATGGTCTTTGAGAAGGAAGAGCAAACATCATCATTAAGCAGCAGCAACCACCCTCCACACCAACCCTTCGGTGAAGCACCAGATGTGGGGGTTCCCCCCCCATAAACCTCAGAGTAATATCAGTGCAGCACCCAGGAAACAGTCAGGTTCTGAAGTCCCATGCACAAGAAGCCTGAGACAATTCCCCTTCTACCTCAGGAACAAAGTCAAAATTAAAAGAAAGGGAAAAGATCAAAACAGATGAGTAAAAATAACAAAAGGAGTCTGACCATAGAAAGTTATTATAATGACAGGGAAGCTTAAGACACAAACTCAGAAGAGAACAACAATATCAAAACGTTTATGGGCAAAACCCCAAACAAAAATGGAAAGTGTTCTCAAGTCCAAAATGAACTTATAGATGAGCTCAAAAAAGAGTTTAAAAATAATGAGAGATAGAAGAAAAATTGGTGAAAGTTATGAGAGTGGTACAAGGGAATTGTAAAAAAAAATGAAACTACTGCTTTAAAAATAAAATTGGTCAAATGGAAAAGTAGGTACAAAAATCCACCAAAGAAAACATCTCCTGGGGTCAGAGATAAGATGGCAGCATGAAAGCAGCATTTCCCAGAAATTCCTTCCCCACCCCACCAAAACTCCAAAAGTCATCAAATTATGATTCTAGCCAAAATTTAGAGTGGCAGAACCCACAAAAAGACTGAGTGATATATTTTCCCAGTGCAAGATAACTTAGAAGTTCCGCAGGAAAAGTGTGTTTCACCAGGAATTGGAGTTGGAAAAATCCCTGATCACCACACAGTACCAGAGCAGCTTTAAGGGGCAGGGAGAGAATACTGCTATACCAGAATGAGTGTGGAGTGAGGAAGCACAGGCCACAGAACCTACAACAAGAATCTGGAGAAATCAGCCTGCACCTCCATATCACAGCCCACAGATGGTAAGGGGGTCAGGGGAGACTGCAGAAATTTCTCTGCTCTCCATCATGGTAAGATTCTGCTGTTTGCCCACACTCAGATCCAGGTTGCAGTTTGGGCTTCCATGCTAAGATAGCTGAGCAGGACTTCTCCTTACAGCTCCAGAGCAGAGGGAAGTGCTGTGTGGTCAAATCCACATCAAAGCACAGACAAGAGAGCAGAAGATCTTGGAGGAATAAAGGTCCCAGTAGGGTATCCCCCCCCCAAAAAAAAAACCCAAAGCCTTGGAAGTGCTGTAAATTAGTCTTGGGCTGAGAAAATGAGTAAACAACAGAAAAAAGAATAATTTGACCATAGAGGATTATTTTAATCCCATGGAAGATTAAAATACATACTCAGATGATGACAAAATCAAAGTTTCCATAGCCAAAACCTCCACAAGAAATAGAAAATGGGCTCAGACTATGGATGAGTTCAAAAAAAAGACTTTGAAAAGCACTTAAGGGAGGCAAAGGAAAAATTGGGAGGAGAAATGAGAGAGATGCAGAAAAATCATGAAAACCAAATCAACAGATTGGTGAAAGGAATACCAAAAAAACTGAAGAAAATAATGTTAAAAATCAGTTTAGGCCTAATGGAAAAGGCAAACCAAAAGGCAAATGAGGACAATGCCTTAAAAACAATTGGCCAGCTGAAAAAGGAGATAATAAAGCTCTCTGAAGAAAATAACTCCTTCTAATGCAGAATGGAACTAAAGGAAGCTGATGACTTTGCAAGAAATCAGGAAGAAATAAAACTCTTCCCAAAAAGCCAAAAATTAGAAGAAAATGTGAAATATCTCATTGGAAAAACAACTGACCTTGAAAACAGATCCAGAAGAAATAATTTAAAAATTATTGGGCTACCTGAAAGCCACAACCAGGAAAAGAGCCTAGACTTCATTTTTCAAGAAATAATACAACAAAATTGCCCTGAGATCCTAGAAGCAGAGGGTAATCACTGATCGCCTCCTGAAAGAGATACCAAAAGAAAAACTTCCAAGAATAATATAGCCAAATTCCAAAACTCCCAGATCAAAGAGAAAATTCTAAAAGCTGCCAGAAACAAACAATTCAACTACTGAGGCTCCACAATCAGGATTACACAGAATCTGGCAGCATCTACATTAAGGGCTCGTAGGGATTGGAATATGATATTCTGGAAGGCAAAAGATCTTGGTTTACAACCGAGAATCAACTTCCCAGCAAAACTGAACATACTTTTTCAGGGGAAAAGATGGACTTTCAATGAAACAGGGGACTTTCAAACTTTCCTATTGAAACAACCAGAGCTGAACAGAAAGTTTGATCTCCAAGTATAGGACTCTGGTGAACCATAGAGGGGGTGGATGAGAAGGAATAATTATGAGGAACTTAATGATATTGAACTGTTTGTATTCTTTCATGGGAAGGAGATATTGATAACTCATATGAACTTTCTCATTTATAAGAACTATTAGAAGTAGCATATATAGACAGGGAACAAGAAGGAGCAGAATATAATGGTATAATATAGTAAAAAATGTAGTCAATGGGGAGGAAGGGAAAGGAGATGAAGAAGAAGCTAAGAAATTTCACATAAGAGTCAATAAAAAGCTCTTTCAATGGAGTGGAAAGGGGGGAAGGCAAGGGGGAATAACTGAGCCTTCATTCTCATTAGAAATGGCTTGGAGAGAAAATAACATACACACGTAATAGGGTGTAGAACTCTATCTTACCCCAGAGAAAATTAGAAGAAAAGGGGGGTGGGGGAGGGAAGGGGGGAAAAGGTGATAGAAGAGAAGGAAGGTTGAGGGAGAGAGTACTCAGATAAAACACACTTTTGGACAGGGCCAGGATAAAAGAAGCAAGAGAATAGAATAAATGAGAGTGGGGAGGAATCGAGTGGAGGGAAATACATCTAGTAATAGCAACTGTGGGGAAAATACTGAAGCAAATTCTCTGGTGGACTTATGATAAAGAAAGCAACTAACCCCAGAGACAAAGCTATTGGAATCTGAACACAGACTGAAGTATCTCTCTCTCTCTCTCTCTCTTTCTCTCTCTCTCTCTCTCTCTCTCTCTCTCTCTCTCTCTCTCTCCTCTCATTATTCTTGAGGTTTCTCATCTTCTTGTGATGGGGAGGAGGGTTTACTCTTATAACAAAATTATTGTAATAATAGTAATAATAAATTAAAGTTCACTTGCAAAACAAAAGAAAAAACATCTCCTTAAAAATACAATTGCACAAATGGAAAAGGAAGTACAAAAGCTGAGGACAAGAACTCAAATTCTAACCTTTAAGTTAGAATTAGGCAAGTGGAAGCTAATGCCTCTTGAGACATCAAGAATAAATTCAAAAGAATGAAAAATTAGAAGAAAAATTATGTAGGAGGAAAAAACAACTGACCTGGAAAATAGATCCAGGAGAGACAATATCAGAATCAAGGAAAGCTGCCTTATATCCTGGAACCAAAAGGCAGATTAGACATTGAAAAAATGCCTCAAGAAAGAGATCCCAAAATAAAACCTCCAAGGAACATTATAGTCAAATTTCAGAGCTGTCATACCAAAGTAAAAATATTGCAAGTGGCCAGAAAGAAACAATTCAAATGTCAGGGCATCACAATTCTAGTTACATAGGATTTAGCAGTTACAATATTAAGGGATCAGAGATCATGAAACATGTTATTCCAAAAGACAAAGTAGCTAAGACTATAATTAAGAATTACTTATCCAATGAAACGAAATATAATGCATCAAGAGAAAAAAATTTGATCCCCAATATTAAGTTGCAAGAGAATAATAAATGAGGGAAAAGGAATTCAATAAAGTTTGGCTTTTTACATCCCTACTTGGGAAGATGATACTTGTAATTCTTAAGAATTGTATTACTAATAGTAGAATTAGAAGGAATATGCATAGCCTGAAGGTATGGATATAGGGTGAAATTGAGGGAATAACATGAAAAATAAATAAAGGATGAGAAAGAGGAGTACAGAGGAAGGGAAAGGTAGAATAGAGTAAATTATTTCACATGAAGAGGTTTAAAAGACCTTTCATAATGGAGGGAAAGATGGTAGAGCTGGGGATGGGCATTACTTGAATTTTACTGTCATCAATATTGGTTCAAAGAGGAAATAATATATAGAATCAATTGAATATAAAAATCTATCTTATCTGATATGGAAGTAAGAGGGAGGGAGATTAAGTAATGAGGAGGAGGGACTGAAGAAGGGAGGGCAGATTAAGAGAAGTTGGAGACAGAAACAAAACTATGTCATGGAGGAAAAATGTAAAAAGGAGAGAGAAGAAAATTAGAATGGAGGAAAATACAAATTTAATAATCATAACTATGAATGTGAATGGAATGAACTCTCCCATAAAAATGAAATTGAATTGCATAGTAAATCAAAAACTAGAATGTTATAATGTGTCATTTGCAAGAAGCATACTTGAAGAAAGACACACTGTAAAGATAAGGAGCTAGAGCTAAAGCCAAAAAAAAAAAAAAAAAAACCAGCAGGGAGAACACTCCTGATTTGAAACTAAGTAAAAGTAAAAATATGTTGCAATCCCCTGTCCAGCAGGGGATCCATTCAACTCAGGAGAGAAAGAGAAGTACCCATACACCCAGGTGGGGCAGAGTCAGTTTACTGAAAACATCAAATAGTTCTTATAGAAGAAAACCACAAAATTAGCATACAGGATAAAAACAATAATGTAACTTTGTAATGGGCAGGAATTAACCCAGCAGAATTAACCCAGTTCGGAAATAGGGCTTATCGAATAGTGAGGCCACAAATGATGCACTTGTGTCATCAAATCAGAGTTCCGTGGAAGCTTTCAACTCAAGGGTCACCATAGCTTAGGTTTTTTTGGTCGTAACTGGCCTCTTGACCCCCAAACTTGCTTGAGCAGCTTCTACATTTCCCTCTTTTCTGTTTACACAACAAGCTCACAATTGCCCAACCTGATGCTCAACCTGGATAACACTATCCAGACCTCTGTTGATACCATGTAAAGTGGTTTTGGCTTCAGAAAAAACTACTTTGAAAAACCTTGATAACAAAAGAGAATCAATTAGAAGACTTCATCATTTAGTTAGTTAGTTAGTTAGTTAGTTAGTTAGTTAGTTAGTTATTTTTGCAAGGCAATGAAGTTAAGTGGCATGCCTAAGGCCATATAGCTAGGTAATAATTAAGTGTTTTAGGCTGGATTTGAACTCAGGTACACACCTGACTCCAGGGCTGGTGCTCTATCCACTGTGACACCTAGCTGCCCCTTATAAGACATAATTGTGTAATACCCTGGGCCCAAAGCCCAAAGGGGGTGGGATGATGAAACCACTCAATTATCTTATTGGCTGTCTTTTCAGGAATCAAGTCGAACTGGAAGGTTTCTCGTATGTCTTTAGCCAACTTCTACAAATCATCAATACCAAAAGATAGTTTTTTAAAATGAGAGACAAACAGATGATCAATATCATAATTATAACAAAGCTGAAATTATTATTTCTATTTCTATAATGCCATGAACCATGTACCAATTACAGGTGGAGAATATAACCAATCATACAATTTCTTGCTCAAATCTGTATATTTTTCCCTAACACAAATTGTTTATTACAGAAGTTTGTAATGCATTAATCAAATTAGATTTTCAGAAAGTCTTTTTTCTGAGCCTTAAATGTTCTATTAACATTTTCTGACAATTCTTCAGTATATTTTGCTTTTATCTTTTCCTTACACATGCTCAAATAATGCAATTGTAACAATTAAAGTTATTTCCCTCTTTTTCTCAGTAATAATTATAAATTCATCTATATTTATATAAATTCATCTATTTCAGAAAAATTATACCTAACTTTTCATCATCTCTTCTTTGATATTTCCAATAGTAACTTTGTTATATCCCAAATAAATTTTCAACTTCCCCTACCAAAATAACTTCAGCCATACTTTTATCTCCATGGTATAGTTGTTACCCATGGAGGGTTTTGCACATAAATCCAATATTCAGTTTCTTTTACAGTCTTCAAATTGTTCGTGATTAATATAGACATCATGAGTTGTATCTGTTGTGCTTTCCTTTCACGTAGTCTATCCTTCCTTCTATTCTTATGCTTTCTTTTTCGATTTCTTAAATGTAAGTTGTTCATTTCCTGTATTACTTGATCATCTTATCTGCATGGCTTGATATTTCCTCCTGACATCCAGACAGTTTCTCCATCTGTGGACAAAAAAAAAAGCAGACCCTCGACCCCAGGTTAGTAATTGATCAAGTCTTTTCCAAAGTCCATTTTTGGTATCCTTCCACATTACTCTATGAGTATTCATAGGGATGTTTATTATGTTATCTACAGTAATTTTGTAACCAAAGTGTTTTTCAGCCAAAGTTTTATTCTTATCATCCAAAGTCAAATAATTAATAAATACAATGCTTTATTTAGGTGTAGTCTGATATCTGTTTTTCCACATTCCTTCTTTTCTGTTTATGTGGGAGCATTTTTAATGAACTATAGGCTTGATCCAATGGATTATAATGAATGCCTGTAATATGCTTTATATTGTAATATAGACAAAATTGTTTAAATGCCATAGAAGTATATCTTGGGCCATTTTCTGTTTTATAAAATTTGATATCCCTACAAAACAATAGAATAAATGATCAATCACATCTAGAGTAGCCTCTGAACTTTGTGCTGTTGTCATTGTATATGAACTAAATGTATCTACAATAACATGAATAGATTTCATTTTTCCAAATTGTGCATAATGAGTCACATCCATCTGCCATAACTCATAAGGAGTCTGGCCTCTAAGATTCTTAAAATAATTTGGAGGGGTAGGTAAATACCCCTTTGTGGACAGGATACTACTATATTCCTAGCTTGCTCTCTGGTGATTTTAAATTCTTTCCTTAGTGAAGAGGCATTCTGATGAAATTTTTATTAGTTTATAAGGAATGGAAGGGTTAATTGATTGGTCCTATGATTACCTTATATATATATATACAGGTAATACAGGATGGGATTTTATATGTTCAATAAAAAAGAAATTGTATCTATTTCTAATAACTTCCAGTAATTCTTTAAAGAGTTGATATAATATTACATCAATGCTATGATTAATAAAGGCTGTTACTATGCATCTAATGACATGATAATCATACTTACTATCTGTAAAAATATTAAGGAGTTGTGGCATTCTCTTTAGACCAATAATATAGCATATAATTTCTTTTGTATAGATGTAAAAGGAGTATATAATTTCTTTTCTATTATTGCAATATGTTTGGACCTCTAGGTTTAGAATAAGGTCCATTTCAGGGAACCCAGAGGGTCATAACTTCTGATATTGACCCTCATTATCTCTACAAAGTAATTAATTATTAATTCTAGGCTTAGATATTATTCATTCTTAACCCATGTGAAACATAAAATTCCCAGGCTGACATTTCATTCTCTTAAAGCAAAAACAACACAAATTCTCTTAAAGTTAACCTTGGGTCTAAATATCTTTTACATGCTAATTTCTTACACATCTCTGTATTATATGCTTATTTTCCTTTTATTCCAAATATACTATTATTTTCAAAAAGAAAATAAGATTCTCTATGAATTTAGTTATATATATATATATATATATATATATATATATATATATATATATAAATTTCAAAAAACCCAATGTAAAATTTTTTGCCAAAGCCAGTGTTACCAGATACATATGTAATTTTTAATAGATATAATTTCATCAACATAAGATGGAAAAACTTTTCACAAACTCTCTGGGCCAAAAAGACCTTGAGAGATATAATCAGTTGGCAAGGATCTCTCTAATTTTCTTATAACAAATCTTAACAAATGTGATGGATTACACTATAATTCATTCATATTTTGTTATTGTGACACAATTAAATTTTCAAATAAAAAGTTGTTCTTATACTTTTACTAATTATACATAATCACATTTTAAATTTAAAGTATATTCACTTTACTCCCTAAAACTTTGCAACAAAAAATTCTTAAGACCAGACGTTTCAAAAAAAATTTTGACTACAAGATTTTCTTAAATTCATATTCAAAATTAGCTTAAATCATTGTTTTTCAAAATATAAAAGTTTGCAAATTCTTTTATCAATTATAAAGCCTGATTTAAAACACATAACTCAGGAGTCTGTGTTAAAGGTTTTGGCAGACTCCCAGACTCTATCAAGGCCATTCTGACATTATCTATTTTAGTATTCCCATTAGGTTTTTTTTTCCTCCTATGACCCTGGAGGAGCCAAAAAAAAATTATAACCAAAAAAATCATTTGTTACAAACCCCTTAATTTAGTTACATGTATTTTCAGATAACTTTATTCACTGGATTACACATTATAGATTTAACCAATTTGAAGAAACAGTTAACATTTACTTAGCAATTACTTTCATATCATAACTTTTCACTTTATGGGGATTATTACTTTTCCAATCAATTCACTGCCAGATATTATAAAAGTGGTGGTTTAATGCAATTTTCAGATTATCACAACCTCAATTTAAACACATATCTCTCTCTATACTTTCTTCTCTTATGACATTGATTTGTAGATTACTTTTCAAAGTTCCCAAAATCCATCTCTTTATACAACATCAAACCTGCTCAGACCTTCTTTCTACAAGTTTGAACCACCTTTCATACTTCACAAAAGGTTAAAAAATACCAGCAGTCTCTATATGTCTTTTCATATTTTCTTGCAACCCTATTTTCTCTATCCAGATCTTTTCAGAATCCATTACTCAAATTGAGCTACTTACATATTCCCTTAATATACTGTTCTATTATTCTTTACCATAAATTCTTTTATCAAGACCAGTCAAGAAAAATAATTTTAAGGACAATTTCAATTTCTAATAGATACCTTATAAGTATAATTTGCCAAATCAGTAAGTAAAACTCTGTTAGACAATCAGATCAGAAAACAAACAATAAAAATAAGACAAATTAATAGAACTCCTTCTTTCCCCAAAAAACAACATGATTTCCAGGAAAATTTCCTGTGAGCCTGAATCATGGGTTTTTGGGAAAAGAAAAAGATCCAATTTTGAAAAGAGAGAAAGGAAAAAGAATTGGTCAATAAGAACACAAAGATTTGACAACAAGTCTGATCATGCAAAGAGAGCTAAGAGCTTTCCTCTATCTGGATTTTTAAAACAAACACATAGAAAACACAAACACAGAATCAGAGCACATTGAACCAGAGAGGCCTCCTATCTCTGGAAGAAACCCCATCTAGTTTTCACAGTAGAGAAAATACATAGAACATTCAATAGATCACAATGCATTTTTCCATAAAATGGTACTAATATTTAACACTTCTGGATTTTAATGAGAATAACTTTTAAGCAAGCAGTCATTTAAAAATTTCTCAGCCTAATTGGAATATCCCCTGTCCCCCTTCTTATTTCAGAGTAAACCAAATAACTTCTTTCTAAGGGGACAAGTCTTAAGTCTTTTCTGGGGCAGGGAATCTTCTGTTCTTAAATCCTCACTTGACCCATAATTTTCTATAATAACTAACATTATCAGAATCCATCTTGATAAAGTCCTGAAGCTATAATATGACAATATCATCTTGGTAAAAGATTAACTATTTAGTTTCCCCTTATTTCTTTTATTTATTTATCTTTGGCATTACTAGTACCCAAATTATATACTTTAGAATTAACCTCTCTTGTCTTTTTGGAATATACTTCCCCAAAACTTTTAAAAATAGCATTTCTTTTTATGATTTCTTTATATAACATATTTGGTAATAGACACTGTCTTTCCTGATCCTTTTAACTCCAAATAAATTTTCTTTTTTAACACTTGTTTATCCAAATCTTCGTGAAGTAATTTTCTCTCTCTGTCTCTCTTGCTAGTAACTCCAAGGTCAAAAGATAAGTGCCAGATTGCAAAAATGGAGAAGCCGCAGAGAGGGAGAAGGAGGGAGGAAAACATTCTGACAGAATTACAGTGAAGAAGCAGGGAAGAGAAAAATTCAACAGCATTTTATCACATTAATATTTAGTTATCTTTTCAATTCAAAGTACCTTCTAAGTTCAATTTCCCCTTTCATTGAGAAGCATGGAGAACATCATAAATAGTCTATAAAAACTTATCTTCATTTTTAAAAATAATTTCTAATCTCTTCTCTTTAGCCAATTTCTTTAAGATATTTATATCTTGTCCTGGCTTTTTTTGTTCCTTGGAGATGTCTTTCCCCATTACACCCCCTATGCCCACTTGGAAAAGAGAGAAAAAGCTGCCACTGCAGAATGGCTCTACCCAAAGCCTTCCCCTCTACCTGATCCTAGGATCCCTCACAGCTTTGTCAGGGGGTTTTCATCTCCTGAAGGATTATCTCAGCCTCCAGATGGCTTCAAGTCCCATGCCTGCCCCATGTTAAGGGAGCCAAGTGTAGTGATCCCCTGACCAGCAGGGGATCCATTCAGCTCAGGAGAGAAAGAGAAACACGCATACACCTGGGTGGGGAATACCAGTAGCATAACTGGCAAAGTCAGTTTATTGAAAACATCAAACAGTTCTTATAGAAGAAAACCACAAAATTAGCATACAGGATAAAAACAATGATGTAACTTTGTAATGGGCAGGAATTAACCCAGCAGGATGTGACCCAGGTCAAGAAGTTTGGAAACAGGATTTATCGAGTAGTGAGGCCAGAAATGACAAGGTTGTGTTATCAAATCAGAGTTCCATGGAAGCTTTCAACTCAAGGGTCACCAGAGTCTAGGTTTTTTGGCCATAACTGGCCTTGAGCAGCCTCTACAAGAATAGACCTAATTAAAAGAGATAAGGAAGGAAACTTCTTACTTGCCATAAACATTAAAGTAATAGCAATATTAAGCATATCATTGTTTGTCCTTTGTTTTGAAGACCACCAAGACATCAGGGAGATGATGCCATGACATTCAAGTGAACTGGATTGGGGGGTGGGGTACTGTGCTAAGTCACCAGCCTCACTTTCTCCTCTGGAGTCATCTGAGTTCAGTGACCAGATAGAAATCTGCATGACTTAAGATCACCCTGGATCAAAGGCAATCAGGGTTAAGTGACTTGCTCAAGGTCTCACAGCCAGTAGGTGCTTGAGGTTGGATTTGAATCAGGTTCTTCTGACTTCAGGACTGGTACACTACCCACTACACCATCTATTTGTCCACTAGAGCACTGTCCTGGAGTCAGAAGAATCTGTATTCAAAGCCTGCCTTGACACTTATTAAACATATATGCATTAAGTGGTATGCATCCAAATTCTTAAAGATGTTAAGTTACAGGTATTATGAAATGTAAAATAGATAATTTTGATTATATCAAAATAAAAAATATTTTGTACAAACAAGGATTAGGAAAAAAAGCAGAAATGGGGCAGCTAGGTGGTGCAGTGGATAGAGCACTGGCCTTGGAGTCAGGAATAACTGAGTTCAAATCCGACCTCAGACACTTAATAATTACCTACCTGTGTGTCTTTGGGCAAGCCACTTAACCCTATTGCCTTGAAAAATCTAAAAAAAAAAGCAGAAAGCTGGAAAAAAAATCCTCATAACATGTGATAGAATTTCTCAAAAATATAGAGAATTGATTCAAATTTATAAGAATATAAATCATCCCCGAATTGATAAATGGATAAAGGTTATGAACAGGTTATTGTCAGATGAAGAAATCAAAGCTGACTATAGGCATATGAAAAATGTTCTAAGTTGCTTTTTGCTTTGCTTTGTGTTTACAAGGCAATGGGGCCCTTTTAAATTATTTTTGATTAGATAATTGCAAATTAAAACAACTCTGAGGTACCTACTCACGTCCATCAGATTGGTTACTATGACGAAAAAGTAAAATGATAAATGTTGAAGAGGATGTGGGGAAATTGGGACACTATTACAGTAGTGGTGGAGTTGTGAACTGATACAATTATTCTGGAGAGCAATTTGAAACTATGCCCAAAGAGCATTTTGAAACTATACCCTCCCTTTAATCTAGCAATTGTACTAGTAGAGGTCATAAAAGCACATGATCTATGTTTGCAATAATATTTATATAGCCATTTTTATGGTAGCAAAATATTAAAAATTGAGGAGATGATCATCAATTGGGAAATGACTGAACAAGCTAAGGTATATGAATGTAATGCAATACTATGGTACAAGATATAATAAACAGACTTGTAAAAACTGATGCAAAATCAAATGAGCAAAACCAAGAAAACATTTTACACAGTATCTGCAACATTGTGTGATGCACTATGAATGAATCAATTTTACTCATCAAAGCAATGATATGAGACAAGAACAGAGGAAGAATGATGAAAAATCCTCAATCAGGTAAAGAATTAATGGACTCAAAGCTTTTTTTCACTTACTTTATTTTTATACTTTTTTCATTTTTTTTCTTTTGATCTGTTTCTTCTTTCACAACAGTGACTTATAGGGAAATACATGATAACACATGTATAACCTATATCAAATTGCCTACCATTTTCAGAAAAAGGAAGAGGAATAAGAAAGAAAATTTTGGAACTCAAAACTTGAAAAAATAAACGTTAAAAATTGTCTTGGCAAGTAAATGGGAAAAAATAAAATATTATTAAAATGAAATGATGAGTAGGATGTTCCCAGAAAAACATGGAAAGACTTACATGAACTGATGCAAAATGAAATGAGCAGAGTTAGGAGAACAACATACACAGTAAAAGCAGTATAAGATGAATTCAATTATGAATAATCAAACTATTCTCAGCAATAAATTGATCCAAGGCAGTTCTGTAGGACTATGATGAAAGGTGCTGTCCATCTTCACAGAGAGAACTAATAGAACTTGAATGGGCATAAAAGATAACTTTTTGCCATCACTTGTACAAAAATATTCATAGCAGCCCTGTTGTTTTGGCAAAGTATTGGAAATCAAATAAATATCCTTCAATTGGGGAATGGCTTAGCAAACTTTGGTATATGTATGTCATGGAACACTATTGTTCTATTAGTAACCGGAAGGGATGGGAATTCAGCGAAGCCTGGAGGGATTTACATGAACTGATGCTGAGCGAGATGAGCAGAACCAGAAAAATACTGTACACCCTAACAGCAACATGGGGGTGATGATCAACCTTAATGGACTTGCTTATTCTAGCAGTGCAACAATCAGGGACAATTTTGAGCTGTCTGCAAAAGAGAATACCATCTGTACCCAGATAAAGAACTGTGGAGTTTGAACAAAGTCCAAGGATTATTTCCTTTAATTTAGGGGAAAAAAACTGATATCTTATTGTCTGATCTTGTTATCTTTTATACTTTATGTTTCTTCCTTAAGGATATGATTTCTCTCTCATCACACTCAATTTGGATCAATGTACAACATGGAAACAAAGTAAAGACCAACAAATTGCTTTCTGTGGGGGTGGGGGAGGGAAGTAAGATTAGGGGGGAAATTGTAAAACTCAAAATAAAATCTTTAATAAAAAGATACTTTTTTCTTTGCTTTACTTTTCTTGAGATTTTTTTTTTGTCTGTGTTTAACCTATGCCAAATTTCTTATTTTCTCAATGATGATGGGAGAGAAGGAAAGGAAGAAGATAATTTGGTAGTCAAAATTTTTTAAGTATTTTTAAAACTGTATTTAGATATAATTGGAAAACATTAAGATTTTTTAAAACATTTACATGGCAATTTTGTTGTATATTTGAAAGGAATAACAAGTTGTGCATAGTAGATTTGTAGTTTCATGTGTAGTAATTTTTTTTATTTTATTATGTTATGGAAATGCTTGTTTTAGTCCATAAATTAAAAATAAAATAAAAAAATCAATTCTTAAATTTAGACCAGAATTTTTTCAGAAATTCATAGATTGCTCAGTCTCTAAAGGACATTGTTGATGGATGAGACAGCTCAAATCCCCAGGGTACAAGCTTTTCAATCCTGGCTCTGAGACCCTACCCAACTAGAAAACTTTACAAATAATTTAATCTCAGGTGAATTCTATCCCATTGTGTTCCACTCTGGCAGGTCTGAGCAGAGGTGGACCTTCTTTTGTCTAGACTGGCCTCTGTGGGAGTAGTCTGGATGAGGATTAAATCTCTTTGTCCAAGAGTGAATAAATAAAAATCATGTCTCCCAGCCTCTCAATAGAATAAGCCCACCTCACATTATAATAATCATTCTTCTCATCAAGAGTTAACCAATCAGAGCTGAAGGCCACTCTCAGAAACATTCTTCAAAGGTTATATAAGTATTGAATGGGTTCCATGAGGGGTTTTTGTCAATCAAGAGTGCCATTAACCCATTTGATTAATTATCCATTAGCAATGATTAATTACTTAGAAAATGTTTCTCTTTTTGTTACATGTGAAAATAAATGCATACATGTATTGGGTGTATATGTGTGTGTGTGTGTGTACTATGTATAGAAAAATATGAGATATGTAAATTTAGCAACATCTCCTCCCAAATGGTGATACAAATTATTTGTGCCCAATCTACTGCAGAATTTTCCAAGCTTGCACTAGTATGATCATACTGCATAGTGATTCCAACACTGTTATGTAATTTTGGTGCTCTTTGAATTCAAAGGATAAACAACAACAATGTAAAGGGGTATATGTGTGTGTGTCTGTGTCTGTACAAATGTATAGATATGGCTATATTTATATCTATATATGTATATGTGTGTACATGTGTGTTTGTAATGCTATGAATTCTGAAGAGATAAGAAAATTTATCTCCAACTGAGAGGGGTGACAGACAAGTTTTGAAAAACGTATAAATATGAGGTGATACTTGATATAAGCCTTGAAAAACTTGCAGGATTTCAATAGGAGAAAATGATGTATAGGAGGAAAGGGAAACATTCCAGAAAGAAGCCAAAGAATGGAGGTCAGAGTGAATGCCTTGTCTTCAGAAAATATTACTTTACTTTGGTTGTAGAATTAAGTATCTGAAATGAAATTTTATGATGTGATATTGGAAATGTAAGCTGAAATGTTGTAGAGGACCTTGGATTCTAGACTCAGTAACTTAAACTTTATTTGTCAGGGAATAAGCAACCACTGAAGTTTTTAAGTAGAGCAATGATATAACTAGCTAGTGAAAAACTAGAGGCTATTTCTATCTTGAAAGTAATAAGGACCTAAGTTAGTTAACCCAAACAGAAATGAAGGAATTACCTTGAAGATTCTTTTTTTTTACTTCCTTCTTCCATCATTATGAAAGAGCATAAATTCCTGAGAGCAGGAGAATCATAGATTTAAACTAGAAAAGACCTAAGAAGACATCAAGTCCAACTATCTTTTTTTAATCTTTGAGAAGCTGGCATCCCAAAACGTTAAGTGATTTCCCCCAGACAACATATGCATATTATAACCAACAAAGCTAGAATTTGAATCCAAATACTATTATTTTTCAGTCATGTCTGGCTCTTCATGACCCCATTAGGTGTTTTCTTGGCAAGAATACTAGAGTGCTTTGCCATTTCCATCTCCAGCTCCTTTTACAGCTAAGGAAACTGAGAAAAACAGAGTTAAGTGACTTACCCAGGGCCACATACCTAGGAAGGAGACCAGCTATTTGACCTCAGAAAGATGAGCCTTCCTGACTCCAAGCTCAACATTCTATCTACCTAGTTGCCATCTGAATCCAGGTATACTGATTCTAAATCCAGTATACTTTGGATTTCATGACATACCATTTGTTTATAAAAGGTAGAAGAAGCCCAATAAAAATCTTAGCTCTCTGCAAGACTGAGTTTGCATTCTGATCACATCCTCTTAAAATGGCAGCTTTAATATTGTTGCCTGGAATTAGTTGAGCTCTTTTCCATCCTGTCAAGTTGATGGTGAGGCTTTCTTAGGAAAATTGTGGTGAATGTTTCTTGTCCTTTTGAGATAGCTCCCACCATCTGCTACCACTTACGCACTTGGCTCTCACCCCAGGGATCATTTGAGATATAATTGAAAGTCTCCTAACTTGACATGAAGAGGATTTATTTTTAGTTCTTGATTCTTGAAACGCATTGACTGACTCATGGGGTGACATGAGTAATGCTGATATCCTCATTAGTCCTTGGGGTCATGAGCTCTTTGTGACTGAAGTTTGATGATCTGTAAAGTGAATATTATCACCAATCCTCCCCTCATATCCTGTCATATGCAGAATTAGGAAGGAAGAAGATTGTGATTGCTTTCCAAGGAACTGAATTTCTGAAGGAAAAGAGCAATGTTCAATTTGCTCCTCTGGTAAGATAGGTTTGCCTAACATTCTTTCTAGAAAAAAAGACATTTGAACAAAGAATCTTAATATTATAGAAGGTTAGAACTAGATATGGACATTAGAGATCATCTGATCCAAATTCCTAGGTCATGCAATGAATGGAATGAAAGCCTGAAGTCTGGAAAACCTGATTTCAAATCTGGTTTACTATCTCTGTGATCCTAGGCAAGTCATTACCCCTTTTCCTCATCTGTAAGATGAATTGAAGAAGGAAATGCAAACCACTCCAGTATCTCTGATGTGAAAACCCTTGTAAGGTACAAAAAAAAGTCAGATAGGACTGAAAAACAACAATTATGCAAATTCTCTATTTTTATACTAAAGTTATACCCCATGAAGGCTAAATGAAAAAAAGTCACATAGCTAATAAACAATTTAGCTGGGACTTGAACCAATGTCTTCTGATTCTGAGCCCTGTGTTTTTTTCCCCTATTATTACCAGTAAAAAATAGCTAACATTTATAAAGTGCTTTTAAGGTTTGAAAATGCTTTACAAATATTCTTCAGACATCTCCCTTTATTCTAACAACTATCTTGGGGAAAGGGAGAGGATTAAGTGGTCTTGTTATTCCCATTTTACAGATAAGAAAACTAAAGCAAAGGTTGAATTATGTCTCCAAGAAAGAAAACCCCCCAAAAGAAAACATATATCTGAAACCTTAAGGATCTCCAATAGGTATTCTTAAACTTGAATTATGATCCCTTCAGGCATTAATTATTTCAGAAAACTTCATTTAACCAGAACCTAGTTGATTAGAATTGTCGATTTATGAGATACTTTTCCTCCTATAGCACTCCATTTTTATGATAAATGTACAATTTATTAGAAAATTATTTTATTTGACATTCAAGACCTCCCACTATTGTTAACTACCTTTTCAGTTGTTCCAGGTAAATTGAACTAGTCTTTTCCCACATACTTCTCCTTATCTCTCCCTATCTAATTAGGCCTGGGTTTTTCTGCTTCTGTGTCTTTGTTTATAATGTTACAGGTGCCTAGCAATCCATCCTTTCCTTCTTCAATAATACCTTCAATACTTTAAAAATCCACCTCAGAAGTCTCTGTGAAGCACTTCTTGCTTCTATCCTTTCTTCCTATGAAGACATTATTAGACACATTTATTTTTATTAAGATCTGCCCCTTTGGAAATCACAAACATTTTGGTATCTAAGCACTTGCTTAATATTGAATTGATCATACTTGTTATTGTCCTTTTCTCTGTGTCAACTGGACTATAAACTCCATGAGGGCAAGTAAGTTTTAATCAAATTTAGCTTTCCTAGTGCTAGTGGAACACACTGCACATAGCAGAAAACTAAGTGGATATCTGAATGAATGAATAAATGAATGAGCAAAAATAAAAAATGAACAAATAAATAAGAAAACAAGTTCATTTCTGAAGCTTCTGAAAAGACACTTCCAAGGGATATGTGTGTCCAAAAAAGACTTCAATCCTATCTCTAAAAGATAATACTTTTTATCTTCAGTCTATACAGTGAAAATGGTGAACTTGAACATCTTCAGACATCAAAAAAAGATTTAGCATGTTCACCATACTCTTTTTTACAAGATCAAAAAAAAGTGCATTTTAGAAAAGCTTAAGACAAGGGTTGAACTAATAAAAATTCCTCAAAAAAAGCAGAAAATCACTTGAAGGTTTCTTAATTAATGAGTATTCTTGATTATAGAAGTTTTATGAGAAATTCAACATATAAGGAAATGTGGGGTGATATTGGGTCTTACTCATGGTCAACACTTGATAAATATTTTAGAATTTTAAAGTTACCTCAGTTTCTTCATCTATAAAATGCAGGGGTTGGACTAGATGCCATCTAAATCACTAAATTTAGTGACCTTCAGTCACTAAATCTATGATCCTAAGAATCAATGTCATATAAGTCATATAAGCCAATATAATTATTATTGAAGCATCATAGTCCCATAGAAATAGCCTTGGCTTTAATGTCAAAAGACCTAACTTCAAATCCCTATTTTTTATTCTAACATTTTCTGTGAAATTTGCAAAGTCACTTAATTTCTCTGAGTCTCATTTCCTCACCTGTAAAAGGAGAGTTGGACTAAATTGCCTTTGTGGTTCCTCCACCTGAATAATTTTATGATCAGTGATTCTATCAATCAATAACAATGATTAATTAAGCACATATGTCAGAACTGTGCTAAGTGCTAGATACAGAGGCAAAAGTGAAACATTGCCTGATTTCAAGGATCTTATATTCTAATGAGAGAAACAACATCCATAAGGATGGAGATGTGGACAAGGATTAGACCTTTGATTTAATTCACTTAGAAGTCTCATTCTTGCCCCTCAATGAGGAACCTTCTTCTATCAATACCTCCTATTCAAATTATAATCTTAGAGAATTGTCTAGAGAACTAAAACATTAAAGACAAACCTGGGTCACACAGTCAATAGTTTTTAAAGAAAGGAATTTAGCTAAAGTCTTCTTGGATCTGCAGATAATCCTTTATCCACTATGCTATACTGCTTCTCAATACATATAAAATGGAGGTAGTTTGGAAGGAAAGATACCAGCAGTTGGGTGAAAATTCTATAAAGAAAGAGGCACTTTAAAGAGGCAAATGAAACCAGGTATTTCAAGGTAGAGGTGAGAATTGAATGCATTCCAGGCATGTTCAGCTAGTCTAATGGTCTAGAGATGGGATATAGAGTATCATGAGTGCAGAGCTGTAAGTAAGCCAGTATGGTAGAGAGAGATGAAGTATATAAGAAAACTGGAAAGGTAAGAAGAGACCCGATTGTCAAGAAATTGAAATGTCAAATAGATTTTATATCTGGTCTTAGAGATGATAGAAAGGTCCTGGAGTTTATTGAGGTAACATGTGGTGTACATGATATGACAAGACCTGATCTTTAGGAAGATCACTTTGGTGGGGTGTGTGGATGAAGGATGGAGGTAATCTATTGCTAAGAGAAAAAGCATGAAAATTTGAAGTGTGATGATGGCCACGTCATATAAGTGGAAAGGAAGGAACACATGTAAAGATGGTACCTAGATGGAGATGACAATATTAGGCATACAATTGAATATGTAAAGTTAGTGAGAATGCAGGGTCAAGGATAACACCAATGTTGTGAAACTGAGGGTCTACAAGATTAGTGATGCTCTGAATAGGAATTGGGAATTTGGAAGAGGGGAGGGTTTGGGAAAAAAAGAGAAGTTCTGTTTTGGACATATTGAGATTCAAGTGCCTTCAGGGATATTCAGTTGGATATGTGCAATAGACAATTCATTCATCAGTTAGGACTAGAACTCAGAGAAAGGCTAGAACTATTTGTGTGTGTTTGTGTATAGTCAACATTTATATTTACACATAAGTGTGTGTATATATATATAAGTATATATACATATATATTTGATGTATATAAATGTAGATATACAGAGAGAGAGAGGAATGAGAAATAGGAAATGAAAGAGATCTGGAGGTCATTTGTGTAGAAATAGTATTTGAAAGCATGAAAGTTGATTAGATTATAAAGAGAGAGTATATAGAGAAAAAATAATTTTTTTATATAACCCAGGACAGAACTTTGGATTATACCCAAATTTACCAGGCATGAATAATGAATAGCAAAATATTGTGAAAGAGAGGTGGTCAGTCATGTGGGAGGATAGCCTGAAGTGAACAGTATCATAAAAGTCAGAGTGGAAGAGAAAGTATCAAGGAGGAGAGGATGCTATGGCCAATAATGTCAAAGGTGTTCAAAGGGGCTGAGAAAGGGTTTCCTTCTAAAGAACCTGCTCAGGGTATACCAAATATTAACTAATCAACAGAAATATCTGACCAAGATCAATTGAAAAGTGTGCTATTTAGTCTGGAAAAGAGAAGTTTTAGGAAGAATTTTATCACTTTCTTCAAACACATGAAAGGGCTGTCATATGATATTCTGATTAGCTTCCAAGGGCATGACAAAGTACATATTGATAAAAGGTACATTTCAAGCTCAATCAACCAGCATTTATTAAGCACCTACTATATGAAAAATAATCTTCCAACAGCTAGACTTCTTGAGAAAAAAGACTTCATTGTTCTCAATGCCTCCCTTAGTTATCCCCAAGAATTCATTTAATAAATATTTATTGACATTTTTGACATTGAATTAGGACTTCACTAAAAAAAGTGAGCTGATTTAAGAGAAAGTGAATTCTCCAACAATGACATATTAAAAAGACAGGCATGAATCTACCTTGTTATCACCAATCCATCACCAGAAACTATACATTGGCACATTGCCTAGGACTGTACAAGCTCTAAGATATTGTATTGCCTTACTGATACAATAGAGGAAACCAAAGACCAAAATACTCCTACATCATTCATACTAACACCAGAAGTCCTGTTTCCTATTAGATCATGCCATGGGGTAAAATATTTCTGGAAAAGGCAAGTGAGAGAGATGTCTTTGCACAACATGCCCTTTACAATAATAAACATAATGCGCAAGTCATGACACTATTAACCTGGTTGACGAGGTCTTTTTTTGAAATCAAAGGACAACTATTATTTGATAACATCTTCTTAAAGGTTATTTATAAATAGAATTCACCCTTAAGATAAAAGTTGAATTAAATGTCTTCTCACATACCTTCTGAGATTCTATGATTTTTACTGTTTTTCCAAGACCTAATTATAATAAAATCATAACACAAAGTCAAAATATCCCAATTATGTCAGGCGTTGGAGTAAAATTTATCTTTCTTCCATCACTGATAAAGGTTAACTTTCAACTATAAAAAGCAAGGGTGCAAGGAATTTGGAGTTACTTAAAAAATTTTGTTTCCCAATAAATTACAAGTAGTTGACATATTTATTAAAGCAGGTATCTTTTTTATTATTCATTCATTCAAACTAATTAATTTGAATTTCTCTGAAGATGTTTTATAATTCAGGCTTTTAGGCAATTGTCACTTTCGGTAGGTCTGCCTGACATAAATTTGACTCCTTATAAAGAGCTGCAGGGCTTTCCCATCCTTCTTCCCTCCTCTTTCTCTTTTCCCTCTCCCCCTGCCCAAGGCTGAAACAGGGATAGTACAATAGCACTGAAACTCCAACTGTGAAGACCCCAGACACTGAAGCTACTTGCCTCTTGGAACTGTGGAGTATAGATCTGCAGAAAAAGAGATTTGTTGATCAGTACAAATAAGTGAGAATTACCTATATAGGTTCAAAACAAGTTGGGGAAACCCTGAAATGATATATTTCCTACCTACTGCAAGTCAACATGTTCCTTTGAATAGTATCTGTGTTAGGGAAATATTACCTTATATTGAGCATGGACTTTCTGTTTTGAAAAAAAAAATTCTGTTGCAATTAGGGAGCTTCCATCTTAGCAAAAAATAAACTAGTATGAGATTCAGGTTAATTGCTGTCACAAACACCTGGGCTTGTTGACACGGTTTCTATTTTGGTAAGCTATACTTGAGACAGACATTCCTGCCAAAAATTAGTCTGTAATGAAGATGATTAAAATAAACACTGACAGAAAAGAAGCAAAGATTTCCTGATTCAGATGGGGCCTTAGATATTACCTGAGTTGTTTTTTTTTCACAGAATCATAAAATGTTAAGTATTATCTAGTCCATCCTCATTATTTCTTAGAAACCCTGAGGGGTTAAAGAAGGGCTTCTGAAATAAGAGAAAGAATATCAAACTGAAAGTTAAGATGATTTTAAGTCAAGATCTCACAACTTACCAGGATATGATCCTCAGCAAGTAATTTCATTTTTTTTTTTGAGTCTATTGATTCATCTGCCCTGGTGTAGTGGAAAGAGTACTAGACTCTGAGCTGGACAAGACTTGGGTTCAAATCCTGACTCTTACACACTTAACTTAACTGTGGGACCATGAGCAGGTTACTTTATTTCAGTGATCCTTATTTTCTGTATATTTTAAATATTGGTAATGACATCTGTGGTATCAACCTCAGAGATTTGTGGCTAAAAGGAAATAGATAACATTAAGGTACACAAAAGTTTAAGTGAACAGCATACTCCAATGATGATTTGCACAGGCTCAGAGTTAGTGACAGATTTATAACAAAAAACTAATTCATCATTTTCTCCTTTCTTAGATGAGTCAAAGCTTCTAGATCTGAGTAGGACATCATTTCTACCCAGGAACTCCAACTAACCTCTAACCAACCACTTTTAGAGAGTTTGAGATGATCCCAAATCCAGCATAATCTGTTTGGCCTACCCAAACAAAAAACTGCAGATTGACAGCAAAGATGTCTGAATTGGGTCTGGCCTTCAGTCATCATACCATCAACCAGCATGGAGATAAAGGTAGTGTCTTCTCCATCCTCCATTTCACTCTCATTCTCAATCTCCTAGCAAAGCAGCAAATCTAGCTGATGGGAGACATCTATCCTGGAAACTATTTCCACTGCTGTTAGCTATAGAAATGATAACCAAAACCATGACTGATAATTAGAGATGCTTTAAAATGATATGCTTATTTTCAAAGCCAAGCACCCCTGTCAGGATGTTTAATAGTCCTATTAATGTTAAAGCAGGATTTTTTTCCTTTTCAGAAAAAAAGGACCTAATCGGATTCATCTGTACTATTTTTTGGCTAGAAGAACTCACAGCAGTAAGCTCATTGCAATCGTGTATGAAGGCACATCTGTTTCTTTTCGTATATGTTCAACATAAAACAGCAAGTGATGTCACTGGTGATCAGTGATCCAGTGTAAATTGCTTCCTTCTAATTGAAAAGTATCATGTCCGCACTCTGTACATTCCAGTGAGTATTTTCCTTTGTTACAGATGGTAAGGATTTCATGGGACCCCTTTTCAGCTAAAGTAATGGATGTTTTGCAGAGGATATAAGATGCCCACTATAGTGCTTATAGTTAAGTTTATTAACTACAAGAATGATGATCTCAACTTTGTTTTCCCTAAGGATTTAGGGAAATGACAAACTATAATTTCACATCTCTCATATGTATTCTACTAGATTAAATACTTGAGAGTCAGTATGATATAAAAGGATAGGTGCTGTATTTAAAGTCAGACCTGGGTTTGAATCTTCTGCTACTTAAAAAATAGTGATGTTTCCTTAAATATTAAGGTGGTTCAGGATGAAGTTTTGGTGCAGGGTTTGAGGTAAGAGCAAGAATGGGCAAGAAAGAACCAGAATGCTTATTCTCTTACTTTTGCTTGCATTTCTGATCTAAAAATCTTGTTTCAACACACACTAGCTATGTGATCTTGAGAAAATCATTTAACTTCTATGGTTATTTGATCAGGATGGACTAAATGAACTCCTAGGTCTCTTCTAATTCCACATCCCATAATAATATTAAACTTTCTTTATTACATAGAAAAAATGTGTATTTTGTAATCAGTGCTAGTTAAGTATGCACATATTGGGGTTGCTACTAAGTTCCATAAACAACTAAGTGAAGCAGTGGATGAAACACTGGCTTGGAAATCAGGAAGACTCTTGTTCCTGAGTTCAGATCTGACTTCAGACCCTTACTAAGTGCATGACCTAGGTAAGTCACTTAACCCTCTTTACCTCAGTTTCCTCATCTGTAAAATGAGCTGGTGAAGGAAATGGTTAACCAATGTAATTAATATCTTTATGAAATAAACAAATGAGGTTATGAGGAAATGGAAATGATTGAACAACAAAAATTAAATGTCATACTGGAATGTCCCAAGTTTTGATGATCATGAATACTTTTTAAAAGTAATTTCATGTATTTGCATTACACATTACTAGATATGCGTAGGTAATCAGCTATATGATGAGAACAGAAGAATCTTGAAAAAAATCTTTTTCCAAAATTCTCTATCGCCTTTTTTGGCAAAATGCCTGAAATTTTCATCATTACTCTTATTCTATTCAGGGAAAGCATATATCTAAAAAGTTTAAAGTACAGACTATTACCTGGGAACACAGGAATTCATTGATCAGATTAACTACTTGTGCTCTGGCTATGTCCCAGGGATCAAGACCCAGGTCAAGTAAAGTTTATGATATGCTGTTATATATGCAGGCATGTATCTATTTGGAATTTATATTGGTATATGCTGTAAGATTTTAGTAGAAACCTGATTTCTTTCAGTCTGCTTTCTAATTTTCCCCATCTGTTTGTATTGGTGAGGCCTTACTCCAATAGCTCAAGGGCTTTTTCAAAAGCTAATGTTTGTCAGAGAGTTATGGTCTAGAGAAAGTTCAGCATAGTGAATAAATCTGACATGGGAAGCACATGAGGACCCTGACTAGAAGTAGATTGCCCAGAAGATAGGATGCAAAGGGAGGTAGTTACCATACCAAAGAGAACCAGATTTGAATTCAGAGGAACTTGGCTGCCATCCTGTGCAACTGTTACTCTGGATTTCTGTGATTAGATAAAACTGCCTTGAGAGTCTAGCTCCTGTGTAAGAAAAGGAAAAAAGTGGTGATCCAGAAGAGTGGGAAGGAGGGTTCAAAGTGAGAAGCATTCAACAAAGATCCTAGGTGTGGCTGTGTTGACAATTGTGTTGCCTTAACAATTGGTTATTACAGACAAGGTATGGCCTTTTATCCTCTCTTCTCATTTGGTTCCACTACTCTAAAATATGATGGACAAAATGTGAGGGAACCACTGGGTAAATGTTTACGAAGCATGCTACCTACCCACCTCTGAACAGAAAGGGGATGGACCTAAGATGAAGGAGATACATCATGGACGTGGTCAATGTCAGAATTAGCTTTGTTTGACTATGCATAATTGTTTTAAAAAAAAGGTTTTGTTTTTCTTTATTTTTTTAATGAAGGAGAGAGTGAAAGAGAAAAAAATAAATGCTTATTAATTAAAACTAAAACATTTTTTAATTGTAGACTTTAAAGACTTAGAGGAGAAAGGACCAAATTTCTATCAAAAAAACAAAGGCTTAGGCACAAACAAGAAACTTTATAGAGGTCTGATTTAGGAAAGAAAAGTTTCTAATGCAGATGTCTTCTATGCAGGGGATGGTGCATGGTAAGGATTCTGGGAGGAGCTCCGGACTTGGACTCAGAAGACCTGAGACTGATCTCTGGTGCTGCCACTTGCTATCTACATGATGTAAAGGTAAAACACTTCTCTGAGCCTCAGAAAATAAAATGTTTGAATTATAGTCCATTCCAACATTAGGCAATTCTATGATTCTGTAAATTTGATTCCCAGGCATCTTGCATTCTGAATCTGTGGAGAGGGAAGGAAATTCATGCATTTAAGAAAATGAGTAAAATTTGAAAGGCAAGACAGAATGACTAACTTTGTTATTGTAAAGTCAGTGATTCTCTAGCAATAAATAAACCAGTGATGGGGCAAAGAGAAAATGATGAGGCCTTTCAGCTGATATACTTTGCTATTGGGGAAAACATGAGATATCTATGGCCTTCTCCATTCCAGCTCCTTTTTCTGTCTTGGTAAATAAATGTAATTTGAAGGTAGCATTGAGAAAACATTAAGCTGGTTCAAGATGTGGTCTGGGAAAAGGGTTTGGGGCAGGAGCAAGGATGGGCAAGAAAGAACCAGAAAGTTTTTTCCCTATAACTTTTTTCTTGAATTTATGATCTAGAAATCTTGGTTCAACAAATTCAAAGGATTTAGAAAAAAAAATAAAATAGATGAAAATAAGCTCCCATACCAGGATCCTACAGGTTCAAAGAAAAAGTAGCCCTTGACTTTGGGAACTTTTTCCCAGCAGAGATCATCCTTGATTTCTATGATCCATACCTCTTATCAATCGAAGAAAGACAGGCTGTTGTGACTGTAAACACATCCAGAATGTCTCTTACATTTTTTCCTTTCAAATGCTACTATATTTTTCCAATTTCTAAGACTCAGTAGTATTAACAAAAATTATAAAAATCATGATATGATAACATTAAATGTTATCATGCTGTTATTCAAATGACCTCCAAATGTTCCATAATCTGATGTAGGGAATAATTCTAGGTTCCCAAATACCTTTACAACAATTATAGTATCCAAATATTAAATGCCACTGGTAGATTTCAAAACAATAACAACTTACATATGTTTATATTACATTCAAAACAATATTGTTATTGTTACTCAATAAAAACATATATACACATGTACATATGTACATAAATATGAGCTTGAGACTCCCTTGGTTACCCTCAATCTGGTATAGCCCGCCTGACAAAAGGTGTAGCCACTATGCATGCCACAGCTTCTTGGAGGCACAGGTGAGAGTTAGGTGGCTCAGGTGGACATCAAAGGTGGAAAGCAGCCCCCACACCAAGGTTACTATTCTTCTTTGAATATTCCCTACACCCCTTGGTATCTACCCCCAGCATGTGAAGTGGAATGGGGCAGAGGAGAACAATTCATTCCAACCACCGTGAAGCCAGCTGGAGCAAATACTGTGGAGCAATTAGAGCTTGGTAGGACATCAAAGACACAAAGGTCATTCACTGCATCTAGAGACATCAGCAGTTGTCGATTCTGTCTTGCTATGCTGGATCATAATGACTTTGGAAGAGAGAGTGAGGTGGTTGACTTCATGCAGCTCCTCCTCACTTAAATCCAATTTACACACAACAAAAGACATCACTCATAACCATTCCTCAAACTTCTGGGGTGACAGGAGAGTGATAAAGTAGCAGGTGCAGATACACTGGGAACTGTAGTCACAATACAAGCAATCCAGGTCATAGGATCATTTCCCCATTGAAAGTAGCAGTGGGATTCCACCGCCCCCTGGGTGAGTGAGCAGCCCTTTTAAGGATCTCACTTCTCACCTCCTGTTGCAAGGAAGGGGCTAGAAAATGTACTCTAAAAAGTACCCAACCCTAGCCTGATTACCGTGGTAGACAGGGATCCCACAGTGGGGACAAGACACACAAAAAGAAAAATCTACAAAAACTTCTTCAAAGATTTCACTCAGCATTGGTGGATAGAATGTGAGCACCCTTATAGACAACACAAGATCCAATAGACCTGATAGACAACCAGCTCTTGTTTCAGGAGAACTCAGCGTATTATATACAAATTCAATATCATATCCAAATAGCAGTCCTGAGTGAAACAAAGCAGGCAAAAGAAGGCCAGGTTACTGTAATTAGAGCTGTTGCATCTCAACTAGTTAGTGCTGTTGGATTCACATTGATTAACAATAGGAACATGATCCTAGAGAGATTGGGCTGAACACTTTCATAGTGTTCTTAAAAGACCATCATTAATCAATGCAGAAGTTATTGACCATTTATCTCAAGTTGAAGTCCATCAGTCCCAGCTGAAATTCCAACTGAGCCATTTAGGCTCCTTTCAAGCGGCAAAGCACCAGGAGCTGTTTCTATTCCAGCTGAGATCTACAAGGTGGAGGGTCCATTGCTCATTCAAAAACTGACTGAAATTTTCCAAGTTATGTGGCATGAAGAAGTTATCCCCACGAATTCAAGGATGCCTCCATTGTCCATCTCTATAAAGTTCAAGGAAATAGATTGTCCTGTGACAATACGGGGGTATTTCTTTTAGTCAGGAACCCAGATTTCAAATCAAAAGTTTGTCAGGTGGACTTTTATTTAAAGCAAAGGAAGTATGAACCTCTTAGTGAATATTTCCATCAGGCTTTATAATCTGATGTATTACCATTCTCCATTCAAAGGCTTTTTCTAATTAGTGAATAATATGAGTCATTAAAGTGAAAGCAGCTTCTCTCCTGGGCTATGCTGGATAAATATGGATAAATTTTTCTTCTCTAACTCTCCTTTATTAATATTTTCTGATATTCTTTATCAGTCACCAAAGCTTCTATTATGGCAATATTTTCTCATGATAAATGCTATAGTTTCTAGGTTTTCCCAATCCCTCCTCCCACTTGAATCTATATGGGAACCCCTCTGAGATCAGAATCTACCTAAAACCACATTCACAAATCCTCACTGATATTTTTCTTTTGCAGATATATTAATCAAAGCAGGAGACATTAATTAAATAGCATGACAAAATTAGTGACACAAATAAATTATTATTCCATTATGGTACTTTTGCATCATATGAAGACATTTTTACTGAGGAATGAAAATTGTAGGTGACCCAAGGGACAATGGATATATGAATGATAAATGCAAGTAAGTTGTGATATATTTCCACTAATAACCCATGCTCAAGAAATCACGAAAGAGATATTATTAAGGAAATATGTGCATGTAAGAAATAGGTAGGTCATGTAGGGAATGAGAAATAACATTTGAACAGTTCAAGTGCTCTTTTGGTACTCTAAACATGTCTTTAAAAAACCTAGAATAGAATGTGTCATGGATTCCTTTGATGATCTGGTGAAGTCTGTGGACTCTTCTCAGAACAATGATCTGGAATACTATTTTGCTAAAGGAATTATGAGCAGGCAGATTTCAGAAAAACCTAGAAAAACTTACATGAACTGTTGCTGAGTAAAATGAGCTGACCCAGAAGAACATGTACACAGGAACAGCAATATTACGTGATGATAAACTATGATTGATTTAATGCTTCTCAGCAATAAAATGATACAAGACAATTCCAAAAGACTCATGATGGAAAATACTATCCACAACCAGAGAAAGAATTATGGAGTCTAAATGTAGATCAAAGCATTCTATTTTCACTTTTTGGGTTTCGTTTTATTTTTTTTTTCCTTCTCATGGTTTTCCCCTTTTGTTCTGATTCTTTCGCAACATGACTAATGTAGAAATATGTTTAACATGATTAAACAAATAATTGGGAATGGGAGAGGAAAGAAGGGCTGGAGAAAAATTTGGAACTCAAAATGTTATAAAATGAATGTAGAAAGCTATCTTTACAAATAATTAGAAAAATAAAATACTATTATGTTAAGTCAAAAATAAAAATGAATAAATACATAAACTCCCTAAATACATGAAGCATAAGATTACAAATGAAACCAGTTATATTAAAACACAAGTATCAAAATATTTTAAAATAAGATAAAAAATACCAGGTAAAGGACCCCAGATCTCGATGAAGGCCTCCAGCACCATACACAAGAGTCACATAAAATGTTTAGACACAGATGCATTGCTCTCTGTACAAAGGAGTAAAATGTCCACATCAGTGAGAGATCACAGATTTATTGAAGTATTAAAGCAAACACTTGCTTTTTAAAAAAAAAATTTGGTTATACATCAAAAGGATAAAGATCGATAGCAGCTTTTCTGAAGAGATCCTGGAAGTTTTACTAGATATAAAAATAAGACAGTCATTTCTGTGAAAAGTCTTGGAAATTTTAGTGAACTGAAAGTTCAATATAAGTCAATAGTGACACTGCAGGGTCAGAAAAGTGAATGCAACATTAAAAGAAACATTGGGTTGAGAACTAAGGAAGCATAGCCTGTGTTTGTCAGACCATATTGGAGCACCATATTCAGTTCTGAACTCCTCTGCATTTTAGTGAAGAGCTTGATAAGCTAGAGCTTGTCTCCATGATAGTGATCAGGATAATGAGAGGTCTAGGAACCAAGTCTATGAGGAATAATTGAAGATTTGAGGACACTTAGCCTGAAGTTAAGATTTAAAGGGAAAGAGATAATAGATCTGTCTCCAAATGGAATGTATCTTATTTTCCATAATCTGGGACTAAGAGGAAAGAACTATGAATTGCAGAAAGGCAAATTCTGTTGTGATAGAAGGAAAACTTTTTAGCAAATGGAAATATTCAAAAATGGATTTTACTGCATGGGAAGAGTGAGTTACCTTTCATTAAGCTTTCAAGGGAAGACAATGATTATTTTCTAGGATATCATAAAGAGGACTTCAGTTCAGTGTTGTTTATATTGCATGGCTTTTAACATCACTTCCAAGTCTAATAGTAAGTAAATTTAAGAAACTTCTTCAAGTGGCACCATCCCAAAATGGAAGTAGTTGCTAATTCCTCCTAAGGAAGACCTTTGAAAAATGGCAATTGGCATATCTAAAATAACAGTAATAATAAATGGGAGAGATGAAATGTTTATGAAACACCTCTCCATGGAGTGCAGCAAGGGTCAGACTGACATAAAATACATTTTGACTAGAACAGCTGGATGTTTAGTGAAGCACTTCATTTACATCCCTGATGTAAAAACAAGAGAGACCCAGCCCTCAAAGCCAAGGAACTCCATTTGATGAGATCAAATATGAGCAAACTGCTCTGATTAGCAAGGAGGTGGTTTTTTTTTTTTGGTATTTTGCATTTTTGTTATGTTTTCTTATGTATCTTGTTATCCTTAAAATATGAATGTAGTTCCTAAAATTTAATAATACTTTTTGTATATATGTACTAATTCTCCACAAGTTTTTATTCATTTTTGGTACAAAGGAAACATTTTTGGATGGCAAATTCCTAGCATTTTAGAGCTGGAGAGATTTTTTTATGGAGTGTTTAATTTAGCTTTCTATTTTACAGATAAAGAAACTAAAGCATGGGAAGTTAAATTATTTACCTGAGGTCTGACATCAATTAGTTAGTGGAAATTGTGGAGAAAAGACCCCAGATCTCCTTTTATTTGCAATCTAGTACAATTTATACTTTGTCTAGATGCCTCCCATTTTTACTGATTAATAAGTCCTGAAATAAAGTCCATCTAAGAAATGATACCCTACTTAGTGCATACATTTATTTTGTTTTTTCTAGTTTTCAGAATTAAAAAAAAAGGGACCTTGTTTAAAACTCTTTGGTCCTGTACAATTTTAACACTGTTATCAATGACTTCGATAAAGGTAGAAGACATTCTCATCAAAACTTCCAAAGTTGAGAGGATAATTAACATACTGGACAATAGGATAATGATCCAAAAATTTTTTGACAGGGAAGAGTATAATCTTGAATTGAGTAAGATGAAATTTAATAGTCACAGACATAAAGTTTTACATGAGGACTCAAAACATTAACTTCACAAGTATAAAATGAGAGGCATTGTTGTTCTGAAAAAATCTGAGTTTTATTGTATCAAAATCTTTATATGAGTCAACAATGTGATAGAACAATTAAAAAGGTGATCTTGCTACAGTACTCTTAGTACAGTAAGAAGGCTATAGCTTCCAGAAATAGGGAAAGAATAGTCCCACTATGTTCTTTTGATATTTCATATCTAGTTCTTGGCACCACAGTTTAAAAAGGAAATTTATAAGCTGGAGAATGTCTAGGCTATAGCAACCAGGATAATAAAGGGCCTTCAGTCCATGTCTGTAAGGATAAGTTGAAGGAATTAGACCTGTTTAGGTTAGAGGAGAAAATACTCTGGGAAAATATTATAGCTTTGTTCAATGATTTATAAGGTTACCATATGAAATAGTCAATAATTTATTCCACTTGGTTACAGAAGTCAGAACTGAGAACCATGAATAAAATGTGCAAAGTCATAAACTGAAGGTTAATATCAGGAAGAATTTCTTAACAATTATAGCTGTCCTGACCATAGAATAAAAAAGATCAAGGGAATTAATGAAAAAATGCAAAGGAAGATAGCCTAGGGCCAGCTAGGTGGAACAGTGGTAAGCGCAACAACCCTGGAGTCAGGAGGACCTGGGTTCAAATCCAACCTCAAATACTTAATAATTGCCTAGCTTTGTGACTTTGGGCAAGTCACTTTAACCCCATTGCCTTAAATAAATCAAATAAAATAACTAAATAAATAAATAAATGAATGAATGAATGAATAAATAAATAAATTAGAAATGAATAAATAAATAAATGAATAAGATTTAGTAAAGATCTAAAATTATTTTATAAAGTATCAGTCATCAAAACTCTTTGGTAAGGGCAGTTAGATGGCGCAGTGTATAAGGCTCTGGTCCTCATGTTGGGAGGACTTGAGTTCAAATTTGGCCTCAGACAATTTAATAATTTCCTAGCTGTGTGATCTTGGACAAGTCACAACCCCATTCATTGCCTTGCCAAAAAAAACCCACAAAAACTGGCTAAGAAATAGAGTGGAATAGTTTAAGTGCAAAAGAAACAGCAGTAAATGACTAAAGTAATCTACTATTTGATAATCCCAAAGATTACAGTTTCTGGCATAAAAATCATTTTTCAATAAAAATTTCTGGGAAAACTGAAAAATTTTATGGCAGAAACTAGGCAAAGATCAATATTTCACACCCCATACAAAGATAAGGTCAAAATGGGTACAGGACTTAGACACAAAAGCTAACATATGCCAGATCTATGGAAAGGGGAACAATTTATGAAAGAAGTGATAGAGAACATTATATATAATATGATTTTATTCTTTTCTCCACAGTGATCCTGATAATAGCAAATATTCATATTAAACCTTAAGATTTACAAAGTGCTAATGTATATATGATTTTATTTTTTTCTCCACAGTGATCCTGTGAGGTAGACATTGAGGATCCTGTTATCATCTCTCTCCATTTTTACAGATGAGGAAACAAGTTGAAAGTTGAAAGGACAACCATGTTTATGTAACAAGATTTGAATCTCATCTCTGGTAATTTACTTGTTACATAAACATGGTTGTCCTTTCAACTTTCAACTTGTTTCCTCATCTGTAAAAATGGAGAGAGATGAAAACAGGATCCTCAATGTCTACCTCACAGGATCACTGTGGAGAAAAAAATAAAATCATATATACATTAGCACTTTGTAAATCTTAAGGTTTAATATGAATATTTGCTATTATCATAACTGTTATTAAAATTTTAAATTAATAGAATAAGAAAAAAAAGCACAAACTGTGGGTGAAACTCAATCCAAATGCCCTCAATTCATCCTCAGTCTGCACCAAGGGAGCATTAACCATACTAATGTCTTCTATCCCAGCCTAGAGAAATATATCTTATCTTTGATAATTAGACTAAAAAAGGGATCTTAGAGATCATCTAATCCAATCTCTGTGTTTTATAGTTGAAGTAACTAAAGCTCACAGAGGAATATGACCTGTCCAAGGGTAAATAATTTGTCTTCTGATGACCTTTGAAGAGACTTGGGGATAAGGGAAAGACCTAACTCTAAAAGGTCAAGGTCTCTCATTGATCATCAACCATCCTGATCTAGCTATGTCAGACTACTGGGTTCATATGGGATAGTGACAATAGTGTCTTTGTAAAAGGCCTTTCCACTTTAATCACGTTCCTGCTGTCATGGACTTCTTTGAGATCAAAAAGACAAAAACTAGCAATACAACCACTATTTGAACCTGGGAAATTGACCAAGAAAGGTCAAATTTCTTTGTTTTTCTATCTGTTTTGTTCACACTTAATCCTACATTGTGAATCCACTATCTCAAAAAAATCTTAAGAAAAATTTCTTTAATTCTCTAATTGTTTCATCCACTTGAGTGGTATATAGATAACCATAAAGTCATGAAGGTCTTAATTTTCTTATCTGTAAATTTTGAAGATTACACTCAATGACCTTTAACAGTCATTTCTTATCTAAATGAGATTATGAACTCTATACCCAAAACTCTTTCTTTTCCACTGTGCTGTCATTCTTTACCACCATCACCACACCATTCCCTGGGACAAAGCAGCTAAAAGATTAAAGATCTTCTTTAGG
This sequence comes from Macrotis lagotis, assembly GCF_037893015.1. Classification (NCBI taxonomy): domain Eukaryota; kingdom Metazoa; phylum Chordata; class Mammalia; order Peramelemorphia; family Peramelidae; genus Macrotis; species Macrotis lagotis. Next base: position 164,190,324 of record NC_133658.1, on the reverse strand, counting down.
ATCTTTTGAGATACTGAAATCCTAAAACTCTTGGTTAAAGTATGACAAAGACATGTAGCAGCAGAAAGACAATCTAGTTCTGACAGAAACATTTTTTTTATAAATCTTAGAATCAAAGAATTTCCATTACAAAACCAGTTTCTAATTGTGGAACTCGAGTGAAGACACTGATCCAAAAATGACATTATAACACAGACACAAAAATACATTAAAAATGCCTTATCTTTCTGAAATTTTATTCATTTGTGCTGAACTTTTAAAAAGCTAGTATTTTATTTTCCTACCTGCAGGGATTTGTGATTCGAAATCATTCTTTTTCTTAATTTTCAATTTCCCTTTAAGTAAGATCTCACTAACTGAAGTTTAAACAAATCTCATAAACAAACAGCAAATAAATCCATATTATTGTTGTTCAATTGTGTCTGATTCTTCATGACCCCATTTGGGGTTTTCTTGGCAAAGACACTAAAACATTTTGCTGGTTCCTCCCACAACTCATTTGACAGATGAGGAAACTGAGGCAAACAGAATCAAGTGATTTGCCCAGCTAGTGAGTAATGAGACTGGATCTGAACTCCTGAAAGATGAGTCTTCCTGAGTCCAAGTTTAGTACTCTATCTATTGAACCCCCTAGTTTCCCCAAACAATATCTAAATATTGAAAATTTAAAAATATTTTGCCAGGGATTCTTTTGCCAACTATATTAATCTGCATTAACTAACAGTCATTCAATCTAAAAATCAATCATTTTAAAACTAGATCGCAATTCTAATAGCCCAAATTGTAACTAAAAACTAGTACTCCTATATGCTAAATAAGAGAAATGATGATTTTATTTTTTGTGGCTAAGTTAATGTGAACAAATGCAACCTTTTATTTTCATTTTAGAATGGAAAGAAATTGCAGTTTTTTCTTGTTTTTATTTCTTAAATGAAGAAAACCCCCATCTTTCTCCATATGTCACAGGGTGCTGGTTGAGGCAGGAAACAGGGTTGCAATTAGTAATAAGGGCTCTGCTATTTGTTCCATTGTCAAAGTCAATACTATGCCAGAAACAGACAGAAATATTTGTTACTCATCCTTTGCCCTTTTAAAAAGCCATCAGAGATTAGGGTCAGTCCTTGGTTACTTGACTTCTTTGTCTGATAGGGCCATTTGGAAGGTCAATAGTAATTGTTCTTATTAAACAAATCAAGTCTGAAATAGCTCTGCTTGCTAAATCCATATATGACTCAGATTTTTCTATTCATGTCAGAGTTATATATTTGAAAAGGGCTTTTCAAGATCATCTAATGTGTCTTCCTAATCCAGAACTGAATTGACTATGCACTAACAATTGGTCTAAAGCAACTTGATATCAATCACTAGGATGGCAAACTAAGAGTATCCATGCAAGAGTTCCCCAGATACAAACCACTACCGCCAACTTTGCTTGGTGTGGGCAACTAGGAAATAGCTGCTGGCATTCACTGATAAATAAACCTATGCAATGTTTTCAGGTTTCCACCAAGGGACCTGGGCAATGATATAGCTCAGCTGGCAAAGTCTGAGACTTATAGTCAAAGATATTAGGTAGAAAGATACCATTGCAACATCTATCTTGCCCAGAAGGGTAATGCATTAATGTCAATAGACACTCTGGTTGAGTGATCTGATGATTTTTCTGTCTAGGGTCTAGACAACATATGGAGAGAGCCTCCTGGCTTTGGAGTCAAAAGATCTGGGTTGAAATCCTAACAGTACTTCTCTATGATCAATGTGACCTTGGAAAAATCATTTTACTTCTCTAGGTCCATTTCCTCATCTGTTTTTTTTTTAGGTTTTTGCAAGGCAAATAGGGTTAAGTGGCTTGCCCAAGGCCACACAGCTAGGTAATTATTAAGTGTCTGAGACCAGATTTGAACCCAGGTACTCCTGACTCCAAAGCTGGTGCTTTATCCACTATGCCACCTTGCAGCCCCTCCATTTCCTCATCTGTAAAATGAGGTCTGAGTAGTCTCTGAGGTCCCTTTTACTCTAAATCTATCAACCTAATTTAATACTAAATTATTGCCACCCTGATATGTGGTCAACAAGAGAATAGACAAGAAGATCCCAGTTAATCCCACGTGGTGTGGCAAATACTATAGGTTCAAGCAAGGTAATCATCAAGGCCAAGGGAGTCAATCAATTCAAGATGGTTGTTGAAGTATGTAATATGTAAATATGTTTTGCATGATTTCATATGTATAATTGATATCAAATTGCTTGCTTTCTCTGTGGGTAGGGGAGGTACAGGAGGGAGGGAAATAATTTAGAACTCAAAAAAATTTAATGTTTAAAATAAATAATTATTTTTGAAAAATAAAGTCTTGTAAATTAAAAAAAGGTCAGATGCTGAAAGGATAGAGTTAGATCAGGTCCAATAGATCAGAAAACCAGAAAGAGAGGTATAATTAAATATAGTTCATGAATTCTTATTTTAGAATTTGGGATTTATTATTTTAGAACAACTCTCTTTTGTGTATAGTTTATGAGAGCTATTTGCTAGGAGTGAGTAACCATGGATCCACAATCATTTTTGATCAGGGTCTGAAGGAGATCAAAGATCTGTAGAGCTATCCTGCTCATGATTGAGGAGGGAACAGAGGTAGCATTATTAGATTTGGAAAACGTTCTTGAGAATAACAGGATGAGAAAAAAATGCAATTGCCTAATTAGATCAAATAAAAGAAGCAACAAAACAAAAGCAATGCTAGGCATTAGAAAAGTTGTTGAAAATATTCTAAAGTTAATGGTGCTATATGCAGAGGTGTGATAGTAAATGTTTAACAACCAGCTCTCACAAATATGTGCTTGACACAATTTTAATTTCAACTGCATTCTTTAGATTATCTCCATCATTTTCTTAAATTTAGGCCTGATGAGGAAGCTAGTGGGGCAGCAGTTAGAAAACAGAGACTCAAGTTAGGAAGACCTGAGTTGATGTCTGGCCTCAGACACTAGCAGAGTGACCTGGGCAGGTCATTTAAATCTCTGTTTGTCTTAGTTCCTTCGACTATAAAAATGGAGATAATAAAAGCACCTACCTCTCAGGGTTATTATAAGGATCATTTACAATATTTGTAAAAAATGCTTAGCTCAAGTGGCACACAAAGTGGCCACCAGGTCAAAGCTTATTTCCTCCCCTCTTCCCCCAACCTAGACAAGCAAAAAATAACAAATCAAATCCTTATTCATAGCATTTGTTGATTATTGAATTGTAAATGTTCCCACTGAAAATAATTCTTGTAGTTAGCAAGAGCCAGTTCCAGCATCAGTACCTGGACTTTCCAATGATCAAAACTTCTAACAGAGAGAGAGAGAGAGAGAGAGAGAGAGAGAGAGAGAGAGAGAGAGAGAGAGAGAGAGAGGCAGAGGGAAGGAGGGAGGAGAGAGACACACAAAAACACAAACACAGACACAGAGAGAGAAAAGGTGAAAGATAGAAAGATACAGAAACAGAGAGACAGAAGGACATAGAGATAGAAATAGAGATAGAGACCAGAGAGACAGAGTTAGAAAACTTAATCCTAATGTGTTGTTTTACTTCCTTATTTTTTCTTCTCCCACCTTTTCCAAGAAACCTACTCTGATTGCCCCCATCTGTAAGTGATCTCTCCTTCCTCTGAATTCTTCTAGCAATTTTGGTTTCACAACTTTTTAAATATTGTAATTATTTGTGTACACACTTTTTCTAGTCAAATAGATTATAAAAATCTTAAGGAAAAGTACAGGGTCATTTATGTTTGCATACCCCAGTTTCTAATACAGGAGCTTTTATAACTTAAGTAAGAATTTATTGCTTAAAAGTATGGCAAAAATCTGATACCTCACTGTGGTATGCAGGCAATCCTGGGCTCATTAAAGCTACACCAGCAGGGAGCAAATGCCAGGAGATTAACCAAGTAAAAAAGGCTTTAGGTGTGGTGCCAGTGACAGATTGTATATCTGTCATTTGATGACCAGCCTAGGGTAAAAGAGTCCCATTATCTTCATCTGCATTGGTTGAGGAATACCCCATCAACAAAATCCCAGGTTCCTAAATTGAACTAAAATTTAATGAAGAAGGCACCAAATATGTTGTGTTGGATTTTTTTTATTTCTTTAAACATTGTTGCAAATTATATCTTTTCTAAAATACACGACTTGTTGGTACGTAACTGTATGCATATTGTCTTCCCCATCTAAACAGTAAGCTCCTCCAGGGTAGGGATAGTCGTTTGTCTTGCTTTGCACCCCTAAATTATAGCAAGGGGCTTGGTGTATTTGAAGCATTTAATAAATGCTGATTTGATAAATTGCTTCAATATATGCAGAAATGTTATTAAGTAAATTTTTTTTATTTATTGTAATATCAATGTTAGTACAACTGGAAAAATAGTATTAGGAAACATGATAAAGTGAATTAAATACTATACTATCAGTGCAAGCTGTTAGTGGAGCAGATAGAGAACTGATACTAGAGTGATAAAGACCTGAGTTCAAATTCAATGTCAGACATAAACTAGCTATATGACTTAAGACAAGTCACTTAACCTCTTTTTACCTCAGTTTCTTCAACAATAACATGGAGATAATCATAGTACCAACCTGAAAGGTTTGTTATGAGAATCAAATGAGAAAATATTCATAAAAACATGTACTTTTACATGCTTATTTCCTTTCTCTTCCTAAATCTGATCTGTGTTATCTGCATCTGAGGAAAGCCTGTTCTGTTATACCTTCAGACAGTGACAAGAACCATAATTTATCTGATGATCGCTATAATAAATACTGAAAGGAAAACAACCTTGCTGCAATTTTGTATAAGCCAGTTTTATTGTTCCATTGGACTAGGGGCAAAGTTCAGCATTTCAAGATCCATACATACTACTCCTCTCCTCTCCCTCTCCTCTCCCTCTCCTCTCCCTCTCCTCTCCTTTCCTTTCTAAAATGATTCTCCCACTTCGTGACCTGGTTGGTCTTTTGCCTAGAGGGAGCTTTGGATCTGTTCAATTTCCAACCTAAGTTTGTTCACCTCTCCTTAAACAAACCATCAGCCCTACCCCTCTAACCACCATATCACACCACCTCATTTCCAAAGTTCATCATGTTGATAGCAGACTTAGTGTAGGTACTAGACCAACTTGACCCATTGCATCTTAAAATTTACCACCTCAAAAGATCCACCAGTTCCAACCTTCCCAGATTATAGGGATTATAGGCATGAATCACCACATTTGACTTTGTCCATACTGGATATTGGTCTTTGACTAACATCACATAAGAATTTCCTTCATTCATATTATGTATATGTTTAATTTTAGACTCTCCAGAAAGTATCTCATTTTAATATTTCTAAATTCTTAATCTTGTCTTTACTGATCTTTTAATTTTTGAAACTGTAGAACCCGATCACCTATAAATTATATATATATATATATATATATATATATATATATATATATCCATAATGCTCTTCACTTCTTCATCCTGAAGGAGGAATCATTCCCTCTGACCCCAAATTAATAATCCAATCCAACCCAACAAACGTTTATTAAGCATCTACTGTGCATAAGGTGCAAAGATGATGCATAAAGGAATCAAGGAATCAATGAATGAATGAAAAGCATTAAATCCTTTGTTATGTACCAGATATTGTTCAATTCAAATACAAAAGTAAGACTATCCTTGCTCCCAAGTTTATATTCTATTGGGGCAATAATATAACAAGGACATTTATGTAACACTTTAAAATTGCCAGGTGTTTTGTATATATTCTTGACTTGTTCCTTACAATTAATCTCTGAGACAGATGGAAATAGCAAACTACTCCAATCAAGTGAGTGAGGAATGTATCAAAAGAGAACCCACAATCTCATAGAATTTGGAGTTAGATGAGGTCTTAGTGGTCAATTTAGTCCAATATCCCAAATTTTTCTGATGAAGTAACTGAATTCCAACGAGCACAAGTAATTTGCCCAAGGTCATCCAGGTAATAAATGGTAGAGTAAGGGTTGGAACTTAGGGCTTCTGACTTAAAATCCTCAAACCTCTTTTTGAAGCAGTGTATTCCAGTGATTCACTTTTAGAAGTTAAAATGCAATGATACATTCATAAAACATAAAATATAATTTTAAAAAACTTAATAAGAAATTAAAAGAATACAACTTCTAAAGTTAAAAAAATATATAAAACACTTCACAATCACCATAGCAACTAGCTATACTAGGTCAGGATGAATTTCCATAGTTAGTAGGAGCAGTGAAAAAAATTCAGTTAGCAATTTCCCCCTGAGCTAGGTCTTATACCTTAGGGGGCAAGCAAATTTAAAAAAGGTCTCTCCTTCTGCTCAAAGGATCAGTTTTAAGACTAGAAACTAGAGATACCACCCAGGATGCAATAGGTAGTTTGAGTGTGCTATAAGAGAAGAAAGGAATGTTCAAATATAGGGATGGAGGAAAAAAGATGGAGAAACAGACACTTTACCAAGAGGAGTTACAGTCTGAGTATGGAAGGACTTCCATTCCAAGCAGAGAAAGGGCAGACAGAGCTCTCTGGTTGTTCTTCCATAATAATTGTCCCCAGTGTTCCCCCCACCCAACCAAAAAAAAAACAAAACCTCACTACATTTCCAATTCTATGACCTTCTCTTCCTCCTTGAGAAACTACTATTTGCCTCAGCTAGTTGCTTTTTTACTTCTCAGGTACCCTTTGTTCACCATCACCACAGATCTGGAATATATAATGATACATAATTAGATCAATTGTGCCACTGTTCAGAAGCTTCTTCCCCAATGCCTCTACTTACCATCCCTATCATTTTCTGGATCAAAGTGACTGTTTGTTCTTTTTGGGGGTTTTTTCCCCATTAGATTATAAATTCCTTGAGGGCAGGAACTGTCTTTTTAGGTGTATATATATATATATATATATAAAATATGTTGAGTGCTGATGGATCCACATTGATTAACAATAGGGACATGATCCTAGAAAGAACACTTTCATAGTGTCCTTAACAGACCATCATCAATCAATGCAGAAGTCATTGATCATTTACCTCAAGTTGAAGTCAATCAGTCCCCAGCTGCAGTTCCAAGTGAAGAAGAGGTTTTGAATTCCATTAGGTTCCTTTCAAATGTAAAAGCACCTGGTGCTGATTTTATTCCAAATAGGATCTACAAGGTGGAAGGTCAATTGCTCACCCAAAAACTAACTGAAATTTTCTAGATTATATGGCATGAAGTGGTTATCCCCCAAGAATTCAAGGATGCCTCCATTGTCCATCTCTACAAAAGTGAAGGGAATAGATTATCCTATTACAATCACAGAGGTATTTCTCTTTTAGTCATTGCTGGTTACATTCTTGCCAGAGTCCTCAATAGGTTTATCCTTTACCCAGTGTGCCTTCAGAAAGGGTAGAGGAACAGTCGATAGATATGGTGTTTGCTGCCTGACAACTGCAGGGAAAAATAGCAAGAACAAAACAGAACAGAACAAATGTATACATCTGTAGATCTGATCAAGGCTTTTGATACCATCAGTCACAAAGGTTTATGGAAAATTATGTCAAAATTTGGTTGCCCAGAGAAGCTCATCAGTATTGTACATCAATTCCATGATGGTATGCAAAGCCAGGTTCTGGAGAGTGGATGATGCTCTAGTGATTTCCCAGTCATCAATGGAATAAAACAAAGATCTGTCCTTGTGCCCATATTTTTTAGCAGGATGTTTTCAGCCATGTCATCAAATACCTTCAGTGAGGATGAACATGACCTCAAGGTCAGCTATCATACTGATGGCAAATGCTTCAACTTGAAAATGCTACAAGCCAAGACCAAAGTGGAGGAAGTGTTGGTGCATGATCTTCTGTATGTAGATGACTGTGCACTCAATGCAGTCTCTGAAGCTGAAATGCAACAAAGTATGGATCAATTCTTTGCTGCTTGTGCTAATTTTGGTCTAACAATTAACACCAAGAAAACATCAGCCAGCACCACACCATCCATATGTGGAACCATCGATTACAGCAAATGGAGAAATTTTGAGTACTGCGGACAAGTTCACTTACCTGGGCAGTGTCCTTTCCAGAGAGGTACACATTGACTATAAGGTTGCCACTCACATTGACAGAGCTAGCTCAGAATTTGGGAAGCTCTAAAAGAAAATATGGGAGAGGAATGGTATTAGACTGACTACTAAACTGAAAGTCTACAGAGTTGTTGGGCTGATCTCATTGCTATATGCCAGTGAAACCTGGACAGTCTACTAGTGCCATGTCAGGAAACTGAATTGCTTCCATTTAAATTATCTTAGAAATATTCTGAAGATCACCTGGCAGGAGAAGATACTAGACACTTTCTTGAGCTGAAATGTCCAGCATTCCAACATGACTATAGAGAGTGTGACTACAATGAACTGGACATGTTGTTAGAATGCCAGATGTAGACTTGTCAAAAAAATTATTTCATGGAGAACTCACACAGGGCAAGTACTCCCAAGGGGGGTCAGTAGAAGCAATACTGGGACATCCTGAAGGTCTCTGAAGAACTTTAGAATTGATTGTATAGCATAGGAGAAACCAGCATAGGACCTCCCAGCATGAGCAGGCCTCATCACTGAGGAGTGCTGCATTGTATGAGGAAGGCAGAATTGAAGTGGCTCAAAGGAAATTTGACATCTGTAAGTTTAGAATACCCACCCAGGTGTTCACATGGATTATTTGTGCCCAACCTGTGGTAAAGCATTCCAAGCTCATATTGGTCTGATCAGTCACAATAGGACACACTGTAATTTGTCTCAAACATAGTGATGTCATTTTGGTCTTCAATAAAGAAGGACAAGAACCATATATACACACATATATATATATATATATATATATATATATATCTAAACACCCAGCACTTGGAACATATTATGTCCTTAATTGATGTTTTATTTATTAATTCATAACCCCTACCATAAAATATCGAACCTAAGACTGTAAGCCAGGAGCAAAACAAATCAAAATGCCAGACTGCTTGAAGTCCAAGAACCCATGACAATCTGATAAAAAAAATTTGATAGCCACCATGCATGCTCCTTCTGGGTTTTCATTTATTCATTTTATAGAGTCAGTTAGATTCCTTCTTTGAAGTAATGCTACAGTGTAATGAGTGCTAGATTCAAGAGTTAGGAAAGCATGGGTTCAGATCATTGACAAATCATTTCACTTCCCTGACTTCAATTTTCTCATCTGTAAAATGAGGATAATAATAACTCTAACTTCTCTGGACTATTGTGGAGATTCAAAGAGACGTCATCATAATTTAGTTTTTCAGTCCTATTTGACTCTTTGTAACACCATTTGGGATTTTCCTGGCAAAGGTGCCAGAGTGGTTTGCCATTTCCTTCTCCAAATCATTTTACGGATAAGGAAACTGAGGTAAACAGGATTAAAGCAACATGCCAGAATCACACAACTAGTAAGTATCTAAAGCCAGATTTGAACTCCAGATGATGTCTTCCTGACTTGATCTTAAGTGATCTTACACTTCACTAAGCCACCCATCTGCCCCATGACATAATGATAGTATTTATATACTGCTATAAGCTTTGCAAAGTGATCTCATTTGATTCTCTCAACAACTCTGTAAGGTAGTAGCTGTTATTATCATTTTATAAATGAGGAAACTGAAGTTAAGGGACTTGCCCAAGGTCACACAGCTAAAAAGTTTCTGAGACGGAATTCAAACTTAGATCTTCCTGACTCCAAGTGCCATGCTCCATTCATATATGGAGTGTTTTGCTGACCTTAAAACAAGATATCAAAGTCAGGAATCATTATTATTATTATCTTTCCTTAAGAGGATTAGTCTATTCAGAGTTGAACCTATAAATGAGTAAGCACATTTTCTTTGTATCAGGAAATTTGTCCAGATTCTTGATTTTGTTTAACTTCAGTATGAATGTTCTAAAGATAGTGAAGGTTTTAAAATAACAAAAAACAAACATTCATTATGTTCAGAGTATTATTTGGGTCACTGTCATCTGGATATCAACTCTGATACGAAGTCAGCAGAAGTTCCAGTGATGTAGAGAAACACGGGCATAGGGGGTGATAAAATCAGTTGGAGACTGTTGTAAATCTTATAAAGGAAATCTTCCCTTATCATCTAATTTAGGCCATACCTGAAGGTCTGACCTTCAACTTGGATTGCATTGCTTTTCTTGGGCAGCCAGAAAGCACACAGGTCCTGGAAGACCACCCAAAAGGGAGCCCCCCCCCCAAAAGGCAAAATCTCCAATGAGGGACTTGGGTCACTCCAAGGTCACCACCCCCTCCCACAGGAAAGAACTTAAAGGGAAGGAGGAAAGGAGCTCACTCTTTTTTGACCTTGCGGTCTCCTGTGGAACCTTGGCCAGATGGCCTGGCCAAAATTTAATCCACAATCCACATGGTCTTCTCTTAAAACGCTTTCTAACTTTTCTATCTCTTTCTTAATATGCTGTAACTTCCTTTAATAAATTTCTATTTTCTTTCCAAAACCTGCATTCCTGAGTCTGAGTCGCGATTCCTCCTGGGGCAGAACTGAACCCAAGAAACAAATCAGCGGCTACACCAGAAGCTAAGAAACTCATTTCACAATCTATTCATAAAACAATACTTTTTTATTATTTGGCATCAGTAGCTCTTACTTTTCTTCAAATCTAACCCTATAGAAAGCTAGGGGATGTCACCTTTTTTACCCTATTAGACTTCTCATCTGAGATATGTTTGTGTGCTTTTGAATGAATTTATAAAACTTTTCCTTTACTTAATCTCCCATATCTCCTTATTCTCTTTCCAGTTTCCATGAGAAAATTCCCTTTTTTATGTCTTATTGGACCAATGTTCAGTTTTGACTGGATCAATATCAGACTGTTTTGTTAGTTTGTGATCCCCTACTTCATAGTAAACACTTGAAGGTTTCCAATTTTAATTGGGCCACCATTTAACAAAGGTGAGCTTATCTGACATTTTTCTCTTTTTCTGACCTGATGATGTCACATCTTTCATGATGTCATTGGTCCACTTCGAAAATGAATAATGAACAATAAAAACACTATCACATCTTTTATACTTGTTAACTCTTTGTAAATATTACAATGCTACATTAATGTGAGTTTAGTTTTTTTCTGGGGGTTGAGGAAGTTATTCCACTGTACTGTTATTCCACAATCTTGTGGTTTAGTTGGGATGGAAACATCTTTCAAATAATAAATATAAATAGTTCTCATCTTATGTGATGATATGTGATATGATATGATGTGATATCAGAGATGTGATGAACTAGAGGTGTGATGTGTGGAATGAGACATATACTTTCAGACACGGCCACTATATTCATTTGTTTGGCAAGTTTATTCATTTCAAGAGAAAGTTGTTATTTGTAGGAAAGGGGGAAGAAATTAATAAGGAATGATATTATGCAAAAAAGAAATAGGGAAAATATGAAAGAAAACAGTGATTTGATGACTATGTTAATTTTTCTTTCCATTATTATCGTTTGCATTAAAAGATATACTTTTCTCACATGAACAATTCTTGTCGTGAACAAAAGTAACAATGAGTTGTGTTTCATGAAGTAAGAATTCATTTTGGAAGAAAAAATAATCTGAATTTTTCTTTACAATGCAACCATAAAGATTAGCAAACAGATACAAATGACTTGTACATACTCTGAATACAACCAAATGTATGTACCTTCATTATATAGCTAGTTCACTTATATTCCTTTGTTCAACACACATACATAATTTTTAAACCATCCATTTACATAAGAATGAACACATTAGGAAACATACAATCAAAATTTCTTGTTTTCATGCTATCAATGCTGATAATTATGACTCCTGAAAAAACAAACGGGGCAGCTAGGTGACACAGTGGATCATAGAATGTTGAGCCTGGAGTCAGAAAGACTTGAGTTTAAAATTCAACCTTAGACATGTGCTGTGTGACTTTGGGCAAGTAGCTTAACTCTGCTTGCCTCAGTTTCTTCAACTGTAAAAGAACTAGAGAAGGAAATGGCAAAAAACATACCAGTGTCTTTGCCAAGAAAACACAAAATGGATTTTGAAGGTCAGACATCACTAAAGAAGGACTGAGCAACAACCATCCAAAAATGTTCACAGTTTTATATACAGTCTTCTTTTATTTCATTGTATATTGAATTATGTTGGATGATGTATACATTCATAACAAAAAGAAAAATAAATCAACCCCCTCTTTCAGTGTAGGCTTATTTCATCTTAATTTGTAGATTTAGAGAATTTCTATGAATATTTGATTTACACAACTAGAAGATGTCAGAGGCAGACCAGATTTGAAGCTAGGTTTTCCTGACTCCTATGCTATCTACTCACTGTAATACACTAATTCTCGATTGTTATTACTATTTATTAGTTTTTCTTATCAATATTGTAGGATTTAGTTGTAATATTTCTGGGTCCAAGCTCTCTAGTTTTGAACCTGGAGATAAGATTTTAATATTTCCTGGAAATGAATTTTCTGTAAGAAGCCTTCTCAGTCCTATTCATCAACCCCTATACAACAACTATGGGTTATTCTGTATCCTTACATGGGCTGTTACCCTTGGATGCATCCAGGTTCCACATCTTCCTTTCTTCCCAGCCTTACCCTCCTCAATGAATTTAGAGTTTATTTGCAAGGGAAACATAAATTTCATGGTATTGTTTTTTAAAAGTCAGACTTTTTAGGAGTAAAAACATCTTTAAACAATAAGACTGTAGGGGCAACTAGATGGTGCAGTAGATAGAGCACCGGCCCTGGAGTCAGAAGGACCTGAGTTCAAAGCCAATCTCAGACACTTAGTAATTGCCTAGCTGTGTGACCTTGGGCAAGTCATTTAACCCCATTGCCTTGGGGGGAAAAAAAACAAAAATAAGACTGTAAACATCTTAATTCTAAACTGATCTTCTTTTCTTTCTTTATTTTCACTCCACCTGAACCTCACCTAGAGTTTAGGTCTAGTACTCAGACTTTATGGCATCTACTATGGAACCCACTACTGTCAACAATTCAGAAGGTCTTCATTTCTTAAAGGTGCAGTCCTCCTCAGAGACTTGGGACAAAAATCAGCAAAAAAAAAAAAATCATCAAGAATGTATTTAAAGCTTACTCTTTGCAGAGAGGACACACACTAAGATATGGTTGCTAGGTGATGCAGGGGCTAGAGTTTTGGGCCTGACTGGAAGGAAATTTGCATTCAAATTCAGTCTCAAACACTTTCCTACTTTGTGACCTTGGATAAGTCATTTAACCTCTGTCTCAGTTTCTTTAAGAGGGATTAATAACACCTAACTCCTATGGTTAAAATAAAATAAAATTTTGTAAACCTCAACATGCTATATAAATGGGCTGCTAGGTGGCTCAATGGATAAAAGCACCAGCCCTGGAGTCAGGAGTACCTGGGTTCAAATCCAGTCTCAGACACTTAATAATTACCTAGTTGTGTGGCCTTGGACAAGCCTCTTAACCCCATTTGCCTTGAAAAAACCTAAAAAAAAGATGCTATATAAATGCTAACAATTATATGGTCTCTACCCTCATGGAACTTATAGGCTCATGTAGAATATGTTAAATGAAATGAAATACTCCAGTGTTTCTATGATTTCATCAATGTCTCAATTTTTTTCTAAATATATCCAGATCATGGTACTTCTAATCCAACCATCATTATCTCTTTCACTTCTGGAACTTTCCTGGGCTCAGCTAGGTGAGTTTCATCTTATCTTGGCCAGATTCACACCTCCACTTCACTTCTTGGCTATTTCCAAACTATGACTTCCCTGATACCTACCCAACTTCCCTTCTCCCAAATTTTTTTCCCTTTATTTAAATCATGTATTTAATTATTTATTATCCTTTTATTTAAAATGAAAGCCCCACAAGGAAAGGAGGTATCTTCCTGGCTTGTTACTTTTTATTTCCTATCTACCTATCCACTGACATCATAGGATCAAGGTGACACCAGTTTCTCAAAGACTGTTTCCATACATTATAGTCTCTGGCAGATTCTGTGAATGATGTGGCAGCTATTGAAAAGACCATCTTATTTAAGATTGGGAGCTTGTTAGTGGCGCCATAGTGAGAGTGTTGCCAGACTTGAAGTCAGGAAGATTCATTTTTCCTGAATTCAAATCTGGCTTCAGGCACTTACATGATGTGTGACCTTCTGCAAGTCACTTAACCCTCTTTGCCTCAGTTTCTTAATCTGTAAAATGAGTTAGAGAAGGAAATGGTGAATTGTTTCAGTATCTTTGCCAAGAAAACCCCAAATGGTGTCAAGAAGAGTTGGATACAACTGAAAAATGACTGAACTGGAAAGAACATAAACTATAGTGCCAACTATGTGCCAAGGAAATCCCAAATGAGGTCACTCATCATCCACGGAAGTGAAGCTGAAATGACTGAACAACAATAACAACACCTTAAGTATGGAAAGGCTTATCACCCACAGGTGACTACTAGGTGATGAATTCTTTGATTACCATAATCCATGACAAAGGTATTAAAACCTACTCTATAAAGTAGTATATAAGTGCATGGGGGGAGGGGAGAAAGGAACAAGTATTTATTAAAAGTTTACTCTGCCTGAGTGAAGTAAGCAGAACCAGGTGGACATTGTACCCAGGAACAGCACCATTATGTGATATTCAACTTTGAAAGACTTAGCCCGGCTCAGCTAAGTGAACAAAGACAATTCCAAAAGACTTGAGATGGAAAACGCCATCCACATCCAGAGGACAAACTATAGAGTCTGAATGCAGACCAAAACTTAGCATTTTCACTTTTTAAAATTGGTTTTATTTTTTTTCTTTCTCATAGTTTTTCCCCTTCTGTTCTGATTCTTCTTTCACATGACTAATATGGAAATACTTTTCACATACTTGTACATGTATAACCTATATCGAATTACTCACTGTCAAATGGAGGGGGAAGGGAATGAGAAAAATGTGGAATTCAAAATCTTACCAAAAATGAATGTGTAAAATTATCTTTACATATAATTGTTAAAAAAAAAATTAAAGCCTACTGGATCACACATAGTGCTAAGCACTTTGTAAACATCTCATTTTATGCTTACAATGACCCCCTTGATGTATTTTTCTCCATTTTTACAGTTGAAGAAAGTGAGGTAGACAGAAGTTAAAATGACTTGTCCAGAGTCACATAGCTAGTAAGTATCTGACGTTAGATTTGAACTCAGGCCTAATGCCTTACATGAGATCTGTAGTGAAAAACATCAGTGCAGACTTAAAGGATCAGGGAGAAGGTGGTATTTAAATTAGACTTTAAATTAGGAAGGAATGAAGAAAGGTTGAGCATCCTAGGCTTAGGGAAAAATCATAAGCAAAAGTAAAGATGTAAAGGTGAATAGAAAATAGTAAATGGTCCAGTTTAGACAGAGAAGACACTGGAGAATAGGAGATAAAACTAAAATAAGGCAGGTTATTCCAGGTTAAGGAGTTTGAAGTTTTCTATGGTAGAAAATAAGGAAACAAAGAGGGCCTTTGATTACCTCTATGCATGATCACCTCTGGCATTGGTATGAGGGTTGGATTGATAGGGGGAAAGAGTAGAAAAAAGACCTGTTAGGAAACTGCTGAAATATTACAGGCAAGCAGAGAGCCTTTGGCACATTAGTGACAGAGAAAATATAAAAGTGGGAACTTATATAAGGTCTGTTGGAATTGGCATTATTTAGTAATTGAATGTCTATGAGAAATGGGGGTAAAGAAACAACAAATAGCAATAACTAATATTTACATGGTGCCTACTGTGTTATAATTATTATCTCATTTGATCCAAACAATAACCCTGGGAGACAGGTGCTATTATTATTTCCATTTTACAGAAAGTCAAAAAGAACATTTCGTGCATTTAAGTGATAGTAGAGTGAAATCAGGAGAAAAAAATAGGTTTTATTATAAAATTAACAATGTGAGTTTTGAGAAGTAGGGGTTCCAAAAGGTAAGAAAGGAGGAAAGAAGCATTCCATACATGAGAAACAGCCTAGGAAAAAAGGCAGGTAGAGGTTACTTCCTTCCCTGTTGTCTTCCTTCCTTGCTGTTCCATTCTCCCTGCTTTGGAAAGGAAGACTCTTTTTCACATACTACCTGCCTGCCCTGAACTCTCAGGATATTCTTCTATGCAGTCTGAATCAGAGGGAGAATCAGATGCATTTAGTATTAGAATTAGGGTCAGACGTTTAGGGTTGGAATAGGGTCTGGGTTGGAGATGGAGGATGGATCAGGATTGTGTTGTGTTAGGGTTAAAGTTAGAGTCAGAGGCATGTATGGCAAAAAAAATTCTCAACTCTGAGTAAAAGTAGATTGGAAACATCCTTTTAAACCTCTTCTTTTGAATCATGTTTGTCCTTTATAATTTCACAACATGAACTTGATTTTGTGTGTGTGTGTGTGTGTGTGTGTGTGTGTTTGTTCTTTTCATTTACATTGTTGTAGTCACTGTGTATATTGTTTTCTTGGTTCTGCTTACTTTACGCTATCAATTCCCATAGATCTTCCCATTCTTTTTTATATTCATTACATACATCACTTCTTACAGCACAGTAATTTTCCAGTACATTCATGTATCATAATTTAACCATTTCCAATTGATAGACATCTACTTTGTCTCCAATTTTTTTTTGCTATCACAAAAAAATCTACTAAAATATTTTAGTATATTTGGGGTTTATCAATGGTCCCCTTGAAGTATACATCTAATAGTGGAATTTTTGGATCAAAGGATATAGACATTTTAGTGACAATATTTGCATAATTCCAAACTGCTTTCCGAAATTATTCACAGCTTGTTCACAGCTCCACCAATAATATTCCAGTGTGTCTATCTTCCCACAGTTCTTTTATCTTTGTCAATTTTCAGAGTATGGGTTAAAACTCCATAGTTCTTTTGGGTTTTTATCACTTTTGTTTTAGTAATTTGGAGTAATCTTTCCTATGATTAGTGATTTGTTATTCTTCATAAATTATTTATTCATATCTTTTGATCACTTATCTATTAGGGAAAGGCTTTTGGCCTTATATTAATGCTTAATTAGTGTATATATATTATCTATATTCACACATACATACATATACATATATTTTAATATATTGAAATGATATAGTAAACTATATACTAATAATATGTATTAATGCATACATATATGTATATATATATGAAATATAAAATACACACATACAAAATCTTGGATAGCAAACTTTTATCACAGAAATAAGATACAAAGTTTTTTCTCCATATAATTGATTTCCTTCTCATGTAGGTACATTAATTTTGTCTATGCAGAAAATTTTCAGTTTTGTGTAATCTCTCTTGTAGAATTTAAATCCATGCCCATTTTTTCTAAACCTCCAAACATCTGCTTTTCCAAAATATTTCTACTTTTTCTTTATCAGAATCAATTTTTGTCATCAAAATTTCATTTTTGAATGGAAGGGAAAATCTTCTGTCCTCCTTAATTCAATTATTCTTTTTAGAGTCTTGAATCATTCTATAACTTTTCTGTAACTACATCAAAATCCTAAAATCCACTTTCATAAAGACTAAGGATCAAGTTCAATTATGACTAGTATCTCCCTTCTTTTTTTACTGCAAATTTTAAAATGAAATGGTCTCTGACTCCCAAGGTCACAATCAGTTTTTGCTTTGATAATTAGTTCTTCCTTACTAGTTATAATCCATTTCAGAATTGCAATATCTTTCTTTATATCTTTCTTTTTTTTTCTCTTTTTTTTAAGGTTTTTGCAAGGCAATGGGATTAAGTGGCTTGCCAAGGCCACACAGCTAGGTAATTATTAAGTGTCTGACACTGGATTTGAACCCAGGTACTCCTGACTCCAGGGCCGGTGCTTTATCCACTGTGCCACCTAGCCACCCCTAATATCTTTCTTCTGAAAGATAAAATTATCTTCTCCAAAGTAGTGAGTGGGTAGAGAGAAAGATCAATGTATAGACTCTTTCTGGAGTTTGGCAATGAAGATGAGAGATATGTGACAAGAACACAATTAGTGTTTTGAAGTTACTGTGCTACTGTTTTGTGGCATTTTAAAGTATGTCCCATCCAAAAGATTACAGCAATATTTTGAGTATCCAAAGAACTTTAAATATAAGATAGTTTTATATAGAAGTTATAGATTTTGTAACAAATCAAGGATAGGATTTAGTTTCATAACAACTTGAAGAAGAAAAAAATGAGGAGAGAAAGAGACTACTGCTTTTGTTTCCCTCCCTCAGGATGGAAAAAAAAATAGAAATAAAAATCAGTTTAAAAAAAGGTAATGTAATAGCAGAAATGGCCTTAGGCAAGCAGAAGGTCACTCACTTCCAGAAAGTCCTTGGCAAAAATAGTTCAGTTTACTGTCTTCTAAAGCAAACTATTGTTTGGCTACGGAAACAATCTGTAACCACCATGAGCTGGGAGTGCTAAAATGGAAGTAGGAAACAGCAGCACATCCAAATAATCTGAGTTTCTCTAGAAGCACACTACTAGTCTCGGCCCAGAAACTTGACCTCCTGTCTTCAGAATTATGGAAGAAAAATGTTTGTCAAAATTACTCTTTTGTATCACTAGCCTACTTCCTTCCACCCAACTTTTGTCTCAAGTCCCTAATGAAATTATCTGCTTCAAAGAAAATAGGCCAAGATGAAGTACTTGGGCACATATCAACAATATATTCTAAATTTGAGGTAGAGGAATGAATAGAAAAGTTTCACCTTCCATTGAAAGTCTGCCAGATTTTTCATCTCAAAAATGGTCCAATGGAAACTGCTGGATATGGTGTCAGAGTGCTTAGGTGTGTGAATCCTAGCTGTATACCTCACTGCTTATAAGATAGTGACCAAATTGTTTAAACTGTCTTGACCACAGTTTCCTCAATTGTGAAATGTTTAGGGCCAGATGAGTTCTAAAGGTCCCTTCCAATTCTGAATCACTTTGGCAGGCAGAGCCTTCTCTGGTTGTCTGCAAATATGTATCAAAACCTTCATTCATTGATAAATAAACAAACAAATAAGTAAATATATAATCAGTGAAATTCATATAATAATTATTTATTAAACATTTACTATGGTGCTAGGAAGGAAACAAATTTTAGATAAGACATAGTCTGCCTCCATGAAGTTTATAGTTCTGAAGGTAGGAAGTGGATAGAATAAGATACTAAGGCAGAAAATAGTATTTATATAGATCTTAGAGATTTACAAAGTTCTTTATGTATGTTATCTCATTTTTTTCTCACGAATAAACTTCTGAGATAAGTGCTATTCTAATCTTCATTTTTTAGATGAAGAAAATGAGGCTTAGAAAGACTCAATGATTGTCCAGGGTCATCTAGCTACTAAGTTACTAGGTCAGTATTTTAGCTCAATCCTTTCTGACTCCCAAGAGCACAGTCTTATCCACTATGCCACTTAGCTACCAAATATCAAGTAATATTGTATATTATAGTTATACAGGTAGTTACAAATGGCTACAAAATATCAAGTAATATTGTATATTATAGTTATATAGGTAGCTACAAACTGCTTTGGGAAAAATAAACTCCTTCCTGAATTCATATGGTGAGCAACTATTTCCAAATATATATTTATTACAATGCAGAAATTATGGAGGTAAAAACCTAGCTTTTATTATTATGCTTAAGTATAGATTCAGGACTGAGAGAAAACATGAAAAATTCTGAGGATTCTGACAATGCTTCCTATAGTAAAAATTACATCAGAGTGACAGAAATAATTCACTTACATATTGCAATCTTGCACATTCCTCTTTGGTCATAAAATTAAAGGGAAGATAGATCCATAATCCCATCCTTCCTTCAATGTAATAAGAGTTAAACAAACAGTTACATAGAGTTATAATCTCATATATTCCTTAAGGAAACAAACTCTAGATAAACTTAAGTCAAGTTAGAGATTTAGAGGATTCACAAATAGGTGAAGAGGAGGATTTACAAGACACCAAGAAGCTAAGGACAATTGGAATTCTTCCTCTGGCTTTTTATCTCAGGAATGCATAGAACTCTTAAGTAAATCTTTATATTCTTTGGGTCAGTCTTTGGTCAGGTGAGGTTAAAATTAAACCAAAAATTGTAGGAGGAATGTAAATAGTAAAAAATTCGCATAACAAAACCAATGTACTATAGGTCATTCAAATGATATCTTGGATAGTTTCACGAAAGAGCTAAATTTTGATCATTATGTTATAGAGACATTTTCTTTTGTGAATAGGTTGGATTAGGTGGCCACTGAATTCTCTGAATTCTCAAATTTTGTCATTCTGTATTTCAGCAAAGAATAATTAAATTAAAAAATAAATAGGAAATCCACAAATGGAAAGACATTCTATTCATAGGGAAAGGACTGAGCACTGGCCTGAGGCATGAAAGCATTAAGTATATTAGTATATTGAGTTTAATTGGAGTATATTGTAAATGGTAGTAGGGTTAGGGATGGGAGAAATCATAGTAATTAGGTTTTGAAGATGAGCTGCCAGAGGTAGAGTGGAGTCAAGATGTTAGTTTTGAGGCCAACCCAGTTGAATTCTTTCAAAATTCCTCTCCAAACAACTTAATACCTCAAGTCAGCATAACCAGCAAAGATCGATTATATTACAATGATTTAAAAAAAGTGAAGATGTGAGTAAAGATGATTTACTGGGAAAAAAGTAAAGGGAGAGGTAGAATGGGGGAAAAATTCTCATATAAAAGAGGTAGTCACAAGCTTTTATATTGGAGGAGAAAATTATAGTGTGGTAGGCAATGATTGAATCTCATTCTAATCAATGTTGGTTAAAAGAGGGGAAGACTATAAAGAATATAAATAATGAATATAACAAATAAAGAATATAAATATGTACATATATATATACTTAATTATGTTTAGAAATATAATTTACCCAATAAAGAAAAAGGAGAGAAAGAAGATAAGTAAAAGGGAGGAATTCTAAAAAGTAGAGTAAATTAAGGAAGGCAATGGTTTGAAGCAAAATTTGAGGAGGAGAAAGAATAGAGAGAGAGAAGAAGAAGAAGAAGAAGAAGAAGAAGAAAGAAGAAAAAAAGAAGAAACAAAAATATGATGGAGACAGTGGTTAGAAGCAAAATAAGACTTTTGAGGATGGAAAGAATAAAAAGAGAGAGAAGAAATAGAAAAAATGTGATAGAAGGAAATACAAGTAAACATAACTTTGAATATGAATGGGATGAGTTCACCCATATAATTAAAATCGTTAGAAATCAAATTCCAACAGTATGTTGTTTACAAATGATACACTTGAAACAGAAACACAATTAATATTAAAATCTAATATGCTTTTGCTGAACTTAAAGGGGCAGGGGTATAATATTACACAAAACAAAAGTAAAAATAAACCTAATTAAAAAGTTAGGAAATTTTCATTTATCACAGAAATTAAATTTTGCTAAAAGATATCATAGGTAATGAAGTAATATCAAAAATATTTTATAATTTTCTTTGATAAAGGCTTTATTTCTCACATATATACTGAATATAAAACTATGTTAAATTTATAAAAATGAAAGACACTGCCCAATTGATAAATTATCAAAAAATATAAACAGGTACTTTTCAGGAGAAGAAATCAAAGTGATCCGTAGTCATAGAAAAATGTTCCAAATCACTGTCAATTAGAGAAAGACAAATTAGAACAACTTTGAGGTATCACTTCATATCTATTAGAAATAAAATTGCTGGAGAGGATGAGGTAAAAATAGGTACACTAAAGAATTGTTAGCAGAATAGTGAACTGATCCAATCATTGTAGAGAAAAATGTGGTATTAGGCCTAAAGGGCCTAATATACAAAGTGTTGTATAGGTGGCCATATCCTTTGATCCTTAACTAGATCTATTGTCTAAACAGATCAAAGAAAATGGAAAAGAGCCTATATGTACAAAAAAAATATTTATAGCAACTGTATTTGTAGTGGCTAAGAATTAGAATTGAGGGGATGCTCATCAACTGGGGAACAACTAAACAAATAATGACATATGATTTTGCTATAAGAAAAAACAAGGGGTCAGCTAGGTGGCAGAATGGATAGATCACTGGCCCTAGAATCAGGAGGACCTGGGTTCAAATGTAGATGCAGGCACTTAATAATTGCCTGGTTGTGTGACCTTGGGCAAGTCACTTAACCCCATTGCCTTAAATTTTAAAAAAATTTTAAAAAGAAATGACAAGAAGGTGGTTTCAGGAAAAAAATAAACTTGGCAAGATCTGCATGAACTGATGCAAAATGAAGTGAGAACAACCAAAAGAACATTGTGCACAATATCAATATGGTGATGATGTTCAGCTATATATTTGCCTACTCTGATTGATACAATGATCTGAGATAATTCCAAAGGATTTATAATAAGAAAAAAATGCTATCCCACTCTAAAAAGAAAGGAGTAATGAATTGAGTGTGAATTGAATTTATATATAATTTACTCACTTTCTATATTTTTCTTGCTTTTTTAAAAATATAGCTAATATGGAAATATTTTATTTAATTTCACATATATTATTGATATGATATTGCTTGCTTTCCCAGTGGATGGGAAAGAAGGGAAAGAATTTAAAATTCTAAATTTCAAAAGCAAAGGATGCCTAAAAATTAATATTTTGTTTTAAAAAAGGTAAGGTGCTAATTAGAGAGCATCTTGAACTCAAGTTGCTTTTTACTGAATTTATATATTTTATTAATTATTTTTATTTTTAATAGTTAATTTATATTAATCATTAAGCTTTTATTAGGCACCTGTTATGCAACTACTGTGTATTTGGGTATAAATTTGGAATAAAAACTCCTTGAAGGTAGGAACCATGTAATTTTTATCTTTACATGTCTAATGTTTAGAATAATGTTTGGCACACAGTAGGTACTTAATAAACGCTTCTTGATTGATTTATTTACTATATGAATCTGAATATAAAGTCAGTGTTGTGCTGGCAAATGGTTAACAAACAACTCCCCACCACCACCACCACCCTTCAAAAAAGATGTAGGCGGGACATTCCTGTAACTCTGATCTGCATTATTAACATCTCCATCACTTTCCAAAGTCTAGACAATTAGCAAAGCAATTAAATGAGCCCTGATTGTAGTCATGCTGATTTCCAATATGAAAATACTTTTGCTGAAAATTTATCAATATACAGTGAGCAGGTTCTTCAGCACACCCTTGCCTTAGGAGCAAAATGTTCTTCCTTTTCAAAGAAAATTTCAAAGTTTTGTTTGAAATCTGTTCTGATAAATTTTCCACTGTTGCTCCTGATAAGTCAGTGAAACCATCTATCCTTACATTGTTTTCCTTTAGCTGGGGCTGTAGTTTAAATATAAATATTCCTTAGCAACTTCTTCTTAGACTGTCTCTATAATTTACCTTCAGTTATGAAGCTCCTCTGAATTTACTCACTAATGGGCAAAAGAATAAAGTAATTTAACATTGAGCAGTTTACAAGGCTTCTAAGGAAAGATTAAACATAGGTGAAACTTCTTTTAAAAGCAAAGTCTCTATGTTCACTGCCTCTTCATGAGCTGGGAGAACACTAAGTTACTTGACTCCTTGTCCAGGAATAGAAGCCAAGTTATAGTTGTCTAAATTGCACCTTAAAAAGGGGGGAGGGGGCGGCTAGGTGGCGGAGTGGATAAAGCACCGGCCTTGGAGTCAGGAGTAAATGGGTTCAAATCCGGTCTCAGACACTTAATAATTACCTAGTTGTGTGGCCTTGGGCAAGCCACTTAACCCCATTTGCCTTGCAAAAACCTAAAAAAAAAAATGGGGGTGGGGGATCTTGCTTTACTTCAGACCAATAAATAGTAAATTAATGTTTTGCTGTACTTCTTGCTGTACTTTTGCTATACAAATTGTACTTTAGGGGCAACTTCTACTATTTATGGCTTTATTCTTTAAAAAAATTGTGTTAATTACATATCATAAAATTGCCAGTGGTTATTTGCTAAAAGGAAAATTCTTTGTTTTGATTTTAGCCCTAATTAATAAGGCAAAACTCGGGGTGGGGGGGAGAATTAAAAGGAATTTATTTTAAAAAATATGTCAAGATAGCATCATTTATAGGCTGATAACCAAAGATCATGAGAAATTCAAGATGGATCCAAATTTTATTGATAACTTATAATGTGATAAACACAATTTGGAAAGATCCATGTGATCAAATTGTACCTCACCTACTTTTCTGAATAATAGATAGGGGATGACCTGCTACATACTGAATAGCAGATAATTTACAAAAACTTCAGACTGGGTGATGCTTGCCAATAATCTCCCTCAACACTGATTAACAAGCAGGACTGGGAATAATAGGGTCATTGATTAAGTAAAACTTTCAATAATTGCCCCATTTGGTGCTTTATCCTCAAGTGCACTATC
This sequence comes from Macrotis lagotis, assembly GCF_037893015.1. Taxonomy (NCBI): domain Eukaryota; kingdom Metazoa; phylum Chordata; class Mammalia; order Peramelemorphia; family Peramelidae; genus Macrotis; species Macrotis lagotis. The sequence continues at coordinate 164,165,854 of NC_133658.1, read as the reverse complement.
CTAACCTCTGTTGCTCAGGTCAAATCAATTTGAGCAAACATTAGTGACCATAAACTAAAGGACTTACACTTTCAAAAACAAGTGTAATAACGCCAGGAGGATTAAAAACTACAAGCCTATGTTTCCATCAATTTGATAAAGAGATACAAAGAGTCATAATCTCATGTATCCTCTAAGAAGACAAATCTTGGTAAATATTCTCTGTATAAATTAAGGCATGCTACAGATGAAGCTATTTAGAGGGTTCACCATGTATTAATTTTAGAGGGGAGATTTATAAACCATGAAAATCACCAAGGAAAGTTCAGGAAGGGGCAGCTAGGTGGCGTAGTGGATAAAGCACCGGCCCTGGAGTCAGGAGTACCTGGGTTCAAATCCGGTCTCAGACACTTAATAATTACCTAGCTGTGTGGCCTTGGGCAAGCCACTTAACCTCATTTGCCTTGCAAAAAAAAAACCTAAAAAAAAAAAAGGAAAGTTCAGGAAACCTAAATATCATGAAATAAATGCAAAAGAATACAATGATGATTGTCTATTTTAAATAACATCAATTACCCTTAAAACTTGTCAATACACTCATAATGTTCACATAATCAACACATTCCATTGTGAGTCTCAGATGTCAGATGTCTCATGTAGTTGTGTGGTTCCTGGATTCATAAGTAATTCTCCTAACATCTGTTAATAACAAGATTCAATATAATTTGATATAACCTCTTAACTAGTTTTCCAGGAACTAGTTCATATGATGAAAACCTGCTCAAGTCTCATGATTTTGTTTCTAGAGAGGGACAGGTGTGGTTCATTTCGAAGAAGACTTTGTTTTTTCTTGTTATATGCTCAAATTTTCCCATTCCTGCTAATTTCCCCTTTAGGAGGAAAAGATACTTCAAGGATAGAATCTTTACATGAATACATAGCTACCGGCAATTACTGTAAGTAGATGCTTTTTATCCCTAGATTCAATGGCTGCACAAATGAATTTGCTTAAAAGATGTTTATTCGATTCCAAATGTGACAAATAACAACAGACTTGGGATGGTATAAGTAAATATGCTAAATAATTAATCTCAAATTATATATACAAAGAACAGTTATATGAAACAAGTCATCATAGTAAAATATGTCTATTGCCAACCATGTTTAAATGAAATAGATATTACATGGATATAGACTACTGCTCCTAGAATTCCATTAAGCAAGATGGACATCTTTATGGTAACTCTTCAGTAGTTTACATGAATTTCAGGATATGCTCAATATATATTCTTTAGATCTAGATTAAATAACAAACCTAAGTAAAATCAGATTTCCAGCTGAGTTGACACAAAATAATTCATTATTACCCCACAAAGTTAATTGATTGTATAGATATTCTGTCCTTAAAACAAAATAGAAGAGGTTTCTCTGACTTTAACTACATAAATTAATAGATTTGTGTCATAAATTACTAAATTTAAATTATAAATTAATAGATTTTATTTATATCTTTCACAAATTTTTTATCTTTCTCTAATTATTCCCATATCATTATAAGAATGAACTTAATCAGTAACTTAATCTTATACATGAATATATGTCTACTGTTTTCTCATGCTATATAATATAAATTGACCATAAGAGGAAGGATGATTATGGTTATGAGACTATTTCTTCAAGGATGTAGCTTGATCTGAAACAAGCTATAATGGGAAGGGGAATTCGTTTAGCTCTGCTTTTCAGGAAAGAGTCTTAGTTAATAGCAATTCACAGAAAAGTACCACATTATTTACAGAGGATCAAAGGCCAGGCTCAGGATTAACCAGATGGAAAATTTTCCTGTTCAGAAATGAAATAGCACCATGGAAAAACTGAGTCAAGAGGATCCTACTTCACTTCATGCCAAGGTCATCTCCCCCAACTCTTCATAGGGAAGAGTTCACCTGTAGGAGTTCCCAGACTGTACTCTCTTTGAGCAACTCAGCTGGTATCCCCCTTGAATGGTAGACTAGCAATCTCAAAACTTCAAATAATATCAAATTGTAATCCCATAAGATTTTACCTCAAAAAGCAAGTTTCACTTATCACATTTTTAGAATTAGCTATAGTTATTATTTCTCTAGAGGTGTTACAATAATAAAAAATTTACCAGGTCTTTAAATATTCACTCAAACATCCTTTCCTTCTTTTTCTTTTTCTTCTTATTCTTGAGTTTAAACTAACCTGATGTGAAATCAATTATTAGACAACAAGAAAATAATACATTCTGGATTTCCACATAGATAGTGAATATATTATGTTCTCAAAACCCCTGAAAAAACACTGAACAATTGCTATAATCACCAGGGTAATAGATATCCATCTCTTTAAGGTATTATATATGCATCCCTTAAGGTAAAAATGGGTCTTTAAGTTTGATGACATGAAGTTGACTCAAGAAACAATTCATTATATACTACTACCAGAATAATTTCAAAATCTTCACAAGTAATGGGCAAATAATCTGAAATGAAAATCATTCATTATTATAAGTAAGCTTGAAAATTTTACTCCTAATTTGCAAGGAGTGAAAGAGGAAATCTTCATTATTTTCCAGTGAATCAATTCATTGTTTAGGAATTTTACAACATGAGTAAGTTCTTTCATCAGGTTGATAAAATTTTATAATCATGTCCAAGCAAATGGTCTCAAGAAACCTTACAAGTTTACAAATAAGGCAATTTTATAAGGTCTTTTCTTTATACTATTTCCCCACACAGTAAACAATTATCAATTTTCCTTTCTAAAATATGCCCAATTAAATACCTGATAATACCCTCTAGTAACTTAAGAATTTCACAGTAACTAAAAGAGTTAAACTTTTCAGCATTTCCCCCATTTTTCAACAATATGAGGAACTTTAGAAACACAATAACAACATAAACATATTGTGGATTTTAAAAAGGTAATGGAATTTGGAGATACATTTAATTGATTGACAAATTAATTTAAAAGTATCTGAATCTTTTTACATAAAAATCACTTCATTTTTTTTGTTTTTAGCATTTCATACAGATCACATATAAAACCCAGTATATACTTAGTTATTGATTAAGGAGTAATTTCATCTAATTAAATGAATAAAAATAAAAAAGTTTACATAAATAAGTATAACTAAGCACTATGGTAAACACTTTACAATTATGTAACTCTCACAACAGCCTAGGAAACCCTATTATTATTTTCTTCTTCCTGGATGTGGAAACAAAGATTAAAAAAAGGTGAAGTCCCACAGCTAATAAATTTTTGAGCCTGTAGTTTTTGATTCAGGTTTTCCTGAGTCGAATATTTTCAAGTATTCTTTTTTGTTTTACTGTCAAATAGCAAAAGTATTTTTGCGTTAAGTTCTGATTTATTACAGTTATTCTAATAGAAGACTGAATTTCATTGTGATCAGACTACATTATAATTTAGTTTCAGGACCAAATAACATCTGGTAACATTGATAACATTTAAATCTTATAATTGGTAATATTTAAGTCTTAATTTATCCAAAGGCCATTTATTGCTAACACTTAAAATTATAGGGCCAAATATTTTCAGTTAGTCTCCTGCCAAATATTTTAAGTGAAAAATATTGTATTTTTGCCTCTCTTTTAGGATTCATGAAACTTTGCTGAAACATAGAAACTGCAAACATAACCTCTGTGGTACAGAACTGAAATTCAGTTTTTCCAAAGCTCCCTTTCTATTCCTTAATCCCCTCCCCTCTGTCTTTTACCTTCAAGGATATTCTGATCTTTGTCATATGATAATAAATAAAATTGCTCTTTTTAAAGCCTCTCTCAACAGCACTGATAATCCCATGTTTACCTAAGCTATAGATCTTCAAAACATATCTGACTGAGTATAATAACTAAAATTCCATCCTTTATCTAGTTGGAATGTTTTTGATTTTTTCCTCTCATAATTTTCCCAATCTCTACAGAGCCTTATCACTCAGGTGTAGACCCAGACACAACCAGGCCTCACAGCTGTTTTGTAGACATAACTGGCAGGATTTTCCCAAGGAATTGTAGTTTGTCTACACTCCTACTCACTTCATGAATATGCAAGGCTTCTTCTGGTTTTCGTCTTTCCTTCTTCTTGCACAAATGAAAAAAAAAATCAAATTTAGATTTTGGGACCTATTTCTCCTTTATCTGTTCTGTGATTTGGGGATCTAAATTTTCTGCCACTTTATGGTTTAAGCAACCTCTGGAGGTTGGGGGGGGGGCATTCCAGTAGACTATCAGGCCCATCTACAGTGATAGCCAAGGGTAAAAGCCCTCAAAAACTCCTGATTGGCTCACCATTTGTTTAAAGAAAAAGTATTTATTCAAGCTTCTACACTGAATAAGGAAACAAAACTCGGGGTGGGGGGAGAAAGAATTAAAAGGATTTTATTAGAAATGTATCAAGTTAGCAACATGCTAACTGGCTTATCAGTAGGGGTTTCAATATAGAGTCAGCCTTTATTGATAACTTTTGCAATGAAATAAAGACAGTTTGGATAGGTTCACATCAGCAAAAACAGATGAGATGGGTTATGGCATCTCAGTTCCTCCCCAACTCATAGCAAGTATTGGCTAACAGATAGGAGAGGGCCCACTATTTGCAGAATAGAAAATAATATAGACATTGCTGATTGGATGATGATTCCCCCAAAAGAAATTTCCTCAACACTGATTAACAAAGTAGGATTGGGAACAATGAAGTCGCTGAGTCAACACAAATGTCAATATATCTACCCATCGTTCAATCCCTGCCATGGACATTCAGAGTACAAGAAGGAAGATTATAAAATTGGAAATGTGGATCTAAAAACCTTAAAAAAAATTTAATCAATCCAGCTTAGCCATGCCTTTGATATTCCTTGTTGCCTTATTTAGAAACAATCTTTTTAGGAACCAGATACCATTTGGTAAAACAGGTCAGTGCCACAGATGGTCAGGCCACCTATTCTCTTGCCTACTGCTGGCTACTCCTATGTTAGCCATGCATGTGCATGTCTGACAATGTGAGAGGACCAACAAGATAGTTTAGGCTCTTCAGCTATATGTCTCTTACTAAATTCTAGTTACAAAAACTCCTGTAATTTTGGGAATTAAAGACAAATGGCCACTTGTCACAACAGTCAAAGTTAAAGATGCACAGTAAATTCCACCTGAATTCTTTGGTTATTATTCCAGTTAAAGCAGGAGTGAGGGAAGAAGATGGGGCTCCAAACTCCAAGCACAGTCACAGGTCCAAACAAAGAATACCAATACACATATGCATTTATATGTGTATGTGAGTGTTTGTGTATCTGTGTGTGTGTGTGTGTGTGTGTTGTGTATGAGGAACAGATATTAAGGATGCCTAAATAATGTGTAACTTGGAATGGTTATTTAATTTTTCAAAACTGTGCTGAAGATTTAGTGAGACTCCAGAAATGTTGATGTAATAAAAATGTATAACAACGTAGATCAGATACCAACATATTTTGCAAATGCAACATGAAGCTATTAACTTTCAAGTGTGATTTTGAACAAGTAATTTTTGCTTTCTGGACTTTGGTTTTATAATCTACTGTGCAAAGTCAGTCACTTGTACAGTCAGTCTGAGTGAACCTCATATTTAAAAATCTTGCTTAAACTTTGGTTAGCAAAGCTAGTCTGCAGGAGATGAAGGTTCAGAAATAGCCTTGCACATGCATTCTTAAATATAGGGGAAAGAAGCTGAAATGGCACAAAATCCCTCCCTTCATGAGATATGTACCAGTCACATATGTTTGTTTTTACATGGAAGCTGTTTTAAATCTCTACAGTCATATTCAACAGTTTGCTCTGTTGGTGTGCCAGTAAAACCTGACCAACTATGAGGATTCTGACAAAACTTTTTATGTCACAGTGACAGAGAAAGAATTCATTTTCATGTTGCAACCCTGTACATTTTTCTTAGGTCATAAAAGTAAATGGTTGCAATATCATAAAAATTAGATTTATTTAAACAATTATATTCACATAGATTCTTAAGGAAATGGAGAAGTTTATTCAACAACCAATAAACCCCAATAAACCAAATCATGTTACAGATTAAACTACATTTAGAGAATTCACAATTAGTTGATCAAGGAGGAGGATTTTCATGTTCTACAAAGGAGCCAGGGATAGTTGCCAGTTCTTCCACTGGCTTCTACATGAAGGAATACTTAAATAATTTTTACATCTCATTGGATAAGTTTTGGTTAAGTGAGGTAACTATTAACCAAAAGATGCAGGAGAAATAAAAGGAAATAAAAAATTCACACAATTCAATCAATTCAGTTTCAACATAATTGATTTCCTTGGTGATCCTGTGTATTTTGCTTTATTGACTTAAAAACATTTTTTCTGAATAGGGTTCACAGGAATTACAAGTCTGCCAAAGGGATTTATGATACAAAAACGAATACAAGCTCATACTTTAAATGCTAAATTGAGGCATGCTTTTCACATTTGTTTTTTGCTCCTTAAAGTAACTGGCTTGCTGAGTTTCAGGAGCCAGATGCTAGACTCACTCTTTGCTAATTAATAAAGCAGCTATAAGAGTTCTACTCACACTGACAATTTCATTTTCCTACTTACCTCTAGGTTACTCCAAGGTCAATTTATCTGCCCAGCTACTCCTTAGCTTCTACTTCAGGCCACTGACTTCATTCTATATACATAAGATAGAGTTTTAGAAAGCTGGAATTGAAGATTCTTTTGAGGTCACCTCATGCAACTTCCCTATTTTATAGATAAAGAAACTAGGAATAGTTAAACCCAGTGAGTCTGGTGACTTAACATAACCCCTCCTCATTCAAATCCAATTCATGTGCTTGTCATGGCATCAACCTCCCTGATGGCATGATCTTCTTTGAGAATGAAGTGGCTTAAATGACTTACCTAAGGCCAAATCTCTTTGCAAGGCAATTTATTTCTGAAATAGATCTTCACTTTTTCCCTCTCCATCATATGTTATCACAGTTATCTGTTTGTATTAGGGACTAGGGGATGTGGTTCTCCTTATAGCCTTTACTACCTAGTTAAAATACAAATGATTTCTTTGTAGAGAATTTCTGCATTTACAAATAAATAAAAGCTTTCAATGAAGGGAAGGGCAGTTAAATGACATAAAGAGAGATAGAACTTTCAGTGAAAAGTTTCCTTGGTTGCTACAGTACTTAGCAGATAATAATGGAAACATTCAAGATAGACATTTTTATAAACACTTTGAAATGTGTTTATTTTCCATGCCTACAAACCCTTCCTAGAAATAGCAACATTTTTTTAGTCAATATTGATTTGTTTACAGAAAAAAAACTATCTGGCACAACTGAATTGCATTTCTATCCCTGCAAAAGACAAAGGGCCAGGGGCAGCTGGGTGGCTAGTGGATAGAGTACAGGCCCTGGAGTCAGGAGTACCTGAGTTCAAATCTGACCTCAGACACTTAATAATTACCGAGC